>NC_068342.1:8956849-9638625 GCF_014633365.1 Diospyros lotus
TCTAAAGTCTGCTCAACTAAAAGCAACTCACCGCACCAGTAGCTATTCTAGCCCACAAGGTATCTCATAAGTCGCCTCGAAAACGAAAAGCAACTTAAAGATGTGGTTAAGCATTCTTCTGGCTGGCCGAACAAGCCATCTCATGCTTCTGTCGATGTACCACTTAACCAGCACCCAAAGGAATCTCATCTCCTCACTCGGTCAATAATCCAACCCTAGGGCATGTGGTCCGTAATCAGTACCGCGCGTACTCATAGCAACCACTACCCTTACAGCAAAACCCAACAGTTACTTAACCCTATAACTAACTTCAGTCCTAGCCATACACCTTGGTATCTCCCACCACATCAAAGCTTAGAGGGTTTTTTTTTATTTCTAATTCACTTTATCACAGACGCTCCACAGCGATCCAAAATGTCTACTATCACCTTTGCTTTACCCTATTTATTACAAAATCTCACAACCTTAGTCTTTCGACACGCCAATCGCGGCGTCACCTGAACTCTACTTCACCTGTGAAAACTAAAGACCTATACCCTATTTAGGTCGTGATGCTAAATCTCCAAATAACATAACCACTGTAAACTCCAAGTTCATAAGTCCATAATAATCCCTCAATAAATTCCCATCACAGATCTCTCTTGGGACTTTGTATTAGTGTTCCGAGTTATCCATCCAGATTCGATTAAAACTTAGGGTTGCTGCCCTAAACCTCCAAGGAAATGCAAACCCCTCAGAACCTCAATTTACCTCCATACCTCATCAAATAACACGTCTCTCGACCAAATATGTACAGACAATTTAACTGTTACACGCGAGCTACCGCATTACCCAACCTTCAGTTTCTCATCTCAGTACACCCTATACACATCTCGGTACCTACGGATCTACCATTTACCATCAGACTCCTATAGCACATTTTCCACCATGTGGGACCTTTCCGTGCCATTCCTCGCAAAATCCAATCATGGGCCTCTAGTTCACCTTCTACCACGACCTCATCTCTCATAAAATTGACGCAAGCCTTAATAGGACGTCGACAACACCTAGCGAGACCAAGGAACTCCAGACCTCTTTAGAAAACACCTCAGAGTTAGCCCGGCAAATCATCTGCCAAGTAAGCTAAGTCCAACAAGTCCCTCCGGTGGTTATGACGACACCCTCACAGTGGCTCAGACTGACTGAGTGTCAGGTAGTGTTCCAATCCTGGGCACACTCTGTACCGATCCCTAGTAAGGCTCCCAAATGACAGCTTATTGTCTCACGGCCTTGGCAAAAACATCATAATGGGAATGAAGGCTTGCATCATTCAACGTTACTTCTACCAACCACCTCCACACGTCATTCATGTGCTCATGGGCAAACAGGACTTGTCTCTCTGACAATCCCTAAAAAGATCTCGTGGATCATCTCTTGAGACAACTCGTCAAGCCGATACACATAACCCACTAGGTACTCCTCTTCGTCTTGCCCGCCTCCCCATCCAGAAGCAAACTCCTGTTGCCACTGACACCATAAACAATGCAATTCTGGGAAGGCATCCGAATTGGGTAGGGGTACACTGGGAATCTAGGCCTTCGGGTCCTATTGGGAATACTCAAAATCTGTAAAAACCACCAAATATCAGGTAAATAAATTACAACTAACTAACCTCTTACCCAAACACCTAGGGCAAGCGCAAGTCCTAAATAAATAATTCCCACTTATACCATCTCACAGTCCCATCCTAGCGTGCACTTATCACCCCTACACGAACATAAATTGGGACACGGTCTCTCACACGAATTAACAACTCATCTTGACGCAGCCTAACCCTATTCGATTCACCTAGACATCCCTAGCTCTACCCGACAACCTTGGTGTACAGGAACTCGTCCCCAAAACTGACTCCAACTACGCTCTGATACCAACAATGTAAGCACCCCCGCCCGGATATCCCCAGCCGCCAGGACTACCCGAACGGGAGCGCCTACGGAAGGAGAAAAATAATGAAACACGAGACAAAGACCACCCCGGCATGCATAGACGAAAATAAGAACAGCGGAAGCAAAGCTCAAGACATGCATGCACTATGGGTATCCCGCTAACACAGCGGTCACAAGATAAATAAAGAAACACAAACTCCTGTGCCGGCATACACGAGACTCGAGGAAAGACCTGGCACAGTACAAAATAATAGGGTAAATTCTACTTAGACATCAGAGTGGATAGGGATTGACGAGACTGCCTGTACACCACACCGACTCCGCCGTTAAAGCTGACTCCCTTGCTATGGCCCACGCCGCCACTACCTGGAATGATGGAAAGCAAGGTGAGTCGAGACACTCAGCAAGCATAAGGAAGAAAAGGCTGAAGGCTACACAAAACCAGAAATCTCACCCCAGAATAAACCCCCAGGTACACACAAGCCATGAGACGCAACAGCACAAAAGCTCAATAGCATAACAAAATAAAAGCACATACCGGTCCTTGGGGCCCACATAAGACACTTGGCACCCAAGTTCCATACCAACCTGCCACTGCCCTGAAAGGCAACAAATATCTGCAACAAACCTGCGCGCGCTGTCCCAGGCCGGTACTCCCGTCACCTGTATCCGTCGGTACTCCCGACAACCGAGCCATAGGCTCCCTCGGAACGGTACTCCCGTCCGAGAACTAAATACTACCAGTATCCATGCAATGCACATAGAAATGCAATGGCGTAGTGAGCATCAACGTGATACAAGGCGCCCATACATCCAGGCATCAGGCCATGCTCCGCCCACATAGTAAACCACACGCCATGCATATGCTCGCGCTGGATGCAACCTAACCAAACTAGAATGTCCGTGTCCAAGCATTCTCAATAAATGGATATCCCAATATGCATCCCGTACCCATGTGCATATCAAATCATGAACAGTGATACAATGTATCTAATCATGCAGTAAATCACATACCGGCAGAGCTTGTCAGCAGTGCGTGGCATCGGTCAACGGCCAGTGACTAGGGGTGTCCACCCGACGGTCCACATCAGGGCCGTACCATAGTCTACCCCAACGTCACCAAACGGTTGACCCCACTGCTCGATAGCTCTAACCGAACCATAAATAAATCTGAGAAAAACTGTAAGTAAACCCAATAAAATCATAAATAAACCCTCATGTCTAGGAACCTAGTCCCCAAACTGGTTCAGCATCATTCCCGAAAGGAGTGGGGGCGGTACAAACCCCCATAAGCTCACAACAAACAAAACTCTAGAAGTCTCGGATTTAAATTAAAACAAATGAATAATAATTTAACAAATAAAGTTAGGAGCCGAATTAAAGTAAGGGAGAGAATAAAGTACAGGAAATCACGGGGTGTTTCACGGGAATTAAAGATCAAGAAGAGGGGGTTAAGAGCTTGCCTTTACAAAACCGTTTCTTCTCTTTCTTGCACTCCCGCTGTGAAGTAAAACGTTTGATGATTATTAATAAAACCCTAACTCGCATTAATTAAATCTAACAGTGTAATATAAATAATTTAACCGTCTAACATTCTACGTAGGCACTCTGTAAATAAAATCCCAACGAATCTTAAATTTAATTTAAATTATATCACACCAATAACATTCTCAATGTATATAATTAATTAATTAATTTATAATAATAATAACTCACCTATATGCACATACGGCTAGCTTTCCTTAATTGTTCTTTCATTTCAATTTCATTGGACTCACCACTGATTCACACTCACTTTGATTACACATATATACATACGGCACACTCACTGCCTCACAAATCCTCACAATCAAATTAATATACACACACAAAGCTCATCACTTGCACACAGTGCACTCGTGTAGATATATATACATATATATATATATATTTATACAACAAATTATTACACATAACAAAGCATAATCACCCAAACTAAATAAATCAAACTTTTAATTAAATTCTAATCGAGCAAAATTATTAATACATAATTATTTACTTACCTGGCTAATTAAAATCCATTTAAACCAAGTTTAATCTTGGTTTTCTCCTCAAAAATGGCCTTACGCGCACTGATCTTTTTCCCCCAAATTTCCTCGCTGCTTTCTGCTTCTAAAATGGCCGAATTTGGCCTTAAATCAGAGCATAACGAAGGCTGCTCGCGTAAAATAATTGGGCGGCTGGGAACGCGCCACGTGGTGGCCGCTGGGGCAGCCGCTGAAGGCTTCACCGCCTTTCCGAAACGACGCCGTTTTGGGCGCCTGAGATTTAATAAAAATCAGCAAAACCAGCCTTGTGCGCGCCCAGCCTACCTCGAACCCGCGACCTCACAATCCTCCACGTGCGCGCGCACCACCAGGCTAGCTGCTACCTTTGATTATATATGCGCACCAATTAGTTTTAAAGTGAACTCAGTCCCAATTTCGCAAATCACCTTTTAACCCCCACTGTTTCCTTAAATCACATACACACCCCTATATTTCTTTTATTTTTTTATTTCACTTATACCTCCATAGATTCCAGAAAATATACTAAATTAATTTACTTTCATTTTTTTTTTATTTCCATAAATATTCTCAAATAAATTAATTAAATACATAAATTTCTTATTTTCTCAAAATACACAAATTATTATTTATCTTCCTAAATCTCCAAATACCCAATAAATTGACATTCCCTTTTAACCCACAAATATTTAATAAACATCATAGATACAATAGTTAATAATTATTAACCATTAATTTCCATAAATGCAAGAATTAAATAATTACCTTATTTACTTATTTTCTCAAAATAACATAAGTAAATATTTTCTCTTAATTTCTCAAATACTCCATAATGACGTCAAACGCCAAAATTAATAATCACTATTTATTTCCCAAATTTTTGGGATGTTACATAAGTGCTATATGGGATTCTCTTAGGCTGGTGCATGTCGGGATTTATCGATTTTATATATGATTTTGCATATCTGCATGAAAATATTTTTGAACTCTCACTTAGATGATTAAGCATCTAATTTGGACTATGTCCCTGGAATATTCAAACGTTCCAGGTGAATGCAGTGGCCCCAAGGGAAAGAATATCATCGAGATGTAGCGGCTATGTTTAGTTTTCATAGGTTTTTGTCCATGATTACGATGTTCAGAAGTTATGTAATATTTTGATATTTTCATGTGAAACATCGATTTGATTATTGTAAAAGGAATTGTCGGTTAAGGGAATTGTCGGTTAAATATTATTGAGGTTTCGATCTTACTTCCGCTGATGTGATTGATATTACTTGTTTTAGTCTATTAATTCTTAAATTTTGTTATGCTAAGAAGGTACGATCGGGATTGTCGGGAAATGACTATGATGAAGATATGTATGTCAAGAGGCTTGTGTTGTGTATATGATGTGGAAAAAAAAAATATTCTCGAAATCTCGAGATAATGCACATTGTGGGAAAACGGGGCGTTACAGCTCACCCTTGTGGGTTGTGGCCGGTAGGTGGCTCGCTTCCTCTTGTTTCATTGCTCGCTGTCACTGGTGGCTCGCTACCTCTCGATTATCGATTGGCTCATTAGATTCACTCTTTCAGATCTGCTTCAACTTTCAGCGATTACATTTAGGGGCTCATTTTTTACATTTCGCTTCAAGGCCCTCAAAAACTTAAGTACGGTACTGCGTACAATGCAATTGGTAAAACAACCAAAAGGGATCTATAAAGTGAGATTGGCTAGCTGTTTAGGTGTTTTTGGCTAGAAGGTCATTAGGCCAGTTTATCTTGATTAGCTCTGGGAGTTATTGTCAATTGCAGGGCCGGTCACTGCTGTAAATGTATCCATGGAATTACCCTTTTTCCCTTTGGAATTGTATTGCCTTTCAAATTATTAATTAAAGCCTATCTATTTTTCAAAAAAAAACTTATTTTTAACATTTAATTGTCGTGAGCAATATTACTTCTATAAGATGCTTTTGCAGTTAATCCTATTTGGATATAAAAGAATTTTGACATTTTTAAATTTGTACGCTTAAGTGTTATTTTTAATTATAAACATATTACTTTTTGTGTGTGTGTGTAATAAAGTTATTGTTTAAATGATTAAAAATATAATTGATATTTTGAATTTAACACAATAGTGAGGCTAATAATTTAAAACAAATTTATATGAAATTTAATTGGAATGAATAACAACATACTATAATTTTCAAATTTGCTTTTTTTTTATAAATAAAAATAAAAAATATATTAATAAGGAAAAACAAGAGAATGATTACAAAAGACCATCGGGGTAGACCCTGCAAAGAACACACAAAAATAAATGCACACACTCACATTAGAAAAGAAACTATTATTGTCTCAAACATGTGATGCAAAAATATGGGATGCCAACCGCACAACATGGGAAGGTATTTGATGAACCAAACAAGGATGACATTAACCATGGAAAGTGAAGGATGGGCCTCCATCAAGTCTAAATGAACACGTTCCTCAAAGCCTACACTATTTCCCAAGAAAATATGATGGATGTAAAATTTGAATTTTATGGTGACAATAACATATGGACTCTACAAGGATGACGAGAGGTACAAGGGAAAGTCTACCCCAAGACCATGCACAAAAACCATACTCACAAGTTAGAGAATTAGTAGCATCTGAAAAAATATTCAGACAGTGAAAAATGCTAATTGAAACACGAAGGCGAAAGTTGTAAAAAATGGACAAAGGCCAAACCTTATAATGAGCAAAAGAATCACATAGAGTACAGACGAGTCCAAAGAGTGATTTGGATCTGATAAGCAATTTGAATGGGGAACGTTCACTATCCCTAAAACATCAATTGTTATGTTCTTCCCACAAAATAGATAGTCGCTTACAAGGAAAGCCAAGCAGCCTTATTCCACAACGATTTTTCACACCACCTATGGGCGGCCCAAAAAATCCCCCTTGCCCAATTCCTCCCATGCCATCTAAATTTAACTTGCTAACTTAATTAGGACACAACTTGCCTAGAGAAAGAGCATTCAAAAAATAAATGGTTGTGGTTTTCAGATGCGCTCCTGCATAGGTTGCATCTATTAGGAAATGGTAAAAAAAGATTGAGTCATTCAAGAGTGGATAGACGCTCACTAATAGCCAACCAAATGATAAATGCATACAAGGGATCCTAAGCTATGTCAAATAAAGTGAAACCAATGGACTCTACTACAATTAATCTAAAGACCTCTCACCCCTGGTCGCACTATAAAAACACCATCAAAAGCAAGGAGCCACCTTAAGAGATCAAAAGAATTAATCTGAGGCTGGCTTGACATGATTTTCATTAGGGTGCAAATTAGAATTATACCACAAAACAAAAGTGACAAATGATTTTAGATGTATACAAGTATACTAATCAAAACTAATTTATGGGCCATCGAAAAGAGTTTTCAGTTCTCAATTGTCATTTTAAAGATAGAAACTAATTTTAAAATAGTTGATATAGAGATATGCTCATTAAATAGGTTAGTCTGTGAGAAATTATATATGTATAATCAATAAAAAAATAAAAGTTGTGGGAACGCCCTAATTCTTCTTACAATTGGGTTGGGTAAACTTAAATAGACTTTGTGGTTGGATGCGTTTGAAGGTTTATTAATTTAATACCCCCAAACAAAATTAAAGGGCAATTTTCTTAATAATAAAATAGGGTAATTGATAAGCTTCAATAATTCACATACCAAAAGTCAATAATTATTAATGTATAAAATGAATTCCAACATTAATTGGTTAATTTCTAGAAATGACTTTGAGGAGAATGAAAACTAGACCAAAAAAATCAACAATTATATAAAATGACTTCTGATATTAATTAATTTGCGGTAACAATTTTGTGAATATTTTGAAACCCAAAAGTCAATAATTAATTGCATGGATCAACGTTTGTTTTCTTCTCATCAGAGTTGGGTTGGATCAAAATTGACTCCATTTTACAAATTCAGAGCAATTTGAAGATATATATATATATATATATCAAGCACTAAAATTAAATAAGGTAATTGATAATTTGATCCCATTTATAGCATCTATAGTTCAAACTCCAAAAGTCAAGGTGCATGCTTTGGTAATGTATCACATCCTAACAAATGTAAAAAAAGACTTCCGACATTAATTAATAATTAGTGTGTATAAATAATTAATCAATTTTTAGAAATTTTTCAAGAGATTTGTATAAAAATGACTTCTAGGATTAATTAATTAGTTCAATTGTAGAAATAATATTGAGAATATTTGAGGAGAATGAAAATTGCACCAAAGTCAATTTTTGACTTGCAATATTCCTTAGTTTATAATAGCAACAATATATTTTGAAAATTTTCGGCTCCTCCTTGGCAAGCAGTAGGAATTTATCTGAAGTTGTGACTTTTATCTTGTGTTGGTTGTTGGCGATTATAATTAATCTCAATTTTATGGGTTACATTACACTTTGGTGATTTTATGATTCCCCGGGATGAGTTGGCTTGTTGTTACTTTAGACATTTAATTTTAATGTTTAGCTAGAGTGATATTTTAATAATAATATATTATATATTAATATTGATCGCATAACATAACATATTAATATATAAATATCGTTCTAAATATCAAAATTGAGTATACAAGTAACATTTGCTTTTAGAGCTAGCTCCTCAACTTACTGGATTTTCAGTTTTTAATACGGAATCATTAATTGCAAATTTCAATAGTATTTGAATGAGTTATTCTCTCTCTCTATATATATATATCTGCATTTTGAGAATATAATATAATAGTGTAGAAATAGAAATTCTGAGAGGTAACGATCAAAAAAGAAAAAAAGAAATTTTGTAAATTACATCAAGGAAAATTCTATTTGCAACTATAAGTTTTGCTCTCCGCAACCCACTTTTAATATTCCTAAAATACCTTGAGATAAAATCTCATATTTACCCTTCATTTAAATTCTTTACACTCAACCACCCACCATTACTCTTTCAAGCACGTACACGTACTTTCTCACCCACCATCGCCATAACTCACCACACTTGAACACCTTTACTCACCCACACCGCGCAACTATTATTATTCAATATTGAGCATTGCACAACAATTACTATTCAACATCGAAGATTGCTAAGTACATTTCTGCTCGTCATAAGCAAGTTAAGCATGTAATATTATTATAGACAAATATTTACAAAGTTTTACAAAGAAGATAATAATTATTCCTGTTCTGGCGAGAAACAAGATGATGAAATCCATGAGCTATTTGAAAATTTGTTGTATTTCTAATTTTGTTTATCATCAACAGGCAAGAGCCAGGTGTTGAGACATTTGGAGTGTCGACCAAAGAAAAATCCCCTGAATCCTTAGATTCAGAGGAATTGATATCTCCCGAATTGAAAGATTCGGGGACTCCTTGAGTATCTGAACCGAAGGATTTGAGAACTCAAGGATGCCCCGAATCCTTTGGTTCGGGGGAGTCAAGTAGTCCCGAATCCAACGATTTAGGATATTTCATTGCTTCAAATTATTTATGTTTTTTATTTACATAATTTTTTTTTTTCATTTCAACAGTCATTTGATGTTATTCAACCGTTTACAACAAATGAGATAACGTAAATTATTAATATTTCTAAAACACACAAATTATTAATATTTTTTAAAAACAAATTCTCATAGGTTGCATTATTTAGGATTAATTAAAAAATTAAGATAATACACGATTTACGTTTAATATTAATTAAAAAAATAATAACATAGCGGTCTGAACCTCGCGATTCGGGGAACTCCTAATCCCCCGAACAACGAGATTCAGGGGGTTAGGGGTTCCTCGAACCTCGCTGTTCGGAGAGTAAGTAGTTCCCTAAACCCCGCGGTTCGGGGAACCCCTAATTCCTCGAACAATGAGATTCGGGGGGTTAGGGGTTCCCCGAACCTCGTTGTTCGGGGGTTTTGAGGTTTCTCGAACTAGGATTAATCCATAAATTCAGGAAAAAATTATTCTCTCGAACCCATAAATTCGGAAAAAATTAATTCACCGAACCCATAGATTCAGAAGACCAAATCCGTGGATTCAGAAGAATGTAATTCTGCCGAATCTATACTATTATATATATATTTAATATATTATGTACTATTATATACCTATAATAGGTTTATAGGTATATAATAGTTTCTCCCGAACCCATGGGTTCGAGAGAAACTATATAATATAGTATATTATATAATATATAATATAAGTATATATATTATTATAAGTATATTATTATATACATATATATTATAATTATATACATATTATAACTATAAACATATATATATAATGATTTTGTATATAAATTATTCCAAATGAAAGAGTTTGTCATGTGAAAATTACAAATGGTTAAACCCAATCAAATGCTGCAACATTTTATGAGAATAACTTCATATTACATGCATACACATATATGTGGATTCGAAAAAAATTATTTTTCTCGAATTCATGGGTTCGAGAAAATTATATTTTCTTGGAATTATGGATTTAGGTGCTTTCAAAGCTCCCAAATCTTCGGGTGCGATGATAGGCAACCATATTATCTTGCGAAGAGCAAAACACACTTGGCTGCAAATAGAATTTTTTTAAATCTTTCTTGCTTGGCTTCTGTGATTCCGACAAAAAAACGATGGACTCCAACGAAAATGGCGGGCGAGTCAAGCGACTCTAACGAGATGGAAATGGTCTGAAGATGGTTTGATGTGAGAAGTGATGTGAAGAGAGTTTGTTGCGCATGGGGCTATCTTTTGAGAGATTGATATTTAGAGGATATGTTTGGAACATAGATAATTGTAAAAAATAATCACTCTGATTATAAATAGTAAAAACTAAAATTTTACTTCCATTGATTATAGAGAGTAAAAATTATGGTTGCAAATAGAATTTCCCTTACATCAAATCATAAATATGGCAAATTACATTTAGAGCCCTTATGATTTGGGTTACTTACCAAGATTCTCTATAATTTAAAAATATCTTTAGAGGTGTCTATATAATTTATTTTTTTTAAACACCTCTTTATCAATTTAAAAATATATTTGGATAAGGTGTTTGAGTTAAAAAATTAAGTTATGCGAATCTCTAGATACATTGGAGATTTAAAAATGAGTACTTGAGCAAAAAAAAAAATGTAATTATAAAATTTTTCAAAAATACTTTTAAATGACAAGACATCTCCTTACAAATGACTCAATTCATAAAAAAAAAAAAAAAATAGATATAATCTACTTGTATAAAATAATAAGAATATTATATTATCCGCGTCAGGTAATATTTGCTCAACGCAAGCAAAATGAGAAAGGGGCGTGCCCTTTCTTCTTCCCCTTCCCTCAAAACACCCCTTTTATATTCATATTGGACAAATTCGACCTGAACAACAAAACAAATCTCTAAAATAACTCAACATTTTACCATTTTTTTTTTTGTTCCATTGGATTTTTTTTTTTTTAACTTTCAAGACTTTTTTTTTTAACTTCACTATATATATATATATATGTTAATTTATGTGTTCCTTCCGGGTCAAAAAGATGGTCGGACTTGAGCTTGCAGCAGCAGTGAATGGACTTTGGTGATCAGTGCGGTGAGGGATGGTAAGAACCTACAAGCACTCTGATACTCAAGTAAGGAAGAGATTAAAGTGATAAAGTATCAGTAAAGGCGAAAAGAACATATCTTGTCTCTTGATAGAGCTAGTTTATATAGAAAAAAGAGAGATTCTCTTGTATGCATGTATTGATTGGGCGTTCTAAGGTGATGAGACTAGATATCCAGAGCCAATGAAATCTTTATTAAATGCAAATGAAATTTGGAGTGAACACGAGAATATCCAACATATAATGATAATGATAATTGTAATACCCCATGTTCGTATAAGGATGCCACGTAATTTCAATGAATTTAGAATACTGAAAAATTGGCTTGATAGCAGTTATAAGTACCGAATCGGCTGTAGGGAGTGCCTCGAGGTAAAATTGTCCAAGAAAAATGACATTGTTTCGATGAGCGTTCCGAGATAGGATTTATGGTATCATAAGAAATCAGATCGGGAACAGTTTTCGGTATAGCTAAATTACAATCGCCATTTAGGCTGTAAAACTGAATCGTTGTAGGAGACTCCCAAAAAATCAACGAAACCCTAGGGGGGCTCCAGTTTTGCGTAATGAGCAACCCTTTAGTGGTTTCGGAATGAAACAACAACCCGGTGAGAATACTAGGGTGAAATCATTATTATCGAGTAACTTTAAAGTTATTAATTATGCGTTTTCGGTATTATAATACAATTTAATTTAGTGTTTGAGGGCATATTTGCAATTAGGGTATTTTATAAGTGAAATAGGGATAAATTTTTAGATTAAAATATGTAATTTTTTTTATTATTATAGTTTAATATATAGTTATATATATAATATGTATGTGGGCGTGCGTATGAGGCCATTCTCACCCATTCCCTACAAATCCAACACCATGCTCTGCAAATTGATTATGCACGCAAACTCCATGTCCTACAACCTTCACCATATGCTCTGCAACCAGTCGTGCCTCTTTGCAAGATTTTTGAGTCTTTCCCACGCCAAAGGGTATGGGCAAGGCAGTGAGGAGGGGGTGGGAGGCCTATAAATAGAGATAAATAAAAGATGAAGGCAGCCAGCTCGGGCAAGCCAATGGTCAAGAAAGAGAGGCAGAGAAAGCTTGTGAGATCGAGAGATCGAGAGAGAGCTGCTGGAGGCCGAAGGCAGCCTTGAAGAAGGCTGAAGCAAGCCGCAACAGCAAGCGGCAGCCATGGCCACAAGCTGTTGCGGCAATGAAACAACCAGCCACGGCCAACAGCGGCCGTGGCCAGCTTCCAACGAGCGGAGGTGGCCAATCTAGGGTCGCGGTGGTTCCCGAGGAGGCCGGCGGAAGCCCCCGCAGGCAGCAAAGGAGGTGGCAACAAGCGGCGGGAGGACCGGGCGGCGGCGGCAGCTAGCGCTGTGTGCACGTGGCAGGGGCTGTTTGCGCAAGAAGGAAGAGGAAGAAGAAGAAGAAAGAATGAAAAAAAAAAAAAAGGGATTTGCAAGAGCAGGGCAGGCGGAGGAGGAAGAAGAAATGGGGAAGAAGAGAAGAGAAGAGAAAAAAAATGAAAAATAAATCAAAAAAATGTCAAAAAAATTCCAGAAAAATCTCAAAAGATAGGAAACTATATTTCGGTAATATCCCAGAGATTTTGGTGAGAAAAACGGCCCGGATATGCGTTTCAAGGATATGGCACGCATACTGAGAAAATCGGAGAGGCTAAGTCAAGGTAAGTAAAATTTCTTAAAAATTTCAGAAATTCAAAAATATTATTTTATGAATTTTCTTAGAGAAATATTTAAGAAAATAGTTTAGAAATATTTAGTTTGGATTTATTGAGGAAAATTAAGAAGAAATAGAAAGAAAATTAAAGAAAATGCCAAAAATTATGGAAAAATAGGTTTTAATGTTTATTTAAATAATTATGGTGATTATGATACTTTGAGACTGAAGTTGAAGAGACTCGTGCAAATTTTGAGGTTGGCACGCAAATCGAGGCAAGCCTGGATATTGAGGTAGCCCGATAAGCTTGAGAAGGTAAGTGGTACTCTCCAATTAAAATTAATTTTATGGAAAATGCTTGGTTTATAAGTGGTTTATGTTCCTCGAAAATACTTTCATCATATTGACATGCCCTGATATGTATCCATCACGTAGACTACATACATGACATGACTATGAAATGCATGAATACACGTTGATATCATTGATCACTCGCATTTGAGGCCGTAGGGAGTATGAACTAGTACCGCTGCTTTACCAAGGGTGCACCCATACATCTTGGCTTCGAAAGAGGGGGCCGCAAAAATGGTAGGTAGCATGAGGGGTGCAGTTGACACCTACGAGAAAAGACATTGCATTCATGCACGAAATATGTTTTCTGTACCCTTACTTAGATAATTCATCATCTAACTTGAGTTTTGCCCCTAAAATATTCAAACGTTCCAGATGGAGATTGTAGCAGATTCGAGATTAAATTATGCATGAAGTGGCATTTAGTAGAGTGCATGAAGAATGAAATGTATGTTACGTAGCCCATATATTTAAGTTCTGCTATTTTAGATTCTGAACGTTTTGAGAAATATTGAAGATATAAGAATTTATTTATGATTAATGTTAAGATATCAGGTTTTGATCTTTGCTTCCGTATTTGATGTGTTTAATAATTCTTTTATGAGAAAAATGATTAGGAATTCTGTGGTGGATTCAAGAAATAATGTGGTTTAGTTTTAATGTTTTAAAGAAAAAAAATTATTATTCTAAAATTATCCTAAATTATTACGCATCCAGAAAAATGAGGTGTTATAATAATAGTAATGATGGCTCTTGTAGACTAGCTTAGGGCCAAAACCAAGTCGAGACTGGCCGCGGGACAAGCTGTCCTTCTAGCTTTGGGTCATGTTTGATTTGAGCTAGTGCGGTCTATTATGTACGGCATCTTTTAATCTTTTTAAATTGT
The DNA here is from genome assembly GCF_014633365.1 of Diospyros lotus. Classification (NCBI taxonomy): domain Eukaryota; kingdom Viridiplantae; phylum Streptophyta; class Magnoliopsida; order Ericales; family Ebenaceae; genus Diospyros; species Diospyros lotus. The sequence goes on from NC_068342.1 coordinate 8,971,345, forward strand.
GGGTAAAAATATCATCTTAGATATGTATGACACAAATCGTGAGTTTCAATTTTGTCTCTTTGTGGATGGGTTCTTGTTGACGAGAAATTAAATAGGCATGGTTAATTAATGGCATAGGAACCCGACTAAATCAAATTAACTCAAATAGTCAAATCACTAAATTGCAAAAGATAATGGTTTGTCCATCGCTTAATAATTTTAATTAAAAATCATCTAAAATAATTTGGTTTGTATTTTTAGTTTTAATAAATTACTAAATCAATCATCTCTAACTAAATTTTTTATGGTTTAAATTTGTCATTTTGTCAGAAAATTATAGATTTTAATCGATTGCCAAGTAAATAATTAATTCATTATTTTCTATTTAATAATTTAGAGTAAACCTTCAAAAATAAAATTATCATTATTATTAATTAGAATTTTCTATCTTTCTTAATAATTATTACTAAATATTATAGTTGAAACCATCTAAACCGCTAACTTATAATTTGGTAATTTCAAGTATACGACAATTTGATTATTTTTAAATTCCATGTTATGGTTTGGTAGTTTCACATCCTTACTTGTAAATGTGATGTGGTCGTGACTACCCAAAAATATTTATATTTATATGAAATATTAGTTATTTGTTGAAATAACTTTCGGAAAAAATCAAAACTTTAATAAAAACAAATAACATTTTAAAATTACTTTATTGTATCAATTAATAAGTATACTATTTATCTATATATCTTTTCTCTCATACTTGTCCATTTACTCAGATTTTTGTAGTGATCTTGGCGGCTTAAATTTGATGTTTTCAGAGATTGATACATATATATATATATATATTTTATTATATTACTTTATTCATTAATTTGGCCCCGGTGAATGATTCTCAAATTTGGAATTTTCTTTGTCAATTTAATATTCATTGAAATTGGAATATGCAACCATTGTCATATAATTTTACTTTTTACATGCCATTAATTGATAGATGGGATGAATTCATAATTAACCTAAATGAATATAACAGATTTGTTTTTAACAACTTCACTGAAAAAAAATGTTTTTGTACAATCAAGCAAACTAATTTTACTTTATAGCCATTTTTATGTAAGATACTAAGTCCAAATTCTTTTCTTAATTTGGAAGTCAAAATTAGTAAAGAAGGTAAACCGCCAAGCAAAAAAGAAAAGAAACCCATATCTATAACACTATTTAACCAATCAATGACATTTCTGGTTTTTGAGTAAAACACACCTAATGAACTGAAAATACAAATAATGTCTTTGTAATTTAAATACAAGACTGTTAACAGTTCTACTGCGAACATCTACAGCTCCTCAACATCTGATAGCTTTTGTTGTACCCAAACCCAAAATTCCACATATAATACCATTAGCATTTATCACTAGTCTTCAAAGGTACTTTTTTTTTAATTTTATTTGGCTGAATCTGACCCATAAGGCATTGATTTAGCTAATTATTCCAGAAATATTTGTATCTATATATTTCAACTGGAGAAAGGATCCCAAAAACTTGGGTTATTTAAATTCACAACACTCCCAACAAATTTATTCAACAAGAAGACTTCTTAGAACAACAACAACAACAACAACAGTAGGACTTGACTCAAAACCAATTGACAAAAAGAAGACTTGAAAACTGAACAAAACTTAAATAAGTGATATTATGACAGCAAATCCAAAGGCGAAGCAACAAAGTAAAGCACCATAAAAGATTTTCATTCATGCTCGACTGAGTCAATTGAGATGATCATTTTTTTCCAGGAATGATCCGTCGTACCATTCTTCTTGTACGTGATTTTCCGGGTTCTGTTTTAGTGGCAACAGATTCATGAGCTATGGTTTCAGTGGCTGCAGACCCCAGTTGGACCATTTTGGTTATTTCGGGATCGACTGAGTCATCCGAGGCGTCTACGGAATGTTCTCCAGACGCTTCCCCTTCTTGTTCAACATTAGCATAAGTCAAGTCAGTACTATATACACATTTTCGTAGTAATATACCCCTAACCTATACTTCTAATTAAATATATTTCAGCTGAAAAATAACTCTCTTTCTTTTTGTATAGAGGAGAGTAGAATAGAAGATATTAAGTGGGTTTTGTGATCTATACCTTTCAATACTTTACGATGGCGCAGAGTCTGTTGGTGATTCGGATTAGATTGATCGCTTTCCGAAGAGATCCGTCGTATAGTTATTTCTCTAACTACTTTACCGGTGATGACTTTAGTGGCAACAGATTCATGAGTTATAGTTTCAATGGCAAGAGACTCTTCTTCTTCTTCAATTGAACCTTGTTGTTTTGCCTTGTCAAGACATGACTCGTGTACGTGGAAGTTGCACCTATAACCCGAGACAGAGAGGGATTTGTTGCAGGCGGAGCAACGAACACGATCCTCCTCCTCCTCCGGCACATTATAGGAGTGCATAACGTGGTGGCTGAAGTACTGCTTCTTCAGATCTTGCGACAGTATTGCTTGATTTTCACTAACTTGTGTTACTTTTGTCGTTGGATTAGGAGTCGATTTCACCCAAGATTCAGCGTCCTGTGAAGAGGATTTTGGTTCTGGAGCAATTGCAAGAGATCCAAGAGCTTCAGTTTTAGGCTCTAGTTGATACTCATGATCAATCTGCGAAGAAAGAGCTCCATCTGTTTGATTTGGTGGAGAATCGTCTTGTTGTTTTTGATCAGAATTGACATCAGATTTATCATCATCAATTGCAGGAATATTAGGAACTGGTGGAAACTGAGGATGATCTGTAATTGGCTGGTCGGGCTGTGGAAGTAGTGGGTCGGTATTCTTAGGAGCTGCTTTTGGATCATTCTCTTGCGGGATACGAGGTTTGGCAGCAGCAAATTCATGAGCATCAGAACTAGCTGTGTCACTCTTATAATCTGTTGTTTGGTCGACCTGTGACTGTGAATGTTTACCGTCCCCACTATGCGTCGGACTAGGGTTAGGGTTAATGAGCGGTGGGTCGTTCACAACTTCATATGATGGTTTATAATCCTCCGAGAATCCTCCAGCCAGAGCGCAATGGACATGGACATCGATCTTACCGATGCCACAGCTATAGGAAAACCCGTAGCCGTCCTCTTTGCAGACATCGCAGTTGAAGAACTTGGTATGGTAAGTCGGGTAGGCAATGAGGTTGAGAGGGTGATTTGCGTGAATTCTGTGGGTGAAGGAGCGTGGGGCTCTGAAGCATAGATCGTGAAGGCAGAAGTCGCATTTGGAGCAAATGAAGGCTGATCCGTAGTCAATGGAAAATTTGCAGCCAGAGCATGTTGCCCCTAGCGATGCCTCAAAGCTCAGGGGATGTTCGTGGCTGAAGTGCTGGTATGCCACTGCCGCCATCTCTCTCGCTTAATCTCTCTGTCTTTCTCTCTCTCTCTCTCTCTCTCTGTGTATGTGATGTTAATTTGTTTGTTTGAAGCTTTGCGTTTCCTCAAGGTAGCGCATGTATATATATATATATATATAGAGAGAGAGAGAGAGAGAGAGAGAGAGAGAGAGCTTGGCAAGAAATGGGAGCAAGTTGGGGATTAAAAAACCATTATTGGGTTGGAATGCCAACGATCTAATGTTCACATCACATGTTGCTGCCTCGGCCCTTGTATTCTTAAACATTTTAAGTTTCAAAGATTGATAGTATTTATTTTTTAAAAATATATTTAAAAATAATAATAAGAGTGATGGTTGTCATATTCTTATTAAAAAATGTGTTAGGCAGAGAAGATAATAGTATATAATTTTCTTAGTCTCCTCCAATGAGAAGGCGTTGTGACTCTTAGTATTATTCTATATTTAAATATTTTTAATTAATAATATAAAATTGAAAAATGAAGTATTTTTCCAATTAGAGATCATTCAATAGAAAATTGCAATTGAAAAATTAAAAAAAAATGGTCTGTTTACAACTGAACAGGCTATATGTTTATATTGTTGGAAAAATTTTAAAAATAAATTTACTGCCCTTTTTTTATGAGAACTAGTACATTTTAGTGATATAAAATTGAACATATGCCCTATTTTTTGTTAATTACGATTAATTGGGTTGTATCAAAATTGACTCCAGTATACAAATTTTTTCTAAAAAATAATGGCTGAAAAAGTAGACAATTTTATTTCTAGTGCATTTGTGATTGGATGTATTTTGAGGCTTGTTAATTTTCTTAGCAATAAAATAAGGTAATTGATACTATATGTAGCATCAATAATTCACACACAAAAAGTCAACATGCATTGCTGATCCATACCATATTTCTAATAATTGTATAAAATGGGTGCAGAAATATTAATTTTGAGAATATTTTGAAGAGATCGTGAAAACTGCCCCCCCCCCCCCCCCCCCCCAAGTCAATAATTATATAAAATGACTTCCAACATTAATTAGTAAATTTGTAAAATAATTTTAAGAATATTTTGAAGAGAATGAAAGGTACCCCAAAGTCAATAATCATATAAAATGACTTCCAACATTAATTAGTAAATTTGTAAAGCAATTTTGAGAATACTTTCAAGAGAATAACTACCCCAAAGTCAATAATTATATATATAAAATGACTTCCAACATTATTTAGCAAATCTATAAAGTAATTTTAAGAATACTTTTAGGTAGTTTGTTAAAATTAATAAAATAAATTTGTATCAAAATAATTTATTTATAAAATTTAAGATAATTTATTTGAAGAGATAGAGAGAGATAAATTTATTTAAAAAGTTTAAAATAAGAAGCCACATAATTTCTTTTTAAATAAATTTAACAAATACAATGAAAAATATTTTTGTTCGATATATTTTTTATATCTTATTTTTATTTATATTTTAATTAATAAATATTATCTTAATAGAATAAAAATTACCTCAAAAGTCAACGACTGTATTAAATGATGACTGCCAACATTAATTATAGTTTATAGTAACAGTTTCTAATAAATGGCTTCAAACGTCTATTAGTTCTTAGTTATAATTTTTTGGGAGCCGTATTTCGATTCTTGGGCAGTCTTGGCGGGCCGTTTCTATTTTTTTTTTTTTTCTTTTTTCCTCGTTAAGGTCAAGCAGTGTTCTATTATCAATAACAATAATTTTTTATAGTCGAATGGATTTTATATCTTTGGATGGCTATGTTTACTCTTTTGGATAATTTTTTTTTTTTTTTTAATTCTTGGATGGATATGTTTAATCTTAACTCTGTTTTCTTCGTAAAAAGGTATCTAAAAAATAATTGGCTCGATCAAAACTTCATCTTTCTTGCACATGCATGCATCGATCTCAATCAAAACTTTCCCATAACTTGCCATCATTGACTCTATCTTTCTTGCAGGAGAAATAAAAGAAATTAAGCTAGCAAGTGTACATAACTTGATAATGATTGGAGCCGAATACTATCGAGTTTGTTAAAAATTGAGAGCCTCCAAGAACTATTCTTTGGACAAGCTATGTTCAAATCTGTGAAGCTAATGCATGGCCTATATTGGCTCGATCCTTTAAAGTCGAGCACAACATTTTGGCTAGTCAATCAAGGTAATCAAATTCCTGATGTACCTTATTCGAAGAGTTTATTTATGTCTTCTTCAATAGTTCGAGCCCTAGGGTAATTCATACTAAAAGTCACAAAACTTTAATATTTTTTGCAATGTGATCACTAAACTTCAATTAATTATAAAGTAATCACAAAACTTTCAAATATTTTGTAATGTGATCACATTTAAGACTTTTCAGCATGCTCTCGTCGACACGTCAGCACCACATCATCGACACGTTAGCAACTCCGGCGAGAACATGTCAAAAAGTCTTAAATGTGATCGCATTACAAAATATTTGAAAGTTTTATGATTATTTTACAATCAATTAAAATTTAGTGATCAAATTGTAAAACACACCAAAATTTTGTGATGTTAGCGTGAATTACCCTCTAGTCCTATCTAGAGTAAACTTTCTCTTCCTTTCATTTGATTGATTTACAGCCCGCGCTTATACTTAATCTCTGGGTCATGACGATGACAGCGGGATTGATATGAAGCATCTCCTCAACTGACTAGGCAAAGCAGCAAGCAGCTGCTTGCCTGCTCCCTGCGTGGGGTTGCCTTGGGCAGCCCCTCCATGACCCCTTCATCTTTCTCATTCTCACATATGTTTATAGGGATATTTCACAATAAATGAAAATTTTAAAAATAAAAATTAAATATAAATTCTTCATATTAATTGATTTTTTTTTTGAGAAAAATGAGGGGTCATGTAAATTGAGACAAGGCTCTCTCTTAAGGAATTTAAAATAAATGTAAGAGAATAGAGAAAATAGAAAAGAATAAAAAATGGAAGAAGGAAGAGGGAAATTAGTGAATAGAAGAAGAATATTGCATTAAGATGACCAATAAAAGGTTGGGAAGCTAGAAGGAACAAGCAAAATCTTCTCCAAAGAGATTTCAATGTGAGATTCTTCCATCCACAAACTCTTATTTCATAGGTTTTCATATTGCATGAGAATTAGTTTCGAAAATGTACTTTATTTTGACTTCACATTTGCATACCGTATCATGTATGTCCATACTATTTTGTTCTGTGCCACTTAAGGCCTAGGTGACGTAATCATGTACCTTTTAAGAAACACTTTTAGTGCTTGTTGATAAAACTCTTAGAAGGAGATAGATATGGTCACAAGTGACATTGCAGAATAAAAACTTACATTTTCTTTTTCGCTTAAGTTAGAGGTGACGTGATCAAGGACCTTCAAGAAGGCATTTCTAGTGCAAATTGAGAAAGCTCTTGGAAGAAGGCTGACATGATCACAAGTAATACTGTGGAATAGAAACTTATATTTTCTTTCATGCAAATATTTTATATACACATTTTTTTTTAGAGATTTCTCACTTAGAATATTCATTTTTAAGCTTGGGTTCATCTCCTAAAATATTCAAATGTTTCAAACAAGACAAGTGGTTTGATAGAATGAAGTTCTTGAAGCATAAGTTTTGGGAAGTTTCATTATTTTTATGGAATGTAATGTCTTGCAAGTGTTATATGTGCTTTTATGTGATGCACTAGAAATATATATAAGTTTTACTTTGACGATATCAAGTACATTAAACATGTTAAACCTATTTTACGAACTCTATTTCATTTAAAATTTGTTATTTTATTTTTGCAAAAATAGATATATGTCCATATCTTGGATTGAAATAACTTAGAAATTTACTTTGAGCATTTCTAAAGATTTTTGGCCAAGACACCTAAAACATCTTTCTTTTTCATTGTTGTGGTTATGGTGGTTGTCAAATAACCCAAATCTGTTGGGAGCCTTTCTTTAGTTGAAATACATGCAAATATTGCTGGATTTATTGGGTATTTAAATTCCTTACGAGTTAGAAGTGAAAAAAGCAAATGGCATTATATTTAGTTTCGTAATATTTGTTTTGGATTTAGGCACAATAAGATGTCATTTTTTTAAGGAGTTATAAGTGTATGAACCCAAGGGCAACTAATATTGTGAAGGACATTGATGTGGAGAATGAGTATTTTCAATTCTTACCCTTAAGTATAAGGTTAGGTTTAAAAAATATAAAAAAAACTACAAACAGGGTATTCCATAAAAAACAAAGTATTGATTTGATGTAGGCTCACCTACAACATACATGTTCGAGTACGGATTGCACAAAGAAAATGAATATTGTTATTATTTTATAAGTAACTAAAAAATTCTACAATGCGAATAAATGTCTTAAATATATGAAAACTGAAAACCTATTGGGCCACAATCCTCTAACGGGCTGGGCTTTTCAAAACAAAATAAAGAAACATTTAAAATAATGAACTAAAAACATAAAAATGCATTTTTAACACTGTAAACAATCTCAAACAGCCAAAATCCATCACACATCACAACAAAGCAATGAGTCAGATTTGTCTCGTTGAGACCTTTCTGAAATGGGGCTGTGGGCCCAAAACGGACACCGTATGTGAAAGTTACGCCTATTTCTTCAAACACAGGCCATCGTAATGTTCCAAGAATGCAAGGGTTGTTCCTCCGTATTAGACACACGAACCTCATCATTCTCCCCGAGGTCAATAGGATTCGTCCTCGAATCTGAACTGCTATCACCGTCATCCATGTTATCCCCCTGGTATGGTAAAAGGTGTTTCACATTAAACACATCAGAAGTATAGATATGAGAAGGCAGTCGCACGCGATATGCATTAGGATTAATCTTTTCAATGATTTCCACAGGACCAATGGTACGAGCGGATAACTTAGAATGTTCATGAGACAACACCTGATCCTTAATAAGGACTGCCTAAACATAATCACCTACTTCAAACTCAACAGAACGACGATGATGGTCCGTCACCTCCTTATACTTACAAGTAGATTCCAACAAATTGGCACGGGTCACTGCATGAATCTGTTGCAAGCTATGAACAAAGTCGACAGCCTACCCATGCAACCGATTCTTAGAAGGCAGCGCCAACAAATCAACTGCCAATGTCTCACGCACAAACAAGGAACAGAAAAGTAGAGTACTATTATCCCCTGCCGAAGAGGCACAATGAGTGTGTAAGCACCCCCGCTCGGATATCCCAGCCGCCCGGACTACCCGAACGGGAGCGCCTACGGAAGGAGAAAAGAATGAGACACTAGACAAAGACCACCCCGGCATGCATACACAAAAAATAAGAACAGCGGAAGCAAAGGTCAAGACATGCATGCACTATGGGTACCCCGCTAACACAGCGGTCACAAGATAAATAAATAAACACAAACTCCTGTGCCGACATACACAAGACTCGAGAAAACACCCGGCACAGTACGAAATAATAGAGTAAATTCTACTTAGACATCAGAGTGGATAGGGATTGACGAGACTGCCTGTACACCACACCGACTCTGCCGCTAAAGCTGACTCCCTTGCTCGGACCTACGCTGGCACTACCTGGAATGATGAAAAGCAAAGTGAGTCGAGAGACTCAGCAAGCATAAGGAAGAAAAGGCTGAAGGCTACACAAAACCAGAAATCTCACCCCAGAATAAACCCCCAGGTACACACAAGCCATGAGACGCTACAACACAACAGCTCAATAGCATAACAAAATAAAGGCACATACCGGTCCTTGGGGCCCACATAAGACACTTGGCACCCAAGTCCCATACCAACCTGTCGCTGCCCTGAAAGGCAACAAATGTCTCCACAAACCTGCACGCGCTGTCCCAGGCCGGTACTCCCGTCACCTGTATCCGTCGGTACTTCCGACAACCGAGCCATAGGCTCCCTCGGAACGGTACTCCCGTCCGAGAACTAAATACTACCAGTATCCATGCAATGCACATAGAAATGCAATGGCGTAGTGAGCATCAACGTGATACAAGGCGCCCATACATCCAAGCATCAGGCCATGCTCCGCCCACATAGTAAACCACACGCCATGCATATGCTCGCGCTGGATGCAACCTAACCAAACTAGAATGTCCGTGTCCAAGCATTCTCAATAAATGGATATCCCAATATGCATCCCGTACCCATGTGCATATCAAATCATGAACAGTAATACAATGTATCTAATCATGCAGTAAATCACATACCGGTAGAGCTAGTCAGCAATGCCCGGCACCGGTCAACGGTCAGTGACTAGGGGTGTCCACCCGACGGTCCACATCAGGGCCGTACCATAGTCTACCCCAACGTCACCAACAACCGACCCCTGCCCCACTGCTCGATAGCTCTAACCGAACCATAAATAAATCTGAGAAAAACTGTAAGTAAACCTAATAAAATCGTAAATAAACCCTCATGTCTAGGAACCTAGTCCCCAAACTGGTTCAGCATCATTCCCGAAAGGAGTGGGGGCGGTACAAACCCCCATAAGCTCACAACAAACAAAACTCTAGAAGTCTCGGATTTAAATTAAAACAAATGAATAATAATTTAACAAATAAAGTTAGGAGCCGAATTAAAGTAAGGGAGAGAATAAAGTACAGGAAATCACGGGGTGTTTCACGGGAATTAAAGATCAAGAAGAGGGGGTTAAGAGCTTGCCTTTACACGACCGTTCCTTGCTTTTCTTGCACACCCGCTGCGAAGTAAAACGTTTGCTGGCAATAAATAAAATCGCAGCTTTAATTAAATAAATCTACCGTGTAATATAATTAATTTAGCCGTCTAAAATCCCACGTAAACGCACCACAATTAAAATCTCAACGAGTCTCATATTTATTTTAAATTAAATCACGCTAATAAAATCCTCGAAGCCAGCTTAATAAATTAAATTTAAATCAACAACTCAAAATTTCATAATTAATAAACGAGTCGATATAGACGAATGGAGGGTATAAAATACGAGAAATCACAGGGTTTCTCACAGGAATTAAAGAATATGAGGAAAGGGATTGGAACTTGCCTGAAACTAGCTGATTCCTGTCTCTTTCGAGCTCCCGATGCAAATTAAATCATTTCCTAGCAAATAATACAACCGGGACTCAGATTAATTAATTTTAATCGCGTAAAATTTATAATTTAAACACGACATGCTTCGACTAATTTTTACTCACGTACCTAATCACTTCTCACGCCGAAATAATTCCAAAATTCCTTTATTTCACTTATTTCTTTCTTTTCTTTTCTCTTCTCTCTTCTCTTCTTCTTCTTCTTCTTCTTCTTCCCGCAGCTCCTCCCCTGCGCCTTGCTTCTTCTTCTTCTTCTTCTTCTTCTTCTTCTTCCTTTCTTCTTCTTCTTTCCTTTCTTCTTCTTCCTTTCTTCCCCACGTCGCCTCCCCTGCTTCAGCCGCGGCCATGGCCACTGTTCCAAGCGGCCGCCACTGCCAGCCACCGCGGTCGCTTCAGGCCGTCCTCAACCGGCCATCGCTGCTCGCCTTAGCCGCCGCCGCTGCTTGCGTCCCCTTCCTTGCCCAGCTGCAAAGCTCGGCTGCCATGGCCGAGCTCTCGGCCAGCTCCCATGGCCGCCCTGCACCTCGCCTCTCTCTCCCTCTCTCGGTCTCTCCTTCTCTCTCAATCTCTCTCATTTTCTCTCCATCTCGATCTCTCTCTCTTCTCTCGGCCGAGCTTCCATGGTTGAAGCTACATCAAGCCTCCCTCCTTCTCTGTTTCCGGCCACAACTCTCAATGTGAGAGAACAATTCAGATTTTTTGGCCCCTGTAGATAGCTTGGCCTCTAAGCTCGTGCACCACAGCCACAAAAAAATACACAATTTAATTAGTTTAATTTAATTTAATTAATTTCACTTATTATTTTTATGAATATATATATGTATATGAGTATTTATATATTATTTTAAATTAAGTTAACATAATTTACACATTGATTAGTTTTGGGATATTACAATTCTGCCCTCCTTAATAGAATTTCGTCCTCGAAATTCGCGCTCAATCCATGTCCTCAAGATACACTCACAATTCTCATGATATTACCTAACACATCTTCCGAGACCTTCCATATCATCATTTTCCAATTCTCACAAGTCCAAGTCTACTACACATCTGATTTGACTTAATACATTAGCACATCTCCCTAATCCATCACCTCAAGTGAACCACGATATGACCACTAATACCTTAACCAGCTTAAGAGACATCATCAAGGTTCCTCTATTACCATCTCATAACTCAACTGATAACGATAGGAGTAGGGCCATTCTCTTGCATGGCGAGAAGCTAATATTCGATAACGTGACCTAAACCTGCCACGTACTTACGACGCACTGGAACATGGAAACGATACGACACCCTCAATCAAGGATTCAGCAGCAATATCCTTTAGTCTGACTTTTGCCAACTGATTCTTAACCAGATACACATCATTTTCTCGGCAGTACTTTCTCCCACAATTTGCCGCGTACGTTCGGGGTCTCGTTCATAAATACGGGTAGCCGTTTAATCAGGACTATCAATGAATAAACACTCTCCACTCAATACATCTCGGAATCTAAAACGTCACCAGATCTCCCCTCCTTATAGGAATCAAGATACCCAATTGTGACTTATTCGGTGGCCACCAACCCTCAATCTTGACCTGCCGCCGATCTTAACTCCAAATAGCTAATTGGCCATACTTCTTCTCGATCACTAAATATTAACCCTGACCTCCTCAAAACCTTATACGGTAGTTGGGACTCGATCTTTAGAACCGATCTTATTTACTCTATAGCCTGTACGACTAAAAACACCTCACCGTATCAAAAACTATTCCATTCCCACGACATCTCATAAGTCGCCTCAAAAACGAAAAGCAACCTAAAGATGTGGGTTAAGCGTTCATCTGACTGGCATAACAAGCCATCTCATGTTTCTGCCGATGTACCCCTTGACCAGCACCCAAAGGAGTCTCATCTCCTCACTCGGTCAATAATCGACCCTAGGGCATGTGGTCCGTGATTAGTACCGAACGTACTCATAGCAACCACTATCCTTACAGCATAACCCAACAGTTACTTAGGCCTGTATCCAATTTCGGCCTTGGCCATACACTTGGGTATCTCCCACAACAATAATCTTAGAGGGAATTTTCTTATTCCTAATTCACTTTATCACCAATGTTCTACGGCAGTGCAAAACGTCTATTATCACATTTGCTTAATCATATTTATTATAGAACCTCAATTTACCTTCACACCTCCTTACGTTACATATCTCCAGTCTGAATATGTACAGACAGTTTAAACCATCAACTACCACAAGCTACCACATTACCCAACCTTCAGTTTTCCATCTCAGTACACCCTATACACATCTCGGTACCTACGGATCTACTAGTAACCATTGGACTCTTATAGCACATTTTCCACCATGTGGGACATTTTCGTACCACTCCTGGTAAAATCCAATCATGAACCTCCAGGTCACATTCTACCACGACCTCATTACATAATACCCTCAAATATTGCACATGATGTTTCTCACACAATTCTCATCCTTACAAAACTCGTAATTTACAACCCCAGATTGACATTATAGTCCCTTAATAATCTCACTAACTAGAGCTTCTCTGGTCACCTCTGACAACCGAGGTAGCTTCCTCTGCCAAGTACGCTAAGTCCTCACTGCTAGCTACGCTAGAGCTAGGTCCAACAGGTCCCTCTAGTGGCTATGACGGTTCCCTCACGGTAGCGTGGACTGACTGGGTGTCAAATAGTGCTCCACTCTTGGGCACGTGCTGTACCGGTCCCTGGGAAAAACTCCCAAATGGCAACTTGTTACCTCACAGCCCTGGTAAAAACATCATAATGGGAATGAAGACTCACATCATTCATCATTACTTCAATCAACCGCCTCTACACGTCATTCACGTGCTCACGAGTGAACAAGACTTGTCTCTTCGACAATCCCTAAAAAGATCTCGTGGATCGTCTCTTAAATCAACTCGTCAAGCAAATACATATAACTCACACGGTATTCCACTTCGTCTTGCCCGCCTCCCTATCCAGAAGCAAACTCCTGTTACCACTGACACCATTAACAATCCAATGCTGGGAAGGCATCCGAATTGGGTAAGGGTATATTGGGAATCTAGGCCTTCGGGTCCCATTGGAAATACTCAAAATCCACATATATCACCAAACATCAGGCAGCTATATAAAGGCGAAACCACCATCTTACCCAAACACCTAGGGATAGGCACAAGTCCTAAAGAAATCACATTCATGCCACTTCACAGTCCCTTCCTAACATGCATTTATCACCCTTGCACGAATATAAATCGGGACACGATCTCTGGCTCAAATAAGCAAAACTCAACTTAACGCAGCCTGACCCTATTTAATTAGCCTAAACCTCCCTAACTCTACCCGACAACCTTGGTGTACAGGAACTTGTCCCCGAAAATTGACTCAAACTACGCTCTGATACCAACATTGTAAGCACCCCCGCTCGGATATCCCAGCCGCCCGGACTACCCGAACGGGAGCGCCTACGGAAGGAGAAAAGAATGAGACACTAGACAAAGACCACCCCGGCATGCATACACAAAAAATAAGAACAGCGGAAGCAAAGGTCAAGACATGCATGCACTATGGGTACCCCGCTAACACAGCGGTCACAAGATAAATAAATAAACACAAACTCCTGTGCCGACATACACAAGACTCGAGAAAACACCCGGCACAGTACGAAATAATAGAGTAAATTCTACTTAGACATCAGAGTGGATAGGGATTGGCGAGACTGCCTGTACACCACACCGACTCTGCCGCTAAAGCTGACTCCCTTGCTCGGACCTACGCTGGCACTACCTGGAATGATGAAAAGCAAAGTGAGTCGAGAGACTCAGCAAGCATAAGGAAGAAAAGGCTGAAGGCTACACAAAACCAGAAATCTCACCCCAGAATAAACCCCCAGGTACACACAAGCCATGAGACGCTACAACACAACAGCTCAATAGCATAACAAAATAAAGGCACATACCGGTCCTTGGGGCCCACATAAGACACTTGGCACCCAAGTCCCATACCAACCTGTCGCTGCCCTGAAAGGCAACAAATGTCTCCACAAACCTGCGCGCGCTGTCCCAGGCCGGTACTCCCGTCACCTGTATCCGTCGGTACTCCCGACAACCGAGCCATAGGCTCCCTCGGAACGGTACTCCCGTCCGAGAACTAAATACTACCAGTATCCATGCAATGCACATAGAAATGCAATGGCGTAGTGAGCATCAACGTGATACAAGGCGCCCATACATCCAAGCATCAGGCCATGCTCCGCCCACATAGTAAACCACACGCCATGCATATGCTCGCGCTGGATGCAACCTAACCAAACTAGAATGTCCGTGTCCAAGCATTCTCAATAAATGGATATCCCAATATGCATCCCGTACCCATGTGCATATCAAATCATGAACAGTAATACAATGTATCTAATCATGCAGTAAATCACATACCGGTAGAGCTAGTCAGCAATGCCCGGCACCGGTCAACGGTCAGTGACTAGGGGTGTCCACCCGACGGTCCACATCAGGGCCGTACCATAGTCTACCCCAACGTCACCAACAACCGACCCCTGCCCCACTGCTCGATAGCTCTAACCGAACCATAAATAAATCTGAGAAAAACTGTAAGTAAACCTAATAAAATCGTAAATAAACCCTCATGTCTAGGAACCTAGTCCCCAAACTGGTTCAGCATCATTCCCGAAAGGAGTGGGGGCGGTACAAACCCCCATAAGCTCACAACAAACAAAACTCTAGAAGTCTCGGATTTAAATTAAAACAAATGAATAATAATTTAACAAATAAAGTTAGGAGCCGAATTAAAGTAAGGGAGAGAATAAAGTACAGGAAATCACGGGGTGTTTCACGGGAATTAAAGATCAAGAAGAGGGGGTTAAGAGCTTGCCTTTACACGACCGTTCCTTGCTTTTCTTGCACACCCGCTGCGAAGTAAAACGTTTGCTGGCAATAAATAAAATCGCAGCTTTAATTAAATAAATCTACCGTGTAATATAATTAATTTAGCCGTCTAAAATCCCACGTAAACGCACCACAATTAAAATCTCAACGAGTCTCATATTTATTTTAAATTAAATCACGCTAATAAAATCCTCGAAGCCAGCTTAATAAATTAAATTTAAATCAACAACTCAAAATTTCATAATTAATAAACGAGTCGATATAGACGAATGGAGGGTATAAAATACGAGAAATCACAGGGTTTCTCACAGGAATTAAAGAATATGAGGAAAGGGATTGGAACTTGCCTGAAACTAGCTGATTCCTGTCTCTTTCGAGCTCCCGATGCAAATTAAATCATTTCCTAGCAAATAATACAACCGGGACTCAGATTAATTAATTTTAATCGCGTAAAATTTATAATTTAAACACGACATGCTTCGACTAATTTTTACTCACGTACCTAATCACTTCTCACGCCGAAATAATTCCAAAATTCCTTTATTTCACTTATTTCTTTCTTTTCTTTTCTCTTCTCTCTTCTCTTCTTCTTCTTCTTCTTCTTCTTCCCGCAGCTCCTCCCCTGCGCCTTGCTTCTTCTTCTTCTTCTTCTTCTTCTTCTTCTTCTTCCTTTCTTCTTCTTCTTTCCTTTCTTCTTCTTCCTTTCTTCCCCACGTCGCCTCCCCTGCTTCAGCCGCGGCCATGGCCACTGTTCCAAGCGGCCGCCACTGCCAGCCACCGCGGTCGCTTCAGGCCGTCCTCAACCGGCCATCGCTGCTCGCCTTAGCCGCCGCCGCTGCTTGCGTCCCCTTCCTTGCCCAGCTGCAAAGCTCGGCTGCCATGGCCGAGCTCTCGGCCAGCTCCCATGGCCGCCCTGCACCTCGCCTCTCTCTCCCTCTCTCGGTCTCTCCTTCTCTCTCAATCTCTCTCATTTTCTCTCCATCTCGATCTCTCTCTCTTCTCTCGGCCGAGCTTCCATGGTTGAAGCTACATCAAGCCTCCCTCCTTCTCTGTTTCCGGCCACAACTCTCAATGTGAGAGAACAATTCAGATTTTTTGGCCCCTGTAGATAGCTTGGCCTCCAAGCTCGTGCACCACAGCCACAAAAAAATACACAATTTAATTAGTTTAATTTAATTTAATTAATTTCACTTATTATTTTTATGAATATATATATGTATATGAGTATTTATATATTATTTTAAATTAAGTTAACATAATTTACACATTGATTAGTTTTGGGATATTACAGAGTGTCCTTGGAGGGTAGTAGTACAATCTTCTTGCCCGAAAAGGTGAAACTATACGCATTACGTCGTCCGTCATGACACACACTCCGGTCAAACTGCCATGGACAACCCAACAACAGATGGCATGCGTCCATAGGCACCACATCACACCATACACTATCACGATACACATTACCAATAAGGAAAGATACCAATACACATCTAGTGACGAAAATTTCATTACCTCGCTTCAACCATGCCAAACTGTAAGGAATAGGATGGGGCTCTGTGGCTAAATTCAACTTTTGAACAGCGGCCTCTGACATCACATTTTCACAACTGCCCGAGTCAATGATAAATCTGCACATCTTCCCCTCAATGGTGCACGTGGACTGAAAGATATGGTTTCGCTGCAAGTTCTCAGATGGTCCCTTAGGCGTAAGACACGCTCGTCGCACTACCAAAAGAGGCCCTACATCACCTGTAAGCACATCCTTATCTTTTGCTGCTTCTCCCTCATCATTGGTAGAGTTGACAACATTAGTTTGGCTCGCCTCTCCTATTAGTAGACCTGGACGTGACTGCCCTTAGGACGGATAGTCCCTCCTCAAATGGCCAAACCCACTACAACCAAAGTAGGGACCACCACGCCCCCGCCCACTAGGAGGAGCCCAGCCACCTAGAGTCGAGGTTGTAGGACCCGCAGACTGAGTGGTCTGATCAGCACCCCGTGAAGGTTGGAACGGACCAGATGTGGGATTCAAGGTGACTTGTTGACCCCCACCTCTAAATGGACCACCAAAACTATTGACTTCCGAGGGTCGCAACTGCCGATTTTTTGCCTGGAGTGCGCGTTGATGAGCCTCAAACATGGACACTGGTGAAAACATATTGAGAATGTCCTGCAAATTCAACCTAAGTCACTACAAAAAAATTGATTTTTAGCAGCAGTTTCTAAAACCGCCGCAAAAAATGAAATTTTGCGGCGGTTTGCAAACCGCCGCAAAATACTATTTTAGTGGCGGTTTTTTTTACATTTTGCGGCGGTTTTCAAAAAATTGCCGCTAAATTTAGAAAATAATTAAATAATTAAAAAAAAATTAATTTAGCGGCGGTTTCTGAAAAACCGCCACTAAATTCAAAAATTATTAAATAATTTAAAATTAAAATTTAATTAATATTTGCGGCGGTTTTTAAAACCGCCGCAAAATTCATTAAAAAATTTAATTTAGCGGCGGTTTCTGAAAAACCGCCGCTAAATTCAAAAATTATTAAATAATTTTAAATTAAAATTAAATTAATATTTGCGGCGGTTTTCAAAACCGCCGCAAAATTCATTAAAAAATTTAATTTAGCGGCGGTTTCTGAAAAACCGCCGCTAAATTAAAAAATTATTAAATAATTTAAAATTAAAATTAAATTAATATTTGCGGCGCTTTTCAAAACCGCCGCAAAATTCATTAAAAAATTTAATTTAGCGGCGGTTTCTGAAAAACCGCCGCTAAATTCAAAAATAATTAAATAATTTATAATTAAAATTAAATTAATATTTGCGGCGATTTTTCAAAAACGTCGCAAAATTCATTAAAATATTTAATTTAGTTTTCAAAAAAGAAATTTCCCCCCAAAACTTGCATTAATAATTTACAATTAATACTTATTGTATTAATAATTTATATTTTATAATTTGCATTAATAATTTAAAATTTTCAATTGCTTTGAAATAATAAGTAGTAATAAAATTTTTCCCCAAAATTTGCATTAATGATTTACATTTAATACTTATTGCATTAATAATTTACATTTTGTAATTTGC
Organism: Diospyros lotus; assembly: GCF_014633365.1. Lineage (NCBI taxonomy): Eukaryota > Viridiplantae > Streptophyta > Magnoliopsida > Ericales > Ebenaceae > Diospyros > Diospyros lotus. Next base: position 8,989,787 of record NC_068342.1, read on the forward strand.
ATCTTTATATATATAAAAGAAGGATAGTTTTCGAAAAAGAAATTTCCCCCTAAAACTTGCATTAATGATTTACAAATAATACTTATTGCATTAATAATTTGTATTTTGTAATTTGCATTAATAATTTAAAATTTTCAATTGTTTTGAAATAATAAATAGTAATAAAATTTTCTCCCAAATTAATGATTTGCATTTAGTACTTATTGCATTAATAATTTACATTTTGTAATTTGCATCTTTATATATATAAAAGTAGGATAGTCTTCAAAAAAAAAATTTCCCCCCAAAATTTGCATTAATGATTTACATTTAATACTTATTGCATTAATAATTTACATTTTGTAATTTGCATCTTTATATATATAAAAGAAGGATAGTTTTCAAAAAAGAAATTTCCCCCCAAAACTTGCATTAATGATTTACAAATAATACTTATTGCATTAATAATTTGTATTTTGTAATTTGCATTAATAATTTAAAATTTTTAATTGTTTTGAAATAATAAATAGTAATAAAATTTTCTCCCAAATTAATGATTTGCATTTAGTACTTATTGCATTAATAATTTACATTTTGTAATTTGCATCTTTATATATATAAAAGTAGGATAGTCTTCAAAGAAGAAATTTCCCCCCAAAATTTGCATTAATGATTTACATTTAATACTTATTGCATTAATAATTTACATTTTGTAATTTGCATCTTTATATATATAAAAGAAGGATAGTTTTCAAAAAAGAAATTTCCCCTCAAAACTTGCATTAATGATTTACAAATAATACTTATTGCATTAATAATTTGTATTTTGTAATTTGCATTAATAATTTAAAATTTTCAATTGTTTTGAAATAATAAATAGTAATAAAATTTTCTCCCAAATTAATGATTTGCATTTAGTCCTTATTGCATTAATAATTTACATTTTGTAATTTGCATCTTTATATATATAAAAGTAGGATAGTCTTCAAAAAAGAAATTTTCCCCCAAAATTTCCATTAATGATTTACATTTAATACTTATTGCATTAATAATTTACATTTTGTAATTTGCATCTTTATATATATAAAAGAAGGATAGTTTTCAAAAAAGAAATTTCCCCCCAAAACTTGCATTAATGATTTACAAATAATACTTATTGCATTAATAATTTGTATTTTGTAATTTGCATTAATAATTTAAAATTTTCAATTGTTTTGAAATAATAAATAGTAATAAAATTTTCTCCCAAATTAATGATTTGCATTTAGTACTTATTTCATTAATAATTTACATTTTGTAATTTGCATCTTTATATATATAAAAGTAGGATAGTCTTCAAAAAAGAAATTTCCCCCCAAAATTTGCATTAATGATTTACATTTAATACTTATTGCATTAATAATTTACATTTTGTAATTTGCATCTTTATATATATAAAAGAATGATAGTTTTCAAAAAAGAAATTTCCCCTCAAAACTTGCATTAATGATTTACAAGTAATACTTATTGCATTAATAATTTGTATTTTGTAATTTGCATTAATAATTTAAAATTTTCAATTGTTTTGAAATAATAAATAGTAATAAAATTTTCTCCCAAATTAATGATTTGCATTTAGTACTTATTTCATTAATAATTTACATTTTGTAATTTGCATCTTTATATATATAAAAGTAGGATAGTCTTCAAAAAAGAATTTTCCCCCCAAAACTTGCATTAATGATTTACAAATAATTCTTATTGCATTAATAATTTGTATTTTGTAATTTGCATTAATAATTTAAAATTTTCAATTGTTTTGAAATAATAAATAGTAATAAAATTTTCCCCCAAATTAATGATTTACGTTTAGTACTTATTGCATTAATAATTTACATTTTATAATTTGCATCTTTACATATATAAAAATAGGATAGTCTTCAAAAAAGAAATTTTCCTCCAAAACTTGCATTAATGATTTACAATTAATACTGATTGAATTAATAATTTGTATTTTGTAATTTGCATTAATAATTTAAATCTTTCAATTGCTTTGAAATGATAAGTAGTAATAAAATTTTCCCCTAAAACTTGCATTTAATACTTATTACATTAATAATTTACATTTTGTAATTTGCATTAATAATTTAAATCTTTCAATTGTTTCGAAATAATATATACTAATTATGTAAAATTAATAATAAATTTTAAATATACAAGTTTTTCAATGCTAATTGTTTTATATTAAATTTGCATGAATTTTATGGGAAATATTAATAGACAACTTAAACTATTAATTAAGTCATAGAAAAGTATCTATTTATTTAATATATTATTTTTATATCTTTATTCTATGTATATTTATATAATAATTAAATATGATAGTCAAATAAAGTATTTTGCCAAATGTCAATTATTAGGGTTGTCAAGTATTAGAGTTTTTCAATGCTAATTAATATTTAAGGTATCACATTTTTAAGACTATGGAAGAAATCAAAATTCATTTTTTTAAAATTTTGTTATTATTGAAAAAACTTATTCTTACTCATATTTAAGAGTTTTAATTTATATTTATAATTATAATATAATAAATAGAAAATAACGAACGTCTTTAAGTGAAAATATTATAGATTTTATAATATTTATTTATAAATAAATATAATATAATAAAAAAAATTATAAGTATATTGAATTAAAAGTGTTCTCCATTAGCATATTGAATAGTGAATAATTAAGTAAACTTAAATTTTTTCAATATGATTAAAGATTAAAAAAAATTATAATTATCAATTTAGTTAAAATTATTTAAAATAATAAATTTATTTTTTTATTTTTAAATTAAACTCTCCCACATATCACGCGGGTTCACCACTAGTTAAAAATTTAATTTAAAAAAATAAAAATAAAAATAAATTTAACAAAATTTTAATAATTTTAAAATATATATAATTTTTTTATTTTTAATAAATTAATTTAGTTAATTTAATTCAATTAATTTATTTTAATTTATTCCTTTATTCTTTTAAAAAATGATAAATTAATTAATGTTTTTCTTTCTATATTAAAAAATATAAAATATAATTCTGAAAAATAGTGGTATATAATTTATATATGTAATTATATAACAAGAGAAGTTGGTAGATCAGGCGGTTTCAAGCATGCAATGGCATATGGGAGGTTGTGGGTTCGAAACTGGGGAAAGGGGGAGGCTGGAAATTTAATTTTCAGCCTCGCCACGTGGCGCGCGGATATGCGACCACGTGGCTGGGCGGGTGGGCAACCGTGTGGGCGCAGGCGGATGAGAAACCGCCGCTAAAATTAAAAAAATCGCCGCTAAATCACTGATTTAGCGGCGGTTATTCCAGCGGTTGGTCAAAACTGCCGCTAAATGCTCCACGACGGCTGGTTCAGCGGCGGTTTTGAAAACCGCCGCTAAATGCAAAAAAAATCGCCGCTAAATGCTAATTTTTTTGTAGTGAGTCTGCCAATGTAGCGCGCCACCAACTGATCCTTTGATTCCCCCAAATCATTACGCGCTATTAATTGGTAGAATTTCATGGAATAAACATCTACAGAACAATTTCCTTGCCTTAAATTCTGCAAACGCTGGTATAAAGTCCTCGTGTAATTGAAGGGAAGGAACGCCACCTTTAACTGTTTCTTCATCTTCTCGCATGATTGAATCTTCGTCTTGCCTTGACGGCTTCGATTCTTCTTAACTTGTTCCCACTAAGCGGCTACCCGACCATGCAGCATCGTAGCCACCAAGGGTACCCTTTTGTTATTGGGCACCTCCTTGTAATCCAAAATCTCATCTACGGTCGATAGCCAATCGAGAAATTCATCAACCTCAATCCCACCATGAAACTCGAGGATATCCACCTTAATTCCGGCCTCCCAATGCTAGAAAGCATTCCGTTGTATCGCCGATTGTTGTCTGCCAACCCGTTCCCGAGGCTGCGGCACACGACTGCCCCGAAACTCCAACATGGTCTCCTCGTCCGACGGCCCCTTTGAACCGTAACCACTCGTGCCATCCCCATTGACTGCTGGTCCACAACGCAATGGAACAGGGGGGTTCCGTGCTGCACAACCTCCGTCGCCCACGTCATAAACTGATCAAATCGAGTTGTCAACGTCTCGATCTAATTTCGTAAATCTGCAATTTCGTCATCTCAGCCACCACGACCACCATGAACAGCACGTCCTCTTCCACAAACCATATTCTGATACCAACTGATGTAGGTTCACCTACAACGTACACGTTCGAGTATGGATTGCAGTAAGAAAACGAATATCGTTCTTATTTCATAAGCAATCAAAAAACCATACAATGCGAATAAATGTCTTAAATATGTGAAAATTGAAAACCTACTGGGCCACAATCCTCTAATGGGCTAGGCTTTTCAAAACAAAATAAAAAAACATTTAAAATAATGAACTAAAAACAGAAAAACGCATTTTTAACACTGTAAATGATCTCAAACGGCCAAAATCCATCAGATTCGTCTCGTCAAGACCTTTTCGAAATGGGGTCATGGGCCCAAAACGAACACCATATGCAAAAGTTATGCCTATTTCTTCAAACACTAGCCGTCATAACGTTCCAAGAATGCAAGGGCTTGTCCCTCCATAATATTTGTTTTGGATTAGGCACAATAAGATGTCATTTTTTAAGGAGTTATAAGTGTATGAACCCAAGGGTTCAACTAATATTGTGAAGGACATTGATGTGGAGAATGAGTATTTTTCAATTCTTACCCCTCAGTATAAGGTTAGGTTTAAAAAATATAAAAAATCAACAAAGGGGGTATTCAAAAAAAAACAAAGTACTGATTTAAATTTAAACAAACGTTGCATGTATTTTCAGTTTAGTAGTTGTTTTTTGTTCAAACGACAAAAAAAATTGATGATTAGTTCAATAGTGTAATAGATTTGGGTTTCATTCCCTCTTTAGTTTTGATCTTCAAAGAACAGATTAAAAGTTTAGTACATTCTAACAATTAATCTCTCTAACTCCATCCAATATGAAGCTAAATTGACAAAGAAGATCTCAAAGTCAAGAAGCATGCCCCACTGTCAATTCCCATCGACAAATGATATTTATATATTATGGTATGTGAGATTAATTTTATTAATAAAGTGATTTTGAACAATATTATTTATATATATTGTTAAAAAATAAAAACAAAATAGTAAAAAATTATTTCTTTACTTGAAATTGTAATCCTAAGTCATAATAAATTTAAAATAATTTATCACTATACCAAAATTTATTTTTATTTAAGATTTATTTTAAAATAAAAATTAAATTACAACTATCAAAGATCACTAGATAAATATTTTAATTTTTTTTATTTCTTTTACTTGTACTAGAGATTTAATAATGGAAAGAGAGGGTTAAGTATTTGGAAAATAAGGTGGGTAAACGAGCGGGTTAAAATTTATATTATTTTTTAAATTTTTATTTGTGGCATTTAAAAGAATACAACACCCTCTTTTTTAGTGACATTTAAAGTGTTAGGAAAGTTTTGAGTTCATATAAGATTAGTGGCATTAATAAATGTTACTAAAAATGTCATAAATTATTTTACTTATATAAATATTTATATTATTAGTGTTGTTGAGATACAACAATAGATTTATAATTGTGAAAGACTTTTTAATTTTTAAGAGACTACAAGTTCTCAGGATATTATAAGATAGAAAATTGTTAAGGGCACAACATGTCTTCTGCGCAAACATTCTCATATTTAAATCTATCTCAACCAAAAAATAAAAAAATATTCAAGTAATTTATGTAGACATTCTTAATTACCTTCCTAGAGAGTGGAATGTCACCGCTATTTATAGAGGCTGAAGCTAAAAGATAAAAAAAATATCATCATGTTTCGAAATCGTTTATTATAACTTTTAAAGCATCAATTTTAGAAGTTAGTTAGCATGTTTCTACCGAGACCACATTCGAAAGATCTCTAGAAAGTTAGACGAAAGGGTTTTTCAATCCTTCATGGTTTCCTCTTTTATCCTTTGGGATTTTTTGGGCTTATTTATTGTTGGGCATAATCTTTTATAAGTCGTGAATATCCAAAATACATCAATAATAAATATCACAAAAAAAAATAAAAAATATATCATTAAAAACTCTTTTTAAGTGACATTTTAAGAAAAATTTGTTGGAATGAGAGGTTGGGGTTGGGAATGAAAGACAACATTTTTGGGAAGAAGTTCAAAGGTAGAGGCTCATGATTGGGTAGCATACTGTTGTTTGTTATTGTTTTTTTAATTTCTAATATATATATCTCTATCATCTATTAAAAAAAATCTAGGGGTAGAAAGATTTGAAAGAAGAATTCCATGACTATCCTTGATCTATATGTGACTTTTTGTTACTAAGTATCAAATAACAAAATGGGTAATTCATGATGTAGAAGCAAAGAACACAAACATCCTTGATTACACTCAATAAGCCTTTTTTTCATTCTTGACAAAATCATCCCTGATTTCCTCATTTTGTTTTGCGATGGTTTAACTTTAATTTAATGTTAATCAATTTTTATTTGTTGCTTCGCATCAGAATTCGGGCTATATTATTGATCCAACCCTAATCTGGAATAATAAGTGGTCAGGAAAGGATTGTATCTTTCATAAGCTAGATAGAGCCACTGTTAATGATGGATGGCTTGTTAGGTATCTTGCAAGCCAGGCTTTATTCTTGTAGCTAGGGGTTTCGGACCATAGCCCTCTAATGGTGAGTGTGGTAGAAGGTAGTAGGACTAATGGGGGCTTGTTCCATTTCCTCAATCACTTAGCTGACCATCCTTCATTTTTAAGCGAAATGGCTACTAGTTGAAAGTTGAGGATAAACAAGTTTCCTATGTTTAAGTTGGTGCAAAAGCTTAAGGCAATCAAAAATGCCATGAAGCATCTTAATGCCACTAATGGTCATGTTTCTAAGAGAGTGATGGATCTTGGAGGTAGATAGACTGATGTAAAACAAGGTTTTCATGGTAACCCTCAAGATTTTGCTCTCCATCAAAGAGAGTTGGCATTGAGCAGGGATTATTTGGTTGTTTTAGTGTAAGAGGCATAATTTTTCTGTCTTCAAGCACGAGTTAAATGGTCGACAAAAGGGGATTTAGTGTTCTTAGTTTTTCTTCCAAACTATGACGGCTCGCTGTAACCACCATCATATCCTTAGCCTTTAGAGGTCAAATGGCTTGACATCGGAGTTTAGGGAAAAGGTTGTGGATATTATAGTGTCTTATTACCAGCATCTCCTAGGAAGTAGTGCACATTCAGCTACTTTTTAGGTTGAAGAAGTTGCTCCCTTTGGGGATAGGCAACTTACTCAAGATTAGTAAATTGAGCTTACTATGATGGTGACTCTTAAGGAAGTCAAGCAATCCTTTTTTGGTGTGGGGGATGACAAAGTACCCTAGCAGAATGGATTTACTATTAAATTTGTCAAAAAGGCTTGGGATGTGGTGGGTCCTAATGTAGTTGAGGCTATTCAAAGCTTCTTTTCCATGGGTCGCCTTTTGGGGAAGAACAATGCTACTATCATTAGCCTCATCCTGAAAGTTCCCCATCCTAAGATGCCTAGCTAGTTTAGACGGGCCAGTTTAGATGGACATCTTGTTGCAATAATGTCATTTATAAGACCATTATTAAGATATTGGCTAATAGGCTTAAGATGGTCTTTCCAAGGTTGATGGATGAGTCCCAAATTACTTTTTGGCTAGGCAGAGCAATTGGGGATAATGTGTTGTCGGCATAGGATTTAGTTCATTAATACCACCTTCATAAAAACCTTTCTCACTGTGCTATAAAGTTAATCCTAACAAAAGCCTATGATTTTATAGAATAGGACTTCTTTCTTATGGTTCTACTGTTGATGAACTTCCCCTCTCGATTTTGTGGCTAGGTAACAGAGTGTATTACGACCTCTCATTACTCAGTTAAGATTAACGATTGGTTGCATAGTTTCTTTCTTGGAGGTTGAGGCTTGAGGCAGGGGATTCTTTGTTTCCCTACTTATTTATTCTAGTAATGCAGGTCTTGAAGGGCATTGTGCGTCAGTATACGTAGTCTATTAAATTCCAGTTTCATTGGAAATGTGAACAGACGTGTATGACGATGCTTATGTTTGCTGATGACTTATTATTGTTTTCTCATGGGGACCCTTCCTCTATTGACATTTTAAAGTCTTTCTTGGAGAGGTTCTCTTCCTTGTCAAGTCTCTGTGATAATCTCTTAAAAAGTGATTGTTTTGTATCATGCAAGGATGAAACCTTGAGGAAAGAGTTGTATCTTGCTTCAGGGTTCAAGAGGGGTTCCTTACCCATGAGTGAGGGTTCCACTTTTGTCTACTAATTTATCACATGCGGATTGTAAGCCTATTGTGGATAAAGTGAGGAATCTAGTGCGCTCACGGTGCAGTCGATTGTTATCATTTGGTGGTCAGCTCCAGGTTGCTCAATCGATCCTCACCGCCATGTATTTATATTGGGCCTCTGTGTTTATTTTGTTGAAGTGTGTGGTTAAAGAACTTAATCAATTAGTGTGTAACTTCTTATGGAGTAGCACGGAGGTAGATCCCCATAAGGCTAAAGTTGTCTGGAGAGATGTATGCTGCCCAAAGAAGTATGGGAGATTGGGTATCAAATCATTATATGTTTGGAACCAAGCCTTTGTTGTAAGATTGGTTTGGCGGTTGCTCTCGGGTGACAGTAAGTCTCTATGAGTGAAATGGGTTCACACTTATCGAGTTAAAGATAGGTGTCTTTGGCTTCTCCCAATGCCTTACTTGTGCCCCTGGTATTAAAGAAAGCTTTTATCACTCCGTAATGGAGTCATATACAACTTCGACAGGAAAGGTGATGGCATGAGAGTTTTCTTGTGGCATATTCTTGGGGTGCTCAAAGATAGATTTTCCAGCTAATTATTGTGACAACTGGGTATATCTATAAATACACAAGTCTTGTCATCATTGCCGATAGGTCTTGGGCATGACTTGAGACAACTTTATCACCATCTTTTGAAATTATCTAAGACCAAATGTTGAGTCCTCTCGGGGCTGGGTGTCTAGATGAATTGAGGTTGTTGCCTACCTCGAATGGGATTTTTTTTTTTTTTTCTCATTCTATCTTGCAAGGTTTTCTGATGTAGCGTTTCGTGTTCCCTAGCATTGTTTGGTATGGCATAATTCAAGTATTCTTTCACACAAGTTTATCTTTTGGTTGGCAATTAGAAAGCAGTTATTTACTCTTGATCATATTAATGTTTATTTACCTTTTTCAAATGGATGCTTTCTTTGCAAGGCAGCATTGGAGCAACACAACCATATTTTCTTTTATTATCCCTATTCCCGTGAAGTGATGTCCTTTTTTCCTCGAAGAAATTTGGATGGCCTTGGCTTCGATAGGAGACGGGTGTATTGTGGGTAGCAACAAGAAAGAATGGTAAGGGCCCTTAGTAGGTTGCTAACCATTTGGTTTTGCAAGCAATGGTTTATTTTTATGGAGAGAAAATAATAATAGATGCTTTGATGAGCAAGAGTGATTCAAGTCCCAATTGGTATATCAGATTTTGTGTTATTTAGACAAAGTTAGCTACTTATCTTCTTTTTTCCATATTCTTTAGAGCCAAGCTCTGTGGCATTTCTAGTGGCTTCCAGCTGATCGCTTTTCGTTTACTTCACTGAGTTGTACCACTTAGTAACTGGGGGTTGACATCACAAATACATCAACTTTCACTGTGGTTGACTCATAAGTATGCCTTTAGCACCCTAAGTTATTGTTTAGGGAGTAACCAAGGGTTGGCATCCCAAATGTGCATACTCGCACGAATGTACCTTTCTAATGATTAAGAAAGGTTATGAATTGACAATTTTTTTATATGTTGTTACTTCACTAGTTTAGGTTGCTTAGTAATTGGAGGTTGTCAGCACAACTGTGAACTTTTATGTAATATATTGGTGGCCTAAATTATGAGTATGCTTATACACTCTTTGTGATTTTTTCTAGTAACCAAGGGGTTGGCAACACAATTGTGAACTCTTGCGTATAAAAAGCCTTGCAAATCCTTAGGAAAGCTCCTTCTGATTGGACTTTGCAAATGACTATTTTGAAAATCTCTCATTAGTGTATTTTCTACTCTTTTGTTTTGAGCCCCCTTTTATGTTTCATGAAAATTTGAATTATGAGTATGTTTTGGCACATTGAGCTATAATGCTTAAGGAATGTGCTTTCTCTAGATAGTCTTAAGATCTCCTAATAGTTTTACATTTTGTTTTTTTCTTATTTTTAACAAGATTATATATTTATTTATTCTTTAACTGCTTTGGATTTTCTTAATTTTTTATTGTGAGACTTGAATTATGTCTTAACTTAGAGTTATAGATTGTTTTGGTTGATTTTATAAAATTCTTATTTATAAAAAAAAAAACTTTAATTAACGTCAAAACTAAGGAAGAAAAAGAGTATTCGAACAATAAAAATAAACTTCAAAAAAAAATAAATCATAACAAGTCTTAAATAAATGAGTCAATTAAGGAATTTATCCTAACAAAACAGATGTTTGACTAACTATATTATTACTAACGGAGAAAAAGTTGTGCCACATTGCGGTCCATATATGTCATTTTAACGATATTTGTCTACATTAAATATTGCAATCAAATATCAATATTTATTGTCTTCTTCAGATTAACAAAGATATTTCAACGAAATAAAAAAAAATTAACATAACTTATGAACAATAATATTAACAGCTTTTATTTTCTTCTCATTTTCTTATCACAAATTCTAATTTTAAACATAGTATTATGGTATTTGCTCAAGGGAGCTTTGGTATAAGAAAAATTTTTAAATTCTTGAAATTTATGATTTTTGAAAATTTTTTATTTCTAAGATTTATACAATTTTATATTTAGTTAAATTTAAACATTCTCAAGTATGTTGGATATTTCTTTTTGAAAATCTTATATACTTATATTTAATTTAAATGTAACATTATTAAGAATTCATGTGTTTTTTTTAAATTACCCTTATTTGATTTTTTATTTAAAAATAATAAATTCTTTCTAGTATATAAAATATTGAGACGCATAATCTTTTAAGAAGTTAAAAAATATTATTTTTTTACACATTATATATATATGTGCATGTATATATATATACATAATACATGTTTGTATAAATACATGTATGTGTGTGTATATATATATATAATTTATATATTTATATAATATATTATGTATGTATATATATATATTTGTAAAAAATAAGTTATGAAAAAGATAATCGTGAAAGGGGTTATAAAAGAGTAAGGAGTGTTTTAAACTTTTTATTTGATAAAAACTTTTTTAAGTCTATAAAAATCCAAGATTCTCAACCTCTCCCGTGAAATTTTTTTTGTGAAAAAAATGATTAAAAATAAATTTAAAAAATATTATTATTTAATATTTTTAAAAAAAATTATACTAAATATAAGAATGTAGATTTCAATCTAATATTTTCAAGAATCTAAAAATTTCTTTGGTACCAAACGTCCCAAAATGTTCTAATAATAGGACAATGTTATTGTGGGCAAGTGGGTTCTCCAAATTTATTGACTAATCCTATTGTGATTTGGTTACTTAAATATTAAATATTAAAATACATTAAAAATTAACTAAAATTTATTAAACCACTGGATTCCTTAATAATTTTTTCTAATATAATATACATATTTTAAAGTTTTAAAATCCCAAGGCTTCATTCATCTGTATCATATCTAGACAGCTTGCCCTGGACTAATTCAAAGTAGACAATTTGGGATTAAACACAGTACCTATTGATGGTTTCAAATTATTATTATTATAGCAAGCCTAAGTCTTTTCCCTTCATCACTCTTAGTTTGACATCCATTAACAATGGAAAAATTGGGCTTGAAATAAATAAGTCAAATTAAGAATATGTAATCAGAAGCTAGTCGGTACCCACCACGCTAGCAGTCTAATTTACTTGAACAAGTCGGAAAGAATTGGGAATTGTATAAATTTGTCATTGTTGATACATAGTGTATGTATTGTAAAAAAAAAAAAAATTAATATTACCATTCCCTGCTCATATTACAATATTAATGGCTTTTAGAGATATATAAATATATTAAAGTGTATTTTAATTTTAATTATGAAAATTCATATTTACCATATTAAGTGTATGTATTGCAAAAAAAATTTCTAGACATTCAATAGCCTATAATATAAACTACTCACTAAATACACACAATTTTACGTCGAACTTTTAAAATTGAACTGCATAATTATAATTATGTGTTAGATTAAAATTTGTTTACAAAGCATTTACATGGAAATATGTAACAGAATAGTGAATAAATGTTAATATCCATTTAGAGGTTTGAGAATAATTACTAGAACTAAAATAAGAATATTTTAAATATTTCAAAATTTTAACCCACAAATTGGACCTCAAATTGGTCTCCATTTCATGCTCCCAGTCAAATAAACCAAGCATTGACTGGAAAAATCAAATAAGAAAAACCATTAAAACAAGGAAGCTACACACACATACACAACTTCAAAAGTCAACTCATCCTTAACATTTTCATATGTACACAGGAAGATAAAGGAAGGAGTAGACCACCAAGAGGGGAATATTAATAACTATATGGCATACCTTGAATATTATTAATTTGTAAGCCTCAACTTGTAGAATTATAGTATTCACCCTCCCTCGAATTGCTTCAAAGATCCCATCCAGAGAGAGAAAGAAGGGAATTGAGAGAGAGAGACAGAGAGATGGAATTCAAGCATTTCAGCCACCCACACAACCTGAGCTTGCAGCAAATCCCTCAGGGCTCCGAAATCCACTGCTCCGGCTGCAACTCTCCAGCCTCCGGCGGCTCGTTCTACACGTGCTGGCAATGCGGCTTCCACCTCCACGACCAATGCTTCAACGCAGCTCGCTCGCTGAACCACCCTTCTCACCCATCTCACCCTCTCACTCTCCTTCCCTCCCCGACTTATCCCTCCTCCTCCTTCTTCTGCAACTCCTGCAACCTCACCGGCACCGGCTTGTCCTATAGCTGCTCACGCTGCGACTTTGATCTCCATATCCACTGCGCTTTCCCACCTGCCGAAACTATGTTCCCTGCTCTTCCTAATCAGAATAGTTACTCTTTCCCGCAAGAAACACCGAGTTTCGGTCCTCCCCCTTTCGCTAATTACGCGCCTGAAACCGCCGGCCATGAATCTGTTCCCAGCACTCTCAGCCCACAATTCAATAATTTTCCGAATCATCAAGCTGTTGTTCCTGAAACTGCAATCTATGCTGAGTACAATTTTCCAAATTCAGCTCCTATTATCAATCCACCTTCGGAGGCCAACCAGCAGCCAACACATTTTCAGTATCCACCGGTTCCTGCTGAAGCTGCAAGCTATGAACAGTACAATTTTCCCCCAAATCATACAGCTGCTCAGTTTCAGCCAGTTCCTGAGGCTGCAACATATGAATCTGTTGTCAGTTATTCTCCGAACCTACAATACGGTTTTCCAAATCAAACAACTGCTTCTGTGAATCCACTTCCACAGTCCACTCAGTATCAATCAGTTGCCGAGGCTGCAACCCATGAATCTGCTGCCAATTTTCCCAACCCACAATATAGTTTTCCAAATCAAACAACTGCTCCTGTGAATGCATTTCCACAGTCGACTGAGTATCAGCCAGTTCCTGAAGCTGCTGCAGCCCATGAATCTGTTGCTAATCCTTTGAACCCACAATACAGTTTTCCAAATCAAACAACTGCTTCTGTGAATGCATTTCCACAGTCGACTCAGTATCAGCCAGTTCCTGAAGCTGCTGCAGCCCATGAATCTGTTGCTAATCCTTTGAACCCACAATACAGTTTTCCAAATCAAACAACTGCTTCTGTGAATCCACTTCCACAGACTCAGTATCAGCCAGTTATTGAAGCTACAAGCCATGAGTCTAGTGCCAGTACTGTTCCTATGCCACACTACCCTCCAAAAAATGATCAACCCCTGCCGAAATCTAATCCCATTAACCCAACAACAAACGTATCACCAGCTAGTGAAAATCAAACACAACTGCGAAACGTGAAACACTTCAGCCACCACCATGCTCTGCGCCCTTATAATGTTCCGGAGGAGGACTACGTCCTCTGCTCAGGCTGCGAGCAGTACCTCTCTGGCTCGGCTTACAGCTGCAGCAAGCCCAGGTGCAACTTCCACCTCCACAAGTCGTGTTTCGAATTGCCCCGAGAGCTTCAACACAAGTCTCACCCGAAGCACGCTCTCGCCCTCCTTTCCTCCCCTCCTTACAAACTAACCGGTGAATTCACCTGCAATGCCTGCCTGAGAACAGGCGCTGCTTTTACATACCACTGCAAGAGTTGCAACTTCGACCTCCATGCCAAGTGTGCTTCTCTGCCCCAAACCATGAAGCGTAAAGATCATGAACACCCGCTCAATCTCCTCTACTCCACTCCATACAAGAAAGGAGAGGGTGACAGGGAAGAGTTGCTTTTCTACTGTGATGTCTGTGAAGGGATAGTTGATGAACGCTGCTGGGTGTACTACTGTGAAGAATGTGACTATGGTACCGACTTGGCTTGTGCCACTGTTGAACCAGACTCGGACGAAGAAGGCCCAGAAACAGGAGAAGAAGAAGCGAGAGGAGGAGGAGAGTCTGGAGAATATTCGGCTGAATCAGCTGAGCTCCAGATGAAAATGCTTCAACTTCAGCTGGAGATGAGCAAACAGCAGGCTCAAATGATTACGAGCATGGGACAGAGTTTGGCCAACTTAGTTTAGAGTTTCTTCGCGGGGCTGGGAAATCATCCTGTTTGGTTTATTCTGGATTGTGTTGTAGGTGTGTCTTAGTTTCTTGCTTCAACTTCTTCATAGGATTTGATTATTTTCACTGTGGTTTTCACTTGATAATTTTTTATCAAATGTCAATGGAATAACCCAAATTTGTTGGGAGCCCTTCTGTGGTTGAAATACGAATGCTCAATAATTGGGTATGCAAGTGAATTCTTACAAATACGACTTAGAAAATGCAAATGTATTATATTTAGTTTTAATATTAGTTTGCATTTAGGGAAAACAAGAAGAGTTATCAAGATGATCCGATGGGGAGCTGCGTATTGCTGCCGAGCAATGTCGCAGTCTTTTGATTAGTTGCATTTTTTGTGATTTCGATTCATTTTGTCAGTTTACATTTCTATGAATTTATTTAAACATTGACAAATATGTGGGTTTGGAGGTGATGAGAGTCAAATTGTTTAGGATTAACCAGTGAATATACTTACACATTACAGCTAAATGTCACATGAATTATCACTCGGAAATATTCAAATAATATTTTTTATTATAAAGATCTGCTTCTAGGACTCCTTTGAGGCACGAAAGATGCCCCAAACTTCCTAAAATTTTCTGTTTAATATGGACTCCACCATTTGCATAGAATTTATTTATAATTTTTGTAAGATGACTTTTCCATATTTGGAGTATAGAAAATAAAAAAAAAAATTCTTAGCTGTTAATTATTTTGGTTTATCCTAGTCAAACCATTATGCAGAAAAGAATCAAACTAGATGAGCTGGGACATTTGATTTTTCAGTGCTATCACATCAGAGTTGATACATTTTTACAATTAAAATAAAAAATGTTTATTTTTGGCCAAAAAAAAAGCCTATTTAAATTAGAGACATTCCATGTATTTTCTATTTATTATTTTTCTAATTCAAAAGACAAATATTAATGATCAAATAGTGTAGAACTCTAAACAAATTAATACGATCGAAGATTAACTTGTGAACAACCTCAGTTTTGATCGTTTGTATTTGTTTATTAATTTATATTGAATGAAAACAAAAAATACAGAAGAACAGGAGCTTGTTTAATAAAGAAAGGCAAGCTTGAAACATAGTTTGGCTTAACTTATTTATATAAAATAATTCATTTATATGTATTTCATTTGAAATTGATTTAAGTTGTCTTTGACTACAAGCATGAAATTTATATGAAAAGAAAATATTTTTTAGATAATTAAATTGTCTAGAATTAAATTTCAAAAAAAAAGTCAATCGAAGGTATTTGATTAGTTTAATTTTTTACCTAAAAATTATAATCTTTTTTTAACTTTTGATGTTTTATTGTCATTAAATTTCAGGGAATTGTCTAAAAATAAATCAAATATATATACACAAATATACATATACCTAGCTTGAGGATGAAGAAGTCGCCGCTACCATTGCTCTTGCTCGTCCTCACTCTCGCTCAGTCCATCGTTGCCATCATTGGCCTTGGCTGTCACCACCATTGCTGTCATCACCATTCACTCCTCGATCGCTCACCGTCGCTCTAGCTCGCTGCCTTTTGTTCCTCGCGACTGTCGGCTACTCTTCCCATCCTCCTCGCTATCACCAGCCACTTTGCTTCTCCTTCACACTTTTTCTTCTCCAATTCCTGAGAATTTCTTTTCCAAGCCCCCCCATAAGAATTTGTTTTCTAACAAAAGTGACAATTTGGATTACTTAGAAAATATAACTAATCCAACACCACCAAAATTGAAATTTACATAGAAAATATTCATTTTTCATAAAAAATAAGCCCAATCAAACAGACCCTTAGTTTATTCTTATATTTAATAAAAGATATAAATATAACTAAGTTTATTTGTGAACATAAAAAAATTGAACTTGATCCAAATAAAAACACGAACACCATTCATAAGGTTTTACTCATAACAAACTAAAATTAATCACATTAAAAATAAACAAAGTTGAACTTGGAAACTTAACTCGTTCACATCTTCTCACCACCCAAATTTAGCACAGAACATAATAATCAATGTCATGTCAAATATGTTTTGATTATCCTCTTAAATATAACAAGGATTTTTAACAGAAAGAAAAATACAAAAATAATTCTGCTTTTTTGGGCTAATCTAAGGATAATTATTTTCTTCTCACATATTCTAATTACAAACATAAGATTAGGCTATATGCGTGTGTGTGTGTGTGTGTGTGTGTGTGTGTACTGGCTTAAATCTCCTAATATATGTAAGTTAAAACTAGCAATATAGCAGCATGTCAGTCATCATTCATATCCAGTATCCAGACAACTTGTCTCGGACTGCTCTAAAGTATATAAAACTTGGGATCAAAATCTGCAGATTTCGATTGAGAGAGCGAAGTCCAGGTCTTTCTGATCAATAGTTAGTAATCAATTCATAGTGGCTGATAAATTATTAATAGCTGTTATCCATTATTAGGTGCATCCATGAAAAATCAAAGGGTGGACTTTCCCATGCCCTTGCTGACTTTCAGAAATAAGCAAAGTCCAAAGTCAAATTAAGCATCTTTAGAAGAAGCTGGCCTTTACCCAACCACCAGCGCATCACCAACTGCAACTTGAGCATTATATAGCTAAGTACCTTATCCTTATATATTATTGGCCGTGTTGAAGAGAAATATGATGATGGAGATGTTGTAGATTTTTGACTGAAATTAATCATATCTTGGCAATATATATAATTTATGTGAAAGTTGCCAGTAAACTTATATGCTTAAAACCGTTGTCACCCGTATAAATAGGTGCACCCTTGGATAGTAAGTAGTAGACCATATTTGAAACCACAGTTTTCTGATAATAACAAATTAAGCTCAAAACCACTTTTCCTTGCCTGTTAGAACAAACAGCCCTTAACTTGGGTTTTCTTTTTTCCTCACATTTGCTTCAATTTTATGTCATTTTTTCATATATTTATACTTGTATAAAAAGATCTTTTATTGAATCTTGACAGAGAATTATATATCTTGTCAATGTCCCTACATTTGGAAGAAAATTCTTATCAAAATAATTAATGTTACATAAATGTTTTTGATGTGTTATATATTTATAAATTTTGTATATATAGATGCTATTTTCTCTGTCAAACATGTGTGACCATTAAAGTGGAGAGAGATTATATAAATAGAGAATCTTTTAAAAATATATATGCAAAAACAAAGTCTTATTGTCTAATAATTATTTAAGCCTATATAAAAACTTGTAAAAAAAATGTAAAATTACAGCCTATGACAGAAGGTCCATTGCTCAAAAACCAAGCTTGAGAAAAGTCAAATTCACTAATTGAAGAATTTTCCATCTTAAAGTGTACAACATGCTAGCAATATAGTATTTGGTCTTGTGCATTGACTTCTAGCTTCAACTTCATCGCTTGCTTCCATCATTTCCGTACCCTACAATATACTAATATGAAATTTGATTGCATTTTTTTGTAATGTTTAGAGCAAGTAGAAGGGTTACTTTACAATCATAAATTTTATTGTTATTATTATTGTCTAATTCTTTTACAAAATTATGTGATTGGTTAATATAATATCTATAAATTAAATTTAAAAAAAGGCCTTTAACTAAAAAAAATCACTATATTACATTATTTTATGTACATTTCTTATACAAATTGTATTTGCAGGAAAATGAATTTTTACAAAATGTGTACATAAAACAATATCATAGTAACATGAAAATGATATTTTGTAATTAAAAATTAATTTATTGTGTATTTTTATTTTTAATATGTGAGTATTAATAAATATGATAGTGTAAAAATAATAGTGATTGGATGACCCTTAATTATTATGGATGCCATTTTCTCCATATAAATAGGATTAGTTACAAAAAAGAATAAAAAACAAACTTTATTTGAGTTTGAAATTTTAAATCAAACTTTTAAATGTTTCTAATAGTAATATTCAATTTTTATTTAATTTCAATTATGCACTAGCATTTGCCTCCATTACATGTTACCATTAGAATATGAATACTAAGCTAATATATAACATGCTAAATAATGAGGTGGTAAACATTATCTCCAATCAAACAATAATTACTAATTGAAACTAAATAAAAGTAAAATAATATTATTATTAAATTTTTTATTTAAAATTAATAACTCAGAGTTAAATTTCAACTTTTCTTTTTTCTAATTAAGTTTATAAATATGTCTGTATGATTTGAGAGAGAGAGAGAGAGAGAGAGAGAGAGATGGACTTCAAGCATTTCAGCCACCTCCACAACCTGAGCTTCCACCAAATGCCGCCGGGCACAGAAACACTCTGCTCCGGCTGCAACCTGCCGGGGCTGGCCGCCGTCTACATGTGCTGGCAGTGCCAATTCTTCCTCCATGAACAGTGCTTTCAAGCCGCCCGCTCCCTCATCAACCACCCATCTCACCCTTCTCACCCTCTCGCCCTTGTCCCCTACCCAACCTACCCCTCCGCTACCTTCTACTGCAACTCCTGCACCCACCCCGGTGCCGGCTTCTCCTACACCTGCCCTGCCTGTGACTTCGACCTCCATCTCCACTGCGCCGCCGCCGCCGCCGCAGCCCAGTTGCCTTATCCTAACGATCAGTCCAACCAAACGCCTCATTTCAGTCCCCAGTATGCTCATAATTCGCCTGATTTATTCTCGACGCATCAACCTGCTCTTGGTAGTACGCCGAGCAGTAGCGGGGTAGGTAGTGGCGGTGGTGCACCGCCGCGGGTTGAGGTGTTGTCAAGCGGCGGCAAGAAGCCGCCGCAGCCGCAGGGCGTGAAACATTTCAGCCACCAACATCCCTTGAATTTCTGTGAAGTGAAAGAAGGTGATAAGATTGCTTGCTCCGGCTGTGAGAAACCGATTTGGGGTTCAGCTTATAGTTGCGGGCAAACCAGGTGCCATTTCAGATTTTCTCTAGGATTTTCTTAGCATTCTGCTTGCTTGTGTTTGTTCATAAAATTTTGTGAAAAAGCTGTGCATATTGTTTTCTTCTCTCTTTTTTGCTAGATTGCTTGTATTTGTCAAACTGAAAATAATGTTTTATGAATTTATTAGAATATTAAATATATGTAAAAAATAAAATAAAAATTATTTTATATTGACAAAAATATATCCATCTTCTACAAAAGATTTGTTTTGTTGGTTGATCCGAAAGGTTAAGTTCTTGATAATCCAAAAGAGATATTAATTATGTGGGTGGCTACTGGCTAGTCAATTGTCCGAAGCTAAGTTGATGAATATGGCTACTAATTATTGGAATGGAAAAGAAAACTCAAAACAGCATTTTTGAGCATTATATTATAATTATTAATATAATTTTAATTTTATTTGAAACACAGGTGCAAGTTCAACCTCCACAACCAGTGCTTCGGGTTGCCCAGAGAGCTCCAACACAAATCCCATCCCGACCACCCTCTCGCCCTTCTCACCTCTCCCCCGTACAAACCCAACGGCACCGGCATCCCCTCCTTCTCCTGCGACGCCTGTCTCTCCGCCGGCTCCGCCTTCCTCTACCACTGCTCCGCCTGCAACTTCGACCTCCACGTCGACTGCGCTTTCATGCCAGAAACCGCCAAGACCCAGAATCACGACCACCGGCTCAGCCTCATCTACGCCCTGCCGGACTTCAAGGAGCAGGAGGGACTGGTCCCCACCTGCGATGTCTGCCTCGGCAAAGTCGACCTTCAGCGCAGCTGGTTCTACTGCTGCCAGGAATGCGATTATGGAACTCATTTGGAGTGTCTCAACGGCAAAGCGGCGGGGCCCAGAGAAGAGGAGTCGGAGCAAGATTTGCTTGCGGCGGCTGTGCTTCAGTTACAGATGCTTCAGCTTCAGTCGCAATTGAATGCACTTAGCAAACAGGGTGGCAGCCTCAAATATTAACTATATAAGTTGCAAATTAACTTGCGTTTAATTTCCTACAGCCGGGAGGAGAAAGTCACCAGAAATATGAATGCCAGCTGAATAATGGAAATTATGGAATGATTTGTCTAGCTAGGTTTTAAGAGTTTATTATGTCACTTCTGTGTTTAATTTCCTTTCTGTTGTAAATTCTGTTTTCTTTCAATTAATTTCTTCCTCTTTTACTTTTCTCTTCGTGCGTGTTATATATATTTTGTTTTTTGGAAATTGTTTTTTTTTTTTTTTTTAGTGAAAGAATTGTTTTTGATTTTATTTGTTGGATTCCATTGTTATAAATTTGTCCATTTGAATTTATATAAAAAGACAAGGTAAGTTAATAAGTATCATCAAACTTCAATGAAACAATTTGAGTTTCCAATTTGTTTAAGTACTGAAGAAAAATTCAAAAATTGTAAAAATGGAGCACATCAATGTAGGCATAAGAAATTAGTACCATACTAATTCTCATCTCAATCTCAAATCAAAGTCCATTCATCAATCCATGAGCTTTATTAGCCTAATACTAACATTAAATAAATAAAAAAAATATTAATAAAATATATCTGAACTAATTACAAACCAAGGCTGTGCTCTACTTGTCACCCTATTCACACTTAATTAGAGTTTTCTCTTCTTTTTTTTTATTTAATAAAAAACTCTCACGTCATTTAGAAAAATTTTAAATCTATACATCTCTCGAACAAATAAAATCTGCTGAATACTTATTGAGACTGGTAAAAATTGTCATCCCATAACTCACTAAATTTTAAAAGGTTTTTCAAATTATTAAATGATCAGTACAACCAAAAAATATAAAGTTAAAATTGTAAATATTTAAGGGGTAATATGAAGGTGGCGGGGTGGTGCGATGACCAAAATGTTCGCAATTTTGTTTCTGCTATAAGTGGGTTCTCGTTAATTAATGATATTGAATATGAGAAAATTGTGATACAATCACAAAAAATAGTACTAGTTTGTTCAGCGAGACATACAAATTCTATTACGATTGATCTAAACATTTGCGAAGCTATCATATATTCATGTGTAGTGAGGCAACTAGTTTAGGCCAAAGCATATTAGACACACATGATGATGACATGAGTGTAAAAAGTAGTAAGTATACTATAAATATGTACAGGTATGTCCGCTCTGCACCCTCATACTTAACGAAATTATATTATTAGGCAAGTCCTATAACGCATCACATATGGAGCGAGAGGAGGAGAGAGAGTGCCTTATTTTTCTAGTAATCGATTTGTTGAGCGATCGGTCTTAATTAGATCATTGAAGAAGCCTTTGCGGGTTGGATCATGATTTAAATCTATTGGAGATGATATCCAAGTGATAGTTAATGGTTAATGCCGGTTGATGCTGAGGGCTGGCATGGCATGGAGAGAGGTGGATAAATAAACTAAAGGATAGGAGGAGCACGCATATTATAAAGAAAACAAGGTCTGTCTCCTACTACCATCTAGAGCCCAGCATCGTATCAATCAATAATCTGGGTTTGATAGGAATAATATGAACCCCGGTGGTTCGAATCCCCTATATATTGGGCCTCATGAATACCCTAGCCCGTTTGATACCTATGCGGCCCAATAGCCGAAGACTTCCAGTTCCAGATAGCTCTCTACTCCTAACCCAAACTTCCATTTTCCGATCCAGTGTCACCCAATTTCTCTACTGCTCCCACGGGCCGAACGCCAAAGCCCCAGCTGGATGAAGCCTTGAAGGGTTGGTTGGGAGCCATCCAGTAGTGCCCAATCTCGGTTGAAGATATCACCAAGGAATTACCAATACCAGCCACCCATTTTAGGGGTACTTTCAGCAGGGCCAGCCACCCCAACTGCGTAAGTTCATAGAAGTTCCAGTTCAACTAGCCTCCCATTCCATTTGAAACCATCTCTCTCTCTCTCTCTCTCTCTCTCTCTCTATGCTCAAATAAATTAATCGATGATTCTGATTCTTCAAGCAGCCCACCTGCATAATCAAACCCTAATAAAAGCAAAAATGATAAAATGGAATTGAATCCAAGGAGCCCAGGTACAAACATCATCTGCCATTTCTAATCATCTTTGCAGACATGCATCAACGGTCGTCAACTATTTAGAAGAAACAGCAAATTTTATTACCAGTCAGAACCTAGAGAGCATCATCTATATCGCACTAGGCCACAGTTAAGAGCAACAAAAAGAAAAGAACATACAGCAACTCTAGAAAAAGCTATCACAAGCAACACGGCATATGTACAAGAATTTGCACTAATAACAAGAAGGAACCTACAAATTCCGTAGTAATCAGAAGTTATAAGACTTCAAAGAAGCCAATCCATTTTCACTTGCCATCATCATGCATCCCCCTCGCCGCCGTGGGCATTATTGTTCTGCGAGCAAATATCGCCGCTTTCCTCATTCTCCGATCCATTTTCCGAAGCCTCATCGGCATTATCCCAAAATCGTCCATGGCCACCGTCAGTCTCCAAACACTGAACCTTCCTCCTCAAGTCCTCCAATTCTCTTTCCATGAAGAAAACCCTCTCCTTCAACGTCAAATTCTCCTCTTCCAAGTGCGTTATGTGCGAGTCCTGATCATCGACCCTGTTTTCCAGAGCATTCTCACTCGGATATATCATCTCGAATCGACTTAAATCATGATCCAACCGCCTCTCAACTTCCACGTGCTCTTCCACATCACTACCGCTGGAACCGCCATTTTCTTCTTCCTCCTCAGCCTCGTGCCCCGGCGATCGGAGCCGAATCAAGCCGTTCATCGAGCCATAACCGTCTACGCCCCACTCTTCCATGGCCATATCCACTAAAACCTCCCTCGAGGGCGAGAATATCGGCGTCGGAAGTATCGCCGGCGTCACCGGACACGGCGAGACCAGGGAGGCGATTCCGCCAGCCTTCTTCGCCCGGATTATGAAAGACGTGGTGTTCCGAGGCGCGAGTGGAGCGAAACGGTTGTTGAATTTCTTCTTCGAGTAGAATCGGCGTGCTTTCAGTCGATTCTGAGACTGCAGATCGTTGAGATTCGGCGGTTTGTAGCCTCCACCAGTAGCGACGTTCCCGACGCCGAGGGTGTCCTTCCGGCGAATTTCATTGCGTTTATCTGACTTTTTGCCCTTCCAATTCCCTCTCCCGAGGTTCGCCGAACCAAAATTAGGTCTCTGAAATGAAACAAAACTCGGGGGATCGTCGTGCAACGTCATCGGATCCGCCGTTACCGGCGCCGGCGTCCAGAGTCCGTACCATCGGTTCATCATCTGAGACTGGTCCATGATCTATAAGAGTGATGATCGTTCATCCAATCTGACGGCCGTGATTCTACTATCGAGAGGCCTAACCTCGGCCGCGAAACAGGAGAACAAGCCCCCAAAGCAACCTCAAAAAAATCGCCAGTACACTCGAAATCAGGCCATGGACTCTGAATCTCGATTCAAACTGGAAATGAGCCTTTACGTTGATTAAATAAAAAGAAGAAAAATAGATCCGACGTGGTTGAGAATTTGAAGCCTTTCAAAATACAAACCCTAAAAACCCTAGAAATTTTGTGGATGTCGTAGATCTCCTCTTCTCCTCTTCTCTTCTCTTCTGTGTGTGTGGGGGAGCTCAACGCTACGCGAGGCATGGACGTTAATGACGCCGCAGCACGTGAAGGGCGCGTGAGCAGGTGCAGATAAGTATCGATGGCGTCGGCTTTGAGAGGGGCAGTAGTGGGCGTAGGGTGAGGGATGGACGGTTGGATTCGCGTAGGTTTTTGATGCGACGTCTCAGATTAAGTGTTTCTGTTCTGGAGATGCGGATTTCTTTGCTTTTTGATCAAATCGAGTGCGCCGCACCGCACTGCACTGCGTGCTTACGTGGGCGACATTTTCGCTTCCATTGGCCTAAACTTATTTAGTCACCGTTAACAAGACCAGGACCAAAAAAGTTGTAACTAATTAAGCCCAAAATAAATTTTGTTGGTTGATTTTATTGTGATAAATTTATTTATTTATTTTAATATTAAATAATAAAAATATTAAAATTTAATAAATATACTTTGCTTATAAATAATTTGTTACTCTATCTTCATGTTGCGTTCTTACAAAATTTATAATTTAACATGTGATTCGTTGTTGCACTTATAATTGCATGAAAACAATTTAGAGATCTTGTTTGTCATTTTTAAATCGTTTCCATTTTGAAAACTGAAAAAAAGGTCAAAAAATATTTTTATAATTTTAGAAATGTTTTAGAGCACATTTCATAATAACATTAAAATATTAAAAATACATTTTTTAGTGACTAATGGCGATTAGAGACAGAATTTCTTCTATGTCAAACCAACATATATATATATATATATGAGCTCTTAAGGCCAATTATAATGGCACAAAGGGATCGATCTTATAATTTTTTAAATATTATTTAAATGATAAATTTATATTTTTATTTAAATTACATTATGATTTAAATTAAACATATATTGTAGTGGCCCACTACCGGATAGTCCCGCTAGCATAGGATATCCGAAAGGAGGTCATCACAAGTGTGATATAGAACAATAACATACAACACCATAATACTATCCTTAGATAAACTCAGCGGAAGCTAACATAAAGGTTTACAACATCTTAGACCATAGTCTAAACAAAATGAAATACAATGGCACTAACAAATTTTACAACATAAAATTTCCTCACACTTACCCTCATCACAAATGCTAACATAGACCATCTAATTTGGAAGGTCTCTGTACACTTCTAACCCTGAGCTTTAGCCCCACTGGGCTCGCCCTCAACCACTGCTCTACTTGTACCTGGAATGACATGAGAGTAAACAAGGTGAGCCACAAGGCTCAGCAAGTGTATTTATAAAGCATGGAGATATAGAATCAAAAGCAGGGATAATCAAGATAGAATAAACAACTCTATGAGGAGATATTAGTATAACGCGACTCATAAGTTCTCGGTTTACATTAATTTCCCATGCCGTGATTATTACATATATTATGCACTCGTTCCCATGCTCATGCATATGCACCAATAGTAGGGAATTTTTCTGCATAATTCTCAAGGCTCTCACGGCCTATATATATATATATATCCATTCATGAATATATATGCATCATGAAAATAAATCAACAAATGATAACAATTTGAGCCACGCCTTCTGGGTTGATGGCCACCTCACCCGCGTCAAGCGCTCATAGGATATCCTTTCTCATCCACGGACTTAGCCGTCGCGCAAAATAATAGGTGCGCAAATCAGTATAATCATGCATCACATATGCATATCCCCATTTCATGTCAATCCTCAATGATTAAGAAAAATCTCAAATCATGCTTAACATGCACAATTACATAAATCAAAGTGTGCATTATCTTATGATCACAGGGTAAATTTTAATACATTTATTGACTCATACTTATAGAAATGCCCAAACCAATATTTACGGTATATTTTTACCCCAATAATAATCGCAAGGAATCAAAATTTATACATGCAAGAAACACTAAATCTTGCATGACACTAGACCCTAATGAATAAATGTCATTCCTTAAGAAATGTAGGGTGACACAAAACCCTATTTAGATTTTTGCAATGTTCAACAAGAAAACGAATTAATATTGCAAGATTTATCGAAATAAGGAAAATAAAACCCTTTTATCCAACAATGAGGGTTATCAAGAATAATTCAAAAAAAACAATGGCAGAACTATACAAAAATCATAATTTTAAACGTAGGAAGGATAGACTACATAGGAAGAGTTGAATAACAACATATTTCAGAAATTTCCAGATTTCAAGCATATTTTCAAAAATCCAATCTGGGCTCAATATTTGGTCAAATACCACAAACGATATACCAAATCAAAGCCTAATGAGTCTAGTTTCTGGAACATTAACTGGATTTGAAATCGGAAATAACCACAAGGAGATATTCCACAAAAACCGAAACAAGGCAGAATTTGAAACAGTAATTTACAGAATTCTACATAGAATTCAACAAGGTTGTTATGGGTACAAATCATAACCAAAAATTTCAAATCTTATACCGAATCGAAGCCCATGAAGTCTATTTTATAGAAAAAATAAATGGATCACAATTTGGATATAACCACAGAGCATTATACCCCAAAAACCGAAGCAAGAACAGATTATTCAAAAACAGAGCAGAAAATTTCCAAATTCTGGGCAAGAATTTACAAGGATACTGTAGGCTCAAAACATAGCCAAAAATTCTAAAAAATTTACCAAATGAATATTATCAAGTCTAGTTTATATAGAAACAAACGGATCTTGAATCGGATATAACCACAGAGAGTTATACCCTAAAGAATACAACAAGGTCAGTTTACTCGAAAGCAGTAAAATTTCCAGATCTTAGCAGGGATTTACAAGGCTATAACATGATCAAATCTTAGTCAAAAAATTCGATTCTTGTGTCTAAAATTGAGCTTAAGATGTCTACTTTACAACCCAACAAACGGATCTCAATTTGGATATAAACACAAGGAGTTATAGACCAAAGAACATAACATGGTCAGTGAATCCGAGAATAAGAATTTAAGAGCAACAACTTAAAAATGAAGAAAACAAGCCTTCTAAGATGGAAACAAGGTTGAAGAACTTGCATTAAAAGATAAACAAGAAAAGAAAAACTTACACAATCATAAGGAGAAGAAGGAGAAGAAGATCTTGAATTTGAAACAAGAAGGAAGGGAACTTGCCTTAGATGGTTGCAATCCAAAGAGATGAAGACACCCCTTGAAATTGAAAATTCCATAGTCTCCACTTAAAGCTTCAATGAAGAAGAACAATGGAGGAAGAAGAGACAATCGGGAGAGGGAGAAGAAGGAGGGAACAAGAAAGTAAAAAGAAAGAAAAGGAGGAAAAAAAATGTGGGAGACTTGTCTCCCAACTCCTTTCAATCCATCTCCCTTTTAATTTTCTCTAATTTACCCTTCATACTAACACACAAAATTCACATATCTCTTACCCATTTTGGTCATTTTACCATTTTCTTAATCTTTTTTTCTTTTTAATTAAGATACCATTCTCTATGCCCATGGCCCAAGCCCAAGTCAAAATATATAATCCAAGCCCAAGTCAAAATATATGGCCCAATCCAATTAAGGCCCAATGGACTTTTCTTGAGATTTGGGTTCAACCCAATTCATTTACACTTAAGATTTAATTATTTATCAATGGTCTAATTCAAATAAGGCCCAAACCCATTTAGCCCACAACTTTGAGACTTTTTCACACCAAATATTATTTTCATTAATTTACCCCATTACCAACTCATATAATATTTTTAACAATTAATTAATAAAGGCAACAACTCTAATGTGCAAACTAAAATACCCATAACACCTAGACCCACTAACGGGTCGTTACAGTTTCTCCCCCCTTAAGGGAATTTGGTCCCCCAAATTCATACCTAGTCAGTCAAATAGCCGGGGAAAGAGACGTATCATCTCATTCTCGAGCTCTTAAGTAGCCTCATCTGAAGAATGACGTTGCCACTAGACTTTAACAAACGGAATTGACCGATTTCGCAACACTTTTTCTTTTCGCTCCAAAATGCTAACAGGCATTTCTTCATATGAAGCATCCTGTCTAACCTCTAAAGCTCGATAATCTATCACGTGTTGGGGGTTTGACACATATTTCCTCAATATAGATACATGAAAAACATTGTGCACCCCCAACAACTGAGGAAGTAACGTTAACTTGTAAACCAAGGATCCATTTCCTCCAAAATCTCAAACGGCCCGATATAGTGAGGATTGAGTTTCCCCAAAACTCCAAATTAGCACACACCTATCATGGCATTACCCTAGTCCATACCTCGAGCTTAACGAGATATTCACCACACCACTCTCCTAACTAGGAATTATTTCATGTTCAACAAAGATAATGAGACTTTTCTTACTATCCGACGTCACTTGCCAACTGGGATCACTTCCCTTACCTAATTACCAACCTAGCCTCAATCATCTTTGTTTAGGCTACAATCTCCATATTCTCAAACTTATTGGGCTACCTCGATATTCGTGCCTTACATTGAAATAAGCGCATCATCTTGATTTGCGTGTTAACTTTAAAATTTGCACAAGTCACTTCATCTTAAGCCCCGAAGCACCTTTGACTGAGCCTCAAAGCACTTCCTTGGTATGTGTGCCTTGACCTTGAAATGCATGCAAATTCTCGATTCTCGTGCATCACCTCAATTCTGGTGCACTATCTCGATTTTTGTGCACTGTCTCAAAACACGTGCCCGAACCCCTTTTTTTTTTTTTCCAAAATCTCCGAAATATTAGTAAATCTCCATTTCCTATTTTCTAGGAATTTTTTCCATATATATATATATATTTTTAAGGATTTTCTGGTATATATATATTATATATATTTATATATATATATTTTTTTTTTACATATATATTATTATATATATATATATATTTTTTTATTTCTCCTTCCTTCTCATTCTTCTCCCGAATTCCCTTCTTCTTCCTTCTTCTTTCCTCTTCTGCAACGCACAATTAGGGCAACAGCCACCGTGCACCGCCTCCATCGGTCGTCTCCACCATAGCCATCGCAGCACCTGCGTAACCAGCAGCCGCAAGCCACCGTGTGACTTCCTCATGCCCTAGCCGCCGATCACCATCTTCTTCTTCCTCTTCCTTTTCTCTGCAACTCACAAATCGGCCAATCAGCAACCGACCGCGAGCCTCGCCACCACCTCCGACGGCCACCATCGCCGGCTCGGCAACCACCCCAGCGTTGCATCGCCATCGGCCGCAAGCCATCGCTTGGCTTCCTCACGCCTAGTCACTAATCACCAGCTCCTCCCAGCCATCACTTCCGGCACAATCGGCCGACACCTTGGCCAGATCTGGTCACGCAGTCACCGTTGCTTACTCCCTCGCACAGCCGTCAGCCCTCGCTCGGCTTCCTTCAGCCGCCACAGCGACCCTCGTCGCCTCTGCAACTGCTGCCATATCGGGGTCGATTCGACCCGACTCGGCACGACCCTTACCCGATCTAACTCGGCCCGACCCGACCAAATCCGACTCAGCCTGACCCGACCCGATCCAACTCGGCCTGACCCGACCCGATCCAACTCGGCCCGACCCGACCGTACTTGATCCGCTTCAGGTTTGACCCACTAGATCTGACCCCTATCTAATTTGACTTATCAGATTAGATCTAACCCATATCTGATTTGATCCATTCAATTAGATCTAACACATATCTGATTTGCTTAGATCTAACCAAATCCATATCTATCATGCCAAGGCACAACACAATGAACCCCCGGTCTCGATGTGGTGCCTGTGTAGTCTTAAATAGAGGATGTCATCCACAGTGCATTTTTGCTCCTTATTTTCGTTGTGAGAGTGGTACTGCTCATTTTGCTACTGTTCGTGAAGTTTATACTATCAGAAATGTCGTCAACCTCTTGACTCCGCTTTCGGTAAATGACTGATTTTGGGCTTCCGATACACTTCTCTTTGAAGCTCAATCCCGGCTTCAGGATCCTGTTTATGGGTGTGTATCTTGATTAGTGGTTAATTTTGTAAAAATTTTGTTATAATTATACCCTTCTTTTGATCTTAAAAATGGTTTAAATTAGATATTAATATATATTTTATGGTTATATGCAAGTTTAAATTGAAAAATGAATGAAATGAAATTTTAAAGTAAAATTTAATAATAATAATAATAATATATAAAATTATATATAATACATATACATCATTATATGCATGCATGTAATATATATATATAATATAATCTAATATATATATGTGCCATGTGTAATACATATATATAATATATAATTTATTAATAACATTAAATTATTATTATTTTTTTTTTTAGGCATGAAGAATTCAAGCCCATGAAGACTTAAAGTCCATGAAGAATTCAAATCCATGAAGAAATCAAACCCATGAAGAAATCAAGTCCATGAAAAATTAAAGTCCATGAAGAATTCAAATCCATGAAGAAATCAAATCCATGAAGAAATCAAGTCCATGAAGAATTCAAGCCCATGAAGAATTAAGGCCCAATTTGAACAACCCATGGAAAATATTATTTTGAGAAGGCCCAAGGATTATTTTTAATCCTAATGAAGATTAAAAACCAATTTATAGAAATCTATTTTTATTTTTTATGTGAGAGCTTTATTAGGTGTGTTTTTTAGCTAAAATCCATTTAACTATTAGGTGGATATTATAGCTAAAATCCATTTAACTTTATGAGTGCTTTATTAGGTATGTATTTTAGCTAAAATCCATTTAATATTAGGTGTGTATTATAGCTAAAATCCATTTAACTTTAAGTGTGTGAGTGCCCATTAGATATAATTATGTCTAATTGAATAATTGAAATTGTGTGGTTTGTATTGCATCTTGTGGCCTATAAATAGGTCACTTGATTACATTTGTAAGTGTGATTATTATTCTTGAATAAAAGTTTAGTTGTTTCCTTATAATTCTCTCTTTGAGAATTGTTCTTGTTCTTTCTCATTTTCTTTAGTACTTTCTCTTATAATCTTATTTTTTTTTCTTTCTTCTTTTAAATTCTTATGTCATTTATTATTACTTTATTATTTACCGCCTAAATGGCCGGTTAATTTGTGCCTTTAAATTTCTGTAATTTTAATTCTTGTCATTTAATTATTCACCGCCTAAATGGCCGGTTAGTTTATGCCTTTAAATTTCTGCAATTTTAATTCTTGTCATTTAATTATCCACCGCCTAAATGGCCGGTTAGTTTATGCTTTTAAATTTCTTGTCATTTAAATTCTGTTATTTAAATTACGTCATTTAAATTTCTGTCAATTAACTTTCAAATAAAAATGAGTAGTTAAATCTAATCTTGGGTTAAGGCAAGGACAGTGTCCAATGCCAATGATTCCCAAAGAAAGCTGCGCTTTAAATAAGTAACATTAATTTAAATTTCAGTATGAGTGTGTATTAATTATTAAAAAAATCACTAGGTTTGGATTGGAGCGTAAGCCTAACTTAGAGCTTTCATGCCATGTATGAGAGTTACTAGAACTGGAAACGCTATCATACCCAAACCCGGATGATTAATTTAGTTGTTTTGTATATTAATTGTAATTGGATTTATGGTAGTTGCTTAAATTAGAATCCCGCATATCATGTATGGGGATTGCTTAACCTAGAACTATCATCATCTCTAATTGCATTTAATAACAAACCCTCATATCTGAAATTAAATTAATGTTGCTAATCTTATATGCTAAAATTTGGGAATCAACGGGTTGGTACTGAAATTGTCTTAACTCAAGCACTATCCAAATTCATATTTTTACGTTTAATGTTTATTTCAATTTTTGCCTTACTTTATTTTCTAGTATCTGTTGTCTAAAAACAAAATCATAAAAAATCTTGTTGTCAATTTGTCCAAATGCGTGTGCGTGTGTGTGACATTCTTTTTCTTTTGCCATAAATAAATCTCTCAGTGGACGACCTGGATTCATCCAGAAAATATAAATTTAAATTTGGACTACAACTGCACTCGTACACTGGCGAGTATAAACCTCTCACTAAAATAAAAAAAATATAAAAGTTTTATTATGATTTGTTTTTATTGTGTTTTAATTGCAGGGTGAGAGTGCAGTCATATCTCACATTCTTGCTCTTCAGCAACAGGTTAGTGAGCTGCAAGCCTATCGAGCTTATTTGCAAGATTCACTATTCGCATATTATTCTTCGCATCCCCAACTTGTTCCTCCATTTGATCCAAATTTCAACTGGAGCTCTAGTCCTCCCACCATCCCAGAGGCTACTCTACCTCACCCTGGCGAAACGAGCAGCAGCCAGATGCCGCTCTTGGATGACCTTGATGAGCTAGGTCCAGTCATCTTTGGCCACCGCCGACGTCCTTGAGCATTGGCACATTATCAGTTTTTATGGTTTGCCCCCCTCTTTTTTTTTTTTTTGACTGTACGGCTTGATCTCTTGTATTATATTTGAACATATGGAATGAATGTTATGTTTTGAGTACTTTCACATTTCATTCCATTGTCCTTCCCTCGATAGCATATCAATTACAAACAAATTATATCAACCTCTTGCAATTTTTAATAATTAATCACATCGAGGTAAATGATATTGAATCTTAATTGTCATCTCATTCGAAGATTGAAAATTTACATCCTAAGTCAGGCTACACAAACTTCTGAACCGCCGCGCCATGCTAGTGGCACTACCATGACACTACAATCCCCACGAAAATTAGGCTTAGTCCAGACATAACCTATAGTTCACTCTAGGTCTTCGGCATTTAATCGTCTCTACAACAGACTGGTTATTCCATATAGAGGGTCACGGTCCCTCAACATGAGTTAACCTAGTGGCCACCTCCCACCTGCATTCAGTGGTCCCTAGCATTAAACCCGTCACTGATAGGCATCACCTGTAGTATTATTCCATGCTAGAGCCATTCCTCATTCCGTGGGTTTCACTCTCTATGGACATCTTGAGACAATACATGGTCTCAATATTCGGCGAACCACTTCATCACCTCTTCACTGCTATAAAGGACTTAACCCCTCATTTTCAAACACAATCAAATTACCTTTTGAACGTTATCTTAGCTTAACTTCATTCAAACCACTAAACACACCCTTAACTCTACTTGTCATTCCTATGTGTACAAAGACTCCTCTCATCCCAACTTTTGCTCTTATAACCTACCAATAATCCCCGGTCCAGTGTCCCCGGTCCAGTACCCCCAGCCTGTGGCTAATACACGGTAACTGGTCCAGTACCCCCAGCCTTAGGCTAGTACACGGTCCCAACACACGGCCCGGGTTGCTCTGATACCAAAACTGTAGTGGCCCACTACCGGATAGTCCCGCTAGCATAGGATATCCGAAAGGAGGTCATCACAAGTGTGATATAGAACAATAACATACAACACCATAATACTATCCTTAGATAAACTCAGCGGAAGCTAACATAAAGGTTTACAACATCTTAGACCATAGTCTAAACAAAATGAAATACAAGGGCACTAACAAATTTTACAACATAAAATTTCCTCACACTTGCCCTCATCACAAATGCTAACATAGACCATCTAATTTGGAAGGTCTCTGTACACTTCTAACCCTGAGCTTTAGCCCCACTGGGCTCGCCCTCAACCACTGCTCTACTTGTACCTGGAATGACATGAGAGTAAACAAGGTGAGCCACAAGGCTCAGCAAGTGTATTTATAAAGCATGGAGATATAGAATCAAAAGCAGGGATAATCAAGATAGAATAAACAACTCTATGAGGAGATATTAGTATAACGAGACTCATAAGTTCTCGGTTTACATTAATTTCCCATGCCGTGATTATTACATATATTATGCACTCGTTCCCATGTTCATACATATGCACCAATAGTAGGGAATTTTTCTGCATAATTCTCAAGGCTCTCACGGCCTATATATATATATCCATTCATGAATATATATGCATCATGAAAATAAATCAACAAATGATAACAATTTGAGCCACGCCTTCTGGGTTGATGGCCACCTCACCCGCGTCAAGCGCTCATAGGATATCCTTTCTCATCCACGGACTTAGCCGTCGCGCAAAATAATAGGTGCGCAAATCAGTATAATCATGCATCACATATGCATATCCCCATTTCATGTCAATCCTCAATGATTAAGAAAAATCTCAAATCATGCTTAACATGCACAATTACATAAATCAAAGTGTGCACTATCTTATGATCACAGGGTAAATTTTAATACATTTATTGACTCATACTTATAGAAATGCCCAAACCAATATTTACGGTATATTTTTACCCCAATAATAATCGCAAGGAATCAAAATTTATACATGCAAGAAACACTAAATCTTGCATGACACTAAACCCTAATGAATAAATGTCATTCCTTAAGAAATGTAGGGTGACATAAAACCCTATTTAGATTTTTGCAATGTTCAACAAGAAAACGAATTAATATTGCAAGATTTATCGAAATAAGGAAAATAAAACCCTTTTATCCAACAATGAGGGTTATCAAGAATAATTCAAAAAAAACAATGGCAGAACTATACAAAAATCATAATTTTAAACGTAGGAAGGATAGACTACATAGGAAGAGTTGAATAACAACATATTTCAGAAATTTCCAGATTTCAAGCATATTTTCAAAAATCCAATCTGGGCTCAATATTTGGTCAAATACCACAAACGATATACCAAATCAAAGCCTAATGAGTCTAGTTTCTGGAACATTAACTGGATTTGAAATCGGAAATAACCACAAGGAGATATTCCACAAAAACCGAAACAAGGCAGAATTTGAAACAGTAATTTACAGAATTCTACATAGAATTCAACAAGGTTGTTATGGGTACAAATCATAACCAAAAATTTCAAATCTTATACCGAATCGAAGCCCATGAAGTCTATTTTATAGAAAAAATAAATGAATCACAATTTAGATATAACCACAGAGCATTATACCCCAAAAACCGAAGCAAGAACAGATTATTCAAAAACAGAGCAGAAAATTTCCAGATTCTGGGCAAGAATTTATAAGGATACTGTAGGCTCAAAACATAGCCAAAAATTCTAAAAAATTTACCAAATGAATATTATCAAGTCTAGTTTATATAGAAACAAACGGATCTTGAATCGGATATAACCACAGAGAGTTATACCCTAAAGAATACAACAAGGTCAGTTTA
Organism: Diospyros lotus; assembly: GCF_014633365.1. NCBI lineage: Eukaryota > Viridiplantae > Streptophyta > Magnoliopsida > Ericales > Ebenaceae > Diospyros > Diospyros lotus. The sequence goes on from NC_068342.1 coordinate 9,025,238, forward strand.
CTCGAAAGCAGTAAAATTTCCAGATCTTAGCAGGGATTTACAAGGCTATAACATGATCAAATCTTAGTCAAAAAATTCGATTCTTGTGTCTAAAATTGAGCTTAAGATGTCTACTTTACAACCCAACAAACGGATCTCAATTTGGATATAAACACAAGGAGTTATAGACCAAAGAACATAACATGGTCAGTGAATCCGAGAATAAGAATTTAAGAGCAACAACTTAAAAATGAAGGAAACAAGCCTTCTAAGATGGAAACAAGGTTGAAGAACTTGCATTAAAAGATAAACAAGAAAAGAAAAACTTACACAATCATAAGGAGAAGAAGGAGAAGAAGATCTTGAATTTGAAACAAGAAGGAAGGGAACTTGCCTTAGATGGTTGCAATCCAAAGAGATGAAGACACCCCTTGAAATTGAAAATTCCATAGTCTCCACTTAAAGCTTCAATGAAGAAGAACAATGGAGGAAGAAGAGACAATCGGGAGAGGGAGAAGAAGGAGGGAACAAGAAAGTAAAAAGAAAGAAAAGGAGGAAAAAAAATGTGGGAGACTTGTCTCCCAACTCCTTTCAATCCATCTCCCTTTTAATTTTCTCTAATTTACCCTTCATACTAACACACAAAATTCACATATCTCTTACCCATTTTGGTCATTTTACCATTTTCTTAATCTTTTTTTCTTTTTAATTAAGATACCATTCTCTATGCCCATGGCCCAAGCCCAAGTCAAAATATATAACCCAAGCCCAAGTCAAAATATATGGCCCAATCCAATTAAGGCCCAATGGACTTTTCTTGAGATTTGGGTTCAACCCAATTCATTTACACTTAAGATTTAATTATTTATCAATGGTCTAATTCAAATAAGGCCCAAACCCATTTAGCCCACAACTTTGAGACTTTTTCACACCAAATATTATTTTCATTAATTTACCCCCATTACCAACTCATATAATATTTTTAACAATTAATTAATAAAGGCAACAACTCTAATGTGCAAACTAAAATATCCATAACACCTAGACCCACTAACGGGTCGTTACATATATACCAGTTAGTATAATAAAAAGTGGATACTATTCTTAAGTGTTAAGAATATAAGTAATGGTTAATCCACGTTTCGTTATATTATAAACAAATTTTTAGTCATAGAATTCATAACTTGAATAGTAGCAACTCGTAAAGATTAGTACATTTTTTTTTTTTTCCTTATTCAGTATAAGATACTGAAAGATAAGGTTGGTGAATCTTATGCCATTCTATATGAGATATAGAAGGAAGATGAGTAGGTGCTTGTTATAGGAATAAATTTACTGAATGAGATTGTTAACATTGAATCACATGGATTCTTACTCACGGGTCAATGATTCAATATTAGCTACGAATGTAAAACTAATTCTTAGACCTGATATGACATAAATACATATGTTTTGGTAAATTAAAATATCAGCGATACTATATGGTTGTTATAATTAGAAATAACTATATGTATCTATGTGCCTAATTCAGTTGTGTATGAGGTATATGTGCATCAGACATGGAATCTATCACCTTGAGGCTTACGAGAAATATATCTTATGCGATAATCATTTGATGATAAGTCCTTAGTCGAGGCAATATGACAATGGAATGTGAGTTTCATATGTTGTGTCATATTAGTCAAGATTAATTTTCAATTTAGTCATATGACAAGATTAAGAGATTTGAATTGCTGTCGATAATCTTGTATGTTCTCGGGATATATGATAATAAAGGGATTGCATTCTACAATACCGTAGTAAAATGTTCACTATACATGTTTTACATTAAATTGAGTAATTATGACATATTATTAGATGTCACTCATGATTTACGAAAAATAATAATTAATTATTCTATTTGTTAATTTAATTGTGAACCAATAAAGTCTCACTCAATAAGAAATCAATTTTAAAGAGAATAATTAAATAATTATTGGTCTCTTAGAGTATGGGCACTCAAGAGGGAGGTGAATTGACTAATTATTTTTTTTAATTTTAATAAATATTATTGATTAACACTACAAAAAAATTAGCATTTAACGATTTTTTTTTTTTTTTTTTTGCATTTTGCAGCCGTTAAAGAAATTTAAAATATATTAGGCGTCGCGAAACATTTAGCGACAGTTTTCAGCAACAGTTGGAGTAACTGCCCCTAAACGTTATTTTTTGCGATAGGTTGTAAACCGCCGCAAACTAAATGATTTAGCGACGATTTTTAAAATATTTAAAAATCGCAAAATATTGAATTTGTAAAAAATTTAAAATTTTTGAATTTTAGCAACAGTTTTAAAATAGTTGCTATTTACTGCACCAGTGCAAAAGTAAGTGACAAAGCCAAGCACCCGGCCGCTCGTGGGCGCGGGCGTGTGCCACATGTCCGCGCACCACATGGTTATGCTGGAAATTTAATTTTTCAACCTCTCCCCTTCACTGGATTCAAACCCGCAACCTCCCGTACGCGCGTGTGCGCGCGAAACCATTTGATCTGTGAAGCCTCCTTATTAAATATTTGGGCATATAAATTATATATTAAACCAATTCCATTTTTTAGAATTATATTCTATATTTTTTTAAAATAAATTAAACATAAATTAATGGATTATTTTTTAAAAGGATAATGGAATAAATTTTAAATAAATTAATTGATTAAAAAATAAAATGAAGATTTTATATATTTTTTCAAAATTTCATTTTAAAATTATTAAAATTTTGCTGCATGTTTTTTTTATTTTTTTAAATTAAAATTTTTAATGAAATTTTATTTTTAATTATTTAATTATTTTTGAATTAAATAATTAAAATTTTAATTATTTTTTAATTAAATTTTACGATAAATATTAATTTAATTTTTATTTAATTATTTTTTAAATTTAGCAACGATTTCTAAAAATTGTTGCTAAATTGATTAAAAAATTATATTTTATGGCAATTTTTCAAAATCTTTACAAATATTAATTTAATTTTATTTGAATTTAGCGACAATTTTTCAATATCACCTCAAATATTAATTTAATTATTTATTTTTATTTAAATTTAGCGATGTTTTTTTAAAATCATAGCAAATATTAATTTAATTTTTATTTAATTATTTAATTTTATTTGAATTTAGCAGTGATTTTTCAAAATTCAATTTTATTTTTTAATTTTTATTTATTTTCTAAATTTAGCGATAATTTTTTGAAAATCGTCGCAAATTTTAATTTAAAATTTTAATTAATTAATTATTTTCTAAATTTAGCAACAGTTTTGAAAACCGTCGCTAAATTCAAGTTTTTAATGAATTTTGCTGCAATTTTAAAAATCACCACTAAATATTTAAAAAACCATCACAAAAAATAATTTTTTTTGTAGTATAATAATTATTTAAGAATATATATTTAATAAATATAGTAAATTATATTTGAGATTAATAATAAATATAAGCCACAAGATATAACAAAAATAAATACAATGAAGCACAAGACAATTTATAGTTATTTAGTGTCTTCACACACTTAGTCCACTCTCCCAAGATCTAACCATCATTTGGATTCCACTAAAATAATTTTACTAAGCTTTCCACACTAACTCACATTAAAAATTAGATACATACCTAGATTACAACGAGTTATAGGCAATCACCAACACTAAGGGTGTGTTTGATAGTATGAAAAATACATGAAAAATGTCACATCCAAATAATTGAATTCCATCTTTAGTGTTTGACACACTATATTTTTCATGGAATTGAATTTCATGGTATAATCATTAAAGCATATTTTTGCTTCTTTTCCATGAAAAATTCCATCTAGGGGGGAGATGGTTTTTGTTTTCCATGTAAGTTGGAAAATGATTTCCTTTTCACCTAAATGCTATCAAAAACACCCTAAGGTTTTCTCCCCAACTTATGTTGAAAATTAGATTCTCCTACATTTTAATGGTTCTAAGAAACCTATACAATCCACAATGGTAATTTAAATGTTATAAATAATTTGTCCACACTTGGACACAAATAAGCAATTAAGAACAAATTATACAAGTCAATAATATTTAAATAAATAAATAAATTTGTAACCTTAAATGAAGAAGTTCGGATTTGTCGTAGAAGACTTGAAGAACTTTTCTTCTCTTGCCTTGTGACTTTTCGGTGGATGTGCAATAATATTTCAAGAGTCTCGGATTGCTTGGATACTTTATTTGAGAGCATTTGAAAGCTTTCTAGTGCTTTGAATATGCAATAGAAGCACTTAGATACTCAAAAAATGAGTTTGAGGGGTATTTATAACCATTTTGGACACTTTTCTAATGGTCAAAAATCTGACCATTATAGTAGAAAAACTTAGTATAACTTAAAATTAATATGTGCCTCAAATATTTAAGAGAGTTTATAGATCAGCTGGTAAAGGAAGACTTTGACAAATAGGAGGTTTTGGATTCAAACTCAAGTGTATGCATCTAATTGTTAAAATACTTTTTGAGATACATATGATATAAAAATATTATATAAATTAATTTAAAATATATTTAAAAAATATTTTAATAAAAAATAATATTTTTGATAATACATATGATACATAAAAAAAATTTAAAAACATTTTTAATAAAAAATAATATTTTTGATAAAGCATATGCTATGAAAAATATTTTATAAATTAATATGAAAAATATTTAAAAATATTTTTAACAAGAATTAATATTTTTGGTAATACATATGCTATGAAAAAAATATTTTATAAGTTAATAAAAAATAATTCGGTACTACAATTAATATATTTAAGAAAAATATTCTTTTTATTAATCATCAAAAATACTATAATTTGTATATTAAAAATTCTCTTTTTGTTAATCATCAAAACTGAATTAATATGAGCAAGTTGACTCAACAATAATTATTTTATAATAAAAATATTTAATTATTAATAATTAGATTGGATTGAATGCTAGTACATTAAACTCGCCCCAGTAACGCTTAGGGTTTCATAAGATTTCCTATAAATATGAATAAACCCTAAATCAATATGTGTGAATTCAAAATTCAGTCATAAATTTTTCAAAAATATTTCTATTTCTCTCGAGACATTCTTGGAAAAGATGATTTTGAGTGGACCGATTCGACATCCTACATGTGAAGAATTTAACGGCGAGTGACCCAAGATAGAAATTGAATTTCGTCAACTGGTATTCTTTCATTTATTCTTCTTTTTGTAAATCATAAAATTTTGAAAAACGTAATATGTTAAAAATAAATTTTATTTTGCTACTAAGTTTTCTAACACTCATGCCCTATCTTACCCTTAATTTCTATGAAATTTTGAATTCTTTTGATTCCTCTTGACTCTCAACTCTCTAATCGATCGTCCATTTGTCATCGTTTCCCCTGTTGGCTAGGTACTCAGTGTCGCTGTTGATTCACAACTCCAATTGCTTGAGCCTCGCCAGGTCATGTTTCCAACTTCAATTGCCTGATTCCTTCTTGGAGCCGATTGCACAATATTGCATTAGATTATTAGTGATACAAATCAAGGTTTTCATGCTCCGTGTTGTAGTTTCCATCCTACACGAATTGATTCACAACTCCGTGTTTAATGCTACCATTGATTGGACTATCCCACTATCAATTGCCCTTTCTTGCTATCCATTGGTTTGTAAGAGTATCAATGATACAAATCAAGTTAAATAATTTATTATTTTTGTTTAATTCTTAAGTCATGATAAACGATGATAGAGCTCGTCTTTGTCAGTTTGAATGGATTGTGAATTTTATGTTTATATTTATATTTACTTAAATACATTATAGACTTTATATTTACATTTATTTGAAAGTATTGCATTATAAAATTTATCTTTATACTTGTTTGAATACATTATGAAAAGAATTTCTGCGTATTTTAAATTGAATAATAATTTTTTATATTAAAAATGATATTTATAAAAAAATCCTTATTTTTTGTTTACATTTTTAACCTATTTTCATTTTTTATTTTTTTTAAAATATAAATTTTTTTATTTTTATTTCCAGATAACCTAACTTACAACACTAAGTCAAAATAGATAATTACAAAAACTTTCTTAAATTTGTTAAAATATTCACTCCACCCTCAACACAAATAGGCACAGAACACATCATTATTCTCCTTACATATATTGTAAAAGAATCATGTTACATGTACATTATTTTTGTACATCTTAAATTATATAAGAGATATTATGACCAAAATATCATGCACCTCTCCATGCGCCTCACGCGTCTCATAAGGGATATTTTTATCATTGATACACCTTTGTATAGTCTAAGGTGTACACAAAAGTATACCAATAGCATTATTCATTATAAAATACTATCGTAAATAACTCCTATAAGGAAAAAAAAATCATTTTTAAGAAATTAAAAATGATATAAACAAAGACCAAATATACCATGTCTAATTAAAAACGAAAAAATCTCAACGAGGTTCTTCCAAAATATAAATATTTTTCTCACATTTTTATTTTCAAGAGAGAGCTCTTCTAACCTTATTATGATGGACTAAATAAGACCCAAATTTATCAGATGCCCAAATTTACAAACATCAGCAAAGAATCTACTACTGCCATTTGGGTTTGTATTCCGTCCTTACAATCAGATTCACTTGTAGAGGATTGCTAGAAGCCATACATGTAATAAACAGCTTATAGAACATTTATAATTATATTATACCAATTTCCATTTCCAATCTAAGTTTACAAGAAAATCTGCATGATTATTCCATAGATAGAATGACTTTACAGAAGGAAGGAACTGTTTTGAGGGCAAGCGAGTATGGAGGAATTGGTATATTTACAGGGATGCAACGGCTGGTGGTGTTTGTACAACAGTAAGTTAATCTTTGTTGCTGCTGGAGTGGTCCTTCCTGTGTCCGCCCAGAATACGAGAGATCTGAAGACCTCTGCTAAATGCTTGATTAAACAGCATCCGAGTTTGGAATTCTGAGACAAATGGGAACCAAGCCAGGAAAGCAACCGGGGTGAACAGAAGCAATCCCATGATTATTTCATAGCCCCGGGCAAGCGTCCGAACTGAACTCCAGATTCCAGTTCGTTGAACCACAGGCTTCAGCGCTTGCGCAATCTTTCAGGAAAGAGATTACGAGAATATGTGTCACCAAGCATGTTGAGAGGAAGACAGAAGAGGAGAAAACGAGCAGCGACTTACCAGAAGTAGCCCCCATCCAGTAGGCATGAAGGCAAGAATGCATACTATGATGTCCTTAAACGTCATGCGAGGAAGCGCTAATAGAAGAATTAGGACAGAAACGGACGTCACGAACATAAGACCCTTTATCAAGCGAAACGCAAGCTGAAAGTCCGCACTAAATCTTCGCCTCCCAACAGACACAGCCTGCACAATCCAGCGGGAAGTGGAGACGATGTCAATGTTGCGAACCCATGGAACAATAATCAAACAACCAAACAAACAAAGGCAAGTGAAGACGATGTCAATTCTATGAACCCATGAAACAACAAACAAACAAACAAACGAGCCAAGAAAAATAGCAAGCACCACAAAGGTTCATGAAAATGAAAGCAGAGACTTGTGAAACAACAACGCTTTACTACATCATTAACCAAGTTAGAATTGGTGGAAATTCATTCATAATGTCAATTAGCTTCTAAAAGTCACATTAACAATTATAAATTCATACAAATAACAAAGTGACAAAGATTTTATACTAGATGCCCTTCTTAATGCAACCCTCTAACAAAGGGAATAATGAGCTAAAGTCCCAACACCATCTTCATATGAAAAAGTTTCATGAGATGGTGGATAAAGTTTCATGAGATGGTGGATGAATAAAGATAATTGATATGGTCATGTTCCGTCACAATGTTGAATGAAGATAATTGATATGGAAAAGTTTTTTGATACTACACTACATGAGTGGTGATATTTAGATTAACGATGCAAATACCAAAATATGAATCCAATAGTCAAATCGCTGCGCTTTTATTTAGTGTCTGTTTTTCAACCAACAGATTTTCACATTACAGAAGTCATAAAAAAGAAGGATGCCCGTTTTATTCACAAAACAAACCAAGGTAGATAGCCTCAGATGCGCTGTACAGAATAAACACTACTTTTCAGAGATCTGAAGAATTTCAATGCCATAACAAAACGAAGTGCAAAAAATTTTAAGACGCACCTTAATTACGAACAATATTATAAAGATAATAAGCCATGACAAAGCATAAACCTGTTCATCCAACAAAAATCTGTCAATTTTAAAGCTGTCCATATGAATAAGATTAAATTTTCAACTGCAAGTCAGATGTGGACAGACATACCAGAACACTTTTAGTTTTCTTTGCAAGGGTCAGGTGATATACAAGGCCATACTGATAGATGAAGAAACGCAAGGACAACAAAATCTCAGCAATGATACCAAGCTTCCCAGAATAACGAATATGCTCTTGTTCCTTATCCCACCATGATTCCCAACTTTTCTCAGGAGGCACACCAATTCCTCCACGGTTATTTATCCATTTATTCCAATCTGTCCAGTCATCGACAATTTTTTGCCACTCAAATCCTGAGGGGTTGAAAAGAAAAGGAGCAAAAAGCCATGTCGCCACCATGATCCATATTGATACAGTAATCAATACATATGGAACTACACCTCTATATGACTGACCAAATATTTCATATACAATGAGTAGAATCATCAATTCAATTCCCTTGACAAAATGGCTCCGAGAGTATAGCCTGTAGTTCTCAGCAAACTTTGCATGGAACACAACAAACCCACGACCTGTACCCCTGTATTGAGCACCACCATGAAGCAAAGTTCTTCCGTAGTAATGGGTCTTTGTTCCAAGAGTAAATGTGAAAAATACAGGAGCCAACTGTAGCTGCATCAATACAAATTCACTCAATGCATTCCGGAAACCCCTCTCAAGACCTATTTCCATCATCATAGGCAATGCCATCAAAAACCCAATTTGCACAAAAGACTGAGAAGCAAGAGCTACTTGCAGAGGCTTGTTGTTCCGAATAGCTTTTTGGGTAATCAATCCCTCTTCAAGTCCACTGAGAACGAGATAAAGTCGACCATAAAGGAAGATATATACAGTAAGCACCGTCAGCTGTCAACAGAAATGTAGTGATAAGGCAACTATAAGAGTCAAAGAATAAGTAGCAAGAATATGGTTCGCATTTTACCAAGGTGCTGAAATAGAACCCCACAGTTGTGAAATAACATGACAACATTCGGAAAAAGTCAAACCGGTGACCCAGTCTATAAATGTCGCGACTCATTGTCTGTTCACCATTGCCGTTGGCTATCTTTGCCTCAAACTGTGATATCTGGTTAAGGCCAACATCCCTCCCTTTACCAACTTGAATATACTCATGATGAGTAACATTACCTCCACGTAGTGTAGAATTGAAACCTGTATGGCATGGAGGTATTGAGAAAGATGGATGAAATTAAAACTTGATTATGAATGAAAAATAAAGTCCAATGCATTGCCTGCAAAAATGTCTTCGCTTAGGTTGATGACTCTGGAAGCTTTGCTGACACCGCCTCTGGTCAGGTGGAAGAGTCTGTCAAAAACATCTGGATGTCCATAGTGGAAGCGAACCCTAAACATGAAGAAGCAAAGTTGAACAATGCAAAAATGGTTCCAGGGACGTGACGTGATACGCAAATCATTTTTTTGGGTCTATTAATTACTTTCACATCCAACAGTAAGGTTTATTCCTTGTGTGAAGTTGTTGATTACCATGCATTTTTAACAAGATTGTCAAAAAATTTAATATCCAAAAATATATTGCAGTTATCAACTCATTACTGTATATGGAATGTCAACACAAAGTACTGATGGTATTGGATTTGTTCTATGATTTTATATTACAAAAGGTTCTTGATTAATTATTAAAGAGGCACGAGACAAAAGATTTGGTAAGAGTATGTTGACAAAGCAGTAAAGCACAAAATTTCCTTTGAGGCTAAGCACCCAATCACTCCACAGGGTAACAGAAAGGATAACATTCAGGCCCATCACATTTAAGTCTCGGCAAGATATTACATAATTATTAAGAATCCAACTGAAGGCAACGATCTCATGAATAAGGCAAATACAACAATAAACATACAATAAAATGGACTCCACCTCATTTGATTGATAAATTTTCTAGATGTAGATTTGGGACAGTTAAAAACAGATAACTACATGCAATTTAAATGACTATACCAAAAACTTAGCCAAAAAAAGACCATAGGTAAAGAAAATTTACAGCACTTGCTAAGTTGTATTCCAACAAACTGGCTAGTTTTCTTACATTACAATGTTTCTCCTTTCAGAAGTCACTTTGCAACGTTAGAAATTCTAAGCAAATTTACCAACTTAATGGAACCTATTCTTGCCTTCCTCCAAGAGTAGTCAAGAATTAGGAAATAAAATATTGAGCTTATTTATTGTTAGAACTAGTGTTGTACATATACTATATATATGCTAGATAGTGTTGTACATACATATTAGAACGATATGTTGTCCCATGGTTGTACCTTGTACATTAGTGTATATATATATATATATATACCACATGGTATTAGAGCCACCAGACAAATACGGTATTAGAGCCACTAGACAAACGCTAACCCAACCTTAGACCAGCCACCGCCACCGCCCTTGCCGTCAATCACCGCCGGTCACTTCGTCTGCCATCGATTTCTCAAATCTCATGCATTGCAGCCGTTTCTTAGATCTCGTGGTTGGTTTCTTAGACCTTGCGTGGCTGTTTCCATTTGCCGTCGTCGCTGCTTCACCGATCTTCCATCATTGTTGTCGTTGCCACTGCTGCTGCTGCTTTGCCGATCTACCATCGTCGTTGTTGCTCCCTCTGTCATGGTTTCAAATCTCGCCTCCTTCTCTCGTGGTCAATCTCAAATCTTGCCTCCTTCTGTCGCGGCTAGTCTTAGATCTCACTCCATTAGCCACAGTCGGTCGTCGAACGATCTCAAATCTCTCTAGTTGTCGGCCGGTCTCAGATCTCTCTAGTCTGCAACAACTATCTGGTTTCAAATATGGGTTTTGCAATTTCAGATCTGGTTGGTAGCAACTCTCTGGCTCCAGATCTGGGTTTTGCAGTTTCATATTTGGTTTGTAGTAGCTTTTGATCTATCTATCTAGTTGGGCTTGGGTTTCTTGCTATGGCCTCTTCAAATCTTGGAGTGGCGAGTTCCTATTCAATTGTGATTGTACTTGTGACCGTTCCTATACCGTCTTTATATGGTATTACAGCCATTACCAGTAACAAATTGAATGATAAGAACTATGTCTTGGTCAGTGTCTGTTCAAATGTGATTTCGTGGGCATGGTGTTAATGACCATTTGACTACGAGGGTTTCTAACATTGCTGAGGTAGGTAGGACTGCATGGGATCACATAAATGCATAGTTGGTTACTTTGTTGTGGCAATCAATAGATGTTGATTTAATCCCCTGATTTCGTGTCTACGAGAACTGTTTTGATATTTGGTCTCATGTTTAGTAGCTATATACTAATAATATTGTACGTTTATACACTATTATTAGTAATTTATTTTGTATTCAAAAGGGGGACTCATATGTGCCTACTTACTTGGGTCGCATTCAGTATGTTGTGACAGATTTTAACACTATGCTCCTAGTTACAGCCAATCTCAATGAGCAGAAGAAGCAGAAGGACAAGTTGTTTATGGTGCTTACCCTTGCAGGCCTTGGGCTCAATATGGAAAGTGTTAGCACTCAAATTTTGAGTAGTCCCACTATACCTACCATGGAAGAGGTGTTCGCCCGGATCCTTTGTAGTACACAAACATTTTTTGAGGCTCCAGTTGGAGAGTGATCTATACTTGCCTCTCAAACTCCTGGATCTTCCTCTGAGATTGGACTTGGAGGTGGTTGTGGTAGAGGTGTTGGGCGTGGTCGCAGTGGTAAGTGCCCTTATTGTAATTACTGTCGTTGCCCTGGTCATTATAAGGATACATGTTATGCACTCCATGGTCGCCCTCCCAAGGACAACGTTGCGATTCCTAAAGGTGCAGGCGCACAGTCTGTGGTACCCGATGCCTCTCATACTACGCAACCAATTTCTACATATACGATCTCTGCTGAGGAGTTGGCTGAGTATCGTCAGTTTTAGGAAGCTTGACAAGCCTCATCCCCCATAGCTTCTATGGCCTAGGGATCTCTTTCTTCTACTCACTCAGCCAATGGTACTCCTCATATATGTCTTACTCATGCTCAGTTTAGTCCTTGGATTCTTGATTCTGCTGCTTCAGAGCATATTTCTAATAGTAAATCTTTATTCTCTCATTTTGATTCCTCTACGTCCTTTTCTCCTATCATTGTGGCTGATGGGTCTAAAACCCTTCCCACTGGTATCGGTAGGGCTGATCCACTTCTGTCTATTTCTCTTAATTCTGTTTTACATGTTCCTAGTTGCCCATATAGTCTCATTTCTATTAATCATCTCACTTGTTCTTTGAATTTTCATGTTATCTTTGATTTTGATTCTGTTCTTGTGCAGGATCGGGGTACGGGACGAATGGTTAGCATCAGACGTGAGTCTGAGGGACTTTACCATCTTGCCCTGCTATCATCTACGGCGCAACGTCTGCTTGTGCTACTACTGGGGCATCTCCTCTTTAGCTTCATTCTTGGCTTGGTCATCCTCACTTATCTACTCTTCGACAGATGATTCCATCATTGTCTTCATTGACTGTTCTAGAATGAGTCTTGCCAGCTAGGCAAACATATTCATTCTTCTTATTCTAGTCGTCTTAATAAATGAGCTGATGCTCCTTTTGATCTGGTACATTCAGACATTTGGGGTCCTAGTAGAATCAAGTCTAAACAGGGTTTTTTCTATTTTGTTACATTCATTGATGATCATTCTCGTTGTACTTGGCTTTACTTAATGAAAGATCGTACTGAATTGCAATCTTTATTCACTTTCTTTTGTAATGAAATTTCTACTCAATTTGATCGTACCATTTGGATCCTTCGCAGTGATAATGCCAAGGAATATTGTTCTCATGCATTTCATGCTTTTCTCTCATCTCAGGGTATTATTCATTAGTTCTCTAGTCCTTGAGACTGTTTGGACGCTTATGTTCCTCATGTTCCTCTCCAAACTTATCAACGTCGATCTAAGCCTCCATCAATGCCTTCAACTCCCGCTCCTCCTATTGCAGATGCTAGTATTCCTCCAGATTCATGTCTTCGTCCAGCTGGTGCCATTATTTCGTCTCCCTCCAACTCTGCCCAATCTCCTGTTCGTCGTGGTATGCATTCTGAAGAAACTAAGTAGAAGAATTAAGGAATCAAGCCACTGTGTCAACTTTCATTGATTTGTGAAACATATATACACAAAGGTCCTAAAAAATCTACTAAAAAACCTCCTAACTATTCTCCTATTTTATAGGAGTAGATTACAACGCTTTAGCTATCTACTTTATAGATTTAGATCAACAAGAATTTGGATAACTTATGACTAAATTATCCTTATTCTTCCTTATCTTTTAGGTTGAATTTTCTGATACATTAAACTATGATCTCGAGCCTTTTGTGATTCCTTATCTTTCTCCAACACATTCCACTCACAATCCTCATTCGATTTATACTTTTGTGAACTATCACCGTTTGTCATCTGTTTATTCTTCTTTTGTCTCTACTCTTTCTTCTGTTTCTATTCCTAAGACAGATGCTGAAGCTCTTCCTCACCCCAGATGGAGACATGCTATGGATGAGGAGATGTCTTCCTTGTTGGCTAATGAGACATGGGATCTAGTTCCTTTCCCTCCGGGAAAGTCTACTGTTGGTTTTCGGTGGGTGTTTACAGTTAGGGTTGGTCTGAATGGTTCTATTGATCGTTTGAAGGATCAGTTGGTTGCTAAGAGCTATACTCAAAATTTTGGCCTAGATTATGGTGATACATTCTCTCCCATGGCCAAGATTGCTTTTGTTCATGTTTTTCTTGCTATGGCCGCTATTTAGCAATGGCCTCTTTATTAGCTGGATATTAAAAATATTTTTTTTCATGGCGACCATCATGAGGAAGTGTATATGGAGCAACTTCCTGATTTTGTTGCTCAAGGGGAGTCCTGATTAGTATGTCGCTTGAAGAAGTTCTTATATGGCTAGAAACAATCTCCTTGGTGCTAGTTTGGTCGCTTTAGTTTTGTCATCCAGTCTTTTGGTATGAGTAGAAGTGAAGCTGATCAGTTTGTTTTCTATCGCCATTCTCCTGGTGGAGTCATATTATTGGTGGTGTACGTAGATGACATTGTTATTACAGGAGATGATGACGTTGGTATTGGGCAGTTAAAGACTCATTTGCATACTTATTTTCAGATCAAGGATTTGGGCAAGTTGAAGTATTTTCTTGGAATTTAGGTAACTCAATTTGCCCATGGTGTGTGCATCTCTCAAAGGAAGTACGCCTTAGATATTTTGGAAAAGAATGGTATGCTTGATTCACGACCTATAGATACTCCTATGGATCCTAATCAGTGTTCTAAAAATCGGGCTAGGCGCCCGCCTACGCGCCGCCTAGCCGCTGGCCGCCCCGAAATTGCCCTAGTCGGGCCTCCTAGGCGCCGGCCCGAGTAAACGTCCGGCTTGGGCGCCCAGGCGGCGCCTAGTCGGCCAGCGCGCCTAGGGCTTTTTAAAGCTTTTTTTGCTAAATCATAAATCGAACCTGTTAGCGTCTCCCCCTCTTCACTCTCTTCTCACCTCAACGTTGCTGCCTCAACGTCGCCAAGCTTCATCGGCCCGCCAGTAGCTCACCGTCGTTGCTGCGTCCAGCTCCATCCTCGCCGCTAAGCTTCATCGTCACCGCCTCTTATCCGTTGCGTCCTCCTCTTCCTCGTTGCCTCAGCGTCGTCGCCCCCGCCCCCGTCCTCGCCGTCGAGCTCCATCTCCGCCGCGGCAAGCTCCATCTCCGTCGACTCGTAACCTCTCTCTCTCTCCCTCTCTCTCTCTCTCTCTCTCTCTGTGGGTTGTGCGTTTTTGCTGCGTTTCTGGTTTGTTTTTTATGTTTTTTATTTTTTATTTTATTTCATTTTCTTTTCTATTTATATATAATTATTAGATTTATATTTAATTTTTATTATTAATTATATATATTCTATAATATTTGCAAAAAAATCTGCTACTTGCTTATAGTATATTCATGTTTTTATTATTGGTTTATGTTGCATTATTAATGCTTTTCAACTTTGATTTAATTAAAAATAACATCAAATTACATTATAAAATTTAAAAAATAAAAAAAAATAACAGTTTTCTAGGCTCCGCCTAGGCCCTAGGCCCCAGCTTGGCGCCCGACTAGCGCCTAGCGCTTTTTAGAACACTGATCCTAATGTTAAACTTGTACCAAGATAGGGGGAGCCATTGGAGGATCCTTGGCAATATAGGAGACTGGTTGGGAAGGTTAATTACCTCACCATTACGTGGCCAGACATCTCTTTTGTTGTTAGTGTGATAAGTCAATTCTTGGACTCCTCGTGTGATATTTACTGACATGCTTTAGTGCGTATCTTGAGATACATCAAAAGTGCTTCGGGTAAAGGCTTGCTGTTTGAGAACAAAGGACACAAGCAGGTTGTTGGATTTACTGATGCAAATTGGGTTGGTTGTCCTACAGATAAGCACTCTACCTTGGGTTATAGTATCCTGATTGAAGGAAATTTGGTGTCTTGGAAGAATAAGAAGCAAAATGTTGTGGCTAGATTTAGTGCAGAAGCAGAATACCGGGTCATGGCTTTAGCCACATGTGAATTGATTTGGCTCAAGTAACTTCTTCCGGAGTTCAAATTGGAGATTCAGGACCTATGCAACTTATTTGTGATAATCAAACGACTCTTTATATTGCCTCTAATTCAGTTTTTCATGGGCAGACCAAAGACTTAGAGAAAGACTATCACTTTGTGAGACAAAAGTTGATTTCTAGAGAGATGAGTACCTCATTTGTTGGCTCTAATGACCAGCTGACTGATCTTCTTACCAATGCATTACAAGGTCCATGGCTGGCCTACATTTGTACCAAGCTAGACACATATGATATATATGCGTCCGCTTGAAGGGGAGTGTTAGAACTAGTGTTATACATATATTATATACATGTTAGATGGTGTTGTATACATATATGTGTATATATATATATTTATTACGAAGATATGTTATCCCATGATTGTACCTTATACATATATACCACATTGTGAATAAAAAATATAGAATACTTTTCTCCTCTCAAAATACATCATTTTCTTTAGAGGACTGTTTACAAAGTAGGGTAGTGGACAGGAAGCAAATTTTGTTAGTTTTGTTTTTTTTTTTTTTTTTTGGGGGGGGGGGGTTGTGCCTTAGGGTGTCAGTTTGTGGAGAGGTATCATCCTCAGGAATCATTTCCATTTGTGCATAGACCACGCATAAGCTTGGTTTATTCAAGTAAAGAGACCACAAACTTTAAGGAAACACCATTAGCCAAAAGACTATCCAGAGGGCACGGTAAAATCTTGCTGGAAAGACGTCAAATTTTCTTCAAAAAACATATGAACATGGACATGACAGATCAAACTTAAAATCTTACTTCAAGGGATTGGCCAACAATCTCTGTCCAATTGTAACGAAGCTCGTTTCCTGATTTGACATGAACCATGCAAGGGAAGAAACACTGCAAAATTAACCACACAAAAAATGCAGAATATCATGAACCATATAATGATCTTGCAATATCATGTGTGCATCTGGCGAGTAGAATTTGATGACAGACTTGTAATAGCAAACTACGCACCTGCCAGTGAATATATGCTCCCTAAGTCCCAGTATTGTTGGAGTCCTAACTCCATGCTTCTTGAGAAATTCTTGCAGCAAGTTCCTCATCTTGAAGGCTTCTTCCATGTAATTATCCT
Source organism: Diospyros lotus (assembly GCF_014633365.1). NCBI lineage: Eukaryota > Viridiplantae > Streptophyta > Magnoliopsida > Ericales > Ebenaceae > Diospyros > Diospyros lotus. Next base: position 9,042,174 of record NC_068342.1, read on the forward strand.
ATTAACGAACATTTAATAATTTACAACGGCAGCAAAAATTGAGTTCCCAGAGTTACAAGTAGACATTTAGTCACCTGGTTCATATCTATTGTCTGCAAGCCCTCCCCACGTGTGAAAATTATAGCATGGTTTTGGTTTTCTGGCTTTCCTTCACCCAATATAGCAGGTCCTGGAAGTTTTATCCGATAGATAACCTGAATAAGGGAATTTGAACAATTGTCAAAATCATTGTCCTGTTATGGAAGGTGTCATACAAACAGCAGGAGGACTTAAGCAGCTATGCTAAGTTTCAATGTCGATAAGAAAATACAAAAAAAAAAAATTATACTCTTAAAACTACTGACCAAGAACAGAAAGGGCTACAGGAGCAGGCAGCCAAGTCAGAACCATGACTAAAGACAAGTATGGGTCAATGACAATCACAATGTTATCCACCACAGAAAATGGGTATCAGAATGCATGTCTGCTTTACAAATTGATCAAAATCACGAGCTCAAAACTAAAATACAACATCATAGTTAAATTAAAGAAACTTGATGAAATTAATTGAAGCAGGCGTGACTTTGGGGGCAGGTGAATTTACTGCCTCTCAACTCCCGTACTGTTCACTCCATCCCCCTTCCCCAAAAAATGGCAGTTAATTAGTACTCTAATTTAACTATTACTTCTGTAATAACATCATCAATTACAAGCCTTAATCCCACTATTACTTCTTATTTAACACCTTTATTTTACCATTACTTCTATAATGATGTAAAAGTTAGTTCTTGTGTATAACATTTAGCAAATTTAAATGCAAAGAAAAATTATATGAGCTCATACATTGATTTTCCACCTTATGAAGTTGGCAATTAGCTAGTACAATAATTTAACTATTACATGCATAACAACAACAATCACAAGCTTTAATCCCAGTATTAATTCTTCTTAAGAACTCTAATTTAACTATTACGTCTATAATGATGTAAAATTTAGTTCTTGTGTAAAATATTTGGTAAATCTAAGTGAAAAGAAAAATCATATGAGATAACATTCATTTTCCACCTTTTTTTCTCTATACAAAATTTTCACTCAAAATAATTTCACAATTTTTTAAAATTATAAGGCACTTTACTAAGAAAGATGAGTTTTCCCTAAACATCATACAACTCTTCATCAAATGATAGCATAAGGACAAATATATCTTTAGTAAATCATACTTACTTCAGTTCATGCAATAAAGTTATCAAAAATTTATTTCTGATTTCCGTAATACCAAAGGCATTAAATAGTCTCATTTGCTTCACAGATGAAATGATGGCCTATTGGTTAAAACTTTTAAAGAACTACAAAAGCTTTACTACATTTTATTCATGATTATTAGGTTATTATTGAATTGTTAGCCACCATCCCATCTAAAAACTTAAGTTGTTAGATAGAGGATTAACTTTATCTTTTATATTACCATTTTTTACTCTCATTAGTTATAATCTCTCACTCCTTATAGGCAAGTCAATACTCATGTAATAAAATTTTTTGTAGTAGGCCTTTGTTGAATTTTTAACCATCATCTAATATAAAAGCTTAAGCTATTAGATAGAGGGTAAACTTTATCTTGCATATTACTATTTTTACCCTCAACAGTTATAATCTCTTACTCCTTATGGGTCAGTACTCATATAATAAAAATTTTCATGATAGGCTTTTGTTGAATTTTTAATCACCATCTAACCTAAAAGCTTAAACTATTACATAAAGGGTTAACTTTATCTTTTATATTATTATTTTACTCTCAACATTTGAAATATATTCCACAAGTTTTTGTTAAGTATCTTCAGAATAAATATTCGGACATAATTTTCCCCTCTTAACCAAATTTTTAGCCATGTAACAATACAAATCAAGAAGGCATGACATATAATCACAGTGTATATATATATATATATATATATTTCCTTAACCATAAGACCTTGATAAGCCTACTAAACAAATGGTATCATGTTTTTTCTTCAATGCTCATAGCAACAACATATCAAGCCTTAATCCCACTAGTGGGATCCGCGGCTAAAAGTGTGCATGTCATATGATCACAATATATATATAATTTTCTTAAACCATAAGACTTTGATAAGCCTGCTAAACAAATGGTATTATGTTTCAATCCTCATAGCAATAACATATCAAGCCTTAATCTCACTAATGGGATCAGCTGCTAAAAGTGCATCCCTAGTGCACCAATTGTGAGAGTTGGGAGAGAGTCATTTTTGTATGCAGCCTTACCTTTACTTTTCTTAAAGAAGCTTTTATATATATATATATATATATATATATCAATTACATCAATGCTCATAAGTGGAAAAATTGAGAAAATCAATACATAATTCATCCCAAATTGACATTCAAAATACTTTTATAATTTTCAGATGGATTCAGTTCAATATCAACATCAGCATCTAGACTTGTACCTGGTCTAGGCTCTGACCAGACTCAGATGAGTCGACAGACTTTGGCAGAGCCTTCACAAGAGCTGAATAATAAACCTTCTCAACTGACTTTTTGGATTTATCTTTGCTAGTTTCTTCAACCTCATCAACATAAGCTACACGAAGAGACGGATACCTAACAAAAAGAATTATGGAGATTGAACTAAGCATATTGTCGCATGCAAACTAAATGACTAACTCAGTTCTAGAGATATACGTTGTCATAAGCTTCAGAATGTCTTGTGCACGAGCATCACCAGATCGCTTCTGAATGCCATATTGCTGGCATGACACTACATATGTGAACTTCATATCAGCTACTGCTTGACATTGTGCCAACAATGAACGCTCGTTCCTTAGCTGCTCTTCAGTATTTGATTCAGCAGCCTTATAGCCTTTCATCAAGTCTGCAGAAAAGCAACAAGTTGCATTGTTCTGCAGAAATAAAATTTCAAGCACCTTAGAAATGACAAAAGGACATATCACCAATTTATGCAAGTACCTTCATCCTTTGCCATATCGAGGAAAGCCTGAAGCTCTAAAGCCTGCCGGAAGTACATCATACCTCGTACTAATTTGTTCAAAGTGGTGTTAGAACATTTAATAGAAAAGTAATCATAATTTAGTTGTCATGAAATTAAGTATTATACCGGTTTTTGTCAATGTCTGTCCTCTATATGATGCCCATAGGCGAAGTTTTTCTTCCACTTCTGGATTTCCTTTAAGCTCATCTTCACTGCTGCATCCAACTCGTTCTAGAAAGTTCTGCCATTCATCTGCACATTGCAGCTCCATTCAGAACTGGACTATTATCCCATTATTCAATTTGGAAAGTGAGAAAACATAAACAGACTTGACCTGGGAAAATTTTTTGCAGGTAGAACAGGATGGAAACACCATCTTCATTTGGCTTTTCCAGGAGATCTATTGGAAAAAGGACATCTTCTGTGTAGTATGGAGTGAGAACACTAGCAGAAAAAAAAAAAAAAAAATTATACTTGCAAATATGCATATATCATATTTTAGATCTAAATCAAAGTCAGACATAAGCTGAGAGAGGATGATTTTTCATAGTGTCGCTTAAATTATCAGAGCTGATCCATTCAAATAAACCTGTAGCATTGAGAGCACTGCATCACTATGTCAGTTAAAATGATTGCAGGGCTAGTTGAGATCAATTACGGCCCACTAGAAGGACTTGATAATATGAAGGGGGTATCATCTTGTGTAGAGTCTCAGATGAGAGGTTAAGTGGGAGAACTTGGGTGGACAAGTAGGAAGCGACAACTCATTCTAGTTCGTGGGTGAGTTCCTGTGATCCCACTCTAATATTTAATTTAATTGAAAGGAATTAACGTTAAGAAAATTAGTTATTTTTATGTGTCTCTGGAGTAGGTAGTTGTTTTGGTGGAAATAACTTCTTGTGATGGAAGCCCGGATAAAGGAGGGTTGCGTTAGGTAGCCAACAGCCAATGTAAAACCTAGTCGGATCCAAATATGAATTCTAGACAAACTATTTGTTAGGACGTAACCCACATAGAAATCTAGAATTCATGTAGCCGACCCCACATAGTGGGATAAAGGCTGGATATGTTGTTAACTTCTTGTCCATCAACCATTTAGCCACACCAATTTGCCGTTGAGCCCTTGAGTATTTTGAAATCCAATTAGCCATTCCAAAGGTGCTAATACAGATAATGTATGGTGACATCATCTTGAAAGAGGTTTTGACAAGAAGAAAGATGTTGTATTGAATAGTTCATGAAGGTTTGCTTCAACTTATTACAGTTCGTAATGGTAAGTCTCCTCCAATTTTGCATATATCAGAAATTTGAGGTGTATTAATATACTAATATTTTTCCGTAGAGGAATCTTTTCATGTAATAGGAACTTATTCATATCAAACATACTCAAGAGACTATATTATTTCTGTTGGCTATACCCTCAAGGGTGTTGGCATGGAATCGAAGGTCTAATTCTTGGAGAAGGGCATGGCAGATTAATGTACATTGTTTTGATCATTATTTTGTCTTGCTGTCTTCAAGCCATACCACAAATGAGGGCATAGGAAGGAGGGTGTGGCAGATTAATGTGCATTGTTTTGATCGTTTTCACTAACTTTTATTATTAGAGTCAGTCAGTCCTTACGAGTTAATAAACATTCCATTTATTTACTATTGAGAAAAGATGAATTCCCAAACACTTGGAGATTACTAGACATTAACTGGTAGTCAGAAGAAAGTATTGTATAATTTCAAGACCTTTCAACATCTTTGGTGGTGTTTGGTAATGGTGTCCATTCTCAAGTTTTTGCTTTTTTGCTTGTGCTATCAGGTTGTTTATATTTCCTCTATTGGTTTTTTTATGTTTGTTTTTTTAGACAAAAATAAGGTAGGAATTCTCTAGGAAGAATGGGCATTTGATTTTTAGGTGTCAAACACTATCAGACACGGCCATCTTTTGTATGGCTAAGAATGTTGGGCAAAGTACAAAATATGAGCATGGCAGATATGAAAATGTCATGATAGATGTGAAGCTATGCAAAAAGAGAAATGAGATCATATTTAATAAGGTTGAAGTGCAATCTATTGAAGATAAGATGCAAAAGTAATTGTTAAGATGGTTTGGACATGTGAGAAGAAGATTGGTAGATGCACCTACGAGGTAAGATGTATGAAATAGAGGAAATATGTACAAAAGAGGCAAAAGAAGATCAAAGGAAAATTGGTGCCTTACTGCCTTGGCCACAAAAATTAAAAGAAGAAGCAGCAGCTTGGTGGAAAACCCTTAAACATGACATAGGAGATAATGAGCTTCAGGACACGGCCATGGATAGAGATGGATAGAGGTCCAAAATTCATGTAATAGACCCTACCTAGTGAGATTAGGGCTTGGGATTGTTTTTGTTGTCAAAACTCTATTGGAGACAGATACACATTGAACATGCGAGGATACATATTGGACAGGCCAATCAGCATATCCTAATTTTTATCATTTTCATCAACTACATATCGAACTTGCTAGGATACATATTGGACAGGACAATTGGCATGTCCTAATTTTTATCATTCTCATCAGCAGATCTAGTATACACAGAAAACACACCTAAGGACACAGTGGAATTCCTAATAGAGAACTCACTTCATAGTAAAATATATAAATATGGTACAATTTCAGGTCAGAATCAGAAAACACAAACTTGAGCCCTAATTATGACTCTAATGGAAGTAGTTAGTTTTTTATGTTAAATGAAGTTTATATTCTAATTATAATCCATGAAAAGGTAATTTTGTGCTGAATCAGCAATAACTTCTAATAGTTCTATATATTTCATAATTATTTATGAATGACATTCATATCAAATTAGAAGTACTCTCAAAACATTTTTAATATTTTTTAGTTATTATATTCATAAATATTGCTAATAAAATATAAAAAAATTGTCACTTCTTTCCACATCCCTACCACTTATTATCCTTTTTTTTTTCTCCCTAAACCATCATATCTTGTGTCCAAATCTGTGCCCTCTTTAGCATCTGAATTTGTATATGTTCTTGGGGAATCATGTTTAATTTTTGCAAATTAATTAGTTAAGTAGCAGTGGCAGGTGACAGTGACACTATGTGGTTTGTCATGGTAATAGATGTGAGGTGGTGACCACAGAGGTTGGGCGACAGGAGTGGTGGATTTCAGTAAACAGGGAGAAGAGGCAATGAGCGGATGGCACTGAATAAAAGTCAATGTATACTGGAATAAGCGAAAGCACATCTTTTCATTATTTTTAAATTTTCAAAAATGGTTTCCCAAAGATATTCAAAATTAATAATCTTGAGAAAAAAAAAATACCAAATAGGACCTCAAAGATTTATGAGTTGTACAAAACATATGGCATATTTTCAGAAGTGATAGACCATATAAAGCATAAACAGTTCAGAATTTTTGCTGCAGATCCATGATGTGATTAACTCATCACAGCATAAGACAAAATGGGGAAAATGACCAGTCACGTAAGTAATATTTTAATATACATCTTAAAATATGCAATTTGAATATAGGAGAGTTTTGCATAGGTCTAACAAGGCAATGCTGAAATTATATGGAAGAAGCAAGAGATAGCAACAAGCAACAGTAGGTTAGCATCTCACATCCTTAATTTACAAATCTCAGCATCTTATATATAGTAAGCATTCAGAATGGTTTACAAAAAAACAGGTATCTTATTATCTTGAAACAAAGAAAAATTACTAGATTAATTGAAGGCCATAATTTATATCTGTTGTAACCCGCATTGTCTAGATTTAGGTAAAGAATTATTATGGATGATTAGAACTTACGAAAAAGAAAGCATATTCCGAACTTTTGGCGCTGTAGGCATGTCCATAAATAATGAATTTGAGAAGAAAGAAATGCGTCTTCTTGCTTCTAAGTTGGATGGCACATCCATAGCAGACTCCTTCACTGTAAGCAATAGATGAATCCTTCTTATCTGGAAAAATGAGGCAAGGAGTCTTACTTATGATCGCTGTTTTACTTCCAGTAACAAAGAGATAAGGTATGACAAAAAAGCCCGAAAAATATATTAAATTGTTATTACAGAAGATGCAAAGAAACTAACTGTAAGACAAACACTTTAAATTCATGCCTCTCCATATAACAATAAAATATGAAGTTGAAGTTCTGGCAAAATTACCAGGAAATGCATACAATTTGATCAAAACAATAAAACTGGAAATTTTCCATGTTTTTTCCATGGGTACTTCAGTAAAACTCACTCTCTCTTTCCAAGCTTCTGTCTCTCCTGTAACAGGGAATCTAAGTGCACCAAAGAACCGATTATGTTTATCCAGAGGCATCATTCCTTCATGCATTCCATGAGATCCACCATGGCTCGAATCTAGCAAACTATAGAAGAAAATGATCATACAGCAATGAAGACAACACACAAATATAGTTGGAGATAACATCTCTGCATATGCTTACCTAGGAAGTGGGTCCTCCATTATGTCTCGGGTCACAATCTCAAGCATGTTGAGCAACACAATGACAACCTGGTCCTTGTCTTCTTTTCTGTTTTTACTCTGTAGAATTAAATCATTGATTAAGGGTTCACTACTGAACCTTAAATTTCTTAACTACGACATGAAAGTTTTACCGATCTTATAAGTTTACCAGATAGTCGATAAGCTGAACAAATTGTTCATAAAGGCCAGGCAGAGCACTCATTTTTAATTCACTTATCAGATTATCTTCTTTTATATGCTGATCCACTTTGGAGAAAATTTCATTGATAACACTGGAAATGGTTAACCATGAGGTCAGTTTAAGATAAACACAATAAGATGGGAAGGGAAGGGGAAGAGAGAGCACTATGCTTAAATCTAATAAATGTTCTAGACAATAATTAACTTACTCTTGTTCACGTTCACCTAAAACCAAGTGTTTGATAATGTTTTTAAATGAAGCATAACATTCCTGGACAGCACAGAGCATATAGTGGTCTGCGTTCAACCTCTTTTTCAGCTCACGGTCTCTCCCATTGCTATCTTTTGCCATATCCAATGCTATGGGAAGCTACACAGACCATAAAGGATGGATATATATATATATATATTCATTAAGAAAAAAGTAGCTAAAGAGATAAAACTCTTGTAAAGGGAAGGAAGTAACTCAGAAGACAAAAACCTTGCTAGCAAGTAAAAAGGGAGGCCACTGGATAAGGTCCAAATCACGGTCAGCCCAATATGGAACAAGCAACAGGTTCATTTCTCTGTGAAGACAAAGAAAAATCACTCTAGTTTACCACCAAAAAAAGAGTCACAAACTAAAAACATTGAAAACTGCAGTTTTGAACACAGTCAGCAGATGGTAAAAATTATATCTTTCAAGCAAGCATTTCACTTTTTTGGGATACTCATTTACCTGTTATCTATTAGATCCTCATCTCTGAAGCTAGCAATTATTTTATTCCACAACTGAGCAAATTTTGCTGCCTCCTTCCCTTTGTTAGAGATCTAACAAATACAATGAAATCAATCAAAGAAAAATAAACAGATCAGAAAAATAGATCACAGTAACATCATTGTCATATATCAACATAAAGAAACGGTTATCAAACCTCATCAAAATTGCGAGATAATGTAGGTTTGAGTCCCTTCTTAGGCTTCTCATTCTTCTCCAGTGGAACCAAGCGGGCATTGAATGCACCAGGCAATGATTGAAAGCGGGACCTCAGCATCCCCAGTGTACGAATCTAAATGGAAAATCGAATAGAGAATTTATCATTTGAAGAGGCAGATATCAACCAATTGAAGGACTGTTTTAAACATTCTTCCTTCCATGCACTGTATAATAAGTCTTACAGTAGACAAATAAACTTCTTTGATGAAACATGATATCCAATGATGCAATCTCTGAATCAAAGTTGTGAACCATACAGAAAAACTTTGGACATAAAAGTAAATAAACATTAAGACAGAAGCCAACAATTTCAGAAAGTTATTTAGTCCTTTTCCTAAGAAATCCATCAGAAAAGTTGTTTTGATACTTAAGTAGGCAACTAATAGAGAAAAACTTAGAAGGAAATTGACCTTCAAGTAGAGAGAAAATGGATCTTCACAAGCTATTTATTAATTTAGTAAAAAATGACAGTTACTTGCAAAAAAAAAAAAATCCTAGTAATATAAATACAAAGGCCTTTGGTACATCACTTGGATTTATCAATATACTTGAGGACATTTACAGTGAAGTTCTGACTAGCTGCAAAAAACAAGGTGAAAAAGGAACTCAAGTTGAAGAGAAAAAGAACAGTATTTCCTTTAACACATTGATTGTTGATAGACTCATTATGCACATTAAAAAGACTATGACCTAGCATACACTACATAGCTTGCTAATATCATAATGTTAACTAACAAAATCTAGTCAATCTAATATTTTAGGTCAAGTGAAACAAAGACAGAATATGAAGTATGGTTTTAGCAAAGATTGAAACAAAAAGAAGTACAGAGTGAATTTTGTATGGTCAAGAGATACCTACTGGATAGTTATCCGTAAGTAGGAGAATGCAAATAAAGATGTTAACTCTATCTATGGGATAACAGCAAGAATAACAACAACAACAATAAGATATGTAGATATTTGGACAAAATTAACTTCTCTCAAATTATTATTCAAATTGGACAAATTTAAACATGAATAGTAACTATTCATATGGTGGCAGTTACACAGAAAAAACTGCCACTTAAAAATTAAATAATTGTATAAAAAATTGTCCCTATAGTTTGCCTAACTACCCAACAGTCTCTAATTCTTGCACATGGTTTCCTACACGCCCCCTCAAGTTGGGTTGTAAATATTAGGAAAGCCCTACTTGGATCCTTACATCTTCAAACTGGGTCTTCGGTAGATCCTTGTCCATGTTCAATTCTTCTTTATGAAGTGCATGTCTATGAAGTTCAAACATGTTGAGTTGCTGCCAATATCTAGTTTAGACGACTAAGATATTGGGTAACTGAGAGGTCTTCTTGACAATACCTTTACTGTGCCTTTGGTGTCGAAACACGTCTCCTTTGCGGCATCCCAGATTTCTTGTGTCGTCTCATGGAGGATGAAATTTACTCAAATCGAGTACCGACTAAATCTGTTTTAACCACACCATATGAGATATGAGTTGAAAAACCTCCAAGTTTTAAGCATGTTAGGATTTGGGGTTGCCCGGTGTATGCGAAGAGGTTGAGAACAGAGAAATTGGATCCTAAATCTGAGAAAGGTCGTTTTGTGGGATATCCTAAAGATAGTTCAGAATATTATATCTATTTTCTAGCTGACCCAAGAGTTGTGGTCGCTAAACATGTCATCTTCTTGGAAGAAGAGTTTATTCAGGAGGATGGTATGGGGAAAAAAATAGATCTGATGGAAGAGAAATCTTTTGTTCCACAAATACCTAATCAGATTATTGAGCAGAGTGAACCAAGTCAGGGAGATCATTGATAGGGCTTAATTGTATACATATTTTTTTATCTAATTTTCTTCTTAACATTGTGTTATTTTTCCTACATAAAATGTGTGCTTATATGAATTTTACATAATTTTAATCCTTTTTGTAAGAACCCGGCAAAGGATATTAATTCGAAGATTTGGGCATAAAAAGAAAAAAAAAAAGAAGAGACATTATAAATTAATTTCTAAATTAATATTATAATATAAATAAAAATGAATTATTTAATTAGTAATAATTAAATATATAGATTATATTAGATATTAGATATTATTTAATTATATATTATATTATATTATAATTGAAGGCCCAATTGAAGATTCCGTAATTGAAGCAGCAAATTGAGAAGTCCAATTCAATTTAGAAATTGAAGGCTAGGGCATGCGCTATATATATATATAATATAATAAAATATTAGAGGAAGTCAAATTGGAATGGGACTCAAGCTAGGGCAGCCCTGCACATCCTCTATATATATATTATTATATTGGATTGAAAAGGGAGGAGATTTGGGGATTTTGGAGATTGAATGGAAGCAGTGCAGCGGCGGAACAGAAGAGAAGAATTGGAGGCCGCATAAAAGAACGCAAGCAACAGGGGAAATTGAAGGAGAATTGCAGTGCGGTGAACGCAGGAGCAATCGCAAGCAAGGAGGCGCAGATCCGACCCAGATCTGGGGAGGGAACATTCTTCTCCCTTTGACTTTCTGTTTTTATTTTTATTTTAATAATATCTAGCTAAATTATTTTAACTAGAGTTTGGATGGATTTTTATTTTGGAATTATATGATTATTTGTTTAGTTTGATTCAAAACTCCATTATTATTTGCATGAGAAATTTATATTATTGTGTTTAATGTTTTAAAAGATTGACTGTCTTTTAATGATTTAAAAATTTATGCATGACTGACTAAAAGATTGCTATAATTTAGACAATATAAATCACATGCTTGACTATGATATCGAGAGATGATTAGCTCATGTGTGAGAACCAAAGAAGTTTAGTGAGTCAAATTCTCTTATGAGATTAGAGGTTTCTAAAGAACTTAATACTTATTTATTCTTTTGATATCTCAAAAATTTGATGGTAAAATTGAATTAATAAAGGATTAATATGACTTAATAAAGCTTATTAATTAATTGAGGAAAATCCACTATCACATGCAAATAATTATAAAATACTATAAGAGTATTTTTGATTTTGAATTAGGTTGAATAGATAATTCCATAACCTAGATTAAATGAAATCTAAACCCTAGTGCATTCATTAATAAATTTTTCTCTCATAACATAATTTAGTTTTTTCTTTATTTTTCTTTTTATTCATCTGATTAATTAATTAGTTCAACTTAGGCTAAATTAAAATTGTTTTGGTATTGTGATCTACTTTTTGTGAGATCGGCATTCGTTTTATCACTATATGCATATTTGACTAGGGTACACTTACCCGAATTAATTGTGCATAAATCACACATCAATCATCCACAGATTGCCCATAAGGCTGATAGAATGCCCCATCCTCTGAGACAGTGACAAGTTAGTTGACCTACCACCTATGAGAAGGCAATATCTGATATCGATGCCTCGAAGTGATAGATAGCTATGGAATCTGAGATGGAGTCTATGTACTCCAACTAAGTCTGGGTCTTAGTAGATCCGCTTGAGGGAATTGTTCATGTCGGGTGTAAATAGATCTTTAAGAGAAAGATTGGTTCAGATGGACAAGTTTCAACCTATAAATCTCGGCTGGTGGCAAATGGCTATCGTCAGCATCAGGTATTGACTATGACGAGACTTTCTCACTTGTCGCGATGTTGAAGTCTATCAGGATGATGTTAGCTATAGCCGCTTACTATAACTATGAGATCTGACAGATAGACGTCAAGACGACTTTTCTGAATGGAATTCTTGAAGAAGAGATCTATATGAAATAACCAAGTGGATTTGAGTTCGCCGATCCATGTCAGGTGTGTTTGCTGAAAAGATCAATTTATGGTTAGAAGCAAGCATCGAGGAGTTGGAACATCTGTTTTGATCATGAGATCAAAGGGTTTGGTTTCTTAAGAAATCCAGATGAACCATGTGTATATAAGAAGGCTAGTGGGAACAACATTGCGTTCCTAGTCTTATATATGGATGATATTCTTATTATAAGTAACAGTGTGGACATGATGATGTTTATGAAAGCCTGGTTGTCTAGCGTATTTTCCATGAAGGATCTGTGAGGTGCTACCTATATTTTGGGGATTAGACTTTACAGAGATAGAGTTAAGAAATTGATAGGTCTCTTCCAGAGCCTATACATAGAAAAGATGCTAAAGGGGTTTAGCATGTTGAATTCCAATAGGGGACAATTGTCTATTCAAGTTGGAGTTCATCTCTCTAAGGAGATGTCCCCTAATACTCTTGAAGAGAGGGATCGTATGAGTAAAGTATCTTATGCTTCGACGGTTGGGAGCCTTATGTATGTACAAGATCGAATATTGCATACACTGTGAGTGTTGTAAGCCAATATCAGTCTGATCCTGGTGAAAGTCACTACATCGCAGTGAAGCATATTTTGAAGTACTTGCGAAAGCTAAAGATATGCTACTGTTTTATGGAGGGGGTGATTTCCATGTGGATGGATTCATTGATTCGGATTTTCAATCAGATGTCGATGGCCACAAATTAACATATGGTTTTGTATATCTCTTGAATGGTGGTACTGTAAGTTGGAAGAGTTTTAATCAAGCAATCACAGTGGATTCAACCACTAAGGCCGAGTATGTTGCGGCATGTGATGCTGCTAAGGAAGTTGTTTGGATCCGGAAGTTTTTTTCAGAGGTTGATGTGGTTCTGGCCATTCAGTCACCAATACTTTTGTATTGTGACAACAATGGAGCTATTGCGCAAGTAAAGAAACTCAAGTCTCATCAGAAGTCCAAATACATTGAATGCCGATTTCATTTGATTCGAGAGGTTATAGTACGTGGGGATGTATAGCTATAGAGAATAGATTCAATGGATAATGTAGCTGACCCACTCACCAAGGCTATGACTCAGTCACAATTGGATTGACATCTTGAGAAGATAGGTATCCAATACTTGCCGATGGTGAAGCACTAATTGTAGATTTATGGTAAATTAGCATTAGTGCAAGTGGGAGATTGTTAGTGTTGTGTGCCCTAATACTAGATTTGGTTAACATCCATTGAGCTTGTTTTAATGCATTCATTGTATCTTTGTATATATCAATAAAAGACAAGGTTTTCAGGGTTTGAATACATCTCCTTTGTGGCGTTCTCTTGTGCCATCTTGAGGAGGATGAAATTTCCTATCAAGTGTCTTTTATGAGAGGCAATCACTATCCTCTTTTACAACGGTAGCTTTTGATGGGTTCATCTATAACCACACCATGCTTTTTCATAGGATCAAGCAATAACCCTTATAATGCTTTTTACACTTGGGTTGAAGCAATAACTTGTATAATGTTTTTTTCACATGGCCAAAGCAATAACCCTTATAATGTTTTTTTTTTTTTTTTTCTTTTAATACTTGGACCAGTGTTATTAAAGGAGCACCTAGGTGCACCTTGATACCAGGCGCAAGCCTGGCGCCTAGAAACAAACCAGGCGGGCGAGATTTGCCCAGGCACGCCTGGGCGCACCCAAGCCCTAAGGCGTAGATGTCCACATTGTCAGACCCTTGATCTGCTTAGGGTCCTTCTCGTAATTGAGAGAAGGAAGGTTAGGCGGGAAAGGGAATTGAGGGAGGGAAAAGAGAGAGAGAGAAATAGAGAAAGATAGAGGCAGAACTTGAGAGGGAAAGTGGAGGGAAAAGATCAGTGCATAATTCTCACATGATCCTCATCCTCGGTAGCCTTCATTATTTATAAGAGAAACGGTTATTACATTGGCCAAGTTGCCAGCCAAGTGGCCATGTGCAGCTAGCTATGCTTCTCTACAATCAGTAGCTCCTACATCCGGATAACTACCCAACTAACTGGAGGACTAATTACAAGTTTACCCCTTAGGCTATGACAACTCCCCCTTCCTTGAATTATTTCTTGTCCCCAAGAAATTACAGGAGACTAGCGACCTGTGGAAACCGATGTAGGAGATCAGGGAAGTATTCCCAAGTTGTGTGGTCAGGATGCAAATGTGTCCACTGCACTAGAACTTGTGTAAGTGGCATCGAGTTTGTGTAGGTCACCCGCTTCTCCAGTATGGCTTTAGGCTCAGCTTCAACAATGAGATCGTCCTGGAATTCTGGTAGCTCTTGGCGGACGTCGACTGTGGTGCCCATCGCTTTCTTTAATAAAGAGACATGGAAGACTGGGTGCAATCCCACACCCTCTGGAAGAAGTAGGTGGTATGCCACTGGTCCGATCTTTTCGACAATCTTGAAGGGTCCATAATACTTAGGACTGATTTTAGATATAGGCCCCTTGGTAAACAAATGTTGTTGGAACCGCTTAACCTTCAGAAAAACTTCGGCACCTACCTCGAAGTTGCAGTCCGTGCAGTGCCTATCCGCCAGCTGTTTCATGCGATGTTGGGCTGAAGTAAGCTCTTGTTTAATGACTTGCAAGGCTGCTTGTCTAGCCTGTAAGTATTGATCCGCTATAGATTTTGCAGGGCTGTAATGTATGATCGCTGGAATTATGGGAGGTGGATATCCAAAGAGGGCTTCAAAAGGAGTTCGCTTATGGGCAGTGTGGTAATTGGTGTTGTACCACCACTGGGCCAAAGCTATCCACCTATTCCAGCTTCTTGGTCGGTTAAAGCAGAGGCATCGTAGGTATGTTTTGAGGCATTGATTCACTCGCTCTGTTTGGCCGTCGGTCTCCGAATGATAAGCTGATAAAAATCGTAACCCAATTCCCAGTCCATGCAGTAGAGTCTTCCAAAATTGGCTAGTGAAAATCTTGTCTCCATCGGATATGATGGCTCGTGGCACGCCATGTAGCTTGAACACATGGTCCATAAGTTTTCGGGCTACCTCCGTAGTCGTGAAGGGATGTGCTAGAGTAATGAAGTGACCAAACTTGGTGACCCGATCGACCACCACCATTATGGTGTCAAAGCCTTCAGATTTGGGCAGGCCTTCGATAAAGTCCATGGTTATCTACTCCCACACTTGGGAGGGTATCTCCAAGGGCTGGAGGAGGCCGGGGTAGGGCACCTGCTCATGTTTACATCGTTGACAAGTGGTACATCTAATGACATGCTGAGTTACATCCTTCTTGAGCCCTGGCCAATAGAAGAGTTGTTTCACCCGGTGATATGTTACATTCAATCCCGAATGTCCCCCTATAGAGGAGTCATGTAGAGATTGTAGGATCTTTTTCTTCAGCTGCTCATCCTCCCCAATGACTACCTGACCGTTGTATCGGAGTAAGCCTTCCTTTAACGTATACCTCGAGTCTCCTTGGGATTGTACCGCCAATTGAACCAGTAAATTTTGAATCCAGTTAGACTTTTCATAGCTGGCGGTTATGCCCTGGACCCAGTCTGGGATCAATGCTAAGATGGCATGGGCACTGCCCTGGGCTTCTCTTCTTGATAAAGCATCCACGACTACATTTTCGCACCCCTTCCTGTACTGGATGATATAATCAAATCCCATGAGCTTAGATATCATTTTCCGTTGTAGTTGATTGTGAGCCCTTTGTTGGGATAGGAATTTAAGGCTCTCATGGTCGGTCCGAATAGTGAAAGATCTGCCTTCCAAGTAGTATCTCCATTTTTCCACTGCCATGAGGACAGCTAACAGTTCCTTGTCGTAGATACTTAGGCCTTCATACCTTGGAGCTAGAGCTTGACTCAAGTATGAGATCGGCCTACCTTCTTGTATTAGGACCGCCCCTACCCCTGAATCACAAGCGTCCATTTCTAATATAAACTCCTTAGAGAAATCCGGCAGTGCCAGAATGGGTGCCTTGGTCATGGCTTCTTTAAGAGAAACAAAAGCATGGTCAGCCTCCACTCCCCATAAGAAACTATTCTTCTTTAATAAACTGGTGAGGGGTTTACTGATCATTCCATAGCCTTGTATGAATCTTCGATAGTGGCCCGTAAGGCCTAAGAATCCCCTCAATTCCTTGAGGGTCTTGGGTTTGGGCCATAGCTGCAATTTTCTGTGGGTCGGTACTTACCCCTTGCCCTGAGATAATATGACCAAGATATTCCACCTGTGCTTCTGCGAAGGTACACTTGGATCTCTTCACATAGAGCTGATGCTGTTTGAGGATTTCAAAGGCCATCCGTAGGTGGGTTAGGTGTTGGTTGAGGTTGGTACTATATACTAGAATGTCATCAAAAAAGACCAACACAAATTTCCGAAGGTGGGGAGCAAAGATATGGTTCATGAGGGCTTGGAAGGTTGCCGGTGCGTTTGTGAGGCCGAAGGGCATGACCAAAAACTCATAGTGTCCTTGGTGTGTGCGGAAGGCTGTTTTGTGATAGTCTTTTGGGTTCATTCGGATTTGATGGTATCCTGAAGTGAGGTCAAGTTTGGAAAAAACAGATGCTCCTACTAGCTCGTCAAGGAGATCTTCGATAATGGGAATGGGAAATTTGTTTTTGACGGTGACGGAGTTGAGTTGGCGGTAATCCACACAAAACCTCCATGACCCGTCTTTTTTCTTTACTAACAAAATCGGAGATGCAAATGGACTTTGGCTGTGTTGAATTAAGGATTTGGATAGCATTTCCTTAATTAATTTTCTGTAGAGGGGAGTAACGGTAGGCTCGGAGGTTTATGGGTGCACTGTTTGGTTTAAGGTGTATGGAATGGTCAAAGAAACGGAATGGAGGGAGTGTGGTAGGTGTGGCAAATAAATCCTCAAACTCCATTAGCAATGTGTGAATTGAGCCATTAGAATGTACCTGATTTTCTGTTGTGAGTAGAGATCTGTCCCAGTGTTGCTTCCCACTGTTCCCTTGGCCTGGTGCAACCTCCTCCTCTTCACTGAGATCCACTTCTCTAGCATACAAGGAATGTAACTGGCCTATGGTCGTCCCCCCTTGTTCCAACAGCCTTTGCAATCTCTTTCCCATTACTGCCTTGCAATCCCCTGTTCCTTGGCATCCTGCCAGAGTTATCTTTTGACCTTCCCTGTCAAAGGTGACCTCTAATGTATTGAAGTCAAAGACCAAAGGACTTACCGTTCGCATCCAGTCCACCCCTAGAACCACATAACATCCCCCTAACCTCAAAATTCGCAGATCAGCATTGAATTCATGCCCATTCATCACCCATCTGAACCCCACGCATTTTGATTGACTCACTATTCAGCTGCCGTTGGCGATCAATACAGAGAGTGGGACAGTCACCTATAGAGGGCATTGTAACGCAGCAGTTGTTTCCTCATCAAGGAAACTATGGGTGCTACCACTGTCTATGAGAACTACCAACGCCCTCTTCCCTGCTAATCCCTTCACTTTAAGCACCTTGCCCGAGGTCTGGCCTTGCAGCGCATGCATAGACAATTCCCCACCTTCCTCATTTTCTATAGGTTCCCCTAGTTCCTCCTCCTCAGCTTCATCCCTATCTTCCTCTCCCGGCCCTTCCATTGTCAACAACATCCTTTTACATTGGTGGCCCGCTCCATACTTTTCCCCGCATCTAAAACAAAGTCCCAGTTGTCTCTTCTGTTCTATGGATAGGGACCTGGCGGGTAATTGGGCTGGTGGATTTCTTCCTGATGTACCGTTTCTTGGCCAGGATTGGTTGCTGCCTCTATTCACCCCTGTGTAAGAGGTATCCTCCTTCACGCCTTTCACTGGCAGGCGATACCTCTTAGCAAAGGTTTCTAGGGACAGTTCGTGGAGTCTGGCCTGTTCTGCAGCTTGCCCCACTGATGTGGGGTACAACATTTTGATCGTTGGTCGGATCAAGTCATCCAACCCGTTGATGAAGCTAGATACAAAGTATCCTTCATCCAGGGACGGGTGAGCTAGCGACAGTAGTGATCGTAGCTCCTCGAACTGTATCTGGTACTCCTCCACCGTTCCCCTTTATTTCAGCTTATTGAATTCTTCAATAACGTCCGTCCTGGTCTTCTCCCCGAATCGATTGCAGAGCCCATTAATGAACTCCGGCCAACTCCATTCAATCTTGTCTCAGCTCCAATTCTGGAACCAAGCGTTCGCTACATCGTCCAAGTACGCGGCTGCAGTGTTCACCTTCTCCCCTTCAGCCACCCGATACTGGTAAAAGACTCTCGCACTGCCTGATCCACCACCAGGGCCTATCCTTTTCGAACGGAGGGATGTCCATTCTAGGTCCTTGTAACGTGAAGTGATTTCCCCCTCCTCCACGGTTCAAGTTAGGTTGATCAATTTCCATTCCTTCGTCTGTCTCCCCCTGTCCCGGGTATCTCCGACTCTCTCTTGGCGTCAAGAGAATTGGCACCAAAGACGCTCTGGGGGGAAAATCGATGGGTAAGCTGGCGTGCGGGTGTTGAGCAAAGAGACTTAAGGCAGCACTCAATTGCTAATTAAGCTGTTGGCTGAGCCCCGCGATCTCCTCTCGTAACCCCGTCACCGCTCGGTCCACTATCCTATCCAAATTAGTGACGTATTCCGATCGACTACGATTAATCTCCTCTTAGGTGTTACGAATGCTAGCTCCAATAGATCCAGTCGGTCCTCTACCTGCTCCCAACACTGCCGCATTCCACCCTCCACCGCATCTAATCTGGACTCTGTCTACTTCGCCCTGGTGCCTTCAGCCATCCTCCGCGCTCAGGTCGCTGGCTCTGATACCAATTGTCAGACCCTCGATCTGCTTAGGGTCCTTCTCGTAATTGAGAGAAGGAAGGTTAGGCGGGAAAGGGAATTGAGGGAGGGAAAAGAGAGAGAGAGAGAGGCAGAACTTGAGAGGGAAAGTGGAGGGAAAAGATCAGTGCATAATTCTCACATGATCCTCATCCTCGGTAGCCTTCATTATTTATAAGAGAAACGGTTATTACATTAGCCAAGTTGCCAGCCAAGTGGCCATGTGCAGCTAGCTATGCTTCTCTACAATTAGTAGCTCCTACATCCGAGTAACTACCCAACTAACTGGAGGACTAATTACAAGTTTACCCCTTAGGATGTGACACATTTTCTTTAATTTATATTTTACCTTCCATTTACTTTAATACATAAATATAAATAAGAAAGTACCCCCCATTTGGATTCAATAAAAATATCTAAAAAATCAAAATCCATAACAATAAGAAAATAAAATTTTGGTTTTAGTGCAAACTCGGGATTTAGTGATTTTACCATCCCAAAATACATACCTACTATTTCTTGAAAAATTCATTAAAAATCATTTTAACAACAATGAATATTAGCTATCAAAATACCGGGAGATAGTTTTTCAAAATGAAAACATTTTCTTATATGTCTTCTTATAATGCGCTAATCCTCCAGATTTAGAAAAAATAGCATTTTTCAAAATGAAAACATTTTCTTGATTGTGGACTTGTAGTGTTTATGTGTTTCTTAAGATGGTCTTTAGAGTGGTATTGTTGTTGACATGTTGTGAATCTTGTAGGAATTAAAAATTTAAAATGTCATCCAACACTATTGATCCTAATCCTAATAGTGGCTCTGCTGGTAGAAGAAAAGATCCAGCATGGAAATATCATAGTTAGCATATGTTGAATTTTATATTTTTTTTATAACATGATTGTTAAAATATTATTAGAAGTTAGGACTTATTTTATACCTTTTTCTTCAACTAGGACATTTTTTTTTTTTTATTACCTTGCGCCTAGTTCCACCAGGCTCACATCTCGCCTTGCACCTTGTGCCTCAGGCTCCAAGACCCTTGTGCGCCTTGGGCCTTTAATAACACTGACTTGGACTTAAGCAATAACCCGTATAACTAAAATAAGATAAAGCCACCACAAAGGCTAAAGCAACAATCTCTAGAAAAATAAAGACAACTTGCCATACCTATTATTTAACTCATTCGTGGCAGGCAGATTTTTTTAAAAACTCTTGAGGTTTTCTTGGCTAAGTCCATGCAAATCATCTTCTTAGGATATTTGGCGAGGTGGTGATGAGGCAATGACCATAAGGGTGGTTGCAAGTGCTGTCATTGAATGACCACATGATGACAACTAGCGAATCATCCTTTGGTGCAACTGTTTTCCTTCGCCATGAGTCCACCTGCGACCAACATCTACCATATTTGCTGTCGAAGTGCTGCTTTGTACTACGTCTTTTCATCTTCTCTGATGACTGCGATGGGATGGCTATTTGAGTTTTATGCAGCAAACCCTCTTGTCTTCCTCGATAATCTTCGTTCTATGACCCTTCGCTTTCTTCAATGTAGTTTTGTGACTATAGTCAGTTATCCCTTCAACAGTGATAGTTCTAATTGTGGTTAAGGGGTGACAGCGACGGTGATGGTTGTGGCTGGGGCTACAGCTATGGCAAACAATGTTAAAGGAGATGTGTAGTGGCCGACCATGGCAGAGAACTTCACCACCTTCCCTGCTCTCTCTCTCTATCCCCTTGAACTCTCTGTCGTATTACTCAAATACCATGTAGATATTTGGTCAAAATTAACTTCTCTCAAATTATTATTCAAATTAGACAAATTTATACATAAATGATTACTACTCATATGGTGGTAGTTACACACAGAGAAAACTCACTTAGAAATTAAATAACTGTATAGAAAATTATCTCTATAGTTTGCCTAACTACCCAATAGTCTTTATTTCTTGTACATGATTTTCTACAAGATATCACGTCTAGGGAAGTAAATGGGTCCCCATTAGGTCCCAATTAACCCCATTTAAAGTGAAAACAAGTATAAAAATGAGTATAGGTAAAAGACTCATATGAAAATTTATCAAAACAAGCATGTTTAATGGAGTTAATTGGAACCCATTCACATCCCTAATTATGTCTTGATCCCACTAGGTAGGCCCGACTACATGAATTCTAGATCTAGGATAAGATAAATGAAATGGAAAATTATGTCAAGACTATTGTGAGATAAGTTCAGGAAAATTTCTAAAAGAGTAAGGCTATAAGACCTGTCATACACCCCATTAGAACCTAGTGCTTACATGAGAGAACTAAGAGGGTCCTCCTTGTCCTTGGTACACGCCGAAGGGTGGACAGCAAGGTCTGTGGGTTCCTAGCCTCGCCTACATGCTGAAGGCTGGACAGCAAGGTCTGTGGGTTCCTAGCCTCGCTTTCTATTATGGAACCATCCATGGGGATAGTATCGGGCCCAAACTATGTAGTAAGGTATGGGGTGCAAGGAACCAGCAGTGTCAAAGAACTATAAGATAAAGGGTAATCCTAACCATTGCCCTAAATAAACTAAGGGCAATGGTTAAGATGTAGTAAATGCACCTTGTTTTCAGACAATGTGCATTTGTTGCACCATGTTTTCAGTTCAAAAACAATTTTATTGGTTGATAAAATATTGCAAAATATGATGCATTTATCATCAACCAACAAGAGTGTTTTTGAGCTGAAAACAAGGTGCAATAAATGCACCATACCTGAAAACAAGGCACGACAGTCATGATGTCAATTACACCTTAACCATTGCTAAGAGTATGGCTCTTGGCAGCATGGTATATTTCTTATGGGAGGCCCGTAAAAGATCGATTTTTGAGGATTCGAAGCCCACGATAGAGTGCATCATAAGGAGGATTAAAACCTTTGTATACAAGGCAATGTTTACTTTGTATCCTTATGTTTTAGTCCAATATGAGTCTCTAGCTATGGGTCTTTTGTAATTGTTTTGTTACATGTCCCCTGGGTATGCCCAGAGTACTTGTACATTCCTTTGATCATTTATACATATTTATCCTTTAATCAAAAATAAATAAATTACACCTTAACCAAGTTCGAGTTGGTGGAACAACATTCATAATGTCAATTGACTTCTAAAAGTCACATTAACAATACAAATCCTTGCAAAATAAAAATATTATTATTTTAAAAAGTACACCATAATTTCAGGAGAGGAAATCAATTAATGGTGATCAAGAAAGGGGGGCTCCTACAATTGTAGCATCAGAGTTTCAATTAAGGAAAATTTTTATATACCCTGTATTATCAATTAAACAATTGATTTAATAAGGGTATTTAAGAAGGGGTCTCACAGATGAGGTAGAACTTCCAATCTTAGAGTTAGAGCATATGTTCTGCAAAGAGGGGAGAAGATTCTTTATACAAGCTAAGAAATCTTGCTGATGATTGTTGTCTGAAGTGGAGGTGACACAGATAGGTGGGTCATCCCCTTGGTTGACAGGTATGATGTATGGGAAAATGGCATGATAGTTTCCCAGAATAGCACAACTTTTCATGTTTGCAGCCTATGAAGCCACATTTCCAAGGTGGTTCCCCCGGCAATTGAAGATGAACAGCAGGCTGCATCCCAATCAGCTGAGTTTTTAGGAAACAAATTTGTGTTATCCTGTAATGCCTCTCTCTCAACAACTGGCCGAGGGAATAGACCCCCATCCTAATGCCAAAGGCAAAAGGGGACCGAGCATCTTAGCAGAACTATTGGTTCCAGCCTCTTATCCACAACTCCCTGGGGGTTCCAAATGGAGGAGTTGAGGTACAAGCAAAGCAAATCACTGAGAATTGTAGAGAATAATAAAAGATCAGAAGCTTTTATGGAGAATTGTGTTCCATATTTGCGAAGGACTCATGCCACATTGGAACCTTCAGGGAGGCCATATAGAGGGCCATCATGCATTCACCCAGTCACATATCCAGATATGCATTATGCAAATAAAAATGTTTACCCCATGTTCTAGCTCTTTGATAAATGTATTAACAGTATGGATAAGATGCTTCTTATACTCATAAAAATGACCTAATAATGGAGAATCTGATCACTGTTGCTATACTATCTCCATCACATATGCATGTAGGTATTCACTAATCCTTTAGACCACATCTTTCGTGTAGTAGAATGCCTGACCACAGAAATATAGAGACAGTAGACTCCAAGGTTGGAACATAAAAGAGAACCAACTGCTGTATATAAGCACCAAAGATTACAGAGTTATTTTTACTGACCTCTCCAAGACGACGAAATGCACCATATATACCTCCGAAAATTGTGGAGAAAATAGCATACCATATTTGTGTATCCATGAAATAGACCTGCAGCACTCATTTTTTCAGAAATCAAGACAAAATGAGCATAGATACAGAGTTGGACCCCCAGAATTAAATAAATATAACTTACAAGGATAATAGGTGCCCAGAGTGCAATCACAACACCAATATTGCTCTTGGCTGTGAACCATAAGAGAAAATATTTCACCATTTTTCATTTATGCCCCACAGATATATTCACATAAATACAACAATGTAACAGTTTCTTTTTTGTTACCTCGAGGGAAGAACTCATGCCATTGGTAAGTTTTTATATGAACTCTCATGATATCTTTTGTAGGACCCACAAGAGGCTTTATCTGTAACACAACCCCACCCCACCCAAAAAAAAAAAAAAAATGAGAATTCCCTTGCATATATCAGGATTACAGAATCAATTAGGATAAAGGAATTTGAAGTCAAAAGTTAAGTGAGAGGCGGTAGGAGGCTACCAAGGGAACAACATAACAAGGAACCTAAATGGTACTACCTAAACACTCAAATTTCTCTTACTTCAATGCCTACGCTTTTACATCATTCCCGCAGATGTGAAAGCAGAGAGAGATACTTCTCTATGATAACATATTTTATTTGAAGTAACTAAATGAAGGGCAACCCAATGGATAAGGCACCCACCATTGTAGGGCCTCGGCAGGTCTATGCACAGAGTTGTACACTGTTCCTTTTTCTGCCCCACTTGGTGCCTTCTCCTTCCACATATACGAGCAGAAGGTTTGCCCATCATTTGCTAAGGAGCAAAAGTATTTAATGAAAAAAAAAATTAAATAATAGTTCCAATCCTGCTTAATATCAATTTTTCTAGACCTCGTGTTAAAATGAAGACAAATAACTGCCTGTCACTAGAATCAATGTTAGGGCAGGGCTAGTAGTGTTGAAGATGAATGAGGGAAACACCTCTGCAAAATAGCTAAATGCTAACTTTGCTGCAATGAGGAGAACCCAAAACATAGTGTACCTGAAAACGTTGAAACAGTTACAGTTTGAGTTAGAAATGTAAATATATGATTCAAGCATGCCCACCTAACAAATTAACATTTAACTCTTACTTGAGAAGAGATGCTGCATCTTCATGCATTCCCCTTCCAACATAGAGCCGTGGCTGCATGACATCACAACATATCAGAACTGCTGTAAACAAATACAAACTGAGCAAAATAATTGTAAATTTGCTTCAGGTATTATATCTACAGTAAAAAAAATATGGAATCACAATAGAAAGCATATACTAATTACGACGACAGAAAAAGTAGGGAAAAAACCATAGAGATTTTCCTCCATACCTGAGACCACCACATAATGAACATCATGATCTTATAGTCAGACCGTTCCAGATATCGGCGAATGAATGGAAACACAAACAACAACGTAGACAGCATATTTGGAGATAAGTAAATTACAACTGCCAATATGAACAGAGAAGGTGAACTTGGACTATTGCCAAACCAACTTCTAATTGTCTGCGCAAATCCAGGAGGATTTTTCCAACTGTATGCATAAGTTACTGGTAAAACTATCACCCAAGCAGCAGCAGAAACAGCCTTCAAAATATATCTTAGCTTGACAGGCAATGACATGCTATGTCTGGCCTTCCAGCTCATAATTATATCAAGGACAGCTGCAAATATAATGAGTTCATTAATCAAACCATGACTTTCACCAACTAGATTCTTACTATAGTAATTTTTGAACAAGAAGTATTAGGTGTATGATATAGTCCATTTCCTCTCATGAAAAACTAAGCCATTGCCTTCTTTCATTAAAGGTAAATCATAATATATCACTGAGATGAAGCAAATGCAGTAGCAAAACTTGGGATTTACCCATAATGCTAGGTAGTAGAACAATAAATTAAAAATATAATAACAATAAAAACTTCAATTTCCATACAAGTCAAGTGTGGAATCAAAAAATATGAGGACATATACAGGCAACCAAACTTGTTCTGCTCCAATACAATGCAACTCAAACAATGAAGTTTTAGATACTTCAGCTACTAAGACTGATACAATGCATTAAAATCACATGTATAGACCCAAAAATAGGGCCAAATCTAATACGACCAATCTAGAGCCGATATCTGGTAAATATCAGGACTGACAAATAAGCATTCACTCATTAACACTTAGTAACATACTAAGCAAGTAGCTCCAATAGCAATCTAATATTTACGAAACATAAATACAATTGCTGCATCCAAGTTGCCAGAACTTCAATATTCAATTGTCAAATGTAAAATTAGAATTGTATTAAATGTTATTTCTTTTTTCTGTAATTCCTCATTTATAGATGTTTTCAGGGCTTTGGAGACCAAATTTTATTACCTTTTTAATGTATTGGTACGTTGATGCTCGTATGGTAACTACTTGTTACAATGATTCTGTGAAGCCCATAAAAATGGCCTCTTAGGGAGAAAACAAATAAGATTTAAGAATGCAGGAGAATATTTGGTAGAGCATCCCCCTCCCTCCCTACTCTTGTTCTCCTGCATTATTTCATCTCTTCTATCTCTATCTAACTACTGATCAAGTTGATTAATGTATACATGTATTTATTAGTTAATTTTATAAAATCATATAAATATAAATTGACATATATTTCCATAAATTTTTAATTAATTATCTATACACTGAACTAATCTCCTTTTTTTAGTAAGCTACACTCAACTAATCTCAACTGGATTAGTTTTTTTTTTTTTTTTTAAAGTAGATTTCAAATATAAACATTGCCCAACTAGAATAAATATTTTGGAGATAAAAAAATTTCAGTAAGTTGTGGAGATAAATTTTGGCAATTGCAGATTGTTGCTATTGTGTTTCTCTTAAGCAGATTTCAAATATGAATATTATTTATCAAAAGAGTCAAGAAAATTATAATATTAACAAAGGATTATAGAGGCCCAGTTTGAATTTAAAAAATGAACAATATTGGAGAAATTAACCAAAGAAATATTTTCTTTTATTGTTCTTGCAATGAAAAAACAGATAGTTACAAAAGGATAATAAACGTGGTATACATATTCGATATTTTTTAGAATCTTTACAGAAGAAATCAGAATAGGGAAGTATATTAAACTATTCAAATAAAATATATTTATATAAAGAGATAAAGAAGGTGATATTATATATTGTGTGATTTAACTCTATTAACCCTAAGTTGGCCTGTTAATTGTTTCTTTAAACAATTGTGCATCTAGGATGAAGGGCATTCTGGGAAATCAAAAGGATGGAAATCTTCACATGTAACATGAAAACCAGGGTTTGCTTATATAATAGATTAGAAAATTTTAAATTTAAATAATAATATGATATAATAAAAAGTATATCTAGACATATTTGCACAATTTTATTTATAGTGGTTAGTGCAATTTAAAGCCATATACAATGTGCCAAATATCCAAATCTTTATAGAATTTCCTATTTTTGTTTTTAAATAATTCAAAGTTTCAAATAGTGATATCTATATCTTTACCGAAATTTTCTAATTCTGCTTTTAAATAATTCGAAGTTTCAAATATCCAAATATTTACAGGATAAAAAACGAAGAAATAACAGAATTTGGGTGATTTTACTTTACTAACCCCAACTTTAAAAAAAAAAGAAAAAAGAAACAAAGCGATAATAGAATTTTGTGCAATTACAATGAAGGGCTTTTGAGAATCCGAAAGTATGGCAGGGCTACATTAAAAGGTACGCCAAAACTATGTTCCCTTTATATATTAGAATAAATGAAGTAAATTAGCACATAGGGAAACATTTGTAATATCAAATAAAAAGATAAATTGGAAACATAGAGAAGACACCCAAATCTTTCTGAAAACTTGATAAATATTCTAACTAGAGGCTGAACAAAATACCACCAAAACTTCTAAAACTTAAAACTCTTTGTTGAGAGTAAAAATAATAATATAAAAGATAAAGTTAACCTTCTATCTACTACCTTAAACTTTTAGATGATATGGTCGTTAACTATTCAACATGGTACCAGAGCAAGCAAAGGTTCTGAGTTCAAACCTTGCCAATAACTTAACATTTAAATAATTGCAAGTGTTTGGACCAGTTATGCATTGAAACTTGGCTACTCATGAGGAGGTGTGTTGAGAGTAGTAATAATAATAATAATAACAAAGTTAACCTGCTTTCAAGAGTGCTGAATAGTTAACCACCATCTAATCTAAAAGCTTAAGCTAGTAGATAGCAGGTTAACTATTCAACACTCTTGAAACCTGAAAGTTGAGTTTTCACCAACAAGATAGAATGCAAGAGAATTCAGCTAGAGCTTTATTGAATTTCTTCAAAGATTTAATACAAAAGTAATGTATTGATATGCTTCAATAGGAAGATACAGAAATGAGAAAGACAAGAGAATGAAGGAAATAGCTTAATAGCTGATTAAGAAAACTGGACAACATGCATACTTGTCCATTGAAAAGCTTAACCAGGCATCAAAATTTTAGAAAGATGGGCAAGATCCAGAAGAATAGTTCTATATTTGACTCATCATTGAAGGAAAGAGTTAAGAGCACTTAACATAAAGACGGAGAGATTTCAACAATAATCTCCCCCTCCCTTTCTCTCAGTAATTAAAATATGCACTAGCACCACAAAACCTATGTTCCAGCCCATGTATGAGAGGTTGGATTTGGGTAAATGGAGAAACTGTTAATGTATAGATATATTGCAATATCTAACATAATAAGTTCTGCTTACAGGATGTACTTCTATTCAAATGAAATTTAGGGGAAAAGAAAATCTCTAAAATCAAATTGAGATATTTTTTTCTCTTTACCATGAAATGTGAACTTCTCTTCTTCAAATCAAAACAACAAATTGCAAAAAGTAAAATAACTGTTATGTCAACCAAGGTGTTTGGCAGCTAGGTACAAAGGAACCAGAAGAGGAAAAGCGAGTGACAAATTCACCTTGTGCAAGTTTTAATATTGCAGCAGTAATAAAGATGCTCAATACTCTCTTGAACACATCAGCCTCGAATATAGAACTCAGCTTTCCCGATCCATTCCAAGCAATGATGATCATTGCCTTAAATGATAGTTCAAGAAAAATGATATCAAACGTTAACAAAAGACTTGCAAAAAACCAGCAATTAGAAACACGGCGCGTGCACGCACACACACAGAGTTTAGAAGAAGAAATCCAACCTGTAAAGACAAGATAAAGAAGCTCCACATTCTATCAAAACTCCTAAAAATATGCAAAAATGTGCATATCTCAACAAAATTAATTTTTCTTGTCCATTGATTCCCAGTAGTTGGTTTGATATCCTGAAAATAATCAGCATATAGTATAAGAAAGGCAACATTTTGTATCAGAAGCATAAGAAAGGGGGAGACAGAGTCTCAATCATAAAACTTAAGTGACCAACCAAACCTGCTTGTTAGTTCCAACATTGGTAAGTTTTCAACAATATCTAAGAAAAGCTTTAGTTCAAGTCATGAAACAGTTTCTGGTGATAACAATGCAGATCCACCTTTCCATAGCTCCTTTTAAATTCAAGGCAGGTATGTTTCTTGACTCCACTTTAAATCAGATACCAATATTCCAAAATAAATTTTAGAAGATGGGACAGACGAGACTTCATGTGAAATTTTTACCTTACATTCCTCAATGAGGAATTAAAAGAAAGATTTAAATAAGCAGAGTTTTTCTCCTTGATGGACAAACTCAAAATTATTTCCAGCTGATATCACTACAGGGCCCTTTATGCTACTTCAAGGAACTAGTAGATTATTATTCTCTTACATAATTTATCCTACACATGTGAATTAGTACCAAGCTTGTAATCAGCAAAGAAATAGACATCCGAAAGTAAGAGACGAATAGGACCCACAGAGTGTGCAAATAGACAAGTATAGGCAACAGAATTCCATGGTTCAGTGACCCTATGTTATCACCTTGTAAGGCCTCATAGTAACACCCAAGCGCTCATACATAGCAGCCAAAATCCTTTGTCTTCTAAGTTTGTCTTGATAGACGAGTTTTGGATGCAGTGAAACAGTCATGGGAATGTGTCCGAATGTTTTGGCAGGTAGAAAAATGAGAATTCATTCACAATGTAATATTGGCTATAGTACTCTGAATACCAGGGTCTTGGTACAACCACTGAGACATGTATGAGCTATATAATCCCAGCTTACAAAGATATTCATTCAACCACAGGTGAACCTCACATGTATGGACACCAGGTCTATGATGTAGCCCATTCTGTAGAACATCTCAAATATAATTCAAGGGCACATGGTTCTCAGAATACTACACTTCAACTTTTAAATGGACAACTGGAAAGGTTTTGACTTTTCAGAACAATACCAAAGAGGCGCAACAGTTATAAAATATGAGAAAGTTCAATATATCTAGAACGTTTCAAAGCTGGTCACACAGATTACATTTTATGGAACCATCCAGAGTGAACCTGGGGTCTATAGCACCAGTTTACTGAATTAACTTCCCTCAGTGCCAAATATCAAAGAACCAGCAAATATCCTGCCTAGCATCTAATTTAGCAACACAGTGGAGAAATCTAAATGTTTCTGATAACAGTTTCTGGTTCTAAATCTTAATTAATGTGGATTTAGATAAGTAAGACACAAGTTCTTATACTTAAACATGCTAACTGCAAAGGATTAAGCTAAGGATTTTTTGGAAAGCTACAAAACAAGATAATCACCTCACCAAACTATCAACAGAACAGCTTGTAGGAGCTGGGAAAAAAATGGAGACATAAAACTAAGGAACTTGTTATATCTGAATACGAACTTGCTGAAATATACAAGTATTTGCTAAAAAATGTGAGATACGCACATCTGACAAACAAGGTAGACTTTTCAAATCAGGAAATAAGCCATACACATAGCATTTTACCTCACTCTTATTAGCTAGAGGCTGTTCAACATGTAGGCAAAAGAAATCAGCATCAGCACGCATTGGCCAACCCAGCCGGAAACAATCAAGCGACCTAAAATATCCCAACATTGATTGCATATGGCCAACTACACAAAATTTTAGAAAGTGATAACGTAAGGGAAAAGATAATACTACCAAAAGTATTCATTCAAGTCATCATAGTTCCTCCACTGAGAGTGTTTACTCTTTCCTCCTTTGCACCTCCGGGATTCCTGTGAGAAACAAAGAAGCAAATTTTTAAGATATGAACAAAATAAAAAGTAAAAAATCACAGTAGGATCTTAAGAGGCTGAAAAAAACAAGTTAAGCGAGACCTGTGCTATCACGTTATAGATTGGAGTTACAACTTTCTTTAAAAAAACCTCCTCTTCGCCACCATATGCAGGCTTAATGTGTTCGCCTGTCATTGAGCTTACACTACCGGCAAGCATACCATACAGTTCAAATGCCATCTGAAAGTTAAAAAGGAGAAGAAATGAATATACCTAAAATGTCAGAAAAGGAGAAAAAGGAAATATACAATCATTTGTAACCATAATTTCCCATTCACAGACTGCAAGAGCAATTTAACATAATAAGACAAATGAAAACTGTCTAAATTCGCTATCTGAATTGGGCTCAAATTCTCATGCTTGTATAGGTAAATTTGAAAGTTTAAAGAAAAATGAACTCATTATTGCAACTATTATTGATGCAAAAGAAAATGAAATGAAGAAAGAAGAAGAAGAAGAAAAGGTCAACTTGTTAGTTCTGAAATGCTACCTTATCTTTCTGTACTTGAGCACTAAAAAGAAGAATGAAGGTAAGCTCTTTGAAACATTCAGTTGTCCTTGATCCTAACTATCCAGGATTGCTGGACGAGATTGAAATTCCAAGAAGAAGCCTATCAACTCTCGGGCATAGATTAAAAACAGATTATCCTAAAGTTGTTTAATTACTTTTCAAGTTGTAGATATTGTTGTTGTGAGAGTATAACGGGCAACTTATTGTATTGTTATGTTGCTGTATTATGTTGTTGCTTCTATTTTGTTTATTGTTGTTAGGCAGTTATCAGGTGCCTCGATGTAAGGGCACTTGAACTAGTCACAACAGTTAGACCACTTGAACTGGTCTATTCTGACCTATGGGGGCCTTCTCCCACTTTATCAACCGAAGGATATCGTTACTACATTGTTTTTGTTGATGCCTACACCCGCTATACCTTGCTATACCCTCTAAAGTTAAAATATGATGCTTTGTCAGTTTTCATTACCTTTCACAAACTAGCTGAACTTCAGTATAATGCTAAGATTAAAGCTCTACAAACAGATAATGGGGGAGAGTTTAGAGCTTTTCTACCTTATTTACATTCACATGCCATTCAACCATATTTTACCTGCCCTTATACCTCTCAGCAGAACAATGTTGCTGAAAGAAAACACCGTCACATAGCTGAAATGGGACTCACTTTGTTAAGTCATGCTGCCATGCCTCTTAAGTTGTGGGTTGAAGCTTTCCAAACTGCAGTTTATCTTATAAACCTGCTTCCCTCAACTCCTCTCAAGTTTCGAACACCCTTTGAGATGTTCTCTCTTAAATCACCCAATTATCTCATCCTTCAGCCTTTTGGCCATGCATGTTTTCCCTATCTTCGTCCCTATGCCAAGCATAAGTTCAGCTTTCATTCCACTAAATGTATCTTTATTGGGTATAGTCATGGTCATGTAGGCTATAAATGTTTGCATCCTTCTAGTCGTGTCTATGTTTCTAGACATGTTCTCTTTAATCCAGATGATTTTCCTTATCCTAATTTGTTTCAGTCTGTTTCTTCTTCATCTGGTGTTCTTTCTACTATTCCTGGTTGTCCATCTACTTCGGTATTTCAGTCGTTTCCTTCTTTTTCTTCCTCGTCATTTCCTTCATCTGCAGTAGCACAACCTTCGGGTTCTTCCTCCTTATCATCTTCTCCACCTTCTGCAGCTTCATCTCTTGAAGCTTCTACTTCTCAGCCTTTACCTGTTGTCCCTCAATCTCATTCTCCTGTGTCCTCATCATCCTTGTCCTCTCCATTGTTGGAGCCTTCGTTGGTGTTGCTAGCAGCCTCTCGTGTTCCTAAACCTTCTGTTCATCCTATGGTCACCCAATCCAAGGCTAAACTTCTTACCACTACACCCCCTTATGCCTTAGCGAGCTCTTTGGAACCTACTACCGCTCGTGAGGCCTTCTTAGATTCACAATGGGTCAAGGCTATGGAAGAAGAATATACTGCCTTACAACGTAATCACACCTGGGATTTAGTTCATTTCTCTAAAGACATGAATGTTATTGGTTGCAAGTGGGTTTTCTGGATTAAATATAAGGCAAATGATACAGTTCTTAGTTACAAAGCACGTTTGGTGACCAAGGGATTTCATCAAAATCCTAGCATTGAATGTGCCGAGACTTTCAGTCCTGTTGTTAAAGCCCCAACAATTCGAGTGTTGTTTTCTTTGGCTGGGACATCCAACAAGCGGATGTCAACAATGCTTTTTTGAATGGTGATTTGAGTGAGGATGTCTTTATGTCTCAACCAGAAGGGTTTGTTCATTCTCAGTTCCCTACTCATGTTTGCAAGCTGAAAAAATCTCTTTATGGGTTAAAACAAGCACCAAGGGCCTAGTATACCAAGCTGAGAGTTGCCCTGCAGTCTTGGGGTTCATTAGAGTTGTTTCAGATGCCTCCTTGTTTGTTAAGAGAACTGCTCAGTTTGCTCTATTTGTCTTAGTCTATGTTGATGACATACTGATTACTGGTTCAGATTCTTCAGCCCTTAAAGCTTGTATTCAGAATTTGAATACACATTTTGCTCTCAAAACTCTGGGTTCTGTCAGCTATTTTCTTGGTTTTGAGGCTCACCATAACACTAATGGCCTTTACCTCACTCAAACTAAGTATACAATTGATTTGTTAAAGAAAACCGCCATGTTAGATTGTAAGCCTTGTGAGAATCTAGTTAACATAGCAGACTCTTTAACTGATGAGGATGAGTCTTTCTCAAATCCTTCTCTCTATCACACTGTGATTGGCTCCTTGCAATATCTCACCTATACCAGACCGGATATTGCTTTCATTGTTAATCGGCTTAGTCAGTTTCTTTCAGCTCCTAAGCAGCAACATTAGGTCGCTTGCAAGCGTTTGCTTCAGTATCTTAAAGGTTCCCTCAGTTTGGGGTTGTTCTTTTCTCCCTCCTCAGTTGATCTCTCTCTCACAGTGTATACAGATGCTGATCACGCAGGTTGTCGGGTCACTCATCGATCTACCAGTGGGTTGTGTGTGTTTCTTGGAAGTAATTTGATTATATGGAGTTCTCGTAAGCAATCGGTTGTAGCTAGGTCAGTAGGAGAAGCTGAATACAGAGCAATTGCTCAAGCTGTGACTGAAATTATGTGGTTAAAATTCTTGTTTTCAGAGCTCGGCTATCCGTGTGCTCATGTTCCTATTCTCTGTAGTGATAACCTAGCTGCTAAAAGCATTGCTGAAAACCCTATTTTTCATGCTCGCACTAAGCATTTGGAAATTGACATTCACTTTGTGCGGGAGAAAGTTGAGAATGGGGAGGTTGAAATTCGCTATGTTCCTACTGACTATTAGATTGCTGATGTTTTTACCAAAGGCCTAGCTAGAAGTCATTTTCAGCTTTTATGTGATAAGCTTCGTCTAAGGATATCTCCTGCTTAGAAGCCTGATCTTCCAGGAGTCTCTCTCAAGTCAACAGTCAAAGAGTAGCTTGTTTGTTGTTTGCTTATTGTCTGCTGATTCTCCAAGCTGCACAAGAATCTAAAGTTCTTACTCTATGGGGTCTGATTTGAGGGGGAATGTGAGAGTATAACGCGCTTCTTATTGTATTGTTATGTTGTTGTATTATGTTGTTGCTTCTATTTTGTTTATTGTTGTTAGGCTGTTATAAGGTGTCTCGGTGTAAGGGCTCTTTACTAAGGCAGCTGCTATAAATAGCAGTGTCTTTTCTTTGTTTGATTGTATTCATTTTTTTATTTCACTGGTGAATATTGAGAGTTTCTTTTTCTCTCTTTGTTTTCTGTTCTAAGTTCTTTTCAAGCTCTTGCATACTGTTTCAGTTGTAAATTTGTATTTTATTTCTGTTTTATCTCCTAAAATTTAGGAGATAGTTCATCCTGGTTTTTAGGGGATAGATAACCTAAATCTTCTCCTACTTTATAGGAGAAAGATCAGGATATAACCTGTATATATTTTCAAACTCTCTTAATATCAATTGAGGCAAGCATTCACGGTTTTATAAGGCTTGTTTCATGGTATCAAAGACTGCTTTACGATCATAACAAATCTCTGCCTGTTTTTTCAATCTTTGTTTGTTCCAACCATGGCCAACCATGGTCGACCCACAACCTAACACTACCATAACAGAAGCTTCCGCTACCAGCTCTTTGAGCACTCTTCCTCCTCCTCCTCCTCCTCCTCGGCAAAATTTTCCTGTCATCCCTATTGATAATCACCCTCTGCAAATCACTCCACATAAACTAAATGGGAGTAATTTAAAGGAATGGTTTCAATCTGTGATGTTGGTGATTAAAGGGAAGGGAAAGGCAAGATATTTGACGGGATCTACTCCTACTCCACCAACAGATGCAGCCACCTATGATGTATGGGAGGCGGAGAACTCGACAATCATAGCATGGCTGATAAACTCAATGGATGTAAAAACTAGGAGTCTAGACATCAACAATGGAAGTAAAAACTACTTAAACACATCATGTTAGCTAGAAGCAATGGCCTCCATTGAGAACTCTCTCATTAGGCAGTCAGCACTAGCAGAAACAAGGAAGCATTAACCACCAACCTTGATGTGAACACTGTTCAAATCATATCATAAATTCAACTAGCCCATAAGTAACAGGAGGACTTATAAGATAAAACCTTTCAGAAAGAGAAAAAAAAAACAAGGACCTGAAGTTATGGGTAAAAAGTAAAAAGAAGAAATAAGCAGTGATTCTACACAACACATTTAAGTTCCTTTTTTGATAGTGCTAAGGATTAATTCTGGATAATACTTTCTTTAAATTTTTTTACATTTACAATAATGGAACAAACCTTTCCATCCAGGTTTGTTGATTGGACAAATATGAAATAACTTCTGAGGGCATAATAAGCATCTAAGTTTTGTGTTGCAATTACAACACTGTCAGACAATAATACAACATGATATACAGCAACGGAAATTAATTTTTATTTTCAATTATATATGACTCGAGCAATGAAATTAATTTTTCCATTTATATTCTAATGCCACTCAAATTATTTAGGAAGCCACAGCATGCATTCTGTTTGTGCATGCATCTGTGTATTTCTGTATACCTACTGCATCCTCCCAGAATAATACCTAGGTTGAATAATTTGAATAAAATAATGAGAAAAGTGCAAAAGGGATAGGTAATACTGTTTACAAGCTTGCAACAATGAAAGGAAGAGCAGTATCTTAATGCATACATGATGATAAATATAGCATAGGCATTCTGGCATAAATCTCAAATTTGCAGCTTCACCCCATATGAGAAGATACAGTCCCATGTACAGTAATTTTCTTTGCTGCACTTCCTGTTGAATAGTTGGCAACCTGCAGTCAACAATAACATACAACTCCAAATTTGTAAATTAAAAAGTAACCAAAAGTCAATGCCGCTAACTAGCCACAAAGAAGATAGAAAAAAGTCCATCACAAAGAAGAAAATCGACTGATAGGTCTTAATTTTATATATATATTTTTATTTAATTTCATTTTTAACTTTATGCGATTTTTCCTATTTAACGTGTGAGTTTATATGGATTTTACATAATTTGAATATCTTTTTATAGGAATCAAGTAAAAGAAATTAATTCGAAGAATTTGGCGCACAAAGATATCATAAGTTAATTTCAAAATTAATATTATAATATAATTAAAAAATTAATTTTAATCAAAAGGAAAGAATTCTCGGCAAGCAAGGAACTCAAAGATTGGGATTGAGAAGAAAAGAATTCAAATGGCAGAAGGAGCAGTGAAGCAATTGGAGAAGAATTATAATGGGAGGAGAATTGCAATTGGAGTGGGGGCCCAATTAATTGGAACTGGAGCAGCACTACAGCAGCGGCAATTGAGGATTAAATTATGTTGGAGAAGATAAAGGAGAAAAATTCAGGTTATACACGAGAGGATAAGAAGAGAAGATGATGATAAAGATAAAGATGTAAAATGATAAAGAAGAATTCAAGCTGGAAGGATAAGGATGCTCCTCAAATCAGATAAGGAAATCCTGAATTTGATCTAGTCCTAATCTGAAATATGTAGTTGTAATCTAGTCTGTCAAGCCCTCAAGTTGTGGGCTAGACAATTGAAGGAATTCAAGAAGAATTCCGAGAAGAAGAAATGAATGTAGGGAGAACAAATAGAATAAGGGAGAAAGAACAAATAGAATGAGAAAGAGGGAGAAATAGAGAACGAGAGGGAGAGAGAGACAGCAATGAGAGAAAGTAAAGAGCTTATTATTCTTCCATGATACATTCTCACAGTAGCAAGTACCTTTATATCGAGCCTATATCAGTATAACAGCAACCTAACTAACATCCTAACTAACTAACCTCTTAACCCTAGCTCACCAACTAACGGCTACTATCGGCCCTTTACAGATTATCCCCTAGGGTTGTGACAATCCCCACCTCTTCAAACAATTATTGTCCCCAAGAATTGACAGCTGCGAACCTCGTTCTTCATTCAATTCCAGCCTTCACAATCTGAATTCTTCTTCGCCTTTTCTTGTTCTTTTCTCTTACTCGCCTTGGCCTCTTTTTCTTCTTCCTTCTTGGCTTTATCTGAAGAATGAGAGGAAACAACATCCCGTTGTTCAGCAGGTTTTTCAAACTCGTTTGAAGTACCGCCTTCATTTCTCTCTACCAAAATCAGCACCAACTCCTCTGCCTCTTTAGCGACTATGAAATCTCCAACAATATCATCTGTTGTGATCTTTTCCTTTCCTACGTTCACAGCATCTTCTACTTCCTCATCTTCCCTAGAGATCTCCTCAATAAGATTATTCTTTACTTCCTGAATTTCTTGTTCCATTGTGTTCAGTAACTTCTTGCTGTAAACTGAGGGTAGCTATAGAATTACCTTTGTCCTGCTGGCTACTCTTAAAGAAAACTTTAAGTGGTAGCCCATGCTTTCTGCAAATGACTTCTAGGGCTAATTCTTACAGCCTCACCTTCTCCACCGCTTGTTCCACCGTCATAGGATAGAACGTATTCACCATAAGCCTCAACATAACATTAAGACCCTTAGTGAATCTTGATACAAAATAAGACCCATTCAAGATTGGATGGGAATGGAGCGCCCGTGCTTTCAATTTCTCAAACTTGACCCAATACTTCATAACCGAGTCCTCGTGTTTCAACTTGTTGTAACTCTCGTCTCCAACCTGATCCTTTTAGGTAAACTTGATCAAAAATTCATCAAACTTACTGGATCGACCTTTCAATTTGTTGTTAATACTATTCCAAGTATTTGCAATTCATGTATCCATCTTCTTGGTTCAATTCCTTGCAAATTCTCCTCTATAGCAGCTTCTAAGGGTCCCCTCAGAATTGGAATTGGTTCCTGTAACCTAGTCCGCCTCCTTAGCGACCTCAAGTTCTGTCCACGTCTTCAACCCTCTGACAGAAATTAACAGCAGCCTGATCACTTCAATTTTACACCCAAGAACATCTGACTTCCGTTATCACTAGCTCTGCTGCAACTTCAAATCTGAGTCGTCGTCGTCGTCCATAGAACTAGCTTCTTCTTTCAATTCAAACCGAAAATCTTCATAGTCATAGCCTTCCGTTCTACGTTGCAGATTCTAGATCGTCCCAAGCCTGTGTCCACTTCTTACCCAGTCGCCGACCAGTGGTCGGAATTCACCTGATGCGTTGTTGCATGGAATGCAGGAATCATCGCCAAGAATTGCACCAAGGAATTCAAGATCGCTCAGCTTGCTTCCACGTCACGCCTTCACTCACCCAATCATCGTCTAAAGGCTACAAGCCTCTTGACTCTGATGAAATTAATTGTTTTGGAGTCACCGAACTTGCCTCCACTGACTCGGTCAATTCCACCCCAAACTCAGATTGCTTCACCAACTTTGCGTCCATCCATAATCTTTAATCAAGACTGCCTCTTGCACTTGCACCAGCTTCGCGTCCATCATACTGCCTCGTCTTAGGTCGCACCTTGCTCACGTCCGTCAACCCAGATCACCTGCTTTTATCCATCCATTCTACCTCCTATAATCGGGCCAAACTTACTCGCTAGTAAATTCTGATGTCACGCCCCAAACTGAACCCACTGAAATCTAGGTCCGCTATTGGATTCTTTGTCGCCAAAATCGTCGGAATCACTATTGGAACTAGTTGGATCCACAGCCAAGAATGTTGGCCTTGATACCACTTGTCAAGCCCCGAAGTTGTGGGCTGGACAATTGAAGGAATTCAAGCAAAATTCTGAGAAGAAGAAATGAATGTAGAGAGAACAGATGGAATGAGGAAGGGAGAAAGAACAGATAGAATGAGAAAGAGGGAGAAATAGAGAACGAGAGGGAGAGAGAAAGGTAAGAGCTTATTATTCTTCCAAGATACATTCTCACAATAGCAGATCTCCTTATATAGAGCCTATATTAGTATAACAGCAACCTAACTAACCTTTTAACCCCAGCTAACCAACAAACGGCTACTATCGGCCCCTTACGGAATTGCCCCAGCTAACCAACTAACGGCTACTATCGGCCCTTTACGGATTTGCCCCTAGGGTCATGACATAGTCCTAAATGTTAGGAGTTTTCTTAGGAATTTTGTGTATATATTTTGCATCCCTCAAATCAATGAGAACATGAAAGTTTATTCCTCCCAATAAAACTTCCAACAAGTTTATTTTTCAAATTAATATAAAAAGGGAGGAGAAATGCAATTGGGAAGGAGAGAATTGGAGTGCAGCGGAAGAAGAATGGAGAAGTCGCACAGCAAGCAGCACAGAGATGCAATCAGCCACAGCAGCCCCTCGCGCACGCATAGCAAGCCACAAGGCTTGGCCCACAGAAGCAGCAGCAAGGTGTGGACGCAAGGCAAGCACAAGAGGCTGAGTTGAAGCAACAAGTAGACGTGGGCGAGCGACATATCTATTGAATCTGGTTTGCCCAGATCTAGGCAGGGAGCTTCCTCTTCTTCATTCAATTTTTATTTTTATTTTTATTTTAATTATGTCTAGCTAAATTGTTTTAGCTAGGGTTTAGATGGACTTTTATTTTGGGACTATGTTATTATTTGTTTAGTTCGATTCAAAACCCAATTATTATTTACATGAGGAATTTATATTGTTGTGCTTAATGCTTTAAAATATTAGCCACATTTTAATAATTTAATGATTTATGCATGTCTGACTAAAGGATTGTTATAAATTAGATCAATAGACAATATACATCACATGTCAAACTATGATATCTAAAGATGATTAGCTTATGTGTCGAAATTGAGGAAACTTAGTGAGTCAAATCCCTTTCCGAGATTAGAAATTTCCAAAGAACTTAATATTTATTTGTTCTTTTGACATCTGCTTAGAAATTTGACAGTAAAATTGAATTAATAAAGAATTAATATGACTTGAGAAAGCTTATTAATTAATTTGGGAAAATCGCCCATCACATGTAAATAATTTTAAAATACTACAAGGGTATTTTTGGTTTTGAATTGGATTGAATAGATAATTACATAACCTAGATTAAATGAAATCGAAACCCTAGTTGCATTTATTTATTAGTTTTTCTCATAAAAGAATTTAATTTTGCATTAATTTCTTCTTGCTAGTTTTTATTTTTCTTTTTGTTCATTCAATTAATTAATTTTTTTCAACTTGGGTTAATTTAAAATTGGTTTGGTATTGTGATCTAGTCCTTGTGGGATCGACATTCCTTTCATCACTATATGCATATTTGACTAAGGTACACTTATCTGAATTAATTGTGCATAAATCACACGTCACCGACACTAGTAAGAAAAGTATAATCAATCAATCAAGCCAATAAAAAATCTGAAAAAGAAAAAAGAAATATCCATACCAAAGGCTACTTTTGCGACCCAAATACTTGCACCATTTTTTGTAGTTCTTGAAAAGTTGCTTCATGACGTCTGTAAGTGCTTGGTCATCCAACTAAAGAAGAATATGTATATGTCATGAAAACATCCCCTTTCCAAGAAGTAAAGAAATTTGTGAGTCAATACAATTTATGAGAATATTACCCTAGGTTGCTGATCAGGCTTCTGAAATTTCCGAATGTGGACATTGGCTAGTAACAGAATTAAATGCTCCCTTTGATTTGCCACATTATCCTTCTGCAAATTGATGGTAAGGGGAAAATTTCACATCATAGGTCAAATGAAAAAGAAATGAAAAGAGATGACAGGTCAATCACCTGAAACCCAAACATAGCTTGAAGCCAATCCAGAATGTCTTCATCTGCTTTCTTTTTGTGCCCCTTGGGCCATGGTAGGCCTCGGGTATTTCGAAGTGCCGAAACAGAAGCTTGTATCTGAAAATTAGATATCCAAACAACCAAGGAATAAGAAGGTAGTTCAATCACATAAGAAAGCATTTCAGAAACCCACCTCAGGGTATTTCATAATTGCTTGATTTGAGCTGTCAGGATCAAGAGGAAGTATATTGTAAGGCACATATATCTCTGTCTTTTCTGCAACCTTATTATGAGCTTCCAAAATCTACATACACGCACATATATACACACATCAACCACAAATACACGAGAAAACAACTTGAAGAACATCAAAGTCCAATAATTGTGGTTGTTCTTAGAATAGAGAAAATGATATAACCATACCCTTAAAGGAATGACATTATTCAAAAATCACAAACAAAGAAACAGGCAGTTTCACCTCATCGGCCACTTCAACAGATTCTGTGAGATTAACAGCCTTCAAAACCTCAAACAGAACAGCAGCAGTTTGATATGCTTTTGTAAGCCGAGCACTGGATTGGGGAAATCAAAAACTCCCTGTCAAATAAAGGATGAAGCAAAAAAATCCATGTCTCCAAGCAGATGATCAGATAGTGACCAAAGACAATTTACCGATCTGTTTTATCAGCTGCATTCTGCAAAGCCTGGATATATTTTTTGTAGTAATGCTGATAAAAACTTTGCATTTCACGAGCATCACTTTTTGTCTTTCCTGCTAATGTTGTTTCATTTTCCTGAAAAGAAAAGGGTTCTTATTAAATAACTCCTCAAATTCATATCTGATTGAGACAGAAGCCTCTCAAATAAAACTCAATCTAATTGTGAATAGGTAGAGATAGATACAGGAGACCTAATCTGACTAGAGTTGTAAGTTGTCAGCTATAAATAGACAACCCCTAGTTTAGTTATAGATGGATCACACCAGTAATATATGAGATAATGTAGCCAGGTTACTATGGTTGTGCCCGAGTGTGTGCCATGATTCAATAACTAGAGTCCCACAGAATGTGTGACCAGTTACTTGGTGCCATGAGGTTTGGGATTGTTTCCAGTTTTGTCCATACAAAAACTGTGTCGGGAGGGTTTGTAGTTTCTCTGTGCAAAACTACTAATTAGTGGATTATCTTGTAGCGGTGGGATCATGGATGTAGGCACTGAGGCTGAACCACATAAAATGGTTGGTTGAGGAGGATTGTTGGTACTTGGTAAAAGGCACAAATACTTAGAAGATTTAAATTTTCAAATACGTGTAAAGAAATAATATTGGACTATTTTTTCTAGGATATAAAGACTCCGAGAGAGTAAACTTTGAGTGATCCAAGGTAATTCAAACATTTTTCAAATACACTTGCGTGACTTGTCCTACCAGGGTAATTTTACAAAGAGCTAAGTGTTTGTTGGAGTAGATACGGGATACAGAACACCTCAATACCTCAAATCATACCCCATGGTCTTAGATGTGTTTTCTAAATGATTTTTTGAAAAAAAAAAAAAAAAAAGATAACCTCAAAAGTAATGAGTAGTGTTAACCACATGCTAAAGTCTAAAGTCACTAGTATGTAAGCTCATAAGCTAAGAACAAAATTAACTTCTTTCATTATCAATCTAAAAATCTTTAAAGCCATAAAAATTAGGGGAATTAAAAAAATTTCAAAATAAAAAATAAATAAATAAAGAGATGAATATAAAAAATAAACAAATTTATTTATTTTATTTTTAAATGGGCATACCAAATGAATAGGCCCATAAGGGCAGGCATGTTCAAAATAAAAATGGGCCTGGGCCATCAGGGCTTGCAGAGCCCAAGTATGTGAAGAAAAAGGCTCCCCACTTTGCTTTTCAGTCATGCAGATTCACTCTCTCATTTTCTCTCCTCCTCTCTCTCTCTCTCTCTCTCTCTCTCTCTCTCTCTCTCTCTCTCTTTCATCCTTATTCTCTCTCATGATTTGCTCTCTGCTCTACATTTCCTTCACATTCTCTCAGAGCAGCCATTTGTGTATTATCAGCTAGTGCTTGCTATCGGGAAATAAGGAGCATTTTTATAGAATTATAGGATTTATGATTTATTGTTTTTTCTATATAGTTATTAGTTTGTTTTTCAGTTGTATTATCTGTTAGTGGGCAGAAGTTATGGCCCTCAAGTTGTGTTTTGTTTTCAGATTAGTAGTTGGGTAGTGGATCCTTAAATTTAAGGAAGTGGGGAGTGCTTCTCCTAAACTATATATGTATTGAGTTATAGGCTGGAAATAAAGTTTTCTTGCCAATTCATAACATGGTATCAGAGCCATAAAGCATCCTATTTCCAAAGAAACTAACATCTCATTCTATGACATTAAGCCTATCTATCTTGTGACACACGAAGTTCAAGTGCAATTCACCTGGGAGCTATGTCTACCTTAACCGAAGCAAGTGGTGCTTCTGAAGCACCAGTTACAGCAACCCTTTGTGGGGAGAACAAAAGCAATCCATCAACTGGAGAATTGCAAAATATTCAGGCAACCTATAGGTTAAATGGTAAGAACTATTTGAAGTGGTCTCAATTGGTTCGTACATTTCTGAAAGGAAGAAGCATGCTGAGCCATCTACTCGATACTGGACCTAAACAAGGAGATCCCACTTTCGAAGCTTGGGATGAAAAGGATTCTATGGTAATGTCTTGGTTATGGAATTCTATGATTCCTAAGATAAGTGACATTGTTATGTTCTTAAGTACAGATAAAGAAATTTGGAATGCAGTCAATTAACTTATTCAAAAATTCAAGATGCAACCTAAATTAATGAGATCAAAACAAAGATCTCAGCAACCAAGCAAGGAAACCGTTCGATCACTGAGTATTCCAATCTCTTGCAAACTCTAAGGCAGTAAATGAATCACTACCGGTGTATTAAAATGAAATGTAGTGAGGATGTTGCCTACTTAAAAGGTTTGTTGAAAAAGAAAGGATTTATGAATTTCTTGCTCGCCTAAATATTGAATTTGATGCAGTAAAAGTCCAGATACTTGGGAAAGAAGATTTACCATCTCTAAATGAAACTATAACCATTGTCTGAGCTGAGGAAGGAAAGAGAGGAGTCATGCCTGAGACTCATATAGTGGAAAATTCAGCACTTATGACAAGAAAGATCCAGCATTCCAGTGCAGAACATCAAGGGGGTGAGGCTAAAAAACTTACAAATGTGTCACGATCAAACAAGGATCTCTTGTGGTGCACCTATTGTAAGAAGCCTACACACATTTAGACAAGTGCTGGAAGTTACATGGAAAACCACAAGTTGAAGGTAAAGCACCAGGCAAGCAGAAAAGGCAGGAGCATGCCTATGTGGCTAACACATTACAGGTTGGGGAAATGGACATTCAAAATCAGTGATTACTAAGTTCAACAAGAAATAAATCTCTAAATTGAAACAACTG
Source organism: Diospyros lotus (assembly GCF_014633365.1). NCBI lineage: Eukaryota > Viridiplantae > Streptophyta > Magnoliopsida > Ericales > Ebenaceae > Diospyros > Diospyros lotus. The sequence goes on from NC_068342.1 coordinate 9,086,628, forward strand.
ATTGGATCCTTAGAGAAATCTACTGGTTTAGGTACCTATACCCTAATTTGTTCAGGTATTTCCTCTTTTTCTCGTGCACTGAATGCCACAAATACTACTCTCTCAAGTGCCTGAATTATTGACTCAAGTGTCACCGATCATATGACATGTTCTTCTCAAAAATTTGTGTCATATAGTCCCTGTCCTAACAATTGAAAAATTATCATTATTGATGGTAAAACTACAACAATAGCAGGTCAAGGAGATGTTTATATCAATGAACATCTTACCTTAAAAAATGCTTTGCATGTACCTAAACTATTCACTAACCTTGTTTCAATCCAAAAACTTACCTCATATTCTAACTATAGAGTGGTATTTCATCCTTCTTATTGTGAAATTCAGGAATAGGACACGAGAAAGAAGATTGGACATGCTAAAGAGAAGGAAGATCTCTATTTGCTTGAGGAACAAAGTAGTGGACAGGAACCTAGGCTAGCCAAAATATCTCCTATGTCATGTATGATTGAATCCTCTCAATCTTGCAGAGAGAAGATTTGGTTACAGCATTTTCATTTTGATCATCCTTCTTTTAATGTTCTAAAAATTATGTATCCTTTATTGTTCAAAGGATTAAATGAATTAGACTTCTAGTGTGACACATGTGAGTTTGCAAAACATAGAAGGACATCCTTCCCAATGAATGTTAAAAGAAGTCATTTTCCATTTGCACTTATACACAATGACATCTGAGATCCATCTCATATTCCTAATATCACTGGGGCTCGGTGGTTTGTGTCATTTATTGATGATTGCACTAGAACCACTTGGATTTATCTTTTAAAAAACAAATCAAATGTTAGTTCTGTAGTCCCTATTTTCTATAATTTGATAAAAACTCAGTTCAATGTTGATATCAAAAGAGTCAGATCAAACAATGCTAGGGATTACTTTAATCAATTCCTTACTTCCTATTTCCAAGAAAAAGGCATAGTTCATGAGTCCTCTTGTGTAAACCCTCCACAGCAAAATGAGGTGGCCGAAAGAAAGAATGGACATCTCCTAAATATCACTAGAGCCCTCTTATTTCAAGGGAATGTTCCAAAACAATACGGGGGGGATGTTGTCTTGACTGCTACTCATCTTATGAATTGACTGCCATCAAGGAACCTAACTTCTAAAAGTCATGTTCAATTATTGTCTCAATTCTTTCCACAAGCTTCAATCTCTAATGGTTTCATACCTAGAGTATTTGGGTATATAGCATTTGTTCATCTGCACTCTCAACAAAGGGAAAAACTGGATCCTATGGCTCTTAGATGTATTTTTGTGGGGTATTCATCTACCCAAAAAGGGTATAAGTGTTTTCATCCTTCATCCAAATTTTTTTTTGTATCAATGGATGTTATATTCACTAAACAAACTTAGTATTTTGTTTGGGGGGAGACTTCAGTGAGTGAGAAAGAGGATAGAAATGTGTTTTTCCTTGAGTTTCCTTCTTTATTGCCTACTCCCATACAACACTTACAACCTACTGTTTCATCCCTACAACCAGCATCTAATTCTCAGCCCAAGCCTCAAGAACATATAGAAGAAGTGTTAATTCAGGAGGCTGAACCTCGTCCACTCCAAGTTTACTCAAGAAGGAAGAAACCTACTGCTCATTCAACACTTGTTCAAGTATATGAATCAGCTCTTAAACCAGACATTGAGCAACCTGAGGTAACTACTTCTACTTCCATCTATCCTAATGAAGTTGAACATGTTTCTGATCTATCTAATTCAACTGATATTGACCTACCTATTGCCACTCGCAAAGGAACCAAAACCTGCACAAAGCACCCCATGCACTTATTCATGTCCTATAAACACTTGCCTCCCAGTCACAAAACCTTGCTCACCAACATTAGCTCAATTCCCATTCCAAAAACAGTATCTGAGGCATTAAGCAATGAGAATTGGAGAGAAGCCATGAGGGTAGAGATGCAGGCACTTGAAAAGAATAAGACGTGGGATCTAGTGAGATTGCCTAAGGGGAAGAAACCAGTGGGGTGTAGATGGATATTCACTGTTAAGTACAACTCAAATGGGTCATAAAAAAGGTACAAGTCAAGGTTAGTTGCTAAGGGTTATACTTAAGCCTATGGTGTGGATTACCTTGAAACTTTTTCTCCTTATGCAAAAATGAATACCACAAGAATATTGTTATCCTTAGCTGCATTACAGCAATTTGATGTAAAAAATGCGCATGAAGATCTAGAGGAATAAATTTATATAGAGTTCCCACTGGGAGTAAGTCAAACAAAGGAAAAAGATGTGGTATGGAAGTTAAACAAATCCCTATATGGGTTGAAGCAATCTCCAAGAGTTTGGTTTGAAAAATTTACCAAAGCCATGCTCAATTTGGGATACAAACAAAGCCAAGAAGATCATATATTATTTATAAGGCATTCAATTGCTGGAAAAATCATTGTTTTACTGGTTTATGTAAATGATATCATAATGACAAGAGATGATTTGGAGGGAATGGAAAGCTTAAAGCAATGCTTAATAAAGGAATTTGAAATTAAGAAGTTGGGTAGGCTGAAGTACTTCTTGGGTATTGAAGGAGCTCACTCTCAACAGGGTATTTTTATATCCCAATAGAAATATATCCTAGATCTATTAACCGAGACTAATATGCTAGGATATAGTTCAACTGAGACTCTTATTGAGCCTAACCATAAGCTAAGTAACAGTCCAGATGATGCAGCAACATATAAAGGTCTCTACCAAAGATTAGTTGGGAGACTCATTTATCTATCACATACCCGGTCGGACATAGCATATGTTGTGGGAGTGGTTAGCCAATTTATGCACAATCCCAAGGAAATACACTTTTAAGGCTATACAAAGAATTTTGCATTATCTAAAGGGCACACCAGGTAACGGAATCCTATTCAAAAGAGGACAAGAATTACCCCTTGAACCCTATATGGATGCTGATTATGAAGGATCAATAGTTGATAGGAGATCATCATCCAGATATTGTACTTTTCTATAGGGAAATATTGTGACCTGGAGGAATAAGAAGCATAATGTGGTGCCAAGATCAAGTGCAGAGGCTGAATTCAGCTCCATGGCACTCAGGATTTGTGAATTACAATGGATTAAAATAGTCCTAGAAGATCTAAAGGTCAAATGGAACAATCCTATGAAGCTACATTGTGATAATAAATCAGCTATTAATATTGCACACAATCCAGTACAGCATGATCGCACTAAACATGTGAAAGTTGACAGATACTTTATAAAAGAGAAGATGAAAAGTGGTCTAATTTGTACTCCATTTGTGCCTACAGGAAGTCAGCTAGCAGATCTACTTACCAAAGGCCTTCCTGGAATAGCCTTTCAAAGGCTAACAAGCAAGCTGGGAATAGATGACATTCATTCTCCAGCTTGAGGGGGAGTATTGGGAAATAAGAAGCATTTTTACAAAATTATAGGATTTATGATTTATTGTTTTTTCTATATAGTTATTGGTTTGTTTTTCAGTTATATTATCTGTTAATAGGCAAAAGTTATGGCCCTCAAGTTGTGTTTTGTGTTCAGATTAGTAGTTGGGTAGTGGATCCTTAATTTAAGGAAGTGTGGGAGTGTTTTGCCTAAACTGTACATATATTGAGTTATAGGCTGGAAATAAAGTTAAGTTTTCTTTGCTAATTCATAACGCTCGCCTTGTAGTCTAAGTCCTTTCCCCTCATGATTTGGTTTCTGTTGAATTTGGTTGCCTTGTTCTCACTCTATCCCTCCTGAATTCACTCTCGTCACTCACCATTATTTCATTGTTAAGATAAAGGTGGCAGGGCTCTAGTGAAGTCCTTGTTGATTTCATCGTAGAGCTCAACACTATGTGAATGGAAGAGGCTTAGAGGCTGCTTTTCTGATGAAGCAAAGGCCTTAGGGCTTTGTTCCTTCAAGGGTTTCAATCTCTAGGCATGGGTATAACCATATACTTTTGTGTGTCCAATGCATTCTTTAAGTATACCATTGGAGGTTCATTTTTATTTTGGTAGGTGTTATTTTGTTATACAGGTCTTCATTTTCTCTCCCCGATTTCAATTCTTTTTGTGATAGCTATATTGAGTTATGTACTCCTCTTTTGTTGTTCAATGATACCCTCGTTGTTTGCCAACTCGATCATTGGTTACTAAAATCCTTGTTTTTTTGCGTTGCTGATTGACTTGGATTTTTGGTATGCTTTAGGGGTTTCAACTGATTTATTCGGTTATATAAAAAAAAAAAAAAAACTAACAAACAAACAAAAACTAATCTATTTCGTCTATTGTTAAACCCTAATTCTAAGACTGATAAGCCTCAGCAAAATGAAAAGGAAAGAGTAAGGAAAAGAAAAGGAGAATAAAGAAAAGGAGAGCATTTTTTATGCAGATTATAATGATGTGTCCCTAGTGTTCTACCATTGTTTGACTCATTTGACAAAATTGATCATTTTGACCTGTTGGACCCTATTGACCCACTTGTCCAAAACCTGGATTGACCCAATCTCAGGTCAACAAGTGTCCAAGCCAGTGTGGCAACCTGGCTCACTTGAGTTGACCGAGTCAGCTCCTTAGAGTTGCCCAGATGACTGAGGACCACTGAACTTTCATATTGGCCAAATAAATTGATGACCAACTGGGATTAACCAACAAAGTACAGTTCATTTGGCCTATGATGACTTCATTTCTGAGGTTGGCATACTTATGTTACCATCCTTAAGTTTGGTCAATTTTTTCCTTAATTTTAAATGAATTTATTATTAAGTTAATATTTCAAGATATACGAAATAGTCCTTTCAAGGGTAGTGTTATTGACCAAACTTATGTCAACATGGTTTTGGAAATGATGGCATCAACACTTATATCAACATTAACTCCAGCAATGATAGCTGTTGTGAGTAATGCTTTCTGAACAAGGTATATTTCGTTTAGTGCCATTTAAAGAGTTAGATGGGTGCCTACGCTAGGACACCTAGTTCTACTCAGTCAAACATTCAGTAACCAATTCAATTCAGTTACATGTTTATGTAGGATCAGGGAGTTGCCCCAAGAAAAAGTCTAGCCAAGTCAACTACCTCAACCAGCACAGTGTGTAAACTGAATATAGCATGTTGAATTTATTTTCCATTGTATCACATAATCTTCTCCTGGTATCAGTTGTTACTAAATAGTATGATATAAGAAACGGAAAAATGTTTTGCATGCTTACATGCCACTGCATGCTCTGTTCAAGGATTCTACTTTGTCAGATCTTAGGGATCTAACGAGAATTTAGTAGAGAATTTGAGAGAACAGGAGAAAGAATTGAGAGAGAGAGATGGAGAACGGAAAAGAGAACAAGGGAATTAAGAGAAAATTCCATAATTGAATTAAATCTTCTCGTGCCTTCCACGGGGTGGGATCAATCTATATTTATACTTATTTCCCCCCAAGTCACATGGGAGCTCTTCCCGCCAAAAAACAATAACCGCCAAGGCATACTCACACAAAGCACGTGTTAAGGAACATAGCATCTCTTATTCCCGAATACAACTAATTAAGTAGGTACATGACAATTACCCTCCCCTTGAGGAATTTCTTATCCTCAAGAAATACATAGGTTAGCTACCCTGGGAAATTGCTTGAGCAAGTCTGGGAGGTACTCCCATGTATTGTTATCTGCATGAAGCTTGGACCATTTCACCAACATCTAGGTGATAGGGGCTCCTTGTTTGTAAATAACTCTCTTATCTAGGATGGTTGTCAGTTCTACCATAGGCTCGCTGCTTCAAATACCTAAAAGTAAGCTTGGGCTAACCACCTACTCCCTTACAAACTTCTTAAGTGGTGACACATGAAACACCGGATGGATTTGGGAATTCTCCGGCAACTGAAGCTTATATGCCACATTTCCCAATTTGGCAATGATGGGAAAAGGTCCATAGTACCTTAGACTTAGTTTAGAGATTGGTCCTACCATCAATGCCATAAGATATGAGGGCCCCAACTTCAAATAGACTTCTTCCCCCACTATAAACTCCCTTTCACTTCTTCCTTTATTTGCTTGCTAGGAGGAAAATAGACTTCAAATAGACTTCTTCCGTAGCCAAGGCCACCCTCTGCTGATTTGGGATCTCATACCATTCAAACATCCTCTCACACCTTTTAATCCACCACCCAGGACTAATCCCATCAAACATGGGGATATCCAACTTTGGCATGGGAAATCCCGAGTGGTTATGCCCCACCGATCCCTCCCGCCTTTGCCCTATTACATTTTCTCCTACTTCTACTGGATCATCTCCAATTTCAGAGGTTCCAGGTACCATCTGATTCATCCCGTGTCCGGGCAAAATCAAATAAGACCTCTCCCTAGGAGGAAAATCAGGAGAAAGCCTTACCAAGTTTTGTTTGGCAAACATCATCATGAACCCCTGCAACCTATTCCCTAATCTGAGTTCCAACCTCCTCCCACCTCCTCCCAAGTCTGAGTAACCGCCCCTTCCAACTTCAGGTTAATTGAGATGATCACTTCACGGTTTCGATTGGATCCGATATCCAACTGACCCACCCGAGCTTGTAAGTTGGCCACCGTCGAGCCGAATTGTTGCAACTGCAACTCCATATTCTTCATCCGCGTTCCCTCCGCCATCACTCTGAATTCACAACGAACTAACCCGACCTAAGATGTGCTTTGATACCAAATTGTCAGATCTTAAGAGATCTGATGAAAATTCTCAAGAATTTTGTAGAGAATTCAGAACAAGGGAAAGAATTGATATATATATATATATATATATATATAGAGAGAGAGAGAGAGAGAATGGAAGAGAGAACAAGGGAATTGAGAGAGAATTCCAAAACTGAATTAAATCTTCTCGTGCTTCCCATGGTGTGGGATCAGTCTATATACTGATTTCCCCCCAAGTCACATGGGAGCTCTTCCTGCCAAAAAACAATAACCTCCAAGGCACACTCACACAAAGCATGTGTTAAGGAACAAGGCATCTCAGCCTACCCCCTTATTCCCGTATACAGCTAATTAAGTAGGTACAGCTAATTAAGTAGGTACATGACATACTTCTTCATCTTGCAAAAAAATGTTCTATTAGGACTACAGAGATAGCCAATTGCATGTCATGATATCCTGCCATGTTTACCCAGTATCCAGTCTATCTATCATGTTGGAAGTATATTGTACATGTTTGTTACATGTTTTATACATTGCAAATATCATGCATATCAGTACATGTTTTATACTTGGGAGTAACAGGTAGAACTCAGTTGCTTATAACAGGACTGTGGGTCATTCTAGACTATGTAGATATGGTATTCATGTCTTTACCCTTTACCTATTGGTACACATTTTACCCTTTACCTATTGGTACACATGGCTTGTATTATGCTGAAGAACAATTAAAAGATAGTATCGGGCACAGAATATAGACAATTTAAAGGCACTGTCAGGTTACAGAATGTAGGTATGGTTTAATGGTGTTACTTGCTCTCCTCACGGATTTATATGATATGCATCTATATGATATGCATTGATTGTTATGTTAAACAATTATGTTATGTAAACTTCACATCATATCATGAGCTCATTTGACATGGTTTTCACTGCATTCTCACTCCCTAGTGGCATGGTATACTTATTTATTTGCTAGGTCCTTGTGGCTCATACCAAGTATTCACTGTTATTTTTCAGGTTTTGACCAGTTATCCTGTAGCAGTAACTTTCTGGTAGGGTGTACAATTACTCCTACCCATACAATATGCTCTGTTTAGGCATGCTCCTAAAATTTACACAGACAGAGATATTCACATATATGTTTTATAGCACATAGTTCATTTTGTTAAATGTATTTATTTTGTCTTCTACCCGCAGACACATTCTGCTGTATTGATATTTGGGGAGTTGGCTCCCCCAATTCCATGTTTACATAGTTTCCCTCTTATGCATGATTATGTAGCATGTTAAATGTTATGGGTTATTCAGTAAGAGTGTATAACCAGGCTCAAGAGTTGAGTCACAGTATAGAAGATTTCATTTTAATTATATGTCTTCCTTATCTATCAGTAGCAGGTCCCACACACATCAGGATAAATGCCAATAATGGACCCTCATTTTTCAGGTTGTGACAAATCTATGCTCCAAGTAAACTTTATTTCTCAGAATACAAACTCACTTAGTCAATTAACAAGCCAAAACCATGCTACTCTAAAGAACCTCAGTTTCTTTGGCAGCTCTGTAGACAAAGTTGAGGGGAAAAAAAATGGACACTGAATTATTATATCACAAGAAGACTCGCATAATCACACAGAAATGTTATTCCCAAAAGGTATAGATGAATACAACAATAATCTCAAGCCTTAATCCCACTAGTATAGATGAATACAAAGAAAATAAAATTCATCCCAAAAAAAGCAGATACAACAATAACGTGCTCATTAACCCTCAAAACAAATATTTCATTTCCCCAATAATCTTACATTATGTGCCAGGACAAAAAAAAAAAATAAGACCAACCCAGAACCAAAGGCTCTGGGTTGAAAATTGTTAGTCGAACAAATATGAAAGTGAAGGTACAGCTTAACTCTCAAGTATATAATAAGTTATTTCAGCTGTTACCATCCTTCAAGTTATATTGTTAAGGAGAAAAAATAACACATAAAATATGTAGTAAGGACATGAGTAATATTAAGTTAAAGCATCACATACCCTTTCTAGGCGTTGAAGGAGAGCAGTTTTGAATTGACGAACTCCACGTCCGCTTGATGTTTGATCTAGTCTGTGAGCTTTTTCAAAAGCATAGAACCGACCTGATCCCAGAAAAGGCACCAAAATGTATCAAAGACAATTGCATCTTTGTAGAACATCTATTTAGCAAAATGAGATCACTCTAACATAACATACTGCTGTATTTGGTATTCAGGGGAGTAAGCAATGTAGTCAATCTAGGTATGAGCAAAAACATAAGTAATATATCTATAATGGAACAGGGAAATCAAGAAAAAGGATCAAAGACTAAAAAGGAATGCATAGAAAGAAAGAAGAGATGGTCTTAACTGCCCTCATCTGAACAAAATGGAAATTGACTAGAATCTTGAGCCAAACACAAACCAGTGAGACAATATGTTGTCTGTTTGTTCATAACATGAGCATTCCCAGGGGAAGCTAAATAATGAGGAGACCAACAAAAGTCTTGGGAGAATGTGCACCAGTCTTCCTTAATAGACTACAATGCAAAGGGCATCCATCAGCAGTGAGCTAGTAGGGGAAATCATGCTAGTCCTTATGTAGCCATCAATAACACAGAGATTTTCAGAGTTGGAAAGGAAGAGAGTTAGGAAGTCACTAGAGAAAGACAGTAACAGTGGAGAAAGAGCTTCAAAATCTACTGAATGACACGGTACGAACTAAATTTGTTAAGGTTGTTTTTCTGTTATTGTTCCTGCTCTTACAACAACCAAGGACAGACCCCTATCATGGTGGAGAGCTCAAGCTAGAACACTAATGTCCAAGCGATAGAAGGACTAGATCATGGCCTGAGATTCCAACTGTTTTAAGTGATCATCATGGATGATAGCCGTGGTAGTGAAACCATATTTTCAGGAAGGTGAAAGTGTGCTTGGTGGAAAGCAACCCATGTTCTGGAAGGATGCACTCTCTTGAGATTAGTCAAGACCAAACTCGCTAGAGGCTTGAGTAAGGCCCAGATCAAACGTGTAACTTTAGCCACCAATCCACAAGTCCCTAAAAGGTCCCAAGTGTAGTGCAACATAGATCCTACATCAGCCTAGATTGATGTAGGGATCAATGATAGCCTCAACATAGCATAGTAGTGGCAACATAATTGGAGGATCTCAACTCTATTGAGTAGAGGGAGGTCCATGGTGACCAAAGCACTTAGGAAAAGTTCCATCGGCCAAGTCATGGAGATGAAGTTAGCATCATCAAATTATACCACCCTTGAGAAGGTCTGCAATTGTGATGGAAGCTTGGGCAAAGTGTTCCACCAGCCAAGATACACAGTGGAGAGTTCCATCAACTAAGCCAAGAATGAAGCTCCATATGGTTTATGACAATTGGTTGTGGATAGAACACTGTGTAGAATCCAAGCTTTCTGATCTGTTTCCTAATTCAGGAACCCTGATTTTCTAATCCTATGGAATTAATGATTTTTTTTTGCAGTCTCCTAAGATGTATAGTTTCCTAATCTGTATTTAGTAATTTCCTAATCTGTATTTAATAGTTTCCTAAGTTGTATTCAGTAGTTTCCTAAGTTGTGTAGTTTCCTAAGCTGTTTTTGGAAGTTCCTACTTCTATATAATTGTACATCTCAATCAAAGGAATGCAGAGAAATTCATTATTCTCCAAATTCTTCAGCACACCCTAACTTACTCAATTGAGTCTATCTAACACTCAGGAAAGATATCACAAAAAGCTCAATCCCTAATGGGAGAGAGCACAGAGATTCACATCTCTGACACTTGGAGAGATATCATGGCAGTCCCCAAAGGGAGAGATTATAGAGATTCACATGCCACCTTGACAATGCTGGCGTTTGGAGAATCAAATCAAGGAGGCTCAATCCAGAGAAAGATAGGCTGCTGACATGGTGGGTGACCTGGTATGCGTGCCACCCCAGGATACATAATATGATTACACACAAGTAAATGGTAATAGTGTTTGAATCATGTCCTTGACAGTTCAGTTGCCATCCCATACCAATTAAATCAACAAAAGCCTCAAGAGATCCAAAGATCTGCATTTTCATAAATGGAAACACCATGTAATAATTGATTATAGCACAGCTATAAATTTGAAATGTATAACATGGAGCAAGTACAGTAACTTATCGCTAAATTTGAGATTCATATAGGTATAACAGGGAGCAAGTAGCCCGTAATCATCCTATCTGCTAACATCACTGAAAAGAGTTGTATTATGGCACAATGTCTCCATTGTTGATTAAAATTTAGAGGAATAAGAACAAATTATAGAAAGACGAAGAGCTATTATAGCACAAATGCTTTAACATGTGTCTTAAGTACTGAATGTGAACGCCCATCGGACATGTCAAACTAGGTGTCAAGTACTTCATACATCATGTGCCAAGTCCATTGATTATAAGTTGGTCAAAATTTTATCTACTTGATAGTTAAAAGTTCGGAATGCACTCATTTTATTTAATAGATAATAAATTTATTTAAGATTGCACCAATGACATATTGGGTGATGATATTTTTCAACTTCTATGTTGATCTTTACTCATCTTTTTCAGTGGATACCTTATTTGTAACAACCCGTGTAATTTTCCCACTTATTTTTTAAATAATGGAGTAAATTAGAAAAAAAAATTATTTTGTGGGAAAAGCAAAGAAAATAGCTTGAGGCTAGTAAATTCTTGAAATCGGGCTGATAACGGGTTAAAATGACCTGCTAGATTTTTTTTACAGGTCGAGTGGTGACTTGGTGGACCTCGACAAGATAATAAATTTAATTATGGAATTGTCATGCACCTAATGTTTGTAAGGGTTTATTGGTATTTTTACAGCAGTTGAACTGTAACTAGCTGCTCAAAGTTGTAGTTTGTACCTTGTATTGGCAGCCTTGTTGGCGCCAAACTAAAACTGCCTGGATTTGTATGAAAACTGTAAGAAAAAATGAACTGAATAATAGGTTTACTCGAGTAGGCAACTGAATAATTGAATGACAGAACTCGGGTAGAAAGGCAACTGAAAGAGAATGAGTCTTCTACAATACATCAATGGTGTGTACATCAGTTTGTATACATATATTCTAATCCTAGATTAGGAATCTACATCAATGCCTAATCTATACAATAATAGGAAATAGCAAAAATAGGAAACTACTAATTTACATATTCTACTTCCTATTAGGCTAAGCTATATTTAGAAACACAAAATAAAAGAGAGAGCTAGAGATTTGTACAGCTAGTGATTTGGACAGCCATATCATTCATAATTTTCCATGCTCCCCCTCAAGCTGGTCTAAAGATATCTTACATGGCCAGCTTGCTTATCAGCTTGTCGAATTGTCTTCTCTGTAGTCCCTCTGTAAGAATATCTGCTATTTGATCACTAGTTGGAATGTAAGGCACACAAATCAACTTGTTCTCAAGCTTTTCTTTGATAAAATGTTTGTCTACTTCTACATGTTTGGTTCCATCATGAAGAACTGAGTTGTGGGCAATAGCGATTCTAGCTTTGTTGTCACAATATATTTTCATAGGAGTGGATTCAAATGTTTTTAATTCTTTCAGCAGTCTTTTGATTCACATCCTCTCACAAATCTCGTGAGCAACGGCCCTAAACTCAACTTCTGCACTACTTCATGACACCACATTCTGTTTTTTACTTCACCATGTAATAAGATTTCCTCCTACAAAAGCACAATAACCTGAGGTAAATCTTCTATCAATAATACTACCAGCCCAATCAACATCTGTATAAACCTTAATCTGTAGATGACCATGTTTTTTAAACAATAACCCTCTTCCAGGGGTCCCTTTTAGGTACCTCAAGATCTTGTACACAGCTTCAAAGTGTTTGAGACCTGGTGAATGCATAAATTAACTCACCTTGCTAACAATAAAGGCAATATCGGGTCGAGTATGAGATAAATATATTAATTTTCCAACAAAACGTTGACATTGTTCCCAGTTGACCACCTTTTCAGCTTGTGCTGGTTATAACTTAAGGTTGGCTTCAATGGGAGTTCCCACTGCTTTGCAACCTAGTAAACCTATCTCACCAAGTAAATCAATAATATATATGCATTGGCAAACACTGCAAAAGTACTTTAACTTGCCTAAGTCTTTGATTTCAAAGTCACTAGCAAAGTTTTTTTTAACTTTTCCAGTTCAGCCACATCGTTACCTGTCAGGATTATGTCGTCCACATAAACAAGCAAGATAGAAATTTTATCTTCCCTTGAATGTTTATAACCCTAACCTTTTACAGCCTTTCCAAAGTGTTCAAACCATCCTCTAGGTGATTGTTTAAGGCCATATAAGAATTTCCTTAACCTGCATACTTTCCAGCTGCCAAATTTTTCTTCAAAGCCAGGAGGCAAACCCATAAATACTTCCTCCTCTAAATCTCCATTCAAGAAGGCATTTTTCACATCTAATTGGTGTAGGGACTAGTTGAAATTTACAACCAATGAAAGCAAACTATGATAGAATCTAACTTTACGACAGGGGCGAAAGTCTCCTGGTAATCAATTCCACAAGTTTGTGTAAATCCTTTGGCCACTAGGCTCGCCTTGTATCTTTTGTATACTTTCATCTACATTGCATTTTATATTAAACACCCATTTGCATCCCTCTATTTTCTTACCCCTTGGTAGGTCAACTATCTCCCATGTACCATTTTTCCTTAGAGCATTCATCTCTCCTAAACTGCAGATTTCCAATGCTGATCATCTGAAGCTTCTTATATGTTTCTTGGAACAAATAGGAGAGAGATCTTAGCAGTAAGAAGCTCTATGGTTGTTGGAGAGGATTTCGTATAACAAGTATTTTGAAATGGGATTATTAGAACAAGAACGAGTACCTTTCCTAAGAGCAATCGGGATATCAAGATCTGAAGACTCATTAAGAATGGGATTAGAATTTGAAGAAGTAGGAATTGGGGTCAAGGAGTTACCTGGAAGATTCCCAAGCCCATCACTTTGAGATTCAGATAGGCCTTGTGCTAGAGTAATAGGTAGGTCCCTTTCTTTTGTATGATTTAAGTTCAAAGTCCAGTTCTTGTTGTAGCATTCCTCCCCCTGAATTTGAATCATTGGTACATGGCAGAAACAGACTGGGATTGAGATTATTTTGTTTTTCTAAAACTGGATTTGCTGCAGACTGTTCCAGAATTGTATTGGGAAGAGATACAACACTCCAAAAATTATCTTCCTCTCTCTCATTCTCCCCTTGAAGAGAATGTTTAAGAAAGGGTTCATTTTCAACGAAGGTCTCATCCATACTGACATGCATTTTTTTTGTTTTTGGATTGCAACATTTGTACCCCTTTTTGTTAGGAGAATACCCTGTAAAAACACATTTTTCTGCTCTAGGCTCTAGTTTGGACCTGAATTTAGCAGGTATGTGAACATAAACTGTGCAGCCAAACACCTTAAGAGTAAGACCTTCTTGCAATTTAAAGTTTGGAAAAACAAGTTTCAAACAATCCAATGGAGTTGTATATTTTAAGATCCTAGTAGGCATCCTATTAATCAAGTAAGCTGCTGTCAACACAGCCTCACCCAATAAATATTTTGGTACGTTTGCTGAAAACATAATAGCACAAGCAACTTCAAGTAAATGTCTGTTTTTTCATTCAGCAATTCCACTTTGTTCTGGGGTATCTCAGCAAGCAGATTGGTGTTGAATTCCTTTTTCCTTTAAAAATTTGTCAATTCTTCATTGAAATACTCCATTCCATTATCAAAATGAAGTATTCCAATTTTAGTTTGGAATTGATTTTCAGTCATGTTAAAAAAACTCAACCAAGTATGATCATCAATGAAAGTTACAAACCATTTTTTGCCGGTTAAAGTTGTGACTTTAGAGGGCCCCCAAACATCACTATGAACCAAGTAAAAAGGTTTTGAGGCATAATATGGTTTTATAACATATGTTGTGCGATGACTTTTAGACAAGTAGCAACTTTCACATTGACATAGGGAGACATCCATATTTTTAAACCACCTAGGAAATAAATGTTTAAGATATTGAAAACTGGGGTGTCCTAGTTTACGATGCCAAAGTACTATTTGATCGTAAGTAGGGATGGAGCAAACACTACTCAAACTCAAACCTTGAGCAATAGGTTTTTTACTGGAGGAGTTGTCATCAAAATAGTAGAGGCCATGCATCATTCTAGTCTACGATGCCAAAGTACTATTTGATTGTAAGCAAGGATGGAGCAAACACTACTCAAACTCAAACCTTGAGCAATAGGTTTTTTACTGAAGGGGTTGTCATCAAAATAGTAGAGGCCATGCATCATTCTAGCACTGCCAATCGTCCTCTTCGAGTTCTAGTCTTGGAATTTACAATGAGATTTGTAAAAAGTAACATAGCAGTTAGAATTTTCGGATAGTTTACTCACGGATAGCAAGTTACTGGCAAGGTTAGGTACATGAAGAACAGATTTCAGATAAATATTTTCTGAAATTTTTATTGAACCTTTTCTAGCAATAGATGAGAAACTACTGTCAACCATTCTAACTTTTTCGTTCCCAAGACAAGGAGAATGAGTACTAGATAAGTGGGGTGAACTACTCATATGATCAGATGCACCTATAATCCAAGGTGAAAAATTTGAAAATATATATATATATATATCATCACCTGTTTGAGCAATTGACACACTCAGAATACTAGATGAGGAATTGGATTTCAGCAACCTTAGAAGATGATCCATCTACTCCTTGGTGAATGGACTGGGACTGGTTTCAGCTTCATGCACAGTAGGGTAAGTACGGCCGGGTTTCTTCCTATTTTTGGGTTTCCAGTTTTCTGGTTTCCCATGGATAAACCAGCAAATCTCCCATGTATGACGAGGTTTATTACAATGATCACACCAAACTTTAGGTTTCTCCTAGTGGCTCACTTTATACACCTTAGCATCAGCAACCATAGCCAAAGTTTCAGTGTGAATATTTTCAGCTTTTTCCCCGATCATGACTAGGGTTGGCAATGGTTCGGTTTGGTTTCGGTTTTTGCCAAAACCATAACCAAACCAAACTTAAATTACTAAAACCAAAACCAAACCATTACCCATTTGGTTTAAAAATTTAAAACCATAACCAAACCATTTGGTTTCGGTTCAGTTTCGGTTTAATCATAGTTTTTTTAGTTTAATCCATATCAACAAACAAAGACAAATAGTATTCATAAATTTTTTTGATAATTTCACAACAAACAAAGATAAATTCTAATAAAGTTACCTTATTTTTGCATAAAGTTACAAAACTTATTAGATATAAAATCACATTTCCAAACCTACAATTGTTAAGATCAATAAATTAATATGTGCATAATTAAATTGTAATTTAAGCTAAAAAAAATTAGTTACGAAAGTTAATACCTTCATCAACAACATTAATATATTTTTCGTAAATTGATGCATATCCATCTGAAATGAATGAGCCAACTCCATCTAACAAAATTATAAATATAAAAAATAAATTAATATGAAGAGAGATGAGGCAGAGAGCGAGAGGCAGCGAGGGTGAGAGAGATCGAGGGCGAGCGAGAGCAAGAGGGGCCGAGCCCTAGCGAGAGCAAGAGAGATCTAGCGAGGGCGAGTGAGAGCAAGAGAGATACAGAGAGCGAGGGCGATTGGCGAGCTCGCGCGGAGGAGCAAGAGAAATAAGGTAGAAAAGGTTAGAGAGATTGAGGGCAAGCGAGAGCAGGGGCCAAGCCCTACCAAGAGCAAGAGAGATCCAGCGAGGGCGAGCGAGAGCAAGAGACATGCAGAGAGCAAGGGCGAGGGCGGGCGAACGAGCGAGAGGCAGCGAGGGTGAGAGAGAGTGAGAGTGAGGTTGAGAGAGGAAGGAGAAAAGAAGGGGAGAAGGGTTTGCAAGCAAGGCAATTGGGCTGGGATGGGCTAGCCTCAGGTGGGCGGGGTTGTATATAATATATATTATATATACATATTATATTATATATAATATATTATATATATATTCGGTTCGGTTCGGTTCGGTTCGGTTCGGTTACCCACCATTCGGTTCGGTTTCGGTTCGGGTTTTGGTTTGGTTTTAGTGAAAACCATAACCAAACCATACCCATTGAAACAGTGTTCGGTTTTTCCCCGAACCAAACCATTACCCAGTCAAACGGTTTTTAACCACGTTGACCGGTTCGGTTCCCCACGGTTTCGGTTGCAATTGCCATCCCTAATCATGACCTGCCTCCAACTTTCCTCCCTTCTAACTTTAGATAACACTTCACTAAGGGATGGAAGGGGAAGGGATTGCCTACTGCGTATTCTACCTCTGACTTCATCAAACTCAATGTTGAGTCCAGCCGAGAACTTGAAAATCTGGTGGTTTTCTACCATCTTCTTGTAGTAGTTGCTGTCTTCAAGAGATTTCCATTCATAGTCATTGAATATGTCTAGATCTTGCCACAACCTTTTCGGTGAATTGAAATATTTTGTAACATTGTCTCCTCCTCCTCAGATCTCACCTAGTTTGAGGGTCAACTCGTATAGCTGAGACTAATTTCCCAAATCCGAGTACATTTGGGTGACCTTGTCCCAAAGTTTCCTCGTCGTTGCATAGCACATGTAATTTGCACTGATTTCTTCTTCCAGTGAATTCGCCAACCCTGTCATGACCATGGAATTTTCTGTGTCCCATATGGAGTAGGCTGGATCCTTCTCATTAGGCTGCTTCATATCACCAGTTAAATACCCAATATTGCCGCACCCATGTACTTATATCCGAACTAATTGAGACCAGCATAGAAAATTATCACCATTCAACCTAATGGTGGTGATTTGGACAGGGTTGGGTTGAGTCTCGAAATTTTTATGCGGGTTCAGGGCTAGAATAGAGGTACAAGATTCAGATGAAATTTCAGACATGGTGAAAACAGGGCTGCGATTGAACAGTTATGGCTCTAATACCATGTAAGAAAAAAGGAACTAAACAATAGGTTTACTCGAGTAGGTTGGGTAGAAAGATAACTGAAAGAGAATTGAGTCTTCTACAATACATCACTAGTGTGTACATCAGTTTATATACATATATTCAAACCCTAGATTAGGAATCTACATTAATGACTAATCTATACAATAATAGGAAATAACAGGAATAGGAAACTGCTAATTTGCAATTATACATATTCTACTTCCTATTAGACTAAAGCTATATTTAGAAACACAGAATAAAGGAGACAGCTAGAGATTTGTACAGCTAGTGACTTGGACAGCTAGTGATTTGGACAGTCGTATCATTCATGATTTTCCAAAAAAAACCTAATCCAGCTGAATGCAAAGGCATCAAAAAGCATATTTCCAGAAATTCTCTGTCTCTCTCTCAATTTCTCTCTCTCCACTTTGCTTTCTCTCTCGGCTATTTCTGATTCCCTTTCTTTCTCCGAATCTTCCTCTCATTTCTCCATAAATTCTGCCCTAATTCTTTCAATTAGCACATAATTGACCTTGTCAGATTTGAGGACCTAACAGGAATTAAATTAAGAATTGGACAATGGTGTAGTGGACCAAAGTGATGGTCAATGATGTCAATATATGTTGGTATATATATAATAAGCGGAAAAAAAAGGAATAAAATGGATATGTATATATATATAGATATGTGGAAATCTACATATATATATATATATAAAAGAAAGAAGAAAAAAAGTGAAAAAAAAAAAGGAAGAATATGAAAAAAGTGGCCTGGCGCCAGGCCAGGCATACTAGCTTCAACTAGCAACCGGTGGCCAGCATGCCTAGGCACGTGGGCCAAGCATGCGGCTGGCAAGGCCAGCCACTGCTAGCCAAATGTTCAAGGGACCACTTAGGTCCCCTCCCACCCAAGTGTACCATTTTCTCCTATTTTTGAAATTTAAGGGAAAAAATGCAAAAAAAAAAAAAAAAAACAAAATTAAGGGTGCAATGTCAAAACGGAGATGACCCCTCCCATCCTTCCTGTTGGAGAGTCCTAGCTACTAAGGAGTTCATTAGAAAGAAGAAGTTGTAGCGTAGCTGATAAGAAGACATGCAGCGATTGGAGCCTGATCAGATGATGATAAGAGATCAAATACAGTGAAGATAAGTTCCTAAAAATCAGGATAAATAAGGACTAGATAGGAGTAGAGATAGTTGTTATCTTGACTCATTTGTATCCTAAAATCTGTTGTATATTATCTCTTAAATAGTAGGACTAAATAGTATAGAAACCTGTATAAGTAGAGTTTCTATCTTTGAATCAAAGTATCAAGTTTATTCATCTCAATACTCGACCCAATTTCCAGGTTCCCTGCTTAGGGACCAAGTGTATTCACTTTCATTTTTTCCTTGAGTGTAAGTGCAAGTGCAAGGGAGAGTGAATTTGGAGAGGATAAGCTTGAGGGTATATTCTTGTGAGTTCTTTGGAGTAGGATCGTCCCTCACCAAGATAATGAGACTAACTCCATTATGATATGTTTACTATCATGATTAGCTAAGCGGATAAAGTAAGTCTTCTATTGGGTTCCTAATGTTGTTTTAAAGGTGGGTAGCTCATTGATTTGAGGTCAACTAGCTCCTAAGCTCACCCTGGTAAGTCCTCTATCCCTGTTTTCATAATGTTGGAGCATCCATTGGCGTGACATGTTGTTGGTTTGCTGTTGGGTGTATTATCGCTTCTTTATTTTGTATAAATGTCATGGGAACATGTTGGGGCTATGTGCATGAGATCTTGAGACGAGAATGCCCAAGGTTAGGGGTTGCCGTCAACAAAAAATCGATGTGGACTCTCAAGACAAGAATGCCCGAGGTTGGGGGTCATTGTCAATAAGCGATCGATGTGTAAGACTTCAAAATGAGAATACTCGAGGTTAGGGGCTACCATCTTTGGAAGTCTGAACGTCCTTAGTCATAGAGACCCTAAAAATGTGGAGAATGTGGTTAGGGGTTGCATTCCAAGGTTTCTATGGTTGAATTTACTAAGTTTGCGACATCCATGGTTGCATCTCCATCATTTCAGATGCTTGTGTGGGTATTTCGAGTACCGGAGCTCATTAGAAGACTATCATTTGTAATTTAAGGTATTTGGTATTGAACTGTGATGTGATGCTACTATTTGGGACTTAAACCAAGCGATTAAAAGTGGGTCGTGCATTGTATTATATTTTTATTAGAAAGTAGAATGTCTCGTGGGACTTTCAGCACAAGAATCATGGGGAAATGATTTTTCTACAATTAGTCATGAATTTTCTTGTAAACCCTGTCTAAATAATCTGAGATGAAACGCAGCAGTACATCAGTGTGTTTTGGAGAGTTTCTGAAAATTGTAGGTGGCATGAAAAATTCTGAGAACATTTCACATGAATTAAAAAGAAAACTAGTTTCTAACAAATCCAGCCTCACTTTCTCGAATTTTGTAGGAAGAGATATGCCTGTTTGGGTAATGACTGCACAGTGCAGTCACTTAGTCAGACTAGCTGACTTTGAGTCCAATTCCCAAGGGTCAAACCTTCTTGGAATAAAATGAAATTTGGATATGTCATAGCTTGCTGAATAAGCCCTCCAATGGTGTATGGATAGTCCCCAAAGACAGGTTTGTCACTAAATATTAAAAATACGGAAATGTGTCACAGCAACAACGTAGGAGTGAATAGTCGACTTCATGAAATTTTTCAAGGGGTTAAATGATGCCCTTTGGGGTTTATACTTTTAACAAAAGGTTGATTTATGGATCTTCTAGTCCAAGATAAATTTTCAAATTTTTACACAAAGGCTGAAATAATTTAATAATTAAAACCCGTCAGGGTGACGGGTAGCACTTGTCTCACATGAGATGAAAAATCAGGCAGCTAACTAGGGAAACCACAGGATTTCCCATTAATGGCTCCGTTGTGTAATCTGGTCTCACATTCGAATATTCAAATTGGTATTAATTTGAAATAAGAAATTTTCCATATAATTTTTAAATTGGGGATAAAAAAAGGTAGGATGTTACATTATTAACTATTGAACTTGAGTGACTTTTATTTTTATGGCACTAGTTATCCCACTCGCACAATAAGCCCAACCCCCAAACTGGAAAAGGCAAAAAACAAAAAAGCTACGGAGTGAAGTAAATTTTATTGAAGCATCAAATTGGGTTGACAAAAATTCAGGGAAGTTCTCAAGTTAAGAAACACATCTCTTCCTCAAAAGAGACCCCAACATTATTCTAGAAATACCATCGTTAAGCTCAACAAGCTATTCATATCCAACATTGTCACATAAAGAAGAGGCCTCATTTATCAATAACTAATACACAAAATTAACAGGTAAACAGGGACATCAGTTTCAAGAGCTTCTTTGCTAGCCCGCATTTACACCAGATGGTTGTGGGCTTATGCGCATGCAGCATTTTTATGATAAAAAAACATATTGATGCAAGCACACGTAGAGATATAAATAGTCACATAACCAGAAAGATTCATGTGAATAACACGTATGGAAAAATAATTTAGCCAATAATACAACAACGATCATGAGCCTCACTCCAACTAGATGGATTTGGCTGCATAAATTCTAGACCTTGATAACTCTATCCATGGGAACATTCTCAGTAATGTTGTTATGAAAAAGATATATAGGTCTTGCACTTCAGCGGCCAAATAATCCTGTTTCAACTCAAATTTCAACATAAATATTGTGTTTTATTCATCATGTGTCTTTTTGAAAGGTAGAATAGCACTATTTTTTAACTAGTGAAAACACACAAACAACAAACTAAGCTCCATCTTTATCACAAGTTTTGAAACGGCTGCCAATGTGTCTTTTGACATGGAAAACATTCAAAACTAAAGAAATAAGATTGCATCTAAAATATGTTCTTATAGAAATTCTAACCTGAGCATACAAATATTATATTTACACTTAATTGCGGCTTCAGCCTTCAGGGGATTGCTAATCATGAAACTAACAGTTAGTGGTAACACAAACAGCAAAAATCTACATTTAGTATTATCATCCTTCTTCCCCATGAATAGCAACATAATTATCTGCCGATTTATTATACAAGGGAAGGAGAATGACGAAAGAAATAAATTAACATGGAAGTTAGACACCCCCCAATGTAAAAGTAACGACAGCAATTGAGTGTCGCCATCTCTTAGGACAGCCAGTAATAGATGCATTCAGAATCTAGCGGATGCATGTTTGTGAACGCAGATGCGCATGTGTTTTGTGTATATAGAGCGCGTAAAAGATACTAGAACAACCTTGGGGTTCTTGTATGTACGCAATTTGTAATTAAGTAGGATTGAAAATAAAAACAGGCATGGGAACGCTATTCAGCTTACAGAGATAAGCCACGCGAGGATTGTGGGGCTCGACTTCATTGGCGACCCGGAGAATTGGAGCAATCTCAACCAGTGATGACGGCACCACCTCACTATCCATCATGGTCTCTCCCAAGTTACCAGCGGTCTGAGTCCGCAGAATCCGCCTCTGCGGTGGCTGATCAGACCCTCTTCTATTGTAAGCCATTTCTTCTTCAAAACCCTCGGACAATTTCCTAAAACTTCCCTCTGATCAACCTGTCCAGCCAATCAATATTCCAAGATAGCGTTATCAGAAACACCTCGATCCCACTGAAATCCAAACAAGCCCCTGTTTGGTTACTGAGAAAATTGAGAAGTTCAAGTAGATATACGTAATTTTCCAACAGATTGAACAAGACAGTATTCCCAGATACCGATATCACCAAAATCCAACCAAAAACCCGCAGTTTGGTTCATCAGAAATTGAGAAGTTTTGAGTAGAAAAAGATAATTTCCGAATAGAAGACAAGTTTTCCTTTGTTTTCTCTTATCTTTTCTCACCAATCAAACAGAAAGAAAGCCGGAAAATTCACACGAACCCGATACAGTGAAGGAAAAAGGGAGAAACGAATTACCAGTAAAGAGAGCTGCACACCTGGATTCCTAAGATGAATATCAAAATGATTTTTCACATCGGAAAATAAATGGATCCCAGTTGTAGTGTTCAGGAGAAGAGACGCAGCAAGCGAGGCAAGTAAACAGAGTCAACAACCAGTCGGCACTAAACTACAATAGCCTACGCATCACTTCAGAAATAAAGCGAAAAATCTCAGCGTTTCAGCGAGAGATATAAACAGTGAGAACACTCTGGAGAGGAAGAGGGAGAGAGAGACAGAGACCTAACTGACATGAATGAAGAAAGCAACGCGCGTAAACAGCAGATATTGAGCAAGTTAGATGAGACAAGAAGGTTACGCATTCATTTCTAAATCTATCTGTTAAATATAGAATGGCAGAAGGGTATTTTGGTCCTTGTAGAAGGGGATTAGCTTCTGAGAAATATCAGAAAGAGACTCCCCATCGGAAAGAGGAGAGAGAAACAAATTGAAAAAGACCCGAGAATTGTGAGATAAGGAAGCTCAGTCAGTCAGTCAGTCAGTCAGTCTCACGCCAACTAATATACGTATTAAGGTGGTATTAATAATGCTTCGTATTGATAATTTATTTTTCTATCTGCATTCTATATTCGCCCCTCTCTGTTTTAAATCCCAGTACTAAAATTAAATATTTTTTTAAACTTTGGAAAGAAAAAATAAAATTGACCAGAAATTATAGAAATATCAACAGTATATTATTTTGTGTGAATTATTCAAATAATATAAAATTATTATATCATTCACATTAAAAAAATATAATATTTGTCTGACCTCTCCCCTTATATGCATGCTCCACACACAAGTAACAAAATTAATCTCTTAAATAATATTTTTATTTTTTTTCTTTCATCCTTATTTAAAAAAAAATTAATAATTTGTCAGAAGTTGGCCCGACTTTTGTTCATGCTATGAAATTCCCGATGAAGATCTGCCGAAGCCTTTTGTAAATGTTTCTGTGTTTTCTTTTTTTTTTTCATTAATTAAAGTCGGTCTACCTTGGAGTTGATGGTGACTTGGCTTGTCGGGTAGATTGTAAATTGTAATTTGGATAGGGTCTTGTCTTGTGAGAGAGGACCCACGATGGCATTGAATTCTGGCTAATATATATAGGTATAGGCTATTGCTCTCTCATATCATTTGTATTAATTCTTTCCTACTAATTTAATGGAATTTCAGCCCTAAAATTACTTGCTCCTACTATTTACGAAAGAGATTAAACGAGTCATATTGTTGTCAGTAGTATTTTCTTAATTTATCAATTGATGTTCTTAGATTTAGTTTGAACAAATTTAGTCTTATTTTTTCATATGAAGGAGTAAAACTATCAAATAATTTATAGTATTATATAAGTAAATATAATGTTTTGGTATCATGAAACCATGCTAATAAAGTACTATAATAACTAGGAGAATTCAAATTGGAGGAGGCAGAGAATAAAGGGGAAGACGACGGAAAACAGAGGACGAGAACGAGGGATTGAGGCGGCGGACAAACGAGAAGCAAGAGGAGAGAGAAGAACAGTGAGAGGCAAGAGGAGATTTTTCAATTTGGTAGTGGAGGCCACGTGGGGTAGTGATGAAGCAAGGCAGCAAGGCGGTTTGTGGCTGGGGCTCGTGCGGCGCAAGGGCGGGCGTGGCCCACGCAAGGCGGCAAGCTTGTGGCAGCCAAGCATCAGGCGTGGCCCACGCAAGGCGCAGGAGACTTGCGGCACAAGGCTGTGCGCGGCAGCAAGGAGCAAGGTTAACGAATAAAATTCATAATTTGTCGATACATTCACATAAAATCTATAATTTGCATTGTATAGTTAGATTTATACATGTATTTCAATTATTAAAATTTATTAATTTTTTATTTGATTATATTATTTTAATTAATTAGTTTAGTCAAATTTCAAAAATTTAATAAGTTAAACTTAATATAGATAATTCTATAATTCTAGAATTTAAATACGTTAATTCCTAATACTTTAACTCATATTTATTATATTACTTGATACGAACTAATATACTTGTTAAGTTTTGAGCGGTCAACTTTATCAGTACAATACAATTTATTTTGTTTAAATTTTGTCTAAAACAATTAAAAAGTAAATTATAACTATTAAATATCATTCAAAAAACTTTCATTTATTTTTTTTATTTTTTTTACACATAAATAACGCAACCCACCCCTCTATTTTTATAAAAGTATAACCTTAAATTGTCGATGTTTAAATTTGGTCGATCGTAATTCATCAGCCTATACTAATAGAATGTCTCGAGTGTGAGGGGTGGAAGTAATGGCACAATCAATCAAATAATGCACAGAAATTTTTACGTGGTTCGATCGTAACGAAGCCTAGTCTACGACTGCTCTCTAACCCTTTTTGCAGAGTAACAGTATATATTTTTTATCACGTCTCTACAATAATTTTTTGAGCCTCTATTTATAGTGCAGGGTATTTATAATTTACACAAAGTTCTAAGTAGTGGGGCCACATCGTGAGGGAAAATGTGTCATTATCTCCATAAAATAAGGAGTAAAAGTTCTACATTATGTGGGGATTGGTTTCCAAGGATAAGGACAGGTAGATATTAGATTCAGTTATTCTGCTCCGTGATCTTCTTTACGAGCTGATCGGGTTGATCAGGGAGCTAGAGCCATCACCAAGATCGCTTGCTATTGTAATTAGAACTCGCGCTTTAACAATCATGCGACCTCGCAGAGATAGTTTCAGTCTTGGGCTCATTGGACTTCGAGAGGTTGAGCCCACTCCTTGGACTATTTCCAGCCCAAAACGGTCCAGTCAATAGCCCAAAACGATTCAGAAAATGTCCATCACATAAATTAATTTGTTTTCATGAAATCTCTAGAATTTTAGGTAAAGATTGATAAGTAATTACATCATTCTATTCTTGAATTGCATTTGTAACCAAAATTTCACCATTGGAAAGAGTTCTAATTTGTGTTAGTCTTCCAATTCATGAGATGGATATAAGATATATTTCTTACGTTCAACTAAATTTATTTTCAATTAATATAAGTATAAAAAACATAGGTAAATATATATATATATATAAAATTTTACACCCTTGATCACATGTAAACTTCGAACAAAAGATTAATATATTCATCTTGATGGTGATAGGTAACTACTAGAATAATCACAAGCGAACCACTACTTGCCATGATCAACTCTTGTTAACTATGGCTACCTTTGGCCAAAGGTAGACATTAGAATAATAAATTGACATAAATTTATTTTTTATATGGACATGTAACT
The DNA here is from genome assembly GCF_014633365.1 of Diospyros lotus. Classification (NCBI taxonomy): domain Eukaryota; kingdom Viridiplantae; phylum Streptophyta; class Magnoliopsida; order Ericales; family Ebenaceae; genus Diospyros; species Diospyros lotus. The sequence goes on from NC_068342.1 coordinate 9,112,540, forward strand.
CACACTAAAAAACTAATTTCCTAGAGTGGTTGCTTTTGTTGTCATTAGTTTTCCCATTTGTTAAATAAAAAATAATAACTATTACGATGAGTCTAGACATGCATATTGTACTAGATATAATACTTTTTAAATAATTTCTTACATGACGGCCTAATATAGAGCAAATGGGTGGTGGACTAAAAGAGTGTTTGATTAGTTAAAATTATAGATACAATATCTTTGGTTGATTTTATGTGACCTATTATTTATTTATATAACCAATGGTGATGCTGACAAAGGCAAAGGCCAGTTTTAGCCGTGATGGCTTCAATGCATTGGGGGGCATTGGTTGAAAATACAAGATTTATTGCAAGCATAATCAATTTTTTATTTGATCAACATCAATATTTTTTTAAAAAATTAATTAGTGATAACTTTTTAAAATCGTTAATAAAATAATTTTTAAGCTAATTCACATATAGAGTCAAATATATTACTCCAAAAAACTAACCAACTTTTAAAATTCTAAAACAACTTAGAAGCGCGACAAAACCGCACAGACCCTAGGCCACACGCCTTCCGTAGGCATCATCAGCAAGGGCCAAGGGAACATAGGGAAGACACCGTTATGTGCTCATCACCTACCCACCCCCACCTACAAGAGTAAAGGTGTGATGCTTACATGGGAGATAATCCCATATGTTCATCCTACTCACTTATAAGGCTATTTGAATACAGTTTGGAGTGGCTTTGTGTCATGATTCCTGTTATATTGTTCGGGTAGAACAACAGTATGTTATTTGACGTGAACTTGCAGGGGTAGGACTCTTCTTATGAGATCGCGCTCCTCTTTCAATTTATTCACGTCGAACAAATTTTATATTATTGAATAATAAAAAAAATCATATAAGTTCAAATGTAAGAGCATTCAAATGCCAATGTCAAGTACAAGTTTCAAGTTATCCAATGCAAACGAAAAAAGGGTAGAGAGAGAGAGAGTTATTTGCTAATATTGCCCTTAGTAGGTTTGTAGTTTAGTTTTTCTAGAAAAAGAAAAAAAGCAAACAATTGGATTAAAAGAAAAAACAAAAAAAGAAGATTTTCCTGTTCTTTTAAAACAAGTGAGCATAAAATGGTTTTTTTTTTTTTTGTGTACTAATCAGCAAAGCTAAACTAAACTATTACATAAATAACAGATAACAAAGTCTAATAAATTCCTTATTTTATAAGGTATCCGCGGACGTTACGACTCTATGGTGCAAAATCACAGAATAAAGATGGAAAAGACGAGGCATCAATAATTGAATTTGTATTAAGCACTGAATGGTAGTAAGATTGGCGTGAAGGGAAGGCTGCACTGGGCCCACTAATGGCATGGCCAATTTTAATTTGATGATCTCGCCTCAGTTTTCCTCCCTACAAAAAGAAGATAATTACGTATGCGTCACATCCCACTATTTTATTATATATATTGGTCTTGTCTTCTTTTGTCTTTTCCTTTCTTTGGCAACAGAGAGAGAGCACTGCAAAGCTTATCAAATGAATACTTTATTCACAACAGAAGCCAGAAGGTAAGGTTGAGGTGTAGTCAAAAGAGACTTTCCGACTCTTTAAGCCAAAAATAAATTTACTTCTCATTTGGGGAGCTTCATTAGCTCTTCTCTTTATGCAACCATTTTCAAACCGCCCCAAGGAAATTAGGTTGATACACTTTTTTCATTATACCTGTTATCCATAAATATAAAAGATAATATCTTCTTTCTTTCTTTCTTTCTTTTGGAAAGTAATTTATGAACTTGTCAAATCTTATGAAACTTTTATCAAAATCGGACAAAAGAAAGAAAAGACAGCTAAGGAAACAATTCATGATGTTACACTTCTTCTTCTTCTTCTTCTTCTTGAGAAGTTTTCTTTGTTTTCTTTCTCCTATGAAAACATGGAATTATTATTTTTGAAATGTGCATCCAGTAAATTCACTACACACATGCTATATCAAATCGTGTATACCAGCTAAACACACAAAACTCTATATGTGAACTCGCTTTCAAAAAAAGTTTAAACCCTAATTAGAAAGAAAGTCACTGTAGCTTTTTACTATTCTGCTATACAATAATGACAATAGCATCCCTGCATAGAATGAACAACAAAAGGCATATTGTATGCACAAGCAAACTAAATTCAACTTGTTAGATTGAATAATCTCTTCACCAAATAACAAGAAAGTGAAACTAAGAAGACTCCAACAACTTGAAAAATGGATCGCCCCCATCAAATTTAGGAAACTAATCCCAAAATCATGCCTCCAAGAGCCCTTGCCATCGCCAAATTGATTCATCAAATTTTTAGCAAAACTGAAAAAAGTCACCAATTGTAACAATCAAAATCTTCAACAACATCATCGTCTCTCCCCCACCCCCAACGGCCATCCATGTCGAAGAAGACGAGTTGTAGACGCGGTGGAAGATCAACTAAGGCAATGAGTAACAGCGAAAGAGTTTGACCAAATCCAGAGACAACGATAGCGACAAGTAAACTGACCAATGGTGAACCTATTGCTGCAACTTGTCGTTCATTGGGTTTCTAAATTAGTTTGTGATTTTTTTTTTGAATTTTTAATTTATTTGTGTATTAAATAAATAATATTATGTGTATGTATATTTTAGTTTTTAATTTGTGTATTTAATTATTAAATTTATCTATGCATATTTAATTATTTTTTGTATTTGATTATTGATTATACGTATGTGTCTATCTGATTATTCTGTTTATTTAATTATTTATTTTGTGTAATAAAAATTATATATAAGGTAAAATAAATAAAATTAAAGTTTATTAATAAATAAATGACATAGAGATTCAAATAGAAAGGAAAATAAAAAGTGGTGTTAGAGCAGATAAAATTTTCAAGATAAAATCAAAATAGAGAGTAAATTATTTATAATATAATACATAACAGAATAGAAATTCTGGTTGGAGTCAGCCTAAAGCTGATTGCATCATGCATTCGGCTTGGCTTGGCTGTCTCCAGTATAAATCACCCTATTACAATTCAGACTGAAAGCTAGATTTTTTTTAAAAAGATGCTTACCACAATCTCTCTGATAATTAATAAATAAATAAATAAAAATAGTCTTGAATATTAGCTTTGGCAGGAAACACGACATGCAGATGATGGGTATGAAAAGAGAGAAACTCTAGTAACTCTAGTAACAGACAGATAAAAATGCATATTAGAATATATTGATGCAAGATAGAAGTTTGCCGAAGCTTTTGTACACACTGATAAAAACACAATCTTATTTAGAAGAGAGTAAATGGACAATTAGACCCATGAGCCACATTATAATCGATTCAATGATCCAACAAACGAGGAAAAATACTAGAAAACCAGCCAAAATTGTGAGGAACGGAGGACCTTGGCCAGCATCACTGGTTTTACTCCCATCTGATTTCTCTTCGACAGAGTTTTGATTTGAAGGGTTTGTGTTGGATGCAAATACAGCAACCAAACTCTGCCTTGCTTGCAATCTTACAGCCTTCTTGAACCTGAAATGATGAGTTTTGAGGACTGAACTACAACTTAAATCACCTAAAAAACAAAATTTCAAATACGATATCAAAATATCAAGGTATAGATGCTCTCAGATAAAGGGAAAATGTTATTTGGTCCAAAGCAGTCACCCCAGTGAAAGCAATGCTAACAATGGGACAAAAAGCAATGCTAGATAGGACAAACATTCTCAACTCTAAAGCAATGCTAGTATCATATAAAAAGCTCAAAATTTGAAGGAGTACACAAAATATCAACCATAAGGTTGCACTTGGATTGACAAATGCAGAATGAATGGATTTGGGTCCCATGCTATGCTAGAAGCGCAGATTATTGAAGCCAAATATATAACTCTCAAAACCTTAATGGACCTCGTTGAAGCATAAACAAAAGCTACAATCCTTCAGCCATCAAATCAAGGCAGTCAATTAGACACCTACTAATCCAAAAGCAATACGATAAAACATCAACAGGAATTGATTGTTTCAACTCTCTCATTGCAATTGCAGCCGGTGGGTAAACTCATATTCCTTTAGGCAGTCCTCAATTTTAGCTGAAAGATTTTTTCAGCCATTCCTAACCTACTAATACCTTGAGTAACTTAATTAATCTACATTAGACTCCTTAAACATTCCATAACGGGAATGCAATTTTCTACTTGCTTACGTAAAATGATCTGAAATTAGAACCTCTTCAACCTTTCTCCTGGTTAAAATCATAAAGAACTTTTGCGTTTAAAAATGATTCTTGTTCATGCTACTTCTTACTCACCATTCCTACCTAATCCGCTTCCAGATTGTTTGATGGAGATCACTGAGAAATTAAATCAAACACATAGAGAACAATAACAAACTGTTGGAATAATCCCCAGCTCCGAAACACTCAATCACACTCTAAAATCACAACTGAAACACTCCCTGAATCACTCACTGAAGCACATACAAGATTCTCGGTAAATCAGAGAACAAATCAACAACCAACAATCAATAACACCAAGAATTTTATCCTGATTCGGCCTTGTGAAAGACCTACATTCAGACTGCCCTTAGGCGCTTTTATCTTCACTATCTTGAATGAACTTGAAAAGATTACATGCACTAATCTATCTCTCCAGCCTTATACACAGAACTGCTGAAAGTTTTCCCTACCAAACTACAAAGATATACCCTCTAAGTATTTCGGTAGAAACCAGCGCATACTCCTCCCTTTCTCTCTTCCCAAGACAGAATAAAAGCATACCCCTAAAGCTAACACCTGACCTCTATTTATGCAACATAGAGGCGGTAACAGAATGCTATTAAAAACAATCTATCGGCAGTTACAACTAACTGACCGATTAACTAACTAGCTAACTAACCATTCTAGAAACAAGCCTCCTAGAATAAAACAAGTGATATACAAAACTTAACAGCAGAAAGACAAAACTGACTCCCTCAAGATATACAAGCTAATCTAATACAAGTGTTTTACAACAAATTCTCCACCCACTTGATTTGATTTGCTTCCTCAAGAGATCTTCTTCTGCTGCCTGAATCTTCACATGCTGCTTTGATTCTGCTGCCAATCTGACGGAATCAATTTTAAAATACTCAAGCAATGCTTTAATTTTGAAACAGGAACAGCCTTTGTAAAGATATCTGCTGCATTTTCCTCACCTGAAACTTTGGTTAGAATAACAGTTTTATTTTCAATAACTTGTCTGATAAAATGATATCTTATATCTATATGCTTTGTTCTTTCATGATGTGCTTGGTTTTTAGATAAGTGGATTGCACTTTGACTATCACACATCAAAGTAGTCTTAACATCTACACCTAGAATCTCTCCTACTAGACCTTTTAGCCACAAAGCCTCTTTAAAAGCATCCGAAAGGGCTATATATTCTGCTTCGGTAGTTGATAATGCTACCACATGTTGGAGACTTGATTTCCAACTAATAGTAGAGTTCCATAACCTAAACACATAGCCTGTTGTGGACCTTCTTTTATCAACATCCGCAGCATAATCTGCATCTACATACCCTAGGATAATAGGATGGTCTTCTAGACTTTCACCAGTATAGGACAAAGCATAATTAATTGATCCTCTAAGATATTTACACATCCATTTTATAGCTAACCAGTGGGGCTTTCTCGGGTTAGCCATAAATCGACTTATAACGCTCATTCCATGAGCCAAGTCAGGTCTGGTGCAAACCATTCCATATATTAAGCTGCCTACAGCACTTGAGTATGGGATATTGGCCATCTCCTTCCTATTCTCATCATCCTTTGGGGACTGTTCTGAAGATAGTTTGAAATGAGATGCAAAAGGCACTTTAACAGCCTTTGCAGTTGACATTCCAAATCTTGATAACAATTTTGCTAAGTATGTTCTTTGAGATAGATAAATTTTTCCATGCTGCTTATCCCTAGAAATTTCCATCCCTAGAATTTTCTTTGCTTCACCTAATTCCTTCATCTCAAATTCAGCTTTCAGCCTTTGCTTGAGAAGCTGGATTTCTTTAGTGAATTGACTTGCAATAAGCATGTCATCCACATATAGCAATAGGTAGATGGAAATACTAGGTGAGACATGTTTGAAATATATGCAACAATCATAGGAACTCCTTAGATAACCTTGATTTATCATAACTGAATCAAATTTTCGGTACCATTGTCTTGGGGACTGTTTGAGTCCATACAATGACTTTCTAAGGAGGCACACTTTCTCCACCTCTCCCTTAGCTTCAAACCCCTTTGGTTGGTCCATGAAAATTCTCTCTTCAAGGTCTCCATGAAGGAAGGCAGTTGTAACATCCAACTGCTCTAAATGAAGATTCAATTTAGCTGTGATGGCCAGCAAAATTCTTATAGAAGAGTGCCTTACTACAGGAGAAAAAACTTCATTAAAATCTATTCCTAGGACTTGAGTAAAACCTCTTGCAACTAGCCTAGCTTTGAACCTTGGCTTAGGATTATCTCCAGCCCCTTCCTTGATTTTAAACAACCATTTGCAGCTAACTACTCGCTGCCCTTTAGGCCTCTCCACCAGCTCCCAAGTCTGGTTTTTCTTAAGAGAATTTATCTCAGACTGCATGGCTTCTATCCACTTATCAGCATCCTTTGAGGACACTGCTTGCTCATATGACAAAGGTTCTTCACTTGCTATTTCAGATGCACTAATTAGGGCATAGGCTACTAAATCTGAGTAGCCATATCTTTGAGGTGGCCTACGGGCTCTAGGCTGCCGGTCCCTAGCCATACTATATCTATCCCTATTAGGTTGATCTTCTATACTAGAGTCTACCTCACTGTCATCTTCATCTCCTTCAAATTGAGATGATTCATGGTTATGGATACCTTCAGGATCTGGATTAAAGCTAGGATTTGAAGAATCAAACTCAGCTTCTGAGAAATGTTGAGGCAAACCTGGAGAGTTTTCTGAGAGTTCTACTGGAACTAGAACTCTATTTTGACTCTTATCTAGATGAGTTTTATCTTCATTTTCATTCATAACAGAATTCTCATCAAATGTTACATCCCTAGTTATTATAATCCTTTGACCTTCAGATTCCAAATTCCATAGTTTATAACCTTTGACTCCAGATGGATATCCTATAAACAAGCATTTCTTTGCCCTAGGCTGAAGTTTTCCTTGCTTTACATGGGCATAGGCAAGGCATCCGAAAACTCTAAGGTGATCAAGGTTTGGCTTATGGCCTGTCCACCTTTCATATGGGGTTAAGAAATTTATAGCTGTAGATGGGGTTCTATTTATAACATGGGCTGCTGTTGATACAGCTTCTCCCCAAAATTCTTTAGACAATTTTGCATAGTTTAGCATGCATCTAACCCTCTCTAATAGGGTTCTATTCATCCTTTCTGCAACACCATTTTGCCTAGGATTACCGGGTGCAGTTAAGTGTCTAATAATCCTTCATTCCTTACACATTTGTTTGAAATCCTTATTACAAAATTCTAACCCGTTATCGGTTCTTACAACTTTGATTTTCTTGCCTTTTTGATTTTCCACCATAGCCTTCCATGCCTTAAATGATTCAAATGTGTTATCTTTTGACTTTAGGACATATACCCATAGCATCCTAGAGAAATCATCTATTATTGATAGGAAAAATCTTGAGCCACCATGGGATTCAGTTTGAGCTGGACCCCATAAATCTGAGTGGATATAGTCTAGGGGTTCTTTTGAAGAATGCATTGCATTTTTACTGAATTTTATTTTTGCTGCCTTACCATATATACAAGACTCACACTTGCCTATACCTATGGTATGTCCTAAATCCAATATACCTTGCTTAGAAAGCTCTTTAAGGCCTTGCTCACTGATATGAGACATTCGTAAATGCCATAGAGTTTCCTTAGATTTGGCTATAGGACTTATGGCTGCGGTTTCCCCACATACTGTGGTAGCCTGCAAAAAATAGATTCCATTTCTTAGCTCTGCCTTCATACATACCAAGGACCCTTTAGTTATTTTAACTACTCCTTCTTCACCTTTAAACTTTAAGCCATTTCTATCCAGCTCCCCAAGAGAAACCAAGTTTCTCTTTAATTCTGGAATATATCTAACGGTTGTGAGAGTTTTAAGAGAACCATCATGCAGCTTTAGCCTAATGTCTCCTATCCCTTTTACCTCACATTCATGGTCATTACCTAGTAAGACCTTACCTCCATTAAAGTTCTTAAAATTTTGCAGCCAGTGACGATTAGGAGTCATGTGAAAAGAATAGCCAGAATCTAAAACCCATTCTTGGCTTACAACGCTTTCACTCACAACTAAAGCTTCGGAACTATCATAGCCATTATCACAAAAGTTTACCCCTCCTCCCAAACTCTCCTTTTCTGCTAAATCCTTTTTTCTCTTAGGACACAGCCTCTTAATATGACCTTCTTGCTGACAGTAGTAACACTTGATTGGTCCTTTGCCATTCCTAGATTTAGACCTTGACTTTCCCTTATTTTTATGATCCTTTTTAGTGCTTCTTGATCTTACTGTTAAGGCCTCACTAGAGTTAGGTTTACTGTCCATCCTGATTCTTAATTCTTTAGAGCTTAGAGCCCCTATAACATCTTCTAAAGAAAGTTTATCTCTACCGTGTTGGAGAATATCCACAAAGTTTTCATAGGACTTTGGTAATGAATATAGAAGAACTAGGGCCTTGTCTTCATCATCATATTTCACATCTATGTTTTCTAAATCTAAACATAGTTTGTTAAAGTCATCTAAATGCTCCTGCAATTTTTGATTGTCATGCATTTTAAGATTAAAGAACCTGGCTTTTAGGAATAACCGACTGGATGGAGTCTTCTTGAGGTAGAGATCTTCCAGCCTTTTCCAGATTTCTGCCGCCGACTTTAACTTTGATACCTCCCTTAAAACTTTGTCTCCAAGACTCAGGATCAAAAGACTGTATGCCTTTTTCTTGATCTCCGCCTGAGCCTCCTTCTGCGCGGTAGTTTGAACTGGTGTCGCGCTTTCAGTTGATGTCTCAATTACCTCTGATTCCAGCGCCCCTTCTAAACCTTGACTGCAGAGGAAAGCTTCCATCTTGATCCTCCATAGACCGAAGTCGTTGGTCCCATCGAATTTGTCGATGTCGTATCTTGCTGCAGTTGGTGCCATAGGGTTTTGAGTATCTGATTCGCCCTCCTGAGGTTTCTTGATGAATCTTGAATGCCACTGAGATTTAAGGCTCTAATACCAAGTTGTTGGAATAATCCCCAGCTCCGAAACACTCAATCACACTCTAAAATCACAACTGAAACACTCCCTGAATCACTCACTGAAGCACATACAAGATTCTCGGTAAATCAGAGAACAAATCAACAACCAACAATCAATAACACCAAGAATTTTATCCTGGTTCGGCCTTGTGAAAGACCTACATCCAAACTGCCCTTAGGCGCTTTTATCTTCACTATCTTGAATGAACTTGAAAAGATTACATGCACTAATCTATCTCTCCAGCCTTATACACAGAACTGCTGAGAGTTTTCCCTACCAAACTACAAAGATATACCCTCTAAGTATTTCGGTAGAAACCAGCGCATACTCCTCCCTTTCTCTCTTCCCAAGACAGAATAAAAGCATACCCCTAAAGCTAACACCTGACCCCTATTTATGCAACATAGAGGCGGTAACAGAATGCTATTAAAAACAATCTATCGACAGTTACAACTAACTGACCGATTAACTAACTAGCTAACTAACCATTCTAGAAACAAGCCTTCTAGAATAAAACAAGTGATATACAAAACTTAACAGCAGAAAGACAAAACCGACTCCCTCAAGATATACAAGCTAATCTAATACAAGTGTTTTACAACACAAACCACGCACTAAACTCTAGCATACCATCCAGGTAGCGAAACATGAACATCGCTAACCTATCTTGAATCATATATTCTTGTTGGCGCACAATTTGGGACTCAAAATGCACAGCATTCCCAAACCCCATACGCTTCGACCAACAAACACCAACTTAGAGAAGGGGGAAAAAACTAGAAACAGTAAAATAGAACTCGTACGCATTTATGCATAATAGAGGATTTCAGCCACCACTGACTTGAAACACTGGGAACCCAGAAACTGAAGCCTGCAAGTATCTAAACCCTACATTAATTGACTTAAACTTTCTGAAGAAAACAGTTTTTGAGTCTGTTTGTAAATAGGATAAACAGTAACTACCCGAAATGTAGAGGGCAAGGAGCAGGACCGGGGGGAAGAGTGGGTCCAACTGCAGGGACGGTGGCGGTGAAGGGTGTTCTGAAACTGCGGCGGTGGAATCCTAGAATCGATTGGGGCGGCGGTGCAGAACAATGGAGAGGCAGGGAGGCCATTGTACTGCCCAACAGTGAAGCATATCATGCGGGCAAAGTGACACCATGGTTAGGTGCATAAAAAGGAGGAATTTAATGAATGGCTGCGGATTAAGAGGTGCACGGAAGAAGTCGTGCTACCTACTCGTGTTTTTGCCACGTGGAAATCTGCCCGTATGACATTTAGGTAGACATTTTTTTATTTAAAAGCCGGGCCGGGGAAAGATATTTTAATAGGATAATTAAAGTAAAAACTAGAAGAAACTACTTGAATATAATACTAACCAGATAAGATAATTACTTGTATATGGCTGCAACCAGATCATATTTTTATTTTAATAGAATAGAATAATTAGCAGCAGTGAATGGTTAGTAGTAGTGGAAACAATGATGATGGTACGCACTGGTAGGTAACAATTCGCATTCATTCATTAACAAATCAAAAGAATTGTGAAAATTTTTGCTGTGAAATACATACGCCCACGTTACATTTATGTAATTTATATTTCAAGTAACTGCAACTTTAAGAAGCAAAGCTATTAATCATGTTGTTATCAATGATTTATTTAGTCTCGACAGTCATTGGGTGCTTAGACTGTTTTTGCTAAAATTTTATCATTTCATTTGCTTCGCCCACATATAGATTTATTAATATTTTTTTACTTGTTCAAACCATTTCAATGGCATATATATATATATATATATCTTATTTTTAATAAGTGTCACTTAAAATTTTTTTAATTCTTTTTTCTTTTTTTTTTTTTGCGATTATGCATTCCCATTTTAATTAATCTATTATTGTGCATACCCTAGAACTTAACTGCTCAACCTTCTTAGTCAGATAGAAGTAGTCCTAAAAGTTAAAAACTGTCTGATAAATCTTCTCCTGACTAAATTTAATTATTAAACTAAAAAAATTCAAGATAGAAAAATATGATAATACTAAAAAAACCATTAATAATGGCACGGAAGATAATCAAGCAAGTTCAATCTAATTATTCTAAGCATGGCCACGACAGCTTTATAAATTATAACCAACAAGATACACCCAAATGTTACCGTGTGTTTGTTGCTTTGAGAAAAATGATAGGAAAAAGAGAGAGAAAAATATTTATATATATTCAATCCCACTAAAATTGACGAGCCTAGGTTGATATAGGCACATCATCTCCCACCTTTCCAGTATATAGAATAGGAACAAGAATAACGAAATAAAAAATAAACTTTAGCCTTTATTGGCTACTTTCCTTCCTTAAAAAAGTGCAACAAGGAGCCTGAGGTGATGATGATGATAGTGGAAGTACAAGCAAAAAGAAAATCCTGAATCAACAGCAGAGAGTTTAACCACAAGCCAAACTCTAGGACTCAGCAAAGCAAGAGAACAAGCTAACAAGAAGGATCTAACTAAATTCAGAACTCCCCGGATAGAGGGGGTTGGTCCAGCAGCTGAGCAAACCAAATGGCCATCAAATTTTTACATTCAGACCCAAAAACATCCCACCTTATTCCCTTCAACTCACCATTCCCCTCAAAAAAATATCCATTATTGAGAAAAAGGATGCGGCAATCAGTCCTAGTTAATCAATGGTTTAAGCCGATTTCTTGCAGAACTTTTCTAGCCATTCCATAGTAACACTCTTCGGCCTCTCCAGTGGCAATCCAAGAGCTCGGTCCCATATTAGCTAAAAAGGAAGGAAGATATCGTATGAGATCAAGGAAAGACTATATTATCAATCGGAAAAAGAGGAGAAATATAATGAGGTAGAGAAAACCTGAGAGCAAATCCCAATAGACCTTGATACTCCAAAAAGCACGGTGTAGTATCTGTCCAGATTATATTTTTAAGGGTGTTATAATCTATTCAAATTAGTCACACCTAAACTAAATTGATTTAACAGTTCAGTCAGGGAACAAAACAGAAAATATAGAGTTCACATACCTTGCTTCAGTTAGACCATAATAGTTCAGCAACACCCCACTGTGGGCATCAACATTGGGCCAAGGGTTTTTCACCTGGAAGCATTTAATGATCCCCAAAACAACCTACGTTAGATCAATGTCCAAATCATAGGCAACAAATATAGAAAAATAAAAGAAGATCAACAATAACCATCTGTTGCATAGTTTGAACTACAACAAATCACTGGCCAACTGTTTTAACTATTTTTGTTTCACGCGGAAGGCTATTTGAAACACACACACATAGAGACCCCAGGACATACAGAAGAAAACACAAATCCTGTAACACCAGCTTTGTTGCATTATTTCTCTTAGCTCCTCCAAGTAATGTTTTCAAAAAAACTCGGCTGCTCTTTGCATGGAAACCAGATAAAATGTGGTGCATTGATAGCAAGTTTAAGGTGCAGATCTCATTCGAGGCAAACTTATTTAAGCTATGTACAGGCATAAGCAGTTACCTTGCCAAGTTCAGTAAGTATAGGAGGCACTACTTCATAAAGCTTTGACACCTACAAAATTGATAACAAGGTTATATTTGCAAATCAATAAAACATCAATTTGGACGAATTTTTCCCATGAAAAGGTCAACTATTTTTAGGCAATGAAGGTTTAGGTAACCACCAGCTGAAACAGTGGATCATCAGGTAGATGCTTCAATGCAAACTCCCTTTGACACGTGTACCTTGGATCAGTATTGCGCAAAACTCCATGTCCAAATCCAGGAACAACCTGTACGTTTTAAGAAATGATACAAATTAAAGACGAAACCATTATAATTTATGATGTCAATGCTTCTGACAGTGTCTAAAATTGGAAATAGAGTACAACTAAAAGTTGCATGTCCATTTTGGCTATAGTATCAAAAGACAAATGAATTGGGCAAACTCATGCCAGGCAATGCAAAAGGAAGAACACCATTGTTGCAATATAGAGAAAGAAATTAAGGACAAGATATTTGAGATGAAATTATTAACAACATTTCTGGCCGCTAACCTCAAAAGCCCAGGGGGGACCATAAAAGAGCTAGGATTGTAAGTTCAGATGGTTATGACGACAGAATTAAGGGTTAAGTTGAAGCCCCATTCCCGGTCATTAAATCAGAAGATAGATGAATTGGCACATCCAACCCCACCCCCCTCCCGGGGTTAAAAATAATAATAAAAAACAATGTCACCATGGTTTGGAGGTTTTTCAACTGAAAAAATCAATCATTTAAAACCTAAAAATGGAAAGGAAATTAAGAAGGCAGTGTAAATCGGTGAACTTCTTGGCAAGAAGTGCATAGAATCATTTAGCAAATTAATGATCTTACCTTCCCGCTGTTCAATGTTTTCCAGACATAGTCTTTCAGCTGTTCAGTGGTCATGTTCTCACCATTCTCCTCTACCACAGATTTGATCCATAGCAGAACTTCCTGTAACCAGAATTCAGTTAGCAGGGATAAATTAAGATCAGAATCATGCAAGGCACCATGCACATCTTTTCCCAGCCACAACCATCTGATAATTTAGACTGCATCAAATTTAGTATCAGATTGACCACTGCATATAGGTGGGACTTTCTTTCATGATAAGTTATGCTATTACAGTGGTTCAACTAAAACAATATTTCAAATGCACTATTTGATCTAGTTGACTCTTCAAATCTTGACTAAACTCGATCCACAATAAAGGGCCTAGTTCATTGCATGCACTCTCATTGATTAGCAGCAATGATTCTACCATGGAGAGAATAAAGCATACTTAATGACTCCAATCATCCAGCATGTCATGTGCCTATCTCACATATTGGTCTTCCCAGAAGCATTTTGAGAACTCAAGATAACCAACATTGTGGGACTCTCAGACCTCTTGTAAGCTTTACTTTCAAAACATACAAACTACAAAATGCAAAAAGAAGTTTGACTAAAACAAAACACTGATTTCAACATATAGTGACACAGTTTCAATTGAAATTGTCAACCACATTCTCAGCACAAATCCACAATTAGATCTCTGATTTGAAGGGTTCACTTTGTGCAAAGGCATCCAATTCAATTGCAACATGGTTGGCATGATACTAAGCATGCCATAATATGAAGTTGGGTGGACAGGCATGATCTTTTGTTATTCCTCTAGATTCATTTATCAATTGCAACCCAATATCAGCTGATTAGCTATTATTGAACCAACAATACTTCTAGCAAATTCTTTTGCTGATTAGCACTATTATTTATTCAAAACAACGGGCAATGGTCCTACTACAACATACACATTCTAAAAAACTCTTCTTGAAACAATAATCAGGGGAAAGCAAATAATGTAACAGAAACTACAATACCTGATTAGCTAAGCCATGGAGCGGTCCAGCCAAGCCATTTAATGCAGCTGCAAATGAAAGGTAAGGATCTGAAAGAGCACTAGCAACCTGAAATGAGCATGACATCAACAATCAGGGAACACATGTCAGCATCTAACAGGTTTGATGGTCATATCCAGAAGCATTGGCATGCAACTCCGAACTAACTTAATTGCAAGTGGTATCTAAAAATTTTTCCATTAAGATAACTATAAGAAGATCATGAAGTCACTTACTAGATGACCAGTGTGAGCACTGACATTTCCTCCTTCATGGTCACTGCAACATGTCAAGAAATAGATATTTATTATATCAGGCTTGGGGGCTTCATACATACCTCTTTATCAACAAAAAATTTTAGCATAATTTCATATCAATCAAACTACTAATGCGTATGCAAACTAGATACCTTGGATTTTTGCATATTTTCCACCAAATTTCAGAATTCAGATTAATTGATAGAATACCATAATTGTATATTAAAAGTTATCACTGTGGGCTGATCAAGTCATAAACCCACCTGTGAATGGTGACGTACAGCCTCATAAGCTCATGCATTTCGGGACTATCAAAACCAAGCATCTGAGCAAAATTAGCTCCATAATCAAGGGAATCATCCTTGGGTATAACTTCCCCATTCTTGAACATCCTTCAGAAACAAAAGAAAGCATTAAATGCACTTTGTACACAATAGTCCATAGCGTGCCCTTATACAGCATCAGTCTAATTTTATAACCACAGATCTAATATTACCCAAGAAACTGTCAAAAAGAAATAGCAAATCCAAAATATATGATGGAGAATGAGATACAATATGGTTTAAAAACCTGCGATAGACATATGAAGCCACAAGCGG
Source organism: Diospyros lotus (assembly GCF_014633365.1). Classification (NCBI taxonomy): domain Eukaryota; kingdom Viridiplantae; phylum Streptophyta; class Magnoliopsida; order Ericales; family Ebenaceae; genus Diospyros; species Diospyros lotus. The sequence goes on from NC_068342.1 coordinate 9,128,042, forward strand.
CACTTGAGCAATCAAACTAAGACAGTCCTCATATGTTGGTTCCCAGTACCTGAAAAGAGAATAATCTTCAGCGTTTGGATAGCAAAGGGTGAGACAAACTGCAGACACGTCTGCAAAGAAAATTACTTGGATTTTGCGATTCCCTTTTCATATGCCTTCTGAAATTCACTCTGAACCTGAATGAAAGTAAGCCATTGAATTCAGTATAGATCTACTTGGAAAACTCAACATTGAAAGATGATAAACCATGTCAAATTATCACTTCGCTCAATTTTAATAGGCTTCAATAAAATAATTAAGTGACACAATAGTACAGATGAGGAGATGCAGTAATGAAACCATAACTTTTTGAAATATGTGTGCATGTGCGTGTGTGTAACATTCATTAACCATAGTTATTAGAACCAAACCAGAGATTAACCCACTAACTTGGTTCACAGTTCAATCCAGTCAACCAGTGTTATAAGATTAACTGAAAATCTCAATTCTTTTTCTACTATTATTACCTATATAATATAAACAATTCTGTAGTCCAGCAGAATAGTGGCATCATTTCCATATAATAGGGCCAGGTTTGAAACTTGCTGGCATCTAAGTGTTTTCCAGCTCCCAACATTGAGCTAGTCCATACAGCATATGCAAGCACTTTGTATTAGTAAATTAAAATCTGAACTAAACGTAAGACATGTGATGTCGTAATGGGCTTGTCCACTGGAGTGTTTTGTTGACAAGCTAAATATCATCATGTTGGTTGGGACAAGGTCAGCTTACCTATTTCAGACAGTGGTATAAGGATTAGAAAGCCCTGGACTTCCGTTGTCAGGTAAGTTTCAAGGCAGCTATCAAAACAGGGTCACTGTGGGGAAGCATTGCTCTCAATGGGGCTACTGGTAAACATTAGACCCTTGGCGCTGGTGAACATAGAGATATTAGAGGAGTCCAAGTAGGTAATGGTATGAGGAAGGGTTATATGCTGTAGTCACAAACCTATTATGATAGTTGTTCTGATACCTTTTCGTTAGCTAGGTGCAAGGTGGCTACCAGAGGAGTAGTCATTTTTTTTCTTGTAAATGGAAGTGCTTCTCCCTTCCCCAAGTGGAGTTTGTTTGGTCCCTTCAATTTAAATAGATTACCTGGATTGGAAAGCTAAACCTAGAACAACTTCCTATGACTTGGTACATGATTACCCTTTTCTTTGAGGGTTAGTTGAAGATTCAAGGTTCCTCTAAGGATGCCCTTTTGTCAGGACTACCTTGCTTGGTCCCATTCTCACTTCTGATGCCCTGAGGAACACAGACATATAGAGGTGAACTATAATAAACAGGAAATTGGCGATCGGTCTTTTTCTCTATTATTCATTGCCTAGTTTTCTTAATTTAGGGCATATATCAGGCGATGCGAATCTCAGCAATGAATTTTTGCATTCTTGTGGTCTGGGTTGTTGGAGGCATAGAGAAAAAGATGTACTTGGATGCTCATGCTTCTTTTTTTCCCTGTAAGGTGGTGTAAAAAAGAAAACTAAAAGAGCTTTTAACAGTATATGGAATTCAACCTGTCTTAAAAGCAACCAATCCCTGAAAAGTTGTTTTTGAGATACAATGTTAGCTCTTGTGATTTTTACTTGCTCTTTCACACATTGCCAGTTTTTATGTACATCAACAACAAACCAAGGTTTAATCTTACTAGGTGGTGGCAATATAGATTCTGACTCATCAATAAGGTATATTTATGGCTGCATCTTCTGTAAGTTGCCTGTTTTTATTTATTAAAAATAAAATGAAAAACAAGAAGGAAAAAGCATAACCTATAAATGTATAGTAATGCAATGTAGTTTTTAGAAGCTCAATTCATAGATTCAGCTCATAAAACGAAAAAGAGACTAAGAATGTTAGGGCGGAACAATAGATGTCTTACTTTGTTAGTTTACTAGTCTGTCTGCTGAACAAATTAGAGCAGCCTGATGATTTAACATAAACAGCTCTTAAATCAAATTATACCCTTTTTTAAGCCAAATTTCAAATAATTGGATTCATAGATTAGGTAGCATTTTTTACAGTTGAACTCCAGCTTTCTCAGGCTTCACGCTTTGGATTTTATATTTTTACTAGCCAGACCCAAACTTGGAGAGAGGTGCAGGTTGCAGGTACATTTACACAATAGAAATATTTTTACACAATGGAAGGAGAACAAGAAAAAGAAGACAGTTCAAAGATATCCAATTATCCACCTGGAGAGCCATAACACCAGTTGCAAACTGGGTCATTGGATGAGCTGAAACAGGCAGGGAATCAATAGCTTTATACACATAATCTGCAATCACAAACATGAAGTAAACTAATAAACACATTGGTGGTGTAAATCAGGAGAGTGAAGCAAGAACCAAAGACATCTCAGGTGATAGCTGGCTCTAAACCAGGACATGTAAACATATTGTAATCCAGGATTTGAAGACCTAAAAATTGGCTCTACAACTATAATTGAGTGCTCTAATATTCTCAAAATGGAATGAGCTGAACAATCAACTAGGAGAGAAGAAGTGACACAATCTGAAGTTAGGTTTCCCTTTAAAACCACATAGAAAAAATAAATCAGAAATAGAAAAAGGCTGATAAGAAGCCAACATATTTATTTAACTTGCACCAGCTCCAAACATCAGGGTTGGCTTGATATATCACAAGAATGGCAGTCCTTATACAAACTACACAACAGGTGAATCAATTATAAATATTATTGAAGACAGAAAAGAAAGCTCTAGAACCTGGAACAACAGCACGGCTACGTAATTCCTTGGATAATGCATCTACTTGCTCTTTAGTTGGCACCTAGAAAGAGAGAATGAGCAAGCATAATTCCATTAGAATAAGAGTGAATAGGTAAAATATCCTACTAAAAGGTGTGAGCATGCACACATGAACTGGCAGAAGGAGATTAAATTAAGAACAACGCTGTCCTCCCTGTCACTGTACCACCAATCTCCTTGTTAAATTGCACTGTATGTCTTTTCGTTTGAAACACTACAACTACTTACCTTTCCTGTTAAAAGGAGCCAGAGTAGACCCTCGGGCAATGGCTCTCCACCAGGCTTAGCAGCTGGCAACATTTTCTGACATTCAGGAATGGACAAACCCCTGAAGCGTATGCCCTGTAAAGAGGGGAAGATAAGCTGAGCTTTCAAAGATAGAATTGCAAATCATTTCTTCATGTTATGCAGCCACTTAGCAATCGCTAATACTTGTACATGCATATAGACTAGATACAAGAAACATAAACATGATCCTAGTATGTAACAATATCTCACAACAAAAAGAAAAAACTGGGTATATACCTCTTCAGGATCAAGTAATGACGTTTCCCACAGTAAACCTGTCATTCCTCTCATTCCACCAAGGACCTTTCATATTGCAAATAGATACAAAATAAGAGGCAGAATCACACATTGTTAAAAGGTTCCAAGCAAGCAGATCCAGAAAAAAGTGGATTCTATTTATATTAGCCTATGAGACAGTGATGCAAGGGGAATCTTTACCATGTCAACGGTAATGTTTCCCAGTTGAACCTTCCCACATTCCGACTTCAATTTCTTTAAACGATCCTATAAAAAAATCAGATAAAATAAACAAATTCTACTTAGAGAATTAAAATTGATGCCCACATTTCTTGACAAAAATTATCAAAGCACAAAACTCAAGTTTTAAATTGTGCTGTGTAGCTTGAACAATCTAAAGTCACAACAACGCAAAATATCAAAGACTCCAAGCACAACTAGAGAGAAATCCAAGTTCCCATCATCCCATGTTAATGTTGAGCGACTTATTCCAATCATGACATGAATAGAGATTATAGAAAATTAGGCAGCCCTCCATTGAAGGTAAAAAAATCCACTTGCAACTACTTTGACTAACTCTTCTCATCTTAATTAAGATATGCTACACTTACACGGATGGAACAAAGAATTAAACAATGACAAAGGAATGGAGACATGAATTAAACATATGCAAACATGTATGAAACTACCAAATTGGAAAAATCAAAGACAAAAACTTGTACTAAGGGAGACTGGAACGTCAAAACTACTAGAATGTACCTGCTGTTCGGGAATCAACTCCTTTAGTTGAGAATGAAGGTCCTATAAAGCAAGAAATAATTTCATCAGAAAAACTAGTAGGAGGAGAGAGTGCAAAAAGAGAGAATCAATTCTACACGAAAAAGTTACTAAAAAATTTACACTCAATCTTAAAGAATGCTCAATACATAATTGTGAGAAATATTATATTTCACAATGTTCTTTTTTCTTCTGGGCTTCTTTAGTTTTCCAAAACCTCAGAGACCAAAAGAAGTTGCACTTAAGCTGCCCAGGGGGAATGAAGATTCAAAATTCAAAAACTGGAAAAAATACCTAGAGGATGAGATGAAATGGTAAAAGAAAAGACTCAGAAGTGTACATGCATGACCTTAAACAGGAAATGCATATACGTTTACTCTAAATTATTATACCTCTGCTACTGTTAATGATGATCAAAAACGAGTAATAGCATATACTTGTGCACCTAAAAATCCTAAATAATATTCATTGACAGTTAAAAATAGTTTGCTTTTCTTTTATAGCTTGAAAGAAGACAGCATCATCCAAAACAAGCAATTTTTGTTACCTTTCTTCCACAGGCATATTTTCTAAAATATCTGATCTTTTAATTTCTCCGTCTATGTTTGGAATCATTTTCCATTTTCCGGTTGAGGATAAAAGAAGCACCAATAAAGACATTAACCAGATCTTGGATCAAAATCAAGAGAAAAGGTAGAAGATCGATTATTTTTTATGTCTTTAAAAGATGTGTGCCTCCAGATTGCCTGTACGCACTAATCCAACCATACCTATGCAAAATCAGGTTAAGTTACCCATGTGTAATCAATTTTCATAAATATATTATTTTTTGTTAACTACCCCAACCATACAATTTGCATGGAGTCTGTCCATGAGGAAAAATAAATCAAATGAACAAGCAAGTTAACTGCACGAACCACAGGTTAAATCCGTAACTGTCAATTCACAATTTTTCCCCCATCTTTTCTTACCCTGAAACTTCATAGTCATATGAATACGCAAAAACAAGTGTCACAAAAAAATAAATGTGTGCCTAATCATTTCATAAGTTCCATGAAAAATACAGTTGAATTTCCATATATGAGATACAAACATACAATTAATTCGTGGGTGTAGACTAGACATAGAGGAAAATGGAAGTTACAAGATCAGAAGAGGTTTGTATTTGAAGCCATCGCACGGACTTGTCGAGATTTGACTGTTGAAACTGCATAAATGAATCCAAGCAAGTTATCAACCATACAACAATTTCCTGCAGCTATAACAAACCGAACACCAATCGAAAAAATCTAGATGCCCAGCAGCAGATTCGCAAACTCACAAGACGAGAGCGTAGCTTGGAAAGCACAGAGACGCCTTTGTGCAACACCATCGCTCAGACCTGCAATTCCACTGGATCATCAACAGACATAACGGGTGAAACAAAAGCCTCTACTAAACACCTCAAACATACACCTAAAGGGCGACAGGAGGGGAAGCTAGGGTTTCATAATCAGATTTGTGCAGAGCTGCTAAAAAGGATTGAAGTGATTAGTATCATTACCGTGAAATCAATTACGAAAGCGAGCCGTGTGAGAATCAAGAGGCGAGAGAGAGAGAAAGCTAAGTAGATCAAATGCAAGAGAGAGAATAGGATCAATTAATAAGGAATTTGTGAATGAGAGGAAGAGGCGGACCTCCTCGAGTTGAGCCAAATGTCCCGAAAGCACTGCGAAGACGATCCAGCAGAAATTTCTCCACAGCTACACAGCCTTGTGTATATTATTATATTTTATTGGAACGAAAACGAGTGCACTTTTACTACAGTTTTTTAATCTCCACGTGGCATGCTTAGAAAAGCAAACAGCCCACGTTCTGTTCAAACGTCGACGCTTGCTTAAAAGTCTTTACATTTTATTCTAATTTTTTTAACACTTTATACGATATAAGATGAATCTAATAAACAGTAAGATTAGTTTTGTATTAATTAAAAAGACATAAATTCATTTTTTGGATGTAAAATTAATTAATTTGATTAAATGGAGAGATAATTTAGTTTTATATTAGCAATAATTAATTACGGATAATTAATGGAATTATGATTAACATACAGTTGCAATTTATTTATATTTTTATTTAAATTATTTAAACACGTAATGTCACGTGCTCGTTAAATTATATATCTTACTAAACTGTATTCATTTCAAAATAAGAATGAGATTATGCATTAAGAATTTTGTTGGAGGCAGCGGCAGCGGCAGCTAGCTTAGCAATCCACTGGTTGATGGTTCCATAAAGCTAAGCTAAGCTTAGCTTAGAAATAAGTGATGGTAAACGAGGGCCAAGAAGTTGTGCCATTTTTTGTTTAGGGAGGGAGGGAGGCAGGTACGAGTACGACACTACGAATGGTCAATTTTGAAAAGGCGGGATTGGTTTTGTCAGTTTGGATGTGCGTTCAAAATGTTGACTTCTAGGTTCAGGTGGACTAATTGATTTTTGAGTTTTTTTAATTTATTTTGAGTATAAAATTAATTGATTCATGTCAGTTTGGATGTGAGTTTTTTTTATTTGTGTTTTGTTTCATTTTAATTAAATATTTAAACATTTATATGTATTTAGAATAGTTGTATGAAATAAAATTTGATCACGCATAAAAAAATATGACTGTCAAGTTTAATTTTTCTTAAGTTAAATTATGTGGATTCGACCAAAATTGAGTTATACTTACAAACACAAGGCTACCCTCTTCTCAAAAGCTTCGTCCCTCTCCCTTGGATTCTGTTTACCCTCCCCACAATGATGGCCATGTTGTGTTGTCATGGGGAGATGCTCAATTCAATTGATTTGCAGGATTATTTGATTTGATGCTTCTACCTACTCAATGAAAATCTATTTTCTTAGCGAAGTCTTCTGCCTACTTTACCCAAGATTACTAGTTGCTTGCCTTATTGGGTATTTTTTCTTAGAATTTTCTACTCTACATCGTCTAATTATACCTTATATGCTTGGACCAAACCTTTTATTGAATTAGACAAGACGGTCTTGTTTCTAGCAAGTAAAATCAACTTGATAAGAGAGGATGTGAACGAACAGCATTTATGGTGTGTTTGATAGTATGAAAATTTCATAGAAAATGTCACATATGAGGAATTAAATTCCATATTTGTTGTTTGACACACTACATTTTTTATGGAATTGAATTTCATGGTACAACCATTAAAGCATGTTTTTGCCTATTTTTCATTGAAAATTCTATCTAGTGGAGGGTGATTTTTATTTTTCATATAAGTTGAAAAATATTTTCTTTTCCAACTAAATGTTATCAAACGAACCCTTAGAGAATCATCTGAAGATTTGTTTTGTTGGCAACATGTGTCAAATTTATGTGCTTGTTTTATAATTGAGAAGTTGCTATGAAACTCACTTATTCAAAATTTAAATATATATTCAAATATAATGACTTTGAATATTACGTATAAATGAGCTTAAAATTACACGTATATAACCTTTAAATAAAATTTTTATAAAAGATGTGTGCAAAATTTATTTAATATAAGTTAAAGAGGTGACTTGTATTATGCGTATATGAAAAAAATAAAATAATTTAAATAAAAATCTATTGAGTGATTTTAATAGTAATTATTTAAACTTTAAATTTTGTAGTAAAAAATTTAAACAAAAAAGAGTCTTAGTGTGGTAAAGTTATTATGAAAATCAATTATTGTTTGTAGATTATGAGTTTAAAATTTGTTAACTTAATTAATTTTTATTTTTAAACAAAATACATAAAAAATATTTTAAAAAATTACTTTATTAACGAGACTTCATAATATCAAAACTTAATATTTAATTATATAATAATATAGATAGATTAGTTAAACTCGAACTCAAAAAGTTCCTAAATAAATAAACTAGAACTTTTTTTATGAGCTCAACTGTGTCCAAAATCTATAAAATTCCAAACAAACAAACATAAAGCATTGTTTGAATGTTTTATTTTTTATATATATATTTTAATGTTTTTATTTTTTATTTTCAATTTTCATCTCTATTAATGTGTTTTTTATAAAAAAAAATTTAAAGAAATGAAAAACGCATTCATTTTTTTGTCAAATATAAAACCAATTTTAGTATTTAGAAAGCAAGAAAATGTGTTCAAAATCAGGAAATTTTTTACTGGGAAACATGAATTGAAAATAAATAAATCAAAATTAAAAATTAACTGGTAAATTCTTAATAAGTTGTCAACAACTGCCGACACAAATCTATTTTGACAGCGACGGACAACAGTGAAGATGAAGAGGAAACTCACGGCAACGACGGATCAGCGACGATCGGCGACAAAGGGTCTGCGAAATTGAAGAGAAAAGGTCGACGACTCATGGCGGCGATGTTCAGAGACGAATCTGGGATGATTAGCAAAGGATTAGTGATGCTGAAGATGAACGATTGCAGGAGAAAGCAAAAGGTCGACAGCTCACGACGAGGGATATGCAACAATGGCAGCAAAGGACCTACAAATTTAAAGATGAGAGGTCAATGGAGGAAGATAAAGAGAACGGAGAAATGATATTTTAAAAAGAAATAAAAAATAGAAACACTAGATAAAGTATAAATTAAAAATATAGAGATTTTTGTATAAATATAATTTTTTGTATAAAAAATTATAAACAAATAGTACAAACATAATACAAATAAGAAACCAGAAGCAATCGATGACATGAGCACCGAGCACAAGAAACAATCGATGGCGAGTGTAAGATAGAACGACCAAAAGAAGGAACAATGACCGTGAGACCAAGGCTTGATCAACAACAACACAAGCACTGAGCAACAAGAAGTAATTGACAGCGAGAGAAAAAGATTGATCGAGAGATGAAATGACAACTGCAAGATTGAGGCTATATCATAACAACACAAGCACCCAACAAGCAGTAAGCAATCAGCGAGGTAACAACGACAATAAGCTTCGAGATTCATAAATGAAAATTAGATTTAGGGCTAACGACACAAAAATGATTGAAGGAGAAAAGGTAATATATATATAGTCGGTAACCATAATCAGTCGTTAGAACTGTGTTTTCGATAATTTTTTGTAATTTGTGAAATACCTTTAAAATATTTTGCAAATTACATAAACGACCTAAATTCAATATTGGAACATTCCACCCTGGAAAAATTTTAGAAAACATGGTAAAGTTTAACAAATGCAACATAAAAAAACAGCATCTAAAAGATTGTTTCTTGTTTTCAATACAAGTTTGAAAAACTGAAAACTTTTAATTTTCTGTTTTCTAATTTAGAGAAAAAAATAATTTGAACATAGTTTTTAATTTTTGATTCTTGTGAAAAATACTTTTAAAAAGGTACTCCAATTTTCTAAGTTAGGGCGAACAGCCCCTAAGTTGTTGTGGGTTGAACTCATTTGTAATCTTAACAATTGTAGAGTACTTAAAACATGTTTATGGAAAATAACTGAAGCTAAAATTTTAAATAAAATTATTCTTAAAGTAAAATTATATCGCTCACACATTCATCGTCCAACATGGGAGATAAATAGGAGGGAAGTCAAACCCTAGACCCATATCATGCTCATCTGTTTAGTTTTCTTGTATTTTTTTTATTATTATTATTAATTGAGTTTAATTAATGAGAGAATTAGTGAAATCTATCAAAAGCTTTACATAATCTGTTACATATATAGTCTTTTAATGATCTTGTGAGTCAATGCAAAAGTTGGTTCCCCCATTATTATTATATATGCTATTAGAGTTAATTTATATGAACAAATCGAATTTACTAATATGTGTAATTCACACAACAATTTTAACTGCAAAAATCCATTCAATATAAAACAATATTTGCGACAAGAACAAATGAAAATTTGACTTGTTTAGGGTTTAATTTAGTCATGTATTATTAAATAAAGTTAATAATATATAAATATAACAATAAAAGCATATTTGATAAAATTAAAAGTCAAGAATGAGTCAGTAAGAGGCACCTTATGCGTTAGATTGAATAAACATTATTATCACCAGTTTACTAATAACTATTGGTTTTGACATTGAAACAAAGAAAAAAGGCTGTGAAATATTATGATGTGTTTGGCAGAGGGTTACTTTTTTAATATTTTCAGCCATGAAAACTGGAAAGAGTACGAATTTTGTATGTATGACTAGTTTACCCTTAATTTAATCACACGATATAACCAGCAAGCAATATTTGTTTTCCCCACTACAAGCAAGGCGTTAAGCTCGTCATTTTAGCGGGATAAAAGCTGTGATCATATATCTGTTTATTTACGGGTAAAGAAATCGGACGGCAGGAAGCACAAAAGGACACAACACGTCGCCTGAGAGATTCGAACTCTCGCGGGGAAACCCCATGTACTTAGCAGGCACACGCCTTAACCACTCGGCCAAAGCGACGCTTGCTGAGCTTGGGAACAGAGATATCTTATGGACTTTCTAACTTGCATTGGATGCCATGCCATCCCCCTTGTCCCACGGCGGTCCTCAAGAATTTGAGGAGCGCTTTACAAACTTATTGACGATTAATCATCACGAGTTTGTATTACATTGGATACCTACCAAAAAAATGTAGGGGTTAGATTGGGTGGATTTATCATGCAAGTATCCGGGAGAGTTAATTACATCAATAATAACCTAACTTTGCATTCTATTACTATTTGATCACTAAACTTTAAAATATTACCTGTTAGTCACTGATATTTCAAAACGGTTAGTACTTAATCACTGAACTTTGAAATGTTACCTGTTAGTTACTGATATTTCAAAACTGTTACTATTTAGTTACTGAACTTTAAAATGTTATCTATTAGTCACTAATATTTCAAAACTGTTACACTGAACTTTAAAATGTTACCTGTTAGTCACTAATATTTTAAAACTGTTCCTCATTCGTCACTCGTGAATTTAAAGTTTAGTGACTATCGAGTGACAGGTGAAAAACGATTTTGAAATATCAATGACTAGTAGGTAATATTTTAAAGTTCAGTGACTAAGTAGTAATAATTTTGAAATATTAGTGACTAGTAGGTAATATTTTAAAGTCAGTGACTAAATAGTAACAATTTTGAAATATCAGTGATTAACAGATAACATTTCAAAGTTCAGTGACTAAGCAGTAACCGTTTTGAAATATTAGTGACTAACAGGTAACATTTCAAAGTTCAGTGACCAAACAATAATAAAATATAAAGTTGAGTTATTATTGGTATAATTAACCCGTTCCGAGAAGACCTAAGTTTAGATAAAATTAAGAATATATATATTAAATTTATTTTAAATATATATTCCCCTCCCCTTCACCCCACCACCACCGCAATGAAGAATCTAAAAAAGTTGTCCATTCCAACCAAATTAAATATTATATTTAATTTAAATATCTCTGACTAAACTCTCTCATTTCCCACTCTAATAAAATTAAAAATTATAATAATTATATTTATTATAAATTTTATCCAACACTAATGTCTCTTCTCCCACCTACCATCTCTTCCACCCCCTAATTGAAAATCTAAAAGCTCAAACGCCATTTTTTCAATCTCTTTCTTTTTTATTTTCTTTCAAGAATACATCTATAAATTATTAATTTTATAAAATTTAACCATCTGATCGTATTTTCACCATGAAGTGACTCTGATGTATAAGAAAATAAGTATTTCAGAATTTTTAACAATTATTTTTATTTTTTCAGTACAGATCCATAATATATATGTGATATAATATCTTGACGTCATATTACAATTTTTTTTATCAATATAAATAATTGTTGTATAATTTTAAATTTTACGTTTTTTGTCATTATTGTTCGCCTTCCCTTACTTAAGTATCCTGGCTTCGCTTTTGGGGTTAGATCCTACGATATAGTCATTGACGCTCAAATTAGTTAACCAAGAAAGTGGATGTGTAAAATATAAGATAAAGTAGATATTTTTAGCTATAAAAAACCATTATCTTTATGTAGGTTGAGCTAAAACTTAGGTAGGCTACATAGTATCATCGTCGAGATTTTCGATGCTCGACCTTTTTTACGATGTGATGGCAAATCTCTCAAGTTAATCATAAATTCCCAGAGATTTGGATCCGTTAGATTTATTTGAAGTACGTAAGAAAGAAGGCACATATCTCTTCCCTACTAGCTTCTTGTAGAGACATGTGTCAGGCTAATATTTGGTCTTTCTTGGGGTAAATGGGTATTCTTGCATCCTTAAAAGTGTTCCCTTGTCACACCCCCTTTCGAGCATAGCTAAGTTGTACATTTGGTTTTGGGGGTGGTTGAATTAGTCATTTTTTCTTTCATTTAATGGTCTGACTATTTCTTTCCTAATGCCAATCCCCCGCAATTATAGTTATATGAGTAGCATTTTGGCAATTCATGCCCTTTTAGGGTGCTTTTCGGCTCATATTAGCTAATGGAAAGGTGCATGTGACATTCAAAGCACAACAATTGCTCTTCCTATTCTCCATAAGTTTCTACCTTGCTCATAGTGCAGTTTACTTGTATTTTGATGAACTTTGAGGAATGCTTGAACAACTTGGTTTGCCCGGGTTTTCCTCTTCAGCTCAACTCCCTTATTTTTTGATCATTCTTCTTTATTTGTCTTAGTTAGTTCTTTTTTTATTTTACTCAATCTTTTCGTTCGTAGTTTGGCCAACTCTTGAGCATGTCTTCTAGTTACTCCCAAATTACGAGGTCTAGATTGGTAAGTAATGCAAGCTCGGACACTCGGTCCAACTCAACCTTTGAGTTTCCAATCTTTACTACCCTAGAGTTCATCCAAGGTGTGACTTAGGATTGTTTATCTATCGGCCCTTCATCGATCACAATTTTGAGGGTTGTTTCCGTCGAGCAAGGTGAGCTCCCCAAGCTTCTAAGTATCTTTTGCCCAAGCTAATATGGGTGGTCCCCTAATTGCTTGGTCGATATTCATTGGCTTGGGGAGGGCCTTTAGCTGTTTGAGGTAATTCCTAAGAAGTAAGAGGTGTGTTGAACATGACTTCATTAAGACGAAAATATTACATTTGGAGTGGGATGATCCCCTTCCGTGCCAGTGGTGTAACCTTTTTAAACATTCCAGGTGTTTGATAGGCTTTTCTTATAGGTCTTCTAATTGGTATGCCCTTGGACTAAGTGTCTCAACAACCAGATAGGGTCCCTCATAATTTTTGGTGTTAGTTTATTAGTATCCCAAGGATTACTAACACTGACCCCACGCAAAACACGGTCTCCAGGTAAGAAATTTGTTACTTAGATATGCTAGTTGTAGTATTGAGCAATCTGTTGGTTGTAGGGTGTAACACTCTGCCATTTATTTCTAATTTATATATGAAAAAAATTATAAGATAAAAATTTTCTTAAAATATATTCAAGGTAATACTTATTTCTCAAAATCAAATGTGGGCCCAAGTTGCACAGCGAAACCATTAATGGGAAATCTCGTGATTTCCCTAGTTAATCGCCCAATCAAACGACTCATATGAGACAAGTGCTACCCAACCTTCTGTCAAATTTTAAGTTATTCAAGCTATCATGTAAAATCTTAAAAAGTTTTATAGAAACTAAAAATGATCCAAAAATCTATCATTGTGTAGAAATATCAACTTCTAAGGACATCACTCAACCCCTTACAAAATTTTAAGAAGTCGGGTTGTTGTTCACAACTACATTGTTGTTAGGACACATTTTGTATTCTAATTTTTTCACTAACCAAATCTTCATTATTTTTTTTGTACCATCCATATGCCATTGAAAAGCTTGCTCAACAAATTATTCAAATTTCATTCTATTTCATGAAGGTTTTAACACTCTTGAGTTAGGCTCAAAGTGAATTGATCTGACTGAGCAACTACCCTATGCAATTGTTACTAAAATGAATGAGCATATTTCTTTTTGCAAAATTTGAACGACAGTGAGACTAGATTTAATAGAAACTAGACTTCTTCTTATATTTCGTGAAAATTTCTCAGATTCTTCATCCATTTGAAATTTCAAGCAACTCACAAAAATAGGTGATTTGCAGCCGTGTTCTATTTTGGATTGATTAGATATGTTTCACAAGAAAATTCATAACTAAATGCAAAAAAAAAAATCCTCTTTTCGGTGATTCTCTCACGGCAAAAGATCAATACCACAATCTAATTTCTGAGAAAAATATAATAAAATACATAACTCACTTTTAATCACCCTATTCAATTAGTCACAAACAGTAGCATCACGTCATAATCCAATATCTCAAACTACAAATGATAGTCCCCGCAATGAGATGATGGAGATGCAACCCGAATTACTTCAAAATATTTCTTTGCATTTGTGGAATTGCACTTGCACCCGAAAACTTTTGGAAAATTATATTTTACCCAATTTTTGCAATTACCCAAATACCCTCAACGTTGCAATCCAAATGACCAGAACAGATCTCAATTTCTTATCTTTTAAATTTTCTTAAAAATCCTCTATATTACAACCAACTCCCCTTAAGAAAATTTCCTTAAGTTAGAGTTTGAAATGGATGGATCAAAATTCCTCAATTTACAATACTTAAATCATTTTCTTCAATTTTTATTTTTATTTTTTTTTTTTGGGGGGGGGGGTAAATTTAAGGGTATTACAATTTTTTCTTTAATAAGAAAAAAGAATTCTCCCAGTTCTCAATTTAGTAATATGTTTCGAGAAACAGAATAGTAGACTCAATAATAAGAGTAAAGTAAAGTTCGCTAGTCAGTTTAGAGTGAAGAGGTAAATAAGAAGGTTTTTCTTTGCATAAGTCCCAATTCCATAAGAAAGTTGAGGAAGCTTTTTTGTATGTCAAAATTACACACAATTGCAAGGAAAATGGGAAAGATTAGAGGATTAAGCAAAAGTGGTTGATGATCAAAACAGAATTATAAAAGTGATAGATAGGTGTATACTAATAATCATATTATTATTATAGTTGAAGCAAAATGAATGAATGAATGAAGAATTCTTGCATAATGATAACAATACATGTGTGTGATCCTCATATCATCAACTGATCCTCATATCATCAACTGATCCTCTAAAACTAAAAATAGTAAGAGGCAAGTTCTGATATTAAAAAAAAAGAAGAAGAAAGAGAAGTAGTTCGAATAATTTGTAGTCAGTCATTTTTCTTTTTTAAAGTTTGGCCACCTCCCTCACAAAATCCTCCAATTCCAACCACGACCTTCCGCCTTCCCTCACCGCCTCAACTGCCTCCTCTCTCAGCTCCTTCGCTCTCTTCTTCTGCATTTTGCCGCCTCCACTCATTGACTCGGCGATAGCACCCGCCAACTCGTCCGGGTCCGGCACCGTGTCCGCTCCCTCACAGACCCGGACCCCCGCTCCCAAGTACTCCACCACAAGCTTTGCATTCACAAACTGGTCCGCCTCCATGGGCCAACCCAGTATCATCACCCCACCCGCCACCGCCTCCAGCACCGAGTTCCACCCGCAGTGACTCAGAAACCCGCCCACGGCTCGGTGGCTCAGAATCGCCACCTGTGGGGCCCACCCCCTTATCACCCTCCCCCTCTCCGATACCCGATCCTCGAACCCCTGGGGTACCGACCCGTATCCATTTTCAGCTTGTTGGGCCGTGATGGGCTTGACGACCCAAATGAATCGGATCCGGCTTCTCTCCAGCCCAGAGGCCAAGGCCTCCATTTGGTCCCTTTTCATCAACTTCTGGCTTCCGAAGCAGGCGTATAAAACGGACTCGTCGGGGCACTCGTCAAGCCATGACATGATCTCGACATGACCTGGACGCTCAATCTCAGCCCCCAAATTCAGCGGCCCGACCCCCCAAACCCGGCCGTGGGCCACTGTCTTCCTCAAATGATCCAGATTCTCACCCTCAAGCCCACGAAAAGTGTTAAAAACGCACCCCCAACTCGACATATTTGCGACCATGCCATTCTTGACGAACTCGAGCTCGGGGTCCTGTTCCCTGTATAGCCGGAATATGGAAGGAAGATGCTCCTTAGCGAAACTCGGCGATCTGGGCAGATCAGGAAAATCGACGGCAGATAAAGAGCGGACGGAAGCGACGTTCGGCCAGAGAAAATTGAGCATACAGGCCAAGAAAGCGGAGGCGGAGTAGAAGGCAATTCTGGGAATACCCAGTTCCTGGGCGAGGTGGTAAGTCCAGCCGAGGAAGAAATCGGAGATGATGACCGCCGGGGGAGACGGGTGGGACCTGAACCACTGGAGAATTGGGGCGTGAAGCTTGCCGAGAGCATTCGTCATGGGGACGTTGCCGGCGTTGCCTAGTTCGCGGACGTTTTCGACGTCGGGGGCGAGGGAAGGGTGGTGGGGGAAGGGGAGGACAAGGGTGCCGATGGAAGAGTGGGCGGCGAGGAGAGGGCGGAGACTGGGGAGGTTCTTGGGGGTGACAAGGATGGTCACGGCGAGGCCGCGGAGGACGAGGTGGTGGGCCAGGTCCAGCATCGCTAGCATGTGGCCCTGTGCTGGGTATGGGAAGAGCAGGATGTGGACGCCTTCGCCTGAACCAGAGGGCTTATCCATGGTTCAGAGAGAGAGAGAGAGAGAGAGAGAGAAGCTGATTGGAAGTCGATGAAAGCCGAGATTGACTCAGTCGGCGCAGAACACTGGGCCTTCGGCGCAACTCGATTCAGATTTGGTCAGCTCGTAGCTGTGATCGAGTTGACACGAACCATATCTACTGGCTCGAGCTCAACTTGATTAAGGCTGGCCAAACCGTTCACTCGACTCGATAAGCTCAAATCAGATTCAAATGAACCAACTCGATCGGAGAATGTTGACCGACGCTAAAGGATTTTGAAGAAGACGAACAAACAAGACCCCTACATACCTGAAAGTGCAAAATCAGAAAAATCAAAAATCAGAACCTCCCCAATCAGGAGGAGAAGACCAACGAAGAAGACTGTCAAATCAGCAATCAAACCCCCATTCTATGCAACTTAGCCAAAAATGGAAACCCACAAGGAAATCAACTCGAAAGGCCGAGAGATACGGAGGAACAGAAATCAGAAATCAAAACCCCCTTTTATCTGAAACTTAGCCAAAAATCGGAAAATCAAATCAAATCTTCAATCCCGAACATACCTGGAAGTGCGAATAAGCTGAAAACCGAACACAGCCTCAACCCCACCGTGAGGTTTCTTCAACATCGCAACATCGAGAGAGAGAGAGACAGAGAGACAGAGGACGACGAAAAAGAAAAACGGCTCCCTTTCTTCCAAAATAAGGATCGAGAACGCAACATTTTATTGTTATAGGAAATAAAAAAATATATATATTATTATATTATAGCTAAGAAAAATAAATCGTACTATAACATTTTATATTTATCATTTTATTGGTATTACCAATCTCACATCAAATTAAAAAAAAAAAAAAAAGAGAGAGCGATTTTACCAATCCAAATCAAATTAAGGTTGAATTTTCTTTATTAAACAAATAAATTAATTAAAATTAAAATTGTCATATAAAACTAAAAAAATAACATATTTTTATCACAAATAATCTCTATCATAAAAATCATCTTCATTGACATATATGTGTGTGTGTGACAAAGAACAATTACAAACTAGATTATTAAAAAAAATTCACCCCACCGATTATCAAACACATTCATGGGTATTATCTATATATATATATATATCACTCACATATATGTACACACATATGTGTGTAACAAATATGCGAAGTGTAAATGCAAAGACTGTAGAAGATACAAATAGCAAGAATTAAAGGAAAAAATATTACTGAACTGTGCAAGCAAACAACTAAACAAGAACACTGCCGAAGTAAGAAGTGAAGAAGTGTAAAATTAATGGGCTACCGATTGCCTGAAGAAGATGAACAAAGAAAATTTTGAAGAAGATAAAGTAACACAATCTTGGAAGGTGATTGAAGAAGAAATTAGTGGGCCGAGGGCTTTCGATTTCGCAGAAAATTAAATGTGTGGGAATCATAGTACATGATGCTTATTGCTTATCTTTCTCATTCAGCAGATCCATGGAATGGATCGTGGTTCATCCATCTGCAGCTTAACCAATGGTTCAAGGAAAGATACGTCAATTTTTGCCTTGCAAGTTTAAGAATCTATTAAATTCTTCAAATATTACGTATGATTATCAGTTTTACTCCATAAGTCCTCCTATTTCAAGATGGTAAGACAATCATATTAATTTTATGTAATGTAATGTATAATAATCTTATTTATTTAATATTTGGTACAAAGAAAATCATATAGAAAAAATTTACAAAAAAATTTTAGAGATTGTGACACTGAAATAAAGTCGTTATCTCAATATCCAGCAAGAGCTATTGCCCCTTGCCCTCGGGCCTCAACTCCATCCCATTTATGAGTCTTAATGCATGATCAATTTGGTCTCTTTTGGTTATCATTGGGGTCGTTAATCATTAAGGGCCCATAAATGTCATCGTACGATAACTGAAAATTAAATAGAACTCATTAATGATTGTTTCTAAATTGGGTCGGGCCCCTATTTTGAATTTTGAACAAAAAATGTATTATTCAGTATAAATTTACAAATTGACTTAGCTTATATAGATAAAAGAGATTTATTCTCTTTAAAGTCATGAAGTTCCCTTCTCTGTGTCTTCCCTATTTGTCACAAGGCAAGTCCTAATCCAAAGTTAAATGTGTGCTAATTTCTATCTAATAGTGCAAATTCATGAGAGTGCAAAAATCATCTAATAAATATTTAAGTTTTGAGTTGAATTAGAATAGCAATTATCTAGCGAGAGAGTTGCAACACCATTTCTTACTATAATAATTATTTTTACATGGAAGTATGTAACACAATTAGTTTTTTTTTTCTCATTTTGCATATAATAATTTTTAGGTCGAAATCTTTGATTATGTCACCATCATCTCAAATGATGTCAGGATGAGGGAGCCAAATGGCAGGTGGAGTATACAGCAAAAGGGCACAGTATCCACCACATCATTTGTAGTTGCGTTCACACCCTTGAGTGGGTTGGTGAGGCCACTCTCCTAATGGTCCACTGCATGCTTCATAATAATCTAAGTACAACTCATTTGAATCAACACTTGGGACTCCTTTAGTCACGGCTCATCATCACTCATCGCCAATTCACAAGCCCCACTCTCATCTTAACTCTTTTTAAGTAGATTCGGGAAATAATTTATTTTTTGATTTGGACTTGTATGACAATATTGTTCTTTCCTAACACCTACAAATATAAATGAACATGTCCAAGACATGATAGATTTCAAGAAATTTAAACTTGGACCATCTTTATTCATAGTGATATCATAAACAAATTTGCAAGATATTGTTATACAAAAAATGAAATTCTTGGAGACTTTTTCTGAACTTTTTCTTCTGATTCCTACCCCAACTGCTTTGTTCCTTTAAATAGACAAAGCACTTGGCCATAAACCTCTCCCCTGAGGCACGGAATTCCCCCTTTCTTGTGTTCTGGCAGCCCAACTTAAAGAAGCTTAATTAGGGTTCCAAAATGGATTTGCACTTTACCAGAAAGGGCTCATTTCCAGTCATCTTGGTAGCAGCAATATTAATGGCTTGGATGTTCTCTTGTGGAAGCTCAGGCACAGACAAGGACAAGGAGGAGTGCACCCAGCAGCTGGTTGGGATGGCAACCTGCCTGCCCTATGTTGAAGGCAACGCAAAAGCCCCAACTCCGGACTGCTGCAGTGGCTTGAAACAAGTGTTGAAGGCAAACAAGAAGTGCCTGTGTGTCATCATCAAAGACAGGAACGACCCAGATCTTGGCCTCACCATCAATGTTACCCTTGCTCTGGGCCTGCCTTCTGCCTGTAATGCCCCTGCTAATGTTTCCCAGTGCCCCGGTATGCTTTTTTTTTTTTTTCCTCATCTTTTTTTAGATTGTCTTAAATTCGAATCCAGTGGACTCATTCAAAGTAACCCAATTCAAAGACTCAACGAGCTTAGAAGGCCTTTATCTATTAATAGTCCCTCATGTCTGACTATTCAGTGAGCACTGCAGTTTAGAGAATGGTGAATCTTAATGAGATTTTTGAGATTGAGTACATTGGGGTCGAAAGTAAGAATTTATCTTTCTTGTATACCATTATTATTCACACAGTCAATTTAAGCTCCAGATTTGCTGGCTCAAAGACCTGAACACGTTTTCGAATCCCGTTAAAATTATCTCTAATTAATTTTGTCTCAAAATTTATATCAATAGCACTCTCAACAGATTTTCATGGCTGAAATGCATGTGCAGCCCTTCTTCACCTGCCCCCAAATTCGCCAGATGCTCAGGTGTTCTACCAATTTGGAAATGCCTCCAACGGCAGCAGCCCAGCCAAGAGCCCAACTAGTGCTTCTGTTCCAAGTGGTGCGTAGTAGTAGTAGTAATAACCATTTCTTTGACTTACTATCTATGTTTAATTTGTGTTGTGATGGTTTGGTTTTTTGACTTGTTATTTGGACTTATCTGTGCGGAAACAGTGAAAGACAAACCCACAAGTGCCAGCAGCACCGGGGCAAGCGGGGTGCAACCAAACAGTGGCAAGAGATGGATGGGATTGCAAGGCATTGTTAATGTTGTTGGGCTCTTGCTTTGTTTCTTTTACAGTTCGCACTTGTTCCTGTAGGCGTTAGATCTCTTCACATGGATGGATTCCAGTCTCACATCAATCCTGCAATATAAATAAATTTATATTTTATTTTTCTTTTAAAAAATCATTATAGTTCAATGGTGTTAATGCCTTCTTTTTATTAATATGTTGGGTTTATCACAACTGACAACACCTTGGTGTTGTAAGAATTTTGAGACATTTTAGCCATTTTATTAGACTGACAATTTTATCTTGAACAAGGTCTTTGCAAAAATAAAAATGATCCCTTATAAGTTAGTTTTTTTTTTTTTTTTTTAACTTAGATCTAATATGAGATTATTTTTCTTAACATGAGTTCTAAATTAAAACGGAACTATGTGCATGAGGGATTCAAGTATAACTATACAAGTTTCACACATGACACTGAGTGATGTCATCAAAATATGGTTGGATGCATATATAAGGTTACACCTCTCAATGGATCAGATCTAGACCAGATCCGACTAGATCCATTGATTCAAATTATTAATTAATAATCTAATTTGTATCCATTTATAGAGAAATGTACTTTGTGAGCAAATCAATGTGGGCATCTAAGGGTGGGGCTTACACTCTCTCCACTATATTAGGCAACATAATTATTTTGTCCATTTATAATTGGACTAAATCTCATGAATTTGAATCTTAGTAGATCCGCACCATATGATCTCCACCAAATCCATTTTTAAACCTTCCTTTGTATTTTTCTATAAGAACACATGTATACATAAATGTATTTTTATCCATAAATGAGTATTAAATATTGTTATAATTATGACTCAAAATTAAAATTTAACTATGATTTAAACTTTAAATTTGACTATGATTAAGACATAAAATTTAATTGTGATTCCAATAAATCTACAATTAAAGATTTATTTTCTTCATGGCTCATCTTATTAGAATATAGATTTATTTAAATCTTTTTTTTATATATATCTATAAATGAGTAGTAGATCTATAAATAAGTATCTAATACTTTAAAATTATTACAACTATATCACTATTATTATACTAATATCATCTTAGTGATATTTTGTTCTTTTGATTTTTATACGTTAAATTTCTGTATTTGTTTATGTGGTTGATGGTTTGATTGTGATTTGTTTTCGATCTAAAATCATAATATATATAAATATATAGATACATTTATACCTGTACAAACATATATACATATACAAACAAGAAGGTATATATATACATATATATATATATATATAATTTCAGGAGTTCAATGTAAATACTTGGCGAGTTCTGTGGCTTTGAAATTGTTGATGGATTGACTAATTTACCCATTACTTTTGGTGTGTTTATTACGTGGAAGATGCCTATAATAGTGCGTTCTTTGTACCTTGTAAACGTTAATTGCTCCAGCTTTCCGGGTAACCGGATGCTGCAAATGAGAGGTCTTCTGATAATAATAAAAACGGACTTTGTTGTTGAAATGTAAACTTTTTTATATATATATGTATGCAATTTAATTTTCGTCCTATCCTATATAAGTTTTTCAAATGTATATAGCTGTAGCCAGAAATGAGCTTTTCTTGTTTTATACGTACCCAGCTAATCAACCAATTATATAAGCCTTCCCTCCTTATCCCAACTTCCAGTTAAAAAAGTTTCTCTGTGTGACTTCTCCTGCCTCTTCCTGCTAATCAAAGATAAAAAGACTTATTATAACATTATTACAAGTTTGAAGATGATTTGTAGACTCGTGAGACCAAATAAGATAATCTAAACCTCCCCCATAAATTACCAAGATGTTACATTTGCTTGTTAGATCGATCAAGCGTGTTTTAGAAATATTGGTTAATGAAGTAGAAGTCACGTTACATTTTATATAATTTATCACAAAAATACAATTGACACCAAGTTTTTATTTTATAGTTAACCTTTCTCTTTGTCATCACCTTGTCGTGACCACCAATTTACATAGTGGGGAGACAATTAGGGTTGGGCTCCCAAGGATGCACCAATGGTACCCAAACTGAAAAGGTGTTGCTTTCAGTGTCTTTCGCTTTAGAAGTTCACTGTTGTTGGCACATTCATATGGCCTTATTGCATGGAGTCGTTGAACCTTTTCCTAAATGGTTTTCATTAATGCTCTTTATGCCACTTCTAGGAAATGCAGTGAAATGGATGCCGCTTTGTCATGTTTCGTGTTTTCCTTCCATGCCTACTGAAAGTAAAGATGCGTTTGATTGGAATTTTTTTTTTATAAAAAATGTCACAATAATGATTTTTTTTTT
Organism: Diospyros lotus; assembly: GCF_014633365.1. Taxonomy (NCBI): domain Eukaryota; kingdom Viridiplantae; phylum Streptophyta; class Magnoliopsida; order Ericales; family Ebenaceae; genus Diospyros; species Diospyros lotus. Next base: position 9,151,020 of record NC_068342.1, read on the forward strand.
TACGTTTGATTGCTTAATATTTTTCGTGAAATTTTTTTATGATACAACATATTGAAACATATTTTGATCTATTTTTCGTATAAAATTACAACTAAGAGGAGTTGAGGATTATTTTTTATGAAATTAAAAAATATTTTTTTTATCTTTTTTTCAAGACACCTTAAAAGTGATGGATCAATGCTATTGGTACACCCATTTTGTACATCTTAGGCTACATAAGGGGGTATTATGACAAAAAAACCCCTCATGAGACGTATAGAAACAGTGTAATACTCTCTTATGTAGCCCAAGATATACAAAATGGGTGTACATTTAGCATGATTCAAAAGTGATTTCATTTCCTCTTATTTTCTTTTCAAAAAATATTCTTTTGATGAGAGAATTTCTTTCCTCAAAATATATATACTAATTTGTTTAAAAAATATAAAGAAAGTAAGGTTGCGTTCTCTTTCGTGTTTCAATTTTCAGTTTTTAGTTTTAAATTCATTTTCAATTTTGTGTTTTGAATATCTATTTCGAAATTTTTGAAAATATGTTTTTTTTATTATTTTGAAAAACTATATCTTAAAATAAAAAACTAGAAAATTTGAAAAAAAAAATATTTTATGATATTTTATTTAATGAATTTGATTATTAAATAATAAAATTAACTCTTTTTAATAAAATTCTATTATTAAAATAAAATAATAAATGTAATTAATAAATTATTGACATAACGATAGTTTATATTAAATATTATTATACATAATATGTGTTAATGGTAGAGAATTAATTCCAAATATATTACAGTTTTAATAAATATATTATCAAACAACATATCATTATCCTATTTCATTATTTCAAGATGTTCCATTTTCATTAAACATTTCTCTCAAACTTCATTTGTCACATTTCCTTATCCATCACATGCTCCACTTTTCACTCATACCCAAACAATCACAAAATTATGTCTAAAATTCAATTGTCTATTCTTACAATCAACAAAGATGTGTTGAACATTCAACTATCCAATATAGCTTGAATATTAGTGTATTTTTTTCTCCTTAGTACCAAAGAAAATGAGGGCAATTATAGTTTAACTTAAAAGAGACTTAGACAAATTATAACTATATATTGAATCTTAGCAATGGAACCAAGCTTTATTACTACCAAAAACACTATTATTATCCCATTAAAACACATTAACTAGTCCTTAATCTATCTTGATTTGAATATGGCCTATATGTCTTGCATATATCAAAATTATAGAATCATTTTTCAGTTTTTTGAGACCATAACATATTAAAACCACATTTTTAGAGTCCAAATTTAACCTGCTTGGAGGATGGTCAAAGCCCATGAACACTAAAATGAATATAGATGAAAGAGTTAACCCTATACATTGCAGTGGGAACAGAATGATATATTTACTTGTTCAAGAATAATTATGAGTTAAACTGAATATATTCTTAACGAAGAAAAATTCTTATAATATACCCAAAAGTAATTTATTACACTAGTCGTCCCATATTCATTTTTAACTTAGAAAAATACAAAAAAAAAAAAAAATCACATCCTCACGAGCTAACCATATGCTAAGAATTATTGTTCTTCAATTTATTAAAATTTATTCCTAATATTACCACCCATTATTTAACATTGTTATTTTGCATATTCATTCTCCGTTGACTAAGCACTTGTCAAATGGGCTAGTTCGGTCACATTAAAGTTTAACATGTGTGTCGGGCTAGGCATAACCTGTTTGGTAAACAAAAGTTATAATATTATCTACAATATTAATTTTAACATTAATGTTATGTATAACATGACCCTAATAAAAGAAAACATAATAATATTTATAATGTATAATGATATCTATAAAATTAAATAACTAAAAGTATTGGTTAAAAAAATATAAGTAAATATATAATATTTTTCATTGTTTTTACACTAAAATTTAAAATTAATGTAAAATTATTTGTTATATTTGTAGTCTCCAAATGGTATTAACTATTCAAACATTTTGAATCTTTAACTTATTAACAAAATCCATGATACATCTTTTAAACTAAAAATACACAAATCTTGTTCTCTGAACCCTAAAGCTTGTTCCCTAATTCCAAATATTTAAAATCATAACAATAATAATGTTCTAATTCCATAGCAACTATTTATAAATTTCAAAACCAATTTTCTATATCATTTTTAGACTTCGATTTTTTTTAATATGTGCCCAACCATCACTGCATTCTTAAATCCACACAATTCTACTTATTTGGTTAAACTGGGCAGCCCATCCTATAAATAAAAAATGAAACATTTGCCCTGTGAGAGATTTCATCTTTTATAGACAAAAAATGAAACATTATCTATTATCAATGATTTTTTTATTATGCTAATGATGACAAATTTTAATTTTCATTTATCGAGGAGTGGTGTAAGGTTGGAATTTAAGTAAGGGAGTTATATGTCATAAAAAAAAATATTATTATTTTATGAATAGATTATTTTTGTGACAAAATTGTGTGACAATGCTTATTCACATCTTTAAACCAAAGAAAAAGATACCAAAAATAATAATACATTGGTGCACAACACATTCTTATGTATGCATTTTTAAGCAAGATTGACACTATTTTGTGAGAAATATATAGAATTGATATGTTGTTCAACATGAATCTCACTTTCATCCCAATATTCTTTTTTTTTGTGTTACGTGCATTGTCCTACCTCTTACCCCCTTACATTGTCTAACTTTTTATTCTGATGGAGTTCGCATCTAACAATATAAGATTGCCTGACGCGAGTAATTGATTAGTCATAAAAAAATATAATTAATTTTTTTTAGATAATTAATAATTTTTATCTTACCATCACTAAACACCTATTTATCCATATTTATTAGGAACGAAAAAATGAGATAGGAACTTTAAATATAAGCCATTTCCCTAAATTGAGCTATTTTAATTCCATTACATCATTTAATATATGTTTTTATTTGTCCGCCCTTTCTAACAGAAGGGGAATTCCTTCGCAAAAATGTAAGAAGGAGAGCGTAAGTGTAATGTTTTAGAAATGTAGGGGGCAGTTGTGTCCGTTTACAGTAAACATCCGAGACGTAAGTGTAATTTATCGAAAATAGTTTTACACCGTCGATAAGATTTAGATCGGCGCATTGCGAGCGCTTCTTTCTCTTTGGTTTCACCAAAAATCTCGCTCGCATTCTTGCGAGCTCTCCTTTTTGTCTCTCCGTCTCTCTTCTTCAATCCCAATTGAGCCGAAATCTAGGGTTAGGGTTTGGGATTATTCGCCATTCCTGATTTATCTTCATCACAGCAACCATTTCATCGAAATCGATTTGCTGTATAGATAAAGGTAGAAGAGGGTTTGAATATGGATCTGGTGGCCTCGAACACGCATGGCAACCTCGACGAGCAGATTGCGCAGCTCATGCAGTGCAAACCTTTGTCGGAGCCCGAGGTTCCTCTCTCTCTCTCTCTCTCTCTCTCTCTCCCCCCCCCCGGCATACTTGTTTATATCCTCGTGATTTCTCATGGGTTTAAAGATCTTACATGATTTTAATTCTTAGATTTGACACTCTTTCAATTGCGCTACTTTCGTACGGATCCGAACCGATTTTGCCTTGATATCCACGTTCTAATTTGAAATGATTTGTGAGCATATGTATCCTTGTACACGAGTGTATTCGGATATTAAGGATATTACTTTTAGGATAATCTTGGATGTTTTTGATCTGTGCTTTACGGAAGGACGATGGCTTTAAACCGTGTGTAATGTTGGATTTTTCTTTCGTCCCGTCCTATGCCTCTCAAATTACCATTTGTTTGGTCTACATGTTTTCTAGAAACCTGTTGAGTTCTGTTTGGGATGGAGGTGTAGTTAAAAGAAAAATTGCTAGACTCCCTTTATCTTTCAGATAAACCAAGGAGCTGAACAAAGAAAATGGTGCGTATGAGATATTTATGATCGGGAAGGTTGGATCCTAGATTTATGTTGTAACTATAGGATTGTGAGTTCAGAGATTTTTGCAGCTGCATTTGGCCTATTCTGTTCTTACTTAATGGTTGAGGTCCACTTTCTTAATTGACTGCTGTGATGAGTGGTCTACTGCATTTCTAGAAGGCTGGAAGGATGGTTTTAATGCTTGTTTCCAAAATTTTGGATATTTTCAGTAGTGATTTTTCTGGTTTTGAAATAGTTAGTTATTCAAGCTGTAACCAAATGGACCCAGGACTCCATTGATTTTCTATTCTGTTCGTTCCAAAGGTTCCTAGCATTTGAGTGTGATGCTTCAAATGTTTCCCTTCAAAGGAACTTCCTTTTCGCTGAGGAAGTGTAAGTTAGAAAGTCAACACACTATCTTGAGCTTTATTTTTGCTGTAGCTAACACAGCTCCGAAACCTAAACTTAATCTGTCATGGAGTTGTTCGGAAATGGCATGTTATTAGTGGTCTTCAAGCTGCGAGCATACTTTTGGCTGGACAATTTCATTTCATGTTAGTCACAAGTACACAGTACAAACTAACTTTGGTGCTTTCCTGTGAATACATCTTATTTTTGCAAAGAAAGTGGTATCCTAAACCTAAAGGACTACCAGCTGCTGGGCAGTTTTTGCTAATGCTTTGCTTTTTCAAGAATACACCTCAATGTATGTCAGATACAGAAATCCCCTGTCCTATATTTTTTGCCTCTTCCTAAATTTTGGAGGAACTGGAGAAGTTATATTCTTATAATAACTCTACTGGATGTGAGAAGCCTGTAATTTGTTTTGAGAAGTCTTCTTTGACTTGGTTCCTCTGGTTCTTGGAATAATATTACTCGGCTTTTCTAAATTTGTGAAGCATCATGGTTGGACAATTTCAAGGATGTGGGATATATGTATTTGGCATGGCTCATCCAAGATGTGAAACTACATAAGTAGAGGAGTTCTAATAGAAATTTTGGATTTATTCAGAACATCATTTTTTCTTAAATAAATAAGGGAAAAAAATGTTATATATCTTCTTAAACGTAGAGCATATAATCCAATTAAATTTCTGTATTTATTTGCAGAAAAGGAATTCTATCATCTAGCAAAGAAAAAAAAGGGAAAAAAATGGAATTCTGCTGTTAGATGTCTTACTCCTTTTGACGGATGCTTCTTGTTGCTCTTTAGACGTTGCAGAATTGATTTAAGCAGGTATCTTTACTTTGGTGGATGTAGGTCAGGGCACTATGTGAGAAGGCTAAAGAGATACTAATGGATGAAAGCAATGTTCAGGTATGGTCTGTGTTCTTGTTGTGATATTTCTGGTATTATTTTTTATTCAGTATATAACAAATAATAGATTGAGCTTTGTGTTTTGGTCGCCTTTTATGTAACTTGTTCTAGAAATGGAATTTGAAACTGGTCTCCCAGGATTGCTTTGACTTTGTGTTATATATGATATTTACTCTCTGGTTCTCTGGTTTTTCCTCCCCTCTCTCAACACATGGGCTTGCAAGTACATTAAAACATGGGCAAATATGCAGGCGTGCATACTAGTTGTAGTTTTTTTGAAACATATACAGCTCAAGCTAATGAGCTGTGTCTTGGGTTGTCTTATAGGTGAGGAGAAGATGTCATTTGTTATCTTAGCTCTGAGTTTTATATGTGCCATCAGAAAAAGTGGCCTTTCTAAACAGTTATTTTGGTCTTTTCTGTGAGCAATCAGTATTACTTAGACTGACATTTCTTCATGTGACGTGATTGGAGCCAAATGAGATTAGCTTGCTATATTGTCTCAGACTTGGTGTAATAGGTACAGAATGATTTAGATGATTTTGGTTAGAATGCAGTTAGCTACTTGTACATGTGTGATATTCTTTTGACACGTGTAATGGTACATGATGTCCCAACAAAGTTTTTATTCTTTTTGAATTTTTGTCCTGCACACCATTGTGTAATGTCCAAAAATAGTACCATATGGTCCATATCAGAGTTTCAGTTCATTGTTTCATATGTGTCCTTTTATGATGGGAAAAAAGTAATAAATCATAATGTATGGATAGTGTGATTACCCTACGTGAAATGTGACATGTGATGAGCGTAGATAATTTTAATTAAATCATAAATAATCTTTTTCTTTTGTTACTCAAGCAAAGTTAATCTTTTTCTTTATTTTATGCTCATTGTGGATGGTGTGGTTATAATCTATATTCTTCTATATTTAACAAACGGATACATTTTATTAGACGGATACTCCCTCTCTCCCTTATTTCCCCCCTCTACTAAACTAGATTGTTATGTCATCATGAATGCATTCCGCCGTCTCCTTTTCTCTGCATCTCTTCTAATTTTTCATTACTCAATCTCAAGTTGAGTAAACCTATTCTTCTAGGTTTCTTTTTTTAATTAAAGAGCTTGTGTACAATCATCTTTGTCTTAATTTCTTTCATTCATGTGCTTGTTTCTTAATGATAATCATCACAACAATACCGATTTGTTTTCATCTCCTGTTCTTTGTTTTGATTTTCTTCTGTAGAAACTCCTCCAGGTCTTGTTGGTACTTGTTTTTTCATAATTTTAACCTTAAATTGAATTAGGGGCTTTGGAGCTTGTGTTTCAATTAACTTCAGTTTCTGATGGAATATTTCCAGTCTCTCCCTGGATGACCATGCCTTTGAGTTAATTGGTTTAAAACTTCAAATAATTGCCTGAAAGTGTGTGTCATTTTGGATCAAATTGTTATTGTATATTTCTGTCTTCTGTGTTGACCAGGCTTCCTATCCTGTATGCTCATCCTTTTCCCCTCTTTTTCCCTGTCATGCAGCCTGTAAAGAGCCCTGTGACCATTTGTGGTGACATTCACGGGCAGTTTCATGATCTTGCAGAACTTTTTCGCATTGGAGGGAAGGTATTGGTGCAGCTATTGTGTATTTATTCTTGTAATTTATGTTTGAGCTACAAGTAATGTGTTTGCAGACCAATCTGGTTAGTAGAACTGTTGGGAAGAGAATGGTCTTATGCTATTAGCAAGCTAAATTGATCTTAATATAGCATAATATAGCATTTTTCTTCCAATGGTATAACTCCTGGTATCATACTTTGTTTTCTCTGGATCCTGCTGGCTGGTCTCTTTTGGTACTTGCCCTGGACTGTCAAAACTAGTAATAATATTGCAAAAAAAAAAAAAAGATTTTGTGGCATTATGGTATGCCTTTCACATGTGGGATCATCGTAAGGGACTCTTACAAGTTTTTAACAGTGGTTTTGTTTGAGAAATACATTTTAGATGGGATTTCAGATATATGGTTTACATGTCCATATGGTCATGTGTCCGACATATATATTTAAAAAACAGATTGTAATGACACTCATTATTCCATAAAAGTCTATGTTAATTTGTAAGAAATATGAATTTTGTTGTTTCCTGAGTATCAGATTTAGATGAATATGAAATTTTGTCGTTACCAGGGCATTAGATCGAGATGAATTTGAAATTCTATTTTTTCCTGGATATCAGATCCAATTGAATCAAATACTTATATATCATTGCCCCCTTATATTCTTCTGAGTCATTAGTTCGAGTACATAGTGTGTTGCAAGCATTTTATTTGATAACTATTTTTACCAACCACTAATTTCTAATTTGTATTTCACGTTTATGATTATATCTTATGCTTTGAATTTCAATACATTTTTGTGGCATGATATTTAAGTTGTTTTAGAACTTTTAAAGTTATAAGTAATTTCACATATTGCCCTTGAATTGTTTACTTGTTAACTTTATGTGAAAAAAGTTATAGATGTCAAAAAATGTTCAGGACTCAATTGTTGAGTTTGTAAAGCCTTAAGTTTTCTTTTGAAATATTGTCACATTTTTTTTTTCATTTTCTACTCTATCTTATGCTTTCAAAAGATTTTTGAAATATTTTCATTTCCAATCTAATCAAAACAACACAATAAAATGAAAATTTAATCCTTATATGTATGTGTGTATATTTCTGGTTAGTGCAGTCACTCTATCTCACTTGGAATGTTGCTTCAATAACTTCCATGGGTCTTGAGCTTAAGCTGAATCTGAGGAGGTGGCTTGTCTTGAAGGAAACCTTCCCTTTTTTCTTCATTTTTTGATTTCTTGCTTAGGAGTTAGAGATTTCCCCACATGGAGCCTAGACTTGGTAATGATCGAATGATTCTAAACATTTCATATATTGTTTGCTTTGGAATTTATATTCAAATTGTTTGTTATCTCTTCCATTTCAACTGTTCCTCTTAAGCACTTTGGTTCTTCTCATTACCTCAAAGAGTACCTTTTAATTTTGGGCATGTGTCACCGTTTGTGTGCTTCTACCCAAATGTGAAATTCTGATGAACTTAGCGGAATATAGTAACTTGCAGATAGCACTATATTATTGCTTTTGTTTGACATATTCCTATCTACTATTTATATTTCCAGCATTATTATTTATGTCATTCCTATGATACTTTAGGTAATTTGCATATGTAACTCTTTTTGACATTTTATTGTTTGCAGTGCCCAGATACAAATTACTTGTTCATGGGGGATTATGTTGACCGTGGGTATTATTCAGTTGAAACTGTCACGGTAGGTAGTTTCTGGATGATGTCCATTTTTTCCCCTGCAGAGAAATTCTTTTTGTCTTTACTTTTTATTTTATGAAAAGCACTTAGAGTAAAGATCTTTTTTGACATATGTTTCATTTTTGGTTCTTCTGCCTGATACGTAGGAAGTTTTGGGAACTGTTTAGTTCTATCCTTCTTTTGTTTGTTTGTTCCTTTTTGGGGAAGTGCAAGCTGGAACACTTTCAATGGTTCAATGTGCATTTTTGTCCTCCAAAGTGATGCTATGTTGTATAAATTTTGTAATATGCATCTGCTTAGTTAATTTCCTGATATCAATGGGAGTAGCATGATAAACCTTAGCATGAGCATTATTATAATTGTAGATATTAGAAAATAGACATGTAATAAGGGTGAAAAGACAGAACTAAAGTATGTATGGAGTTCAATTTCTTATACTTAACCAATTATAGCCATACTTTTTTTTTTAAAATGATTCTGTCAGGACCTTGGCCCTAACTTGTGATTTTCTTGAATATAGAATTGAAAGAGTAGGAGAAATAGAAAGAAATGAGGCAAAATCAGACAGAACAAGAGGGAAAACTGAGAGAGATGAAGGAGAAGTAGACAGAAAGTAGGGAGAAATAGAGAGAAACTGAGATAGAGTAAGGGATAATTGCAGAGGAAAAGAGAAATCTTTAATTATCATCATCCATAATCTCAGCCAAGAGGTGTATAGCTTTATATATAAGCTATCCACAATTTTTACAGAGCAGTTATCACTTCTCCACTACAGGTAACTGCTCATTCATTACTCCATAACTGACACTAATCTGAAAATAAAGACAATAACTAACTCTTTTGCAAATTAATACAATCTACAGAAAATAAAAAATAGAAAAATTCTAGCTAAGTCATGACAGATTCTTGCATGAATGGGCCAGTGGAAGTTCTATGGAGTATATGATACAAGTGAATTAGTGCCGGTCATTTCTGGGGGTTGTAATGTTGAGAAGAGTTTTAAGGTGACCAAGAAGGTTGATGCGTTTGTGGAAGTTATGGTTGGCATTGAGCAAAGTGGCAGCTGGGAAGAAAAACAGAGAAGGAATCACTAGGGAGAGAGAGTCACGGTGAATCTTTGAGTTAGATGGAGGACAAGAGAGTGGAGGTCTATGAATGTTGTAGCAATGAGAGTTAACAGGTCATATTTCTAATAAGAGGTTATGCAAGAAAGTTGATGTCCAAATAATATTGTTAGTTCACTGAGGCCTAATCAATGAATGCATACATGGATAAGGAGATAGTAATATGCAATACATGGTATGGAAAAAAAAGTATGGACATGATGGTTTGGGAGAAAAATAGGGATTGGATACCATGATTTAAAAAAAAATAAAAATATGGATACAATAGAGATATTGCAAAGAAATAACATATTTTATATTTTTTGTTGGTAAAGTTTTATGAACATAATAACCTAAAAACACCTAAAATATAGAAGGAATACTATCCATCTAACATGAGGATAACATTCAATCTATAGTAATGGTAATATATACAAATTCTTAAAAATAGAGCTAAGGGTAACCCAACATAGAGATGCTATTAAATTCATAATAGATAATATATAGACAATTAACATACAAAGGGGCAGTAATTATTTTATTCATGGTTATAAGTAGGCACAGTTTTGTGTCTTTTTAATTCCTTACCTAGATTTTGAAATATTGGAAATGTGTCCTTGTAATGGTAAATACTAAAAAGAAATTAATTAATTAGGAAAGAATGATATTTGGTGTGTCACACTTATCTTGGTGTGTTCGAAGAATATATGTGTTTGATAGGTGGTTGGACATGGTACAACAAAACAACAACAACAACATATCCAGCCTTTATCCCACTATGTGGGGTCGGCTACATGAATTCTAGACTTCTATGTTGGTTACGCCCCAACAGATAGTTTGTCTAGAATTCATATTTGGATCCGACTAGGTTTTACGCTGGCTGTCGGCTATCTAACGCAACCCTCCTCCTTTATCTGGGCTTGGGACTGACAGTGGATAACATCCCCTAACGGAGTAATGATGAAATGAAGTTTCAACACCATCTTCATATGGAGAAGTTTATGAGATGGTGGTGAAAAAAGGTAATTGATATAGTTGTGTTTCATCACTTAGTTGATATGGTGAAACCAACAAGTACAATATGGAAACACAACAACTGGACATGGTACAACAACTAATGGAAAATGTATATGCTTTCTAGGTTGTGCCTTTATTTCTTGCTAGTGAGGGGACCTCATTTGGGACTTGCTAAATTGATAACTAAGCTTTTCGATGAGATGTTGACTAACAATTCAACATGGCATTGAGTAGGCAAAGGCCCTTAGTTCAAATCTCACCACTAACTTGATATTTCATTGGTTGCACGTATTTGGACCAGTTACACAATGAAACCTGGCCACGTGCGAGGAGGCATACTGAGAGTAAAAATAATAATATAAATGATAACTGAACTCTCTATCTACTAGCCTTGAGGTTTTTGATGAGATGGCAATTAACAATTCAACAAGACTTAGGAATCATGGTGGCAATGCCTCCTTCATCTATTTGAATTGATAAGACACAGGAAAATGTGTGCTAAAGGGCTCACATTGTGTTTGTATTTGGGAGACCCCCTTTTTTCCTCGATCAATATGAATTTATTATCCAAAATGTTGAGGAATTAAATACTAACTTGTGCAAAATGAGCATAATTGAGATGGGATGCTATGTTGGGCGTGTGGCTAAACTAGAGAAGACAAAAATAGAAACAAGATGTCACAGAAGGCTCATTTGGACAGCGAATTAGAATAGCAAAAAAAATTTGATTTTCTTTTACTGCTGTAATTCCTTTATTGCTGTAATTTTTGTTCTATTACTGTAATTTCTCTATTAGTAGTAACCAGGTAAGGCAGTAAGATTCACCACGTGGAGGGGATAGAATAGGACAAAAGGTTGGTTATAACCAAATGGGGAAGGGATCTGGTGTGGGAGCACCTTCACCCTAACAGATATATATATTCTCCTAAGCTATGCTGGGGAATTATCATTGAATTGAATATCCGAAACTTCTCTTCCTTCTCTTACTTTTCTTACTCGCTCTCTTCCTCTCCCACCTTCTTCCTTCTCACTCTCTTCCCCCCTTCCTCTGTTATATTCGGTTCTTACTGAAATCATCGCCTAATCCATCTCGGATCAGGAGCGTACCAAATTCACGGTAGAGATGTGACACAAGATTATTCATAATAAGGTTTGAGGTGGCACATACTAGGATAAGATGCATGAGAGTAAAATGTGTGAAATGCGATTAAGATGGTTTGAATATGTGAGATGAAGGCAACTATATGGACTTATGAGGAGAGTTGATGAAATGGAAGAAGTTAGTAAGAAAAGTGGTAAAAAAAGACCAAATAAAATTTGATGGAAAATCTTTAGACATAACACGGTCTTATAAAAGATATGATTATGGATGATATGATTGGAGAGCTAGATTCAATGGAGCCAACCCTTTGGGAGAATGTATATGCTATCTCTAGCCGGAAGCAGGGAAAAACCTTGACAGCATCTTTGGGAGATACCTAGACTTGCGGCAGCCTAGGTTGTTGGAGTTATATCACAATTGGAGACTGGCAAGTCATGGACATTGTGGTTGGCAAACTAAAACATGAGACACTGTATGTGATGGGATAATACTTGGAGCGCTTTCAGGGGAAGGGGTTTTCATGGTGAAATAGCCTTGAAAGCAAGTGGAACACTTGTAAATTTTTTTTGTAGCTTTTGTTGAAAATTTGGTGTGGGCTCTTTAATGGTTGGTGGAATGCTTGGATGAAGGGTTCCTAGGCTAAGGAAAAGAGAGTGGGTAATGCAGATCATTATTGTTGAGAATATCACTAACTGGCCAAGAAGTCACCGTTGGTGTTCAGCAGAGCATTTTGGCAGAGGGTTTTTTTGTCAATCAAGTTGTAGTGGTGCAGTGGGCATTTCTCATGATAATAGCCCATTGGTTTAGTTATTGAGTTGCTCATTGCATTTGATTGTCAAAGGGGGATCTAGTGAACTATAATGGTGTCTTTTTACCACCCCCCATGACTACCATAGGAATCACATGGTGCCAGTTATTGACACTGAGATAATGAGAAATTTGACTTGGGCAGAGGTGGCACAGATGTGGACCGACTTATCTATGTATATTAAACTTCAACTTTGTTGATTTTATTTGTATAGACACTACTTGCATGTCACATGGATACATGTGATTACAAGATTTAATGCAGTTTGTTCATGATAATAATGCAGCATTAAAGCACACCAGGGGAAGTGTGATTAACAATAGAAAAAAAATGAAAATGGATTGTTAAGTTTCAACTTTGATTGTTTTTTTTAAGCGTGCTTCATAATGTTTATTTCATATCTTTTAATTGTCTAGATAATTCTGATTTCTCATTTTATTCAGCTTTTGGTGGCTCTGAAAGTGCGATATTCTCAACGAATCACTATTCTTAGAGGAAACCATGAAAGTCGACAGGTATTGTCTTACATCATTGTTTTTCCTCCCTACACCTGTATAGGATTTCATAAGGGTTCAATTTTTGTGATCCTTATGTTATAATATTATGAGCGTCACAGTTAGGGCCTGGAGGTTTCTGGTTGATGAGATGATGTAAGAGCTGAAGTGTTATCTTGGAAATCTAATTTGATCTTTGGATTTACTTTTCCATTTCCATGTATGTTTCTGTTAGAAGTTAAATTGCCAATTGTGCAGTTATTGGATTCTCTGTGCACGCTTCCAGTTCTCTTTTCTTGTCTTGATGCACTTGTATATAAATGTAGGTAGGTTTCTGTGTATGGGTTCATGTGATTCATATGTTCACTAAAATATGATGTTATGGACCTTACTGCTTGCTCCTTTGTATATGTTTTAGTTAAAAAACGACTGTTATTTTATTTATCTAATAGGCCAAAGTATGTTGGGATGTTCACTAGGAGCACAAGAAGCAAATAGTAAAAGGCTAAATCCTAACATGAACTAAACAAGATATGAAGATTGCTGCTTTCAGTAACAAAGGAATCTGAGGCAACTCATCGTTTCTAATAACAGAATGTGTACATTCTATTGCACCCCCCAACCCAAACCCAACCCCCCCAGTAAAAAAGGGAAAAAATAAAATGTCCAAGCCAAAAAGGAAGGAGGGAGGGAAGGAGGGAGAGATGTGCTTTGGAAAATAATTTCTTGAGCAGAGCAATTAGTTGCACATTGGATTTTGACTTCTCTTTGATGAACCTGGACTTGGAAATCTAAAATAAGATTCCAAATTGTTGGTTCAATTGAATTATAGATGGTGCTTAGGATAATGCTGGAAGAGAGGGCTGCCGGCATTGAATTTGACTGAATGGTGGAGTGGGTGGACAATACTTTTGTCTTAGAGTTGGAATTCAAGGTCTGAAGGTTTGTCTTACAGATTTGCCTCCTTTTCTGAACAAGTCTATACAAAGCCTGGAGTGTTTACTCTGAAGAATATCATTGTGGGAATTTTTGATACTGAACTATTTTTTGTTGAATCTTTTATCAGTAAATCTGTGCTACACTTTATTGTTTTAGGAGAGCATTGGTGACAAGTTGCTTTTGACTTTTTGGCTTATAATGCCATTTCTTTGGAAAAGTTATTGCCTGTTGCAGTTATTCTGGCTGAATAATTGTTATTTTTTCTGACCGCAGATTACTCAAGTTTATGGGTTTTATGATGAATGCTTACGGAAGTGAGTCCCTTACATCCTTTCATTATTTTAGGTGCCATCTGAATTAAATGTATCAATAATTACTGCCAATCTCCGCCCTCTCCCTGAGTTTGACAATGTATATCCATACTGATAAATATACATTAAGAACAAAGCAGAAAGCAGAAAGCAGAAAGCAGAAAGCAGAAAGAAACAAGATAAGAAATCTGCACATCACACAGTGCACCAATGGAAGTTTTGACTACCATCAATTGAAATTTCTATTACACCAACAATTAGTCAGAAATGAAGAATACGCCAAAAATTGAAATTTTTGACTTGATGATCTGACCTTTTGTGCCTTGAATCATTCTTTACATAGTGCAAAAATTATTTATGTAGCTGACTTCATCTGGTTTGGTTATGTTACATTCTGATTGTGAATGGATGAAGAATGCTCTTTTCTTTTTGAAGACTGTTAGGATTGAATCGCGCGAACCAAGAACGATAAATAGAAATCAAACGAGAAAAATGACAGGAAGAAAATTAATGTGGTTCGGCTCAACAACTTGCGTCTATGATCCCACCACAAAGGATAATTCACTAATCAAAACAAACTAATCTCACGAATTTAGATAATTGGTTGCAGCACACATTGGGACTCTAATTATCAGGCTGGGCAACATACTAAACTAAACTAACCTAAACTAGATAATGCCTATTTATAGATGTTGAAAACAGCAAAGAACAACAAGGTTGAAACTTGGATTGAGAAATCTCGAAAGAAATCTTACTTCCTGATGATTCTATTGAATACTCCATGAGGAGTTTAAATAAACAAGAGATCCTAAAATCTAGGAATTTAAAATACAATAAAAAATTATTTAAAATACAACAACATATTTCAGATATAACTAATCTTCTAAATTTTAGAGGTAGATAAGATTCTATCTCTTCCTAGAATTTAGGAAAGTTGGAGCTTTATCTTGATCATAAATTGAGGCATTATCTTTGACTGTAATATCCCATATTTCAACACTCCCCCTCAAGTTGGGGAATGGATATCTACCATTCCAATCTTGCATATTAAATTCTCAAACCTCTTGGTTGCCAAACCTTTTGTGAATAAATCAGCTACTTGTATCTCGGATGAAACATGAGGAATATTGATTATTCCTGCATCCAATTTTTCTTTGATAAAGTGTTGATTTATCTCAATGTGCTTTGTCCTGTCATGCTGAACCTGATTATGTGCAATACTTATAGCAGATTTGTTATCACAAGACAACCCAATTGCCCCCTGAGTTTTTATCTTCAAGTCTTCTAGGATAATCGTGAGCCATAGCAATTCACATATTCCAAGGGCTATAGCCCTAAATTCTGATTCTACACTTGATCTAGCCATAATGCTCTGTTTCTTACTCCTCCAAGATACTAGATTCCCACCTAGGAATACACAATATATTGTGGTTGATCTTCTATCAGTGATAGATCCTGCATAATCAGCATCTGTAAAGCCTCTAATATCTAATTCCCTTTCTCTTCTGAATAATAGACCCTTACCTGGATTAGTTTTGAGACAACCAAGTATCTTCCTTACAGCTTGCATATGCTCTTCAATTGGGTTATGCATGAATTGGCTCACAAGACTAACAACAAATGTAATATCGGGTCTAGTATGTGAGAGATATATCAACCGGTCCATTAGCTTTTGATATCTCCCTTTGTCAATTGGTTGACTATCAGGATTCTGCCATAATTTTCCATTAGGTTCCACTGGGACACTAGATCCCTTGCCTCCAGTAAGCCCTATTTCAGTGAGTAAGTCCAAAATATATTTACGTTGAGATAGAAAGATACCATCCTTAGAGTAGGCCACTTCAATGCCCAAGAAATATCTAAGAATACCAAGATCCTTGATTTCAAACTCATGGGCTAGGTTCCTTTTTAGCAGCATTTGTTCCTCATCATCTCCTGTCACGATTATGTCATCCGCATATACTAGCAAGGCTGTAATTTTTTCTTCCCTTGAGTGTTTCATGAAGAGTGTATGATCACCTCGGCTTTGACTGTATCCCATAGTCTTCATGGCTTTAGAGAACCTGCCAAATCAAGTCTTAGGGGACTGTTTGAGCCCATAGAGGGCTTTCTTGAGCCTGCATACTTTTGCTTTTTCTTGAAATTCCGAAGGCAACTCCATGAAAACTTCATCTTCTAGGTCTCCATGCAAAAAGGCATTCTTAACATTAAACTGTTGCAATGTCCATCCAAAAAATGCTGTCACAGATATTAGAATTCTTACTATTGCCATCTTAGCCATTGGTGCAAATGTTTCAAAATAGTCTATGCTATAGGATTGGGTATATCCTTTGGCTACTAACCTGGCCTTGTATCTGTCCAGTGTTCCATCAGCCTTGTATTTTACATTAAATACCCATTTGCAGCCTACTGAAAAAACTCCTCTTGGTCTTGGCACTATTTCCCAAGTCTGATTTTTCTTTAAGGCTCTCATCTCTTCCATCATGGCTTGCTTCCATTTCTGATCTCTTAGGGCCTTTTCTACTAAATTAGGAATGACAATTGAATCCAAAGATGCTAGAAACCCTTTGTGTTTTTGAGACAACTGGTGGTAGGATAAGAAATTTGTTAAGGGATGCTGGGTACAGCTTCTGACACCCTTCCTAACAACAATAGGAAGATCTAAATCATCATAACTTGGGTTAGAAGGATTAGAACAGCCTGAAACTGAGAGCTGAGAGTCATTTTCTGGAATAGAAGTTTGTATAAATTCTTTACCTTGACTAGGATCAGATGATGGTGCTTGCTGTGAATCTAGAACATGCTGTCTTCTTTTGAAAACATAGGGAGATCCCTTGAAACGGCCTGAGGGCTGCTGACTAGATTGCATATTGTGAGATGCAGGAACAATCTGCTCACTGTTGTTGTTTGGCTGATATGAGAGAGGCCTAGATTGAGATGGAGGGCAAGAAGAGAGCAAAGAGGGAGGAAGCTGAGGTAGTGCTTGAAAATATCCTCCCCAACTGTCTGGTCACCATCTAAACACTCCCCTTGGCGACTAGTTTGATGTGAAGGAAAAAAAGGTTGGGTTTCAACAAATGTAACATCCTTAGAAATATAAAATTTCTTTGTAGTTGGATGATAACATTTGTATCCCTTTTTGGTAGGAGAATAGCCTAGGAAAACACACTTTGAGGCCCTAGGATCAAGTTTGTATCTTTTTTGCTTGGGAACATGAACAAAAGAAACACACCCAAAGACCTTTAGTGGAAGAGGAGAATGCAGATTCAGATCTGGGAAATAAGTAGATAGGAGCTGAAATGGGGTTTGATGGTTTAGGATTTTTGAGGGTACTCGATTTATCAAATAGGATGCTGTAAGAGTGGCTTCCCCCTAGAAATTCTTAGGCACTTTATGATGATGTAGGAGACTTCGAGCAACATTAAGAAGGTGTCTCATTTTTCGTTCTGCCATTCCATTTTGTTGCGGAGTATGGACACAAGAAGACTCATGAATTATTCCTTCTTGTTGGAAAAATTGGTGCAAATGATTATTAACATAATCCTTTGCATTATTGTTGAGAGAGAGTTTAGGTAGAATAGAAATCCTCTCTTGTTTATTCCATGCGTATGAAATCCTATATATACAAGGGGTATGCTAATAAATCACCTAAAAACTAGGAATAGATAACAGCCTAATAAGTAGAAACTAGATTACAATAATCTTCTATAATTTACAGATTTATACAAAATATTAAAACTTAAACTTGATTTATCTTCTTAGGCTTCATGCTTCCTTATCTTCTTATCATTAATTGATGCTCCTTATCTTCTAGCTGATAAGTTCCTTTAACCGTAACACTCCCCCTCAAGATTGAGAATGGATATCATCTATTCTAAGCTTGCTAGTCAACTTTTGATACACGGCTGTAGGCAACCCTTTAATGAGAATATCTACAATTTGTTTACAAGATGATATATATGGAGTACATATTAGACCACTATCTAATTTTTCCTTAATGAAGTGTCAGTCCACCTCAACATGTTTGGTTAGATCATGTTGTACTAGATTGTGAGCAATACTGATTGCTGATTTGTTATCATAATATAGTCTCATAGGTCCCACCAAAGTGATCTTCAAATAGTAATTCACATACCCCTAATGCCATGGATCTGAACTCTGTCTTGCACTTGACCGGACCACCACACTTTGTTTTTGCTTCTCCAAGTTACAAGATTTCCCCCTAGAAAGGTACAATAGCCAGATGCAGATCTCCTGTCCACCATTGACCCTACATAATCTGCATCGGTATAGGCTTCGAGTATCATACTTCTTCCCCTTTTGAATATAATGCCTTTCCCTGGTGTCCCTTTTAAGTAATGGAGTATTCTAAAAACTGCTCTAAGGTGAGTTTCTTTCGGACTATGCATGAATTGACTGATCACCCCCACTCCATATGCAATATCTGGCCGAGTGAGAGCTAGATAAATTAGTTTCCCTGCTAGCCTTTGGTAGGATTCTTTATCCACCTTTTTATTTTCTGGAACCTCCCCCAATTTTTGGTTGAATTCAATCGGAGTAGTAGCAGCCTTACAACCTAGTTGCCCGGTTTCTATTAGCAAGTCCACAATATACTTTTGTTGAGAAATAAAGATGCCCTCTTTTGAGTATGCAACTTCTATGCCCAAGAAGTATTTCAACCTCCCCAAATCTTTAATTTCAAACTCTTTAATTGGGCATTCCTTTAATCTAGTCATACCTTCTTCATCATTTCCGGTCACAACAATATCATCCACATATACTAATAGGACTGTTACTCTCCCTATGGCCGAGTGATGGATGAAGAGGGTATGGTCTCCTTGACTTTGTTTATACCCTAAGGTAAGCATCACATGGGTAAACCTTTCAAACCAGGCCCTAGGAGACTGTTTAAGGCCATACAATGTTTTTTTCAGTTTGCACACTATCTGCCCGTGAGTATCTGTACTATTGCCCGGTGGTAAGTCCATGTAAACTTTCTCTTCTAGGTCTCCATGCAAGAAGGCATTTTTTACATCATATTGCATTAATGGCCAGCCTAGGTTAGCAGCTAGAGATAGGAGAACTCTCATTGTATTTAGCTTTGCAACTGGGGTAAAGGTGTCGAGATAGTTGATGCCATACGCTTAGGTGTATCCCTTTGCTACTAGCCTTGCCTTATACCAGTCTAGGGTCCCATCAGATTTGTATTTGATTGTATACACCCACTTTCATCGTACTGGTTGTTTTCCTTTGGGTAATTGAACTAGCTCCCAAGTGTTGTTTTTCTCAAGGGCTGCCATCTTGACTTCCATGGTATTCCTCCAATTCTCATCCCTTAAGTGCTTCGGAAAAATGGTGAGGAATTGGAATGGTATGTAGGTTGGTTAGGAAGGTTTTGTGTTGAGTAGACAATTTGGAGTAGGATAGGACCAGGTGTAAAGGATGTTGAGTGCAGGTCCTGGTGCCTTTTTTGAGGGCTGTAGGCCATTCCAGATCACTGGGGGAAAAGGTAGGATCACTCTGAGGTGTAACATGTTTAGTATAGATGCAGTGGAGTCAATAGAAGTGATAGAATTGATACCTGTTGGTGTCACAAGAGAGCTGCTGGTAACAGGTGCAAGGGAGGAATTAGATTCTTGGATCTGCACCGAGCTAGCAGCCAGCTTCTGCCTCCTTGAGTAGACTTGCTGGGGAGGAGTACCTGGTGAGGTTTCCTCTAGAGCCTTGTTTGGTGCATTCTCTATAGTAACCGGACCTGGTGAAGAGGTAGTTGGACGTGAAGGATCTAGATTAGGTAGAGATATGACTGGATCTCCCTCGGCAGCTTGTTGGCTGTCATGAGAATGATCAAAATAGGGAGAATTTTTCATAAAGAATCTTTTGGAAGGAGGGTGGTAACACTTGTAACCCTTTTGGCTGGAGGAATATCCAATAAAAATGCATTTCAAAGCGCGGGGATCTAATTTGCCTCTATGAGGGTTGTGAACATGCACAATGGAGACACACCCAAATATTTTTGGTTTCTAGCAGCTAGATATATGTAAATTAGGAAAATAGTTGCTTAAGAGTTGAAGAGGGCTATAGGTTCCAAGAGTTTGAGATGACAGTTTATTAATAAGGGTAGTGGCTGTTAGAACAGCCTCTCCCCAATAGTTTTTTAGAACATTATGATAAAAAAGCAATGCCCTAGTCACAGCCAATAGATGCCCATTTTTCCGCTCGGCCACCCTATTTTGTTGGGATGTATATGGACAAGATGATTCATGAATAATAATTCCTTTTTGTTGAAAAAATTGTGTGAGAGATTGATTGAAAAAATCTTTGGTATTATCAGTCCTTAGCCTCTTGATTGGCATTCCAAATTGAGTACTAATCATGTTATAGAAGTTAGGAAAAATAGTGCTCACTTCAGATTTGTTTTTCATAAGAAACAACCACATTACCCTAGTGCAATCATCCACAAATATTATGAACCACCGTGCCCCAGAAAGATTGGGAATAGTTGCAGGGCCCCAAACATCACTATGGATAAGAGAGAATGGACTAGAGGTTCGTTTATTGGATGGGTAAGACACCCTTTTATGTTTAGCAAATTCACAAATAGGACAATGAAAGTCTCGAATATCACAACTCCTAAACAAAACTGGAAACATAATAAGAGTAAAAAACGAAGGGTGACTAAGACGACGGTGATATAACCATATTTGGTCCTTATTAGATTGCACCAAACAAGACACAAGATTCACCTTGCCCTTGTTTTCCTCCCCATTTGATCCATCAAAATAGTATAGGCCAGCCCTAGCTTTAGCAAGCCCAATCCTCTTCTTCAACCCTGTCCTTGAATTTCACAGCAAGTAGAAGAAAAATTAACACTGCAATTGTTGTCTAGGGTAAGCTTTTGAATGGAGATGAGGTTGGTGAAGAGGTTAGGAACATGGAGAACATCCTTGAGAGTTAGATGGTTATTGAGGATAATATCTCCTTGGCTAGCATCAGTGGTCAAGGAGCCATCTGCTAGGGTTATCTTTTTAGAGCTTGAACAAGGGCTATAGGTAATGAAACAATGGGATAAAGGGGTCATGTGATTTGTTGCCCCGGAATCAAGAATTCAAGAATTAGATTGGGTTATTCTTGAAGCATGTGGGGTAAGAGAATGAGAGGACATACCTGTAAGTGCAAGAGAATAAGTACCTTTTTCTTTCTTGTCAAGAGAGTCTAGAAAGGTTCTTAGTTTTTCAATTTCTGCCCGGTTGAAATCCAAGCCATCTGCTTGCTCCTTATGTTCCCCTTGCTTGTGCTCTACCTACTAGTGATTGCTGGCCATATAGGCTTGATTTTGGACCCCAATCTGTCCTCTAGATGGTTTTCCATGTAACTTCACCATAGAGAGTCTCGAGAATCTCTATCGTTGGAAGTCTTATCTCCAACAGTCTTCCTTTCCTCCTTAGGACCTCTCAATGCTATTAATGCTGACTTTTCTATGGGAGCAGTGTCTAACATTACTCCTCTTCTCCCTTTTTCAGCCCGGATTAGAGAGATTACCTCATTTAGGGAAGGTATATCCTCTTTGCCAAGTATTTGAACCCTGACTGCATCAAACTCCATATTAAGACCTGCCAAGAAGTCATAGGTTCTCTCATTTTCCACAAATCTTTTATGTAAGGCTGCATCTTCACTGCATTTCATCTTTAGACATTGATAATGTTCTAATTCTTGCCATAGAGTTTGCAACACATTAGAGTACTCAGTAACAGATCTTACCCCTTGTTTGGTTGCTACAATCTTAGTCTGGACCTCATATATCTGTGTTGCATCTTTCACTTTAGAATAGGTGAGGTTGACCGCCTCCCAAATATCCTTAGCAGTTGTTAAAAACATCACCGTATCACTTATCTCGGGTACCATCGAATTCCAAAGCCAAGATATAACTAGAGAATCCTCCTCATCTCATGCAACAAACATGGGATCTCCTTCTTTAGGGCCGGTCCCTAAGAGATGACTTATCTTACTTTTACCTTTGAGAAAGGTCCGAATAAGCTGGGACAACTTTAGGCAGTTTCTCCCATTCAACCGGTAGGCAGCCTGGATATTTTGTAGTTCTCCCCCATTACTTGAGTTTCTAGATCTAGTGAATGGGGCTTCTGAAGGGCTGCTTGTTTCACCCGTCTCTGATGTAGGATTGGTGTTGGAGATGGTAGACATCTTAGAAAGATCTTAGACTTACTTATCGGGTGATAGACTAAACGGATGAAGGGAAAACAGATGAAAGAAACAACTCTATTGGGTGAAGAAGAAAACCACAACTGACTTAGATCACTTCTAGAAACGGAACAAGAAAACAGGCTGGAATGGCACTAAGCAGGGAAAAAACGGCAATGAAGGCCTAAACATAATTCCCTAGAAAGCAAGCTCTGATACCATGTTGAGAGAGAGTTTAGGTAGAATAGAAATCCTCTCTTGTTTATTCCATGCTCATGAAATCCTATATATACAAGTAGTATGCTAATAAATCTCCTAAAAACTAGGAATAGATAACAACTTAATAAGCAGGAACTAGATTACAATAATCTTCTATAATTTACAGATTTATACAAAATATTAAAACTTAAACTTGATTTATCCTCTCAGGCTTCATGCTTCCCTATCTTCTTATTATTAACCGACGCCCCTTATCTTTTAGCTGATAAGTTCCTTTAACCGTAACAATTATCAGTTTGGAATTTCTAAATTGAGCAATTGAATTGAGTGGAGATTAGCTTACAAAAATATGGCAAATTGGTGCTAACTGTAGCCTTATCTTTCAATAAGAAAATCTAAGTCATTCAAGTACAATCATCAATAAATGAAATAAACCATCGAGCCCTCGAACAATTTGGTATTTTAGAGGGTTCTCACAGATCGGAATGAACCAAAAGGAAAGGTTTAGATGACCTCTTATTGCTAGATGGATAGGACACTCGGTGATGCTTGGAAATAACACATACCTCACACTAAAATTCACTAAGATCTAGGGACTGAAACAAGGAAGGAAACATAGTTTTTAAAAGGGGAAACAGAGGGTGTCCGAGCCTGTAATGTTGCGGCCAAACATGTGCAGTGGGATTAGAAGTAAACTGAGAGAATCCAACAACCTTAAAGGATTGATTTTCAATCGAAGGATAGCCTCCTTTTTTCGCCAGATAGTACAACCCATGTTGTTCCCTAGCTATATCAATCAACTTCCCAGTTTTCAAGGCCTGAAATTCACACATTAGGAGAGAAATTGGCATGGCAGTTTAGATCATTAGTTAGTCTATGAATAGACACAAGATTGATGGATAAATTTGGCACATGTAGGATCTTTTGAAGGGTAATACTTGGGCTGAGGGTGACTGTTCCTTGGCCTTTAATGGAAATTGAAGTTCCATTAGCAATGGTAATTTGTTTAGAGGTAACAATAGGCTCATAAATGTCAAAAACCAATGGATCAGGGGTCATGTGATCAGTGGTTTCTGAATCTAGGATCCAAATGTCATTCTTATCAGTTTTAGAGGGCATTAAGAGATACTAAATGAGATACCAAATGTACACAATTACTTTGCTAGGCGAAAGCATAGTTTCCATCGTTGATTGTCTTAAGAAAAACCTTAAGTTTATTAATTTCCTCACCATCAAGTTGTGCAAGCTCAGTACTTGGGGTTGATTCTGCCTTAGTAATTGTTCCTTCTTTCTCGTTCTCTTTGGCTGATATGTAGGCTTGCTTTTGTGTTGCCATATTTTTAAAACCTCCCATCTTTTTTAACACAACCTCTTTACCATGAAGTTTGAAGCAATGATCCCGGGTATGCCTAGGCTTGTTGTAGAAACTACACCAAAGCCCTTCACGATTTTTGTTGGCCTCTGTTTTTCCCATTCTGAATTGTGCTCCATCCTTCTTTGCGGTAGCCATGGCTGATCCTTCTATTCCTCTGTCACTGAGCATGACTCCCCTTCGGTTTTCTTCACTTCTTACCATAGCAAAAACTTCATTCAGGGAGGGTAGCTTCTCCCTACCAAGGATTTGAAACCTCACTTGATCAAATTCAGCATTTAACCCGGCAAGAAATTCCACAATCCTATCTCTCTCAATAATTCGTCTAAGTAGCATCATCATTATTGCATATCATCTTGATCTCTTGGTATTGATCTAACTCTAACCAAAGCCCATTCATCTTGTTAAAATACTCTGTAACAGTTAGAGATGCTTGTCGAGTACTATTAATCTTTGTTTTGATATCAAAGATTACCGACACATCCTGTACCTTGGAATAGGTCTGCCTCATGTTGCATGGCATTCCACAACCATGACATGATAAGAGAGTCCTCGATATCTCATGTTGGAAACGTTGGATCAGTAGTCTTCGGGGGTGAGGCAGTGATGTGTCCTAGTTTTCCTCGTCCTTTGAGGAAGGTTCGAACAAGCTGCGCCCATTGGAGATAATTTTTACCACCCAATCTATAGGAAACATGCATTGCAGGTAGTTCTCCACTGCCGGATCCAGAGAAGTTGCCCGCACTTCCAGTTGTACCGGTAATCGAGTTCGGTTCTGACTCTCCAGTAACAAGGCCAAGATTAACATCCGAGAGTTCTGACATCCTTAGTAATTAAGGAATCAAGAGAAGGCAATAAAGGCCTCGGGGAGGAAACAAAGAACGAGTGCAAAGAATGAAAGACCAGTGTGCAATGAAGGCTCGGTCAGGGTCTAAGAGCAGAATGAAGGCTCTGATACCATGTTGAAAACAACAAAGAACAACAAGGATGAAACCTAGATTGAGAAATCTCGGAAGAAATTGTACTTCCTGATGATTCTATTGAATACTCCATGAGGAGTTTAAATAAACAAGAGGTTTTAAAATCTAGAAATTTAAAATACAAGAAAAAACTATTTAAAATACAACAATATATTTCAGATATAACCAATCTCCTAAATTTTAGAGGTAGATAAGATTCTATCTCTTCCTAGAATTTAGGAAAGTTGGAGCTTTATCTTAATCATAAATTGAGGCATTATCTTTGACCATAATATCCCATATTTCAACAATAGGAAACAAAACTAAGTCATATTGGGATGGGAATTCTCCTAAATCTATCATAATCCTGTAATTAGACTCACCATCAACCTAGGATTAATCTGAGAGATAACAAAGACTATGAGTTACAGATGAGTTGCTCTCCACTGGCATCCTAGAAGTGTAGTCTAACTCTCTGCTACTATCATGATATGCATAGAAATTTGTCATTGTCTATTTAAGATTGAGCTGAAACTTTTTCTCTTATTTGCATGTCTTTGATGACACTAATTTAATAATTTTTCTCAGGTATGGCAATGCAAATGTTTGGAAGATATTCACAGATCTTTTTGATTATTTTCCACTCACTGCTCTGGTTAGTAGGATTTTCAGCCTTGTTGATCTTTTATTCTCCAGTAAGTTTTAGTTTATGCCTATTTTTGTTGCTTAATATTTATTGTCATTGGGGTCAAGTACTAGACAAAAATATGTTGATAAAAATTATGTTCTTTTGTTTTATTTGTTTTGTAAATGACAAATATGGCCGTGGCCTAGAGAAATACATTGATGGGTGGAGGTAATGTTATTTCTTTTGTGTTATATGCAAACTCTTGTATTTACTTGTACCTTGTTCGACAGTCCTTTAATAATGTGCCGATTTATTTGAGGGTTTCTTTTCATACTGTTGGCTGACTTATGTGATGCTGATGTGTAGATGGTTCTATAACTTTCACATTTTAAGCAGATATATAGTCATTATGTTTGAAGTTGGCATTACTTTAACCTGGAATAGACTGAGGAAGTTATATAGGACTAGACTTTAGCCTTCTACATTCCCTATTTTTTTCTCATTTTATTTCACCTGTTGTCTGCCACGTGCACATGTAGTCTTCTCTTGCCTTTTTTTGTACAGTAGTGTTTTGCATGCATCAGGAACACTTTGTTTTGGAAGAGAAATTTTAGTTACATTTTTTTTTAAAAACTTTTCATGGTTTCATGAGGTTGGCACTAATAATAATTTGGTGAGACAAATTATGTTCTGTATGCATCTTGTTGTTTGAGCTCTAGTGGGTAGTGTCTGTGTGGCATTTGATATAGATGGATTGGGGGTAGAAGGGAAGGTATAGAATGGTGGGGGTATGTGGCAGGGTGATGGCGGGTTGTGATGTAGAAGTAGTGGGTGGCTTAGGAAACAGAACAATTGGTGGGTAAATATTTGATTTTTGACCAAGGAAGCTTGCTGCTGCTTCATAGAAATGTAATAAGCTTTTTGAAAAAGTAAGTTTTTTGTCCTTTAATTTGTTGTTTTTGTTTTGGTGAAAAACCTTGTTTAAGAGATGTGGTCGATACATGCAATTTTGTGGAAATGGAAGGGAAAAAAAAAAAAAAAAACAGAACAAAATTTGGTAGTCCTGGTGTTTTTGTTGAACAGCGGGAGTGAGAGCTCTTGGTTGCCTGGTGGGTAGTCATTGTGTGGCTAGATGGATTTAGTTGTGTGGCTAGAATGGTGGTGGTAGGTGGCAGTGTCATGGTTGTGGAAGTGGGTGGTTGGAAGAAAACAACCAATGGTGCGCAAATGTTTGATTTTTGACCCAGGAAGCTTACTGTTGCTTCCTGGAAACAACATTTTCAAGAAAACATATTTCCATTTTTTATATTCAATTTTCAAAATTTTAAAAAACAAAGACTAGGAGTTGGGACGGAAATGTTAATGAATA
This sequence comes from Diospyros lotus, assembly GCF_014633365.1. NCBI lineage: Eukaryota > Viridiplantae > Streptophyta > Magnoliopsida > Ericales > Ebenaceae > Diospyros > Diospyros lotus. The sequence continues at coordinate 9,178,106 of NC_068342.1, forward strand.
GGGGCCTTAAGCATGGGCTTTTTTGGGATTAACACATTGTAGCCTTAATTTGTGTCCAACATTGGGTATGGTGGTCATACTGCTAGTAAGAACAATATAAGCGTGCATGGGATGCCATGGAATGGTCTCTTATTATTGCTACATAGGTAATATCAAACTTTTAAGACAATGTTGTTAACCTTGTTAAACTGAATTGTTACTAACAATTTATTCACAAGCCGTTGTAATGTTCTGGTTCTGTGTACAAGTCAAAGCTTACTCAATAAATGATCCTCTGTTGTAAAAAATATGGAGGATTTTACTGGTTGACCTTAGGGTTGCTTATTCTTTGTAGGTTGAATCAGAAATATTTTGTCTGCATGGTGGGCTTTCCCCATCTATTGAGACCCTTGATAATATACGAAATTTTGATCGTGTTCAAGAAGTTCCACATGAAGGTCCTATGTGTGATCTGTTATGGTCCGACCCTGATGACCGTTGTGGTTGGGGAATGTCTCCACGTGGTGCTGGATACACTTTTGGCCAAGTACTTTTTTTTATATTTTTTATTAGCTTCATTTTCTGTTTACAATTATTCTGATCAATTTATAAACCTTCATTTGTTTAATATTTTCTTTCACAGGACATTTCTGAGCAATTCAACCATGCGAACCACCTGAAGCTGATTGCTAGAGCTCATCAGCTGGTTATGGAGGGATTTAATTGGGCACATGTAACTACTTGTAGTTAAACCTATTGGGCCAACATTTTGTTCATGCTATTTTGGAATGATAGGTTCTCTGCTTGACTGGTGTTATTTCTGCAACAGGATCAAAAGGTTGTCACCATCTTTAGTGCACCCAATTATTGTTATCGATGTGGAAACATGGCATCTATTTTGGAAGTTGACGACTGCAAAGGGCACACATTTATCCAGGTCTCTCTCTTCATAAGAACAGGGAAAAGTAGTTTCTAGCAATCAAAGAAAAATGAAAAAGTTGGAAGGTTGATTTATGTCCTTCATGTGTTGTGTTTGTACAGTTCGAGCCAGCTCCAAGGAGAGGAGAGCCTGATGTGACCCGAAGAACGCCCGATTATTTCTTATAAGAAAGATGCTTGGATTGCTGATTTTGGCAGTAGGCATCTGCATGGTCGGAGGTAAATGGTGTAGCAGGTCCTGAGCATTTATTAATTGGAGGTTACTAAACAGAAGGCTGCTGTGTTAGAAATGATGGGGGAGGTCCCTAAAATGGGCAGGCTAGGGCCCCTTGGCTTTAAATTATGTTACTAACCTATGCTAGATGTCTTAGGACTCAGGGCAATTGGGTTTGTGTGCTTACGCTGCAATGTAGTATTTTATGCAGAAATTCTGGTACTTCGTCTTTTATTTTTCGTATATCACTTGGGTTCAATTTTCTTCATTTTTCCTTCTTTTTAATTTTTGTGGGATTTGAGGATATGTGGTTGGGGGATTGGTGTTTTGTAGAGGTAAGGTACAGATTTAATTCCAAGTTTGTTCATGTGCTATGGACTGATATGATTAAAATGGCTTCTACTATTTGTTTTATTCAGGGATGAGTATCTAGCGGCGATTGTTAATTGCCTTGAACTGAGATATTGTAGCGGACATCAACCTTCTGAGATAATTTATTTTCTGATTTGGTTCAGTTTGAATGTGAACTACCGTTGGTTTGTGCTGAATGTGTAGAATCATTCTGGTCTTCCGGATTTTAATTTTCTTGTCATGTTGGGTCATCAAATCTGGTCGCACGAGGCGATGTTGGGTCCATTAGGATCCAACTCTTTCCTAAGTTCTTCTATCATACTCCATTTTCTCCCCTGTGATGATTGCCCTTATAATTACGGCCAGGGCAAATGGAATTGGCCTGGACCGACTAAACCTGAAATTGCGTTTTATTCATGTTTTGACCCCCTCTTAATTAGGGAAATATGTTAAAGATGGAGATTAACCTGGGGATTTTTTTTTATTTTAAAAATGAGTGAATTCATTTTGTAGATAAAAATGATTAACAAGTTAGTATTTATGTGGGTTGACCCACAGCTTCCTGTAGAATCCTAGAACTCCTTGACTACGGCATTGCAAGTCTTGGTTTTCGGACAGGGCTTCGCTTCCCGTTTATCAGCTTTCTTGCAGTAGGACAGGGGGCCGTTTTATTGGTTTTTTTTTATTAAGATTCCATGTTCGATTTTTATTTTTATCTGAAAATAAAAGTTTAACACGTTTGATGCAATTAGCTTGTTTGTTTTTCCTTTATTTATACTGATTTTGTAAAAATCTTAATAACATTTTTGAAACACAAAGGACCTTCATTCGATCTGGTCAATAATGACCACTCTTTACGGTCCCTCTTGCTTCCTTGTCTTTTAAGGGGATGTTTGTTAAAATGAGCAAATATGATGGTATTAAGATAAAATTAGAATGTTTTTCAGATCAAGATATGAAATAATAAAAAAAAATTAGGAAGTATTCTAAAATTTTTATTAGACTATTTGTTAAATTTTTTAAAATCTATTGGTAACTATACTTTTTCTTTTCATGTGTTTTTAATACATATGATAAACACTAAGATAAGGTTTTTTTTACCAAAATATCCTTATTACCAAATTTATGATTAAAATAGTATTTTATGATTAATATGAATTGTCAAAAAAATTAAGATTAAAATTAAAAATAATATTTTATTTTCTAAATTTATGTTAAAAAATAAATTTAAAAAGAGTTGAAAAATATAAATAATAATTATTAGTATTACAATAATTCCACCTAGATAATTAAAAATGGCCAAAACATATGTTCATAATAGATAGTAAAATATAAAATTAAATAAAATAATTTAAAAATTGATGAAAAGAATTATATTAGTTAATAAAATATATATATATAGAGAGAAAAATTTAAATTTTAATGAATAATGTCACTTAAATTTTAAAAATTGTCAAAACATATAATAATTTAAAAATATATTAAATAATATTAATTATAAGAGTTAAATAAATAAATTTTTATAATTTATTTAATGAGAGAGGTCGGATAAATTATCTTGAAAGAAGAAAATAAGAGGTCACGTGAGACTTTTTCTGAAAATAGTCAGATAAGCTTAACAAACACGTTGGAAATATCAAATATTCGGAATGCTTCTTATATTTGACTTTTTCTCCCTCTTATCTTAATTAACAAACATCCCATGAACATTTTTTTTTTGTTGATCTTGTGATTTTCTTTTTCTTTAAAGTTTCGGTACTACATTAACCAAATAATTCATAATTGCATATGAATTAGTTTCAGAAAATAATTTTTTTGGGTGTAAATAAATATATTGACAGGAAAAGCGCAAAAATGCCTACAGATACAAGCTGAATCATACTCTACCATGAAACAAAATACAGCATGACCCTCTCACAACAAACAAAAGAAACAAAATTAAAACCAAAGCAGCCTCAAACATGCGAGGCAAATAGAAAAAAAATAGCCTCAAGATCAACAGCAACAACCAGAGCAAAGGCTAAATGGTGCATGAGATGAGAGAAGTATTGAAGTATAAGCAAGCAGCACCTGAAGGCGATCGCGAGCATTAGAGGGAATTGATTTGGCAACGTTCAAATTTTATCAAAAACCCAACCAAAAAAAAAAAAAAAAGGGCTTTCGTGAATTTTAGAAATCTTTGTTGCAAAAAATAAAAAAAACTACACTAAACAAAGATGCTTTAATACATTTAAAAAAGAAACAGAAAAGAATGATAAAAAAGAAGAATTAATTAGCTTATTTATCAGATGAAAGGCTGCACAACACAATCACATATAGGCACATACGTGTATATATAATGCCGCCACAGAAACATGCAAGACTTTACGTAGCATCAAGAGTACAAGGATTCGACTTAATTAGTAAATATATAGGGAATTAAGGAGCAGTGAATATAGTAAATATATAGTCCATCACTTACAATTATGAATTTATTTAATTATGAATAAAATTAAGATATGTAGTGACTCATGAATAAAATCAGGACACGTGGCATTTTAAAAAAATGAGATATAAAATCAAGAAGAGTTAACTCTGATTAGTCATTACACTAATCAAGATTAACTCATCATTTTATTCACGAGTCGATAAACCCACGCAGTAGAGACTAGATTCACACAAAAATTTCTCGTTATATATATATATATATATCGAGTACTTACTAATTAATTATTGCATGGGCAATAATGGGAGGGGTGGGGGTGGCTTATGCCTCTTGCTCTTGACCTTGATCAGGCGGCTCAAAACTCTGGCATACCTACCCACCAGTTTCTTCAACTTCACCCCATCCAAGTCCAAGTCCTCCTCACGCTGCTTAACCACCACCAGTTGAAGCTGCCGCTTCTGCTGGGCCTTGTCATTCTGATCAAGATTATCCTGATCCTGATCCTCTGTGAAATGGCGACCAAGGGGACTCCTCTCTCTGATCAGCTGCTTCAAGCTCTTGTGCTCAGTCTCCTCTCTAGCTTCTTTACCACCAGCCTTTTCTTCTTCTTCCTCTTCTTCTTCTTCGGAATTGGGGCTTCCTTTCTCTGGAGAACCTGACGAGCGAACTTCTTTCTGGAGATCCGACAGTGGCTTTCTGGTTCTCTTCGACAAGCTGATATCATAATGGGCTTTACTCGCCGGGTTGTATTCGCTACCCATTAATATATATTTGCTTGTATTGCGCAGAGAGTCAGAATAAAGAAATGATCACAAATAGGCCTCTACACGATGGATAGAGTGAATTGAAGAGTGTTTATTGAGATCGATCGAGGTGGGATGTCCGTTTTCTCAATGGTTCACACATCACTACTGATTGATTCATTCTCCAACAAGCTGGCCGGTGCTGAATGACTCATGGCACCACACAAATTAATTACGTTCCATAAACATTATTTAATACCAAGTATTGTTGGTTTTGAATTCGAATTTAGAAATGTGTATATATATATATATATATATATGAGCCTGATTGTTTGATTTGTTAAAGGAAAGAGTTGCAATTTTCCTTCTCGTATGGTCTATTTTTAGGATAAAATTGTGGGGGGATCACACACACACACATTACATTAATGTCTTCGATCTAATGTATTTTTATGTTGTACAAATTAATTTTACAATATCAATTATATATGTGATATATCATAATTATATTAATTATTTTTATTTTATTGTCATCTCTTAAAACTTACAAAGGTAGTGTTTAAATTTTATCTCGTCATTCTTTCATTGAAATATTGAATAAAAAATGATTTCCAACATTAAAATTTTATCATATATTTTTTTTGCATGTATTTATATTACCAATATGAGTTTTAAAAATTAATTGAGATTGTATTTATGAAAGTGGTCCTTTTGAGTAGGTAATATTGATGGCTTCAAGTAGTTAACTGAGAAGTTAAGGCAATTTCCTTTTCATAATTGGTTTATATATCTTTATGAATTAATCCAAGACAACCAAGAAAATTGACATTTTCAGAGTTTCATTTCCAAACCTACATCGATCAGTTTTATTTTATTAATTTAAACGATTTTAAAAGAATGCTCACTTTATAATATACAATTTGTTGTGTCACCGCCCTTCATTTCACATATATAGTTAATTACCATGCATGGCTGAGGCTAAGCTCTCTGCATTGCCAATAATGTAGGACGGAAGAGATTCATGGAGAAAGAGAGAAGTGAAGGGCATTCAAGGCCAATTCTATTCATTAGAATTGCAAATAATTAAAATTCTCTATTAAAAAAAAAGAGAAAAGAAAAGAGATTAATTAACTAGAGTAAGTCAAATAATGGGGAGAGTGGGATTGTTGGGAGTTAGAAGAATTCTCTGATTTGGTTGGCTCAGAAGCAGCAGCAGCATAAGCAGAAGCACTCTTTGATAGGGATTTCAGCCCTCTACATGACTTCATGTGTGCATGCAATTTCTCTGGCTTGAACATTTTCCCACACTGCCTGCATCACATAGTAAATTATGTTGATACTATAATTAACATATTTTTAGTTTTATTATAAAATATATTCTTAATTGATTATTAAGAATAAAACTATAAACGTTGAATATTATTATTATATCAAAACTAGCTACTGCAACCATGCATGAACACAAGTTGAAATTCTAAACATTTGGGTGATCAAATTTTTTTTTTTTTTTTTCCCGAGTACAGCATCATTGTAGTCAATTATTCTACGGGAGCACAAAGCCAAACACCAATTGAAATGATGATTGTAATAATATATTACTGCCACATTATTCTTATTACTATATTTACATTATGCAGGGTCGGCTAATCAATGGGATGGATTTGTTTTTGGCCAAGTAAAACCAACTTACGAGCAACTGGGCCGGTTGACTGGCTTGTAAACAGCAGAGACTGGCTTTTGGCCATTGGCTTCACTCTTTTCATTGTTTGAACTCTTCCACCCATCAAAACTCCTCCTGCGCCATTAATCACTTCATTCACTACCAATCAACCAAAGATATGCCTTAAACAACACCACACACACGCACACACACGCACACACAGCTTTCAGTTTTATCTATATTAATATTTATATTTTGTAAGACTCTTATAACTCATAAAATGCTTAAAATTTGTATAAAATTACCTTGAATTAAAGTGTAATTGTTTATTCCAGTACGTGCCATAGATCCTCTCAGACCCTCCAAGCCCATCTCCTTTGCAAATCTCTGCGGTGTTAGTAACAGAAGTATCAACCTCTGGTGGCTTCTTCAGAGGCATGTACGAAGATCTCTTCTCCGGCCTGTTGATCACCATCACGGTCGATTCAGTGGTGTCCACACCACCACACTTGATGAGGTTCAGTAACATGTTAGAGGCCCCGCTTGAGTAGCTCTTGCTTTTAGTAAACGAAGCTGAAGATGAAGACGTTGACGAAGTCGCCGGCGTACTAGGATTACTCTCGACATTAATGTTGTTCCTGTTCTTCTTCTTGGCGTTCCTTTTGCCCAGCAGAAAAGACTTCTCATATTTACTGGCTTTCGGAAGCGTTTTGTCTGTTTTTGGCGGCGTTTCCTGCTTGTTTATGTCTGAAAGCTTTTCATCTTCAAGCTTGGTCGAATCCTCGGTCATGGTGGAGGCCTCGGAGCCTAAAGGCGGCGATGGTTTTGCCGAAGAGGCGTCTGTCGCCGTTTTTGCTGGGCTTTCTTGGATTTCTTCTTTGGCATTTGTTTGGAGGGTTGGACCTTTATTCTCCATGGAAACTTTCTTCTCACCTTGTGAATTATAAAGATCTGCCATGAAAATCCATTCGTATTTCTTAGAATGGTAACTGCCCAAAATAGAAGATTTTGATTCCATTCTTGGTACTACTACTTCTTTAAAAGATTTCCGAAAGCATTACCAAGATTGAATGAGGAAATTTCGGAGCCTTTGAGGACATATTCATTGTCAGAGATTGGAGTGATGAGATCCTCATCCAGAAGATCTTGCCATACGTAGCCTGTCCTGTACCTCCTGCATGAACCCAAAAGTTCTTGTTCCATCAGAAAAAAGAAAGAGTGTGCGTCGGCCCGCTCATGAGATTTGGCCTTGCAAGACTGTGATAAATCGATGCTCTTGCTCTGCACTCATCAACTGTTATTTTAAGAAACCGAGTGACAAGCGATTCAGCCGACACTAATAATAGGGTAAAGTCATTCATGAAAATCAAACACATGATCTCTAGCTAAGTTTTGCATCGTAATTCTCTCATGTCTTACAGATTCTCATATCTTCTCATGCTCACATGGATGGCCATCGATGTTAATTACATCTATGCTTGCATGGTGATGCACACATATACATGCATGACAAACTGACCTCTTGTAAGACCAAGCGAATGAATCGGGCAGGTCCTTTCCCCGCAGTTCCGAGAGCCATCGCTTAACATCTGTTTCAATATACACATTAAACCAAAAACACACATTAATCTACACATCCACCAGAAGCATATACATAATACATATATATCCATGCATATATATAAATAAGAGGCTATAATTAAAAATTTGCATAACATAAAAGAGTTACCCCGAAGATGAATCCCATTTCGAGAGAGATGGTGAACCCGGATGAGATGGGGATGTTCGACCCGACCCTTTCGACTGAGGAAGTAAATGATGTGAATTCTTCTCATTTCGCCTTCGCCGCCGCTGCCGCCACCACCACCACCACCGGCTGCTTCCATGTTTCTGCACAAAAGATGAATAGGGAAAAGAACACAGTGAGTGCTCTGCTTTTTAGACAATTAATTGATGGTATATATATCCAAGTAATTTAATTCATAATAAACAAAGAAGAGAGGAAAATCTTTGTCTGGCGAACCGGCCTGCCCTAGAAAAAGCCAAAAAGATAACGAATTCATCGTGTTTAACCCACCACCCCATTAAAAAAACACACAGCAACGATGAATTGTTGAATTGTGCAGGCCTAAAGCAGCCATAGAAACACACGTAAAAAACATCGAGAAATGATAAAAATTTGTCGTGGATGGAGAAGAGCAGCAGTTATTGAATTTGGGGATGATGGATCATTATTAATTAAGACTTACTTTGTAAGAATTAAGAAGGCACAGGGATCAGAGAGAGAACTAATTTAGTGTGGCTAGTGAGAGTTATTGCTGAATTGGAAGGTGGAATACTCAAAATGTGTTTAAAAGTGTAATTTTGAGGTTGAGGTTGAGGTTAGAAAGGAAATTAACAATTGGCAAGCCCAAGCCCAAAGTTCTATCTGATTTCCCGCGATTTCCTGAGCCTTTTGACCGAGTTTTTCTCTCTTTTATATATTTCCACTTTCCAGAGTCCAGACAACATCCTCTGCGGGTCGGCCTACCCTTTCAGGTTTACCCCAATCTGGATCCACTAGTCAAAATGAGTACTATATCTATTATCTATTAAAGTTAGTTTCATTATATATATATATATAATTAAAATCTCCCTTATGCACCTTCAATTTCTCCATGTTTCACTTCACCCAGAACCATAACTGCTTACCAACCAAAGCAATTGTACATAATGAACAAAGGATACAAGCAAAGCAATAAGTAGTCAAGAAATCAATGTACTAGCGAGAGATTGGGTGGAATGGCCCTAATACAGGTACAAATGACTTTAGTTAAAAAGTACAATTAAATAAGGCATTTGTGAATGAGTGTTTTAAAGTCACTTCTTAAGAATTACTAAATATATATATCTTTAAATTATATTTATTTATTTTATTATATTTTCAAATTTAAATATTTTTTATTAGTTAACTTTATTGTAATAAATGTTTTGTTTAACATCAACTAGTAGAAAATGTTTAAACATAAAAAAATATAATAAACACATATTATCTAAAAAATAAATGTATTAAATGGTCTTTAATTTAACCAGCGTTCAAAGGGGAGTTTAATAATCATAACCTTATTATGTTAATTTAATTTGTGTTTTTGTCAACGAATAGCCAACAAACGCATATATCAAACATGTTTGGACAAAATCGTCGATGGATCTTAACCTTTTACCATTTGAATTTAATAAACATATTATATATTATATAAAACCACAAAAACTCAAGAAAAGAATATATAAAACTTGACAACTCAAACTTAAATACTTAAACCTGATCACCAGAACTGAGTACCTATTGCTAGATATAAACTACTACGCCGTTGGTAAACTTATTAATGATGTTTCAATGAACTTAAATATATACTTGTTGGGTTAGAGGTTGGTTGACCTAAATCCCTTTTTTCAACAATGAATATATATGGTGGTTCTCTCCCCATCTAGCATTTATTCTGCCATTTGTCTTCTGTGTCTACTGAGCCAATTAATTAAAACACACTCGATCAGACACTAACGTTGGTTGCCCTTGTGCTGTGGTTTGTCAACTACTTCTGGGGACAACATATATTAATGTAATTTATTACAATCACGCATGTTTAAAGAAAACACATACATGCTTATGTTGTTCATAATTATATAAAGGTATTAGTTTGGGAAATTTTACTTAAAACTGTATAATTTGTGTCATTTAAAAAAAATTCTATTGTGATTTAAATTCCGTAGTTGAGGATCTTGTAATATGTCAACATACCCATGGATTCGTTTGGAGTTTAACATCTTTACACTTTTAACAAATTTATTGAAACAATATCATTTTGAATACCTCTAAAATGAAAGTCTTAAAAAATTATAATACAGAGAGTCTTGATGATAAAATCAAACCTATTCACAGGGTCTAAATCCGATTAGTAACCAATAAAATGGGTTGTTTTACAAAAATCAGAATCCTAAAAATGACGAGAGAAAAGGAAATGAACAGATTAAGAAATGAGAAAACACATGCATTATTAGTTCATGGCGTATGAACTGTACCTTATGGCTATCCTCTTCTTCACAAGCTTCAACTCGGCAGTGACTTCCATGGCCAAAACCAGCCGATGGATCGTTCTCAATTCAGATTACAGTCTCCTTCTTTCTGCAACTCTTTCAACCGTATCAATCATCAAAGGAAGAAAACCATAAAGAGATTAAGTGAGAAAACTCATTCATAGAGAGCCAAATCATCGACCTCATACGCATATTTTTATGTATCTATACACTAGAAAATCTTATTTATCCCAGAAATTAAAGACGTTCGAAACAGAACTTTTGATGAAAATCTTGGGAAATCTCTTTCCCCAGGTGAGGAAAATGAATCAAGAAAGACGTCTTACGTGATCTGTTTGGCTGTGCTTCTCGATCGATCGGATATAAAGTTATCTCCTACTCGATCGCTTTGAAGCAATTAGAAGCCTCAACATGCACGTTTCAGCAGAAACTCATCAATTTGTGTCTAATTGCTCGTATATTTATATATACGCAGAAGATGGAAGCAGGGACATGTGGTAGTTCCTTCCTTTGATGAAACCAATGCCAATGCAGTTAAATCCAAAACCCATCATCCCTCCGTGTTAGCTGAGTCAAAGAAGCAGCATTCATCCTATTGCACACTATATTTATATAGATATATAGCCAAATGTGTACGTACGTAATGTAGAGCCAAATAATTAATTTCAACGTCGTTAGCTTCACTGTTCATAGCTCGAAAACGCCGTCGCGCATGCTTGCGGATCGATTGAGATGTGAGGAAGACGTTACCAAATACAAAATTCGTATATTATGATAGTGTGTGTCCTTTTAATAGAATTTTAGTTAATCACATTAATTGTTTTGTGCATAAGTTTTAAGTTCTATATGAAAACTCTGTCAAAGAAATTTCTTGGCCTATTGGCTTGAATTTTAGATATATTTTTATATAAGAAAATTATACCACAAGTAGTTGAATTTTAAATTTTATAGTTGTCAACGTTTAGATTTAGCCGACTGTGATTCGTAGGTTCACAATGAATAATTAAACCCAAATGCAAATAGGAGGAATCAAGTGGAAGCACAGATAGGGAAATTTTACGTGATTTGGCTAGAACGATGCCTACTCCATAGCTGTTTTCTGAGTATTTTGGCAGAGTCATAGCATATTATTATGGTTGTTCTCCTCTTTACAATGGTATTTTTAACCCCTATTTATAGCGATGGATGTTTACAATTACATAAAATCAAAAAGTGATAAAATGACATCATGGGGACAAAATGTCCTAATCAATTCCATGAAATCGGGAGTGGACTCCGTATTATCAGAGATCTGGTTTGCATCAGGTAAAGTAGGTGGGTCCCTACCTCCAGTTATTCAACAACAATATTGTTATGCGAGTTAAATAGTTTGATCGACGAACTGAACTGTTGGTCAACGAGCTAGAGGGATCGTTGGGTGTATCGTTGAGAGCTCGCTGGAAGCATTACTGGGAGCTCGCTAAGATCCGCGACCTGAGCTCGGGTTTCAGCGATGCATGAGCTTGCTCTGTCGAGCTTGATTTGTTGGGTCTGCTAGGCTTTAGGCGATTGGGCCGGCCTACTGGACTAAATCTAGCCCACTTAACTCTTTCCGGGAAATACCCATAACATAAGCCCCCTCAATTTGTAGTGCGATCTTCGGACTAGGAGCTGGTACAAGTATTTGAAGCGAGCTTTGCGAGCTGCCAATCTGTTTGTTAGACCTTTGCCCAATTGAGCTTAGAGTTTAAGTGAGACTTCGACAAGATGGCACTTGAACCAATCTTCAGGATGTAATTTAAGATGAGCTCTAGGAAGCTTCTACACATTAAGATATGCTCAAGAGTACAACTTGGAAAAAAGTCTTTAGAATATAAACTCGGAATGATTCTACCGAATATAAGTTAAGAAAGACCCAATAAATTCCAAGCTTGCGACTTAGCACATTTGCAATAGCTCGTCATTAATTGACGTAATAAAATATGTGTCCAGTAAATAACGAATAGCCATACGTAGGAAAATTAAGGCAGATCGTAGTGAACATGTTCTGATGAAATAATGTATGAGTCATATCGAAAGCCTTGCCAAGATATATGTCCGGGTAGATCGTGCTGCGATTTCAGCTAACATACCATGGCTTTCATTTAGCTGACTTCAAATCCAAAGAAATGCCAACTCGCATGCTTGAAATAGCTCATTTCTCATGGACATAATAATCAAGATGCATTCAGCCGTAATGGCAAGGTAATAATGATTCATTTACGAGATAATAATTAAATTGATTCGAGCCTCAGCTGATGCGTCATAGAGAGATGACATATCTGGATCATATCAGAAATCCTGCCAAGATATATGTTCAGGTAGATCGCGGTGCAATCCCAGCTAACATATCATGGCTTTTTGCAAGTTTAACGAGCTGAGAGAGAACACCCAGGTAGGTCGCAGACCATGACTTGAGTCAAGATGAAAGGACCCTAGCTAGTGAACCCTTAGCTCGAAATAATTAATGGAAGTGGTTGCTTAGTAGGTGCCAAACCATGACATTAATTCAAAATGAATGGGTCTTAGCTCGCAACTTTAAAGATATTCAATCGAATATCAATAAAAATAATTTAGTTAAGAGGGAACATTCAGGTAGGTCGCATACCATGACTTGAGTCAAGATGAAATGACCCCAACTAGTGAACCCTTACTCGAAATCATTTAATGGAAGTGGTTGCTCAGTAGGTGTCAAACCATGACATTAAGTCAAGATGAATGGGTCTCAGCTTGCAAACCACGACCTGGGGGAGGACCAAGATGAATGCTCAGATAAGTCGCAAACCATATGTAAGCACCCCTACCCGGATATCCCCAACCACCAGGACTACCCGAACGGGAGCGCCTACGAGAGGAGAAAAGTAATAAACACAGAGACAAAGACCACCCCGGCATGCATACACGAAAATAAGAATAGCGGAAGCAAAGCTCAAGATATGCATGCACTATGGGTACCCCGCTAACACAGCGGTCACAAGATAAATAAATAAACACAAACTCCTGTGCCGACATACACAAGACTCGAGAAAACACCTGGCACAGTACAAAATAATAGAGTAAATTCTACTTAGACATCAGAGTGGATAGGGATCGACGAGACTGCCTGTACACCACACCGACTCTGCCGTTAAAGTTGACTCCCTTGCTATGGCCCACGCCGCCACTACCTGGAATGATGGAAAGCAAGGTGAGTCGAGAGACTCAGCAAGCATAAGGAAGAAAAGGCTGAAGGCTACACAAAACCAGAAATCTCACCCCAGAATAAACCCCAGGTACACACAAGCCATGAGACGCTACAACACAACAGCTCAATAGCATAACAAAATAAAAGCACATACCGGTCCTTGGGGCCCACATAAGACACTTGGCACCCAAGTCCCATACCAACCTGCCGCTGCCCTGAAAGGCAACAAATGTCTCCACAAACTTGCGCGCGCTGTCCCAGGCCGGTACTCCCGTCACATGTATCCGTCGGTACTCCCGACAACCGAGCCATAGGCTCCCTCGGAACGGTACTCCCGTCCGAGAACTAAATACTACCAGTATCCATGCAATGCACATAAAAATGCAATGGCGTAGTGAGCATCAACGTGATACAAGGCGCCCATACATCCAGGCATCAGGCTATGCTCCGCCCACATAGTAAACCACACGCCATGCATATGCCGCGCTGGATGCAACCTAACGAATCTAGAATGTCCGTGTCCAAGCATACTCAATAAATGAATATCCCAACATGCATCCCGTACCCATGTGCATATCAAATCATGAACAGTAATACAATGTATCTAACCATGCAGTAAATCACATACCGGTAGAGCTAGTCAGCAATGCCCGGCACCGGTCAACGGCCAGTGACTAGGGGTGTCCACCCGACGGTCCACATCAGGGCCGTACCATAGTCTACACCAACGTCACCAACAACCGACCCCTGCCCCACTGCTCGATAGCTCTAACCGAACCATAAATAAATCTGAGAAAAACTGTAAGTAAACCCAATAAAATCGTAAATAAACCCTCATGTCTAGGAACTTAGTCCCCAAACTGGTTCAGCATCATTCCCGAAAGGAGTGGGGGCGGTACAAACCCCCATAAGCTCACAACAAACAAAACTCTAGAAGTCTCGGATTTAAATTAAAACAAATGAATAATAATTTAACAAATAAAGTTAGGTGCCGAATTAAAGTAAGCGAGAGGATAAAGTACAGGAAATCACGGGGTCTTTCACGGGAAGTAAAGATTAGGAAGAGAGGGTTAAGAGCTTGCCTTTACAAGGCCGTTTCCTCCATTTCTTGCATTCCCGCTGCGAAGTAAAACGTTTAAAAACGTTTGATAACAATTAATAAAACCTGAGGCTCACATTAATTAAATCTAACCGTGTAATATAATTAATTTAGCCATCTAAATCCCACATAGGCACCTCGTAAATAAAATCCCAATAAATCTCATATTTCTTTTAAATTAAATCATGCCCAAAACATCCCTAATTCGTATAATTAATACGCAAAACCAAACCGAATTAAGGGAAGACAAGGGATTCACCAAATGGAAATAGATCGCAAGGGTAGAGGAGAACTTGCCTCGCTTAAGCTGATTACAGCGTTTCTATGCTTAAACATCACCAAATTAATACACGCTGTAAATTAGATTAAACTCTCAAAATTAATAAAATTGAGCCCAAAATTAAATTTCAACCGTAGAGAATGTATAACACATAATTATTTACTTACCTGATTAATTAAATCACGATTAAACGTAGTTTATTCTTCAATTTTTCTCTAAAAAATGACCCTCGCGCGCGCTACTTCTTCTTCATTTTTCTTCCTCTGGTTCTGTCTCAAATTTGGCCGAAATCGGCCTTAAAATCGTAGCAAAAATGCTGCTTTAACGCGAGGCAAATGGGCGGCCCACAGCGCGCCACGTGGCGCGCCCAGCAGCTGTACATGGCTGCCACCGCTTTACCCAAAACGACGTCGTTTTGGGCAAGGGTTTTGGCTGAAAATCAGCCAAAATTCCTTCACAGCGCGCGCGCACCTGCGCGGCTCAAACCCGCGCCTCCCCGCTGGCATTCCTCGCGCGCGACCACCGCGCCACACGCTGCTTTTAACATATATATGCCTCATATTAATTTTAAACCCATCCCAGCTCAATTTCACAGATCTCCTTTGAACCCCCACAGTTTCCTTTATTCACACACACACCCCCACATATCTTTTATTCTATATTTCACTTTTACCCCCAAAATCACTAAATTAATTTATTATTTTCCTAGATAATCCCCAATAATTAATTATTTTCTTTAAACCTTAAACACTCAATAATCACCAAAATATAAGTTAAATCATTTTTTTTATTTAAACCCACAAGTATTCAATAATCTCCACAAACATAATAATTATTAATTAATATTTCTCTTAAACCCAAAAATATTTAACAATTATCAATTGTTCCCAACCAATACAATAATTAATAATTATCAACCATGAATTCCTTATTTTCCTTAAAACCACATAAATACATACTTCCTCTTAAATTCTCAAATATTTAATAATGTCCTCAAACACCAATTTAACTAATTATTATTTATTTTCAAATTTCGGGATATTACAATTCTCCCCTCCTTAATAGAATTTCGTCCTCGAAATTCGCGCTCAGTCCATGCCTTCAAAATACGCTCACACCTCTCGTGATATTACCCAACATCACCTCCAAGATATACCATATCATCATTTTCCAGTTCCCACAAGTCCGAGTCTACCATGCATCCTACTTGATCAATTACACTA
Organism: Diospyros lotus; assembly: GCF_014633365.1. NCBI lineage: Eukaryota > Viridiplantae > Streptophyta > Magnoliopsida > Ericales > Ebenaceae > Diospyros > Diospyros lotus. The sequence continues at coordinate 9,194,295 of NC_068342.1, forward strand.
GCACATCTCCCATAATCCATCACCTCATTGGGACCACGTTATGACCACTAATACCTTAACCGACTTAACGAACGTCATCCATCATATTACACGCACTGACGTGGTTCGCCTATTACAACATCATAACTCAATCGGTCCCCGAAGCTATCTCGACCACATATCAACCTAAAGGTAAGCTCAAAATTCAGAGATATTTAATCTCAATAATAAACCGATCCACAACCCAAGGCTCAATGCAAATACAACTAACATCAAGTGCAACCGGTAGTGATTGGAGTGGAACCATCCTCAAATAGGACGAAAGGCTAATACTCAGTAACGTGACCTGAACCTGTCACGTACTTACGATCCATGGAAACATGGAAACGATACGACATACTCAATCAAGGGTTTAGCAGCAATATCCTTTAGTCTGACTTTTTCCAACTGATTCTTAACCAGATACACAACATTTTCTCGGCAGTACTTTCTCCCACAATTTGCCGCGAATGCTCGGGGTTCCGTCAATAAATACGGGTAGCCATTTAATCAGGCCTATCAAAAAAATAGACGTTCTCCACTCAATACATCTCGAGGTCTAAGATGTCACCCGATAGTCTCCCCTCCTTTAAGGAATCGGCACATCCAATTAGGGGTTCCTATTATAACTCATTCGGCGATCACCAACCCTTAATCTTGTCCTTGCTACTGATCTTAACTCCCAATAGCTAATTGGGCCGTACCTCGTCTTGATTATTAATTATTAACCGTGACCTCCTCAAGACTTTATACGGTAGCTAGGACTCGATCTTTAGTATCGGTGTTATTTGCTCTGAAGCCTGCTCGACTAAAAGTAACTCATCGTACCAGTAGTCATTCTAGTCCACTAGGCATCTCATAGGTCTCCTCACAAACAAAAAGCAACTTAAAGATATGGTTAAGCGTTCCTCTGACTGGCATAACAAGCCATCTCATGTTTCTGCCGATGTACCACTTGACCAGCACCCAAAGGAGTCTCATCTCCTCACTCGGTCAATAACCGACCCTAGGGCATGTGGTCCGTGATCAGTACCGCGCGTACTCATAGCAACCACTACCCTTACAGCAAAATCCAACAGTTACTTAGACCTGTATCCAATTTTGGCCTTGGCCATACACCTGGGTATCTCCCACAACAATAATCTTAGAGGGAATTTTCTTATTCCTAATTCACTTTATCACCAATGTTCTACGGCAGTGCAAAACGTCTATTACCACATTTGCTTAATCATATTTATTATAGAACCTCACAGCCTTAGTCATTTGCCACGCCAATCGCGGCGTCACCTGAACTCCACTCCACCTGTGAGAACTAAACACCTACACCCTAGCCAGGTTGTAATGCCAAATCTCCAAACAGCATAACTGCTGTAAAAGCCAAGTCCTTAATTCCATAATAGTCTTTCAGTGAATTCTCATCACAGATCTCTCTTGGGACTTTGTATTAGTGTTCCGAGTTATCCATCCAAATTCGATTAAAACTTAGGGTTGCTGCCCTAAACCTCCAAGGAAATGCAAACCCCTCAGAACCTCAATTTACCTCCATACCTCATCATATAACACATCTCTCGACCAAATAAGTACAGACAATTTAACTGTTACACACGAGCTACCGCACTACCCAACCTTCAGTTTCCCATCTCAGTACACCCTATACACATCTCGGTACCTACAGATCTACTAGTAACCATTGGACTCCTATAGCACATTCCCACACGGTGGGACCTCTCCGTGCCACTCCTGGTAAAATCCAATCACAGACCTCCAACTCACATACTACCACGACCTCATCTCTCATGAGATTGACGCAAGCCTTTTGTCGGGCGTCGACAACGCCTGGCGAGGCCAAGGAAAGCTCCAAACATCTATTTCTATCGCCAATAGACAATAGTTAGGGACCCAATAAACCCACCACAAATCCGGTATCCGGTCCACTCCGTCGAAAACAATCCGCAACCCAAAGGTCTATCGCAGGTCAACCCTGTGACTTTCCAGGTGCATACGATTCTTCACATCAGGTCACTAGGATACTCTTTGCTAATAGCAATAACTACTTGATTCCTAAGGATCCCAAGGCTCATAAACTTACTAAATATATGTCATTACATAATACCCTCAAACATTGTACCTGGTGTTTCCCACACAATTCTCATCCTTACAAAACTCGTAATTTACAACCAGGCATTTACATTATGGCCCCCTGCTAATCATACTAACTAGAACTCACCTCATCACCCCTAGCAACCGAGGTAACTTCATCTTCCAAGTAGGCTAAGTCCTCATTGCTAGCTACGTTAGAGCCGGGTTCAACAGGTCCCTCTAGTGGCTGTGACGGTACCCTCACGGTGGCTTGGATTGACTGAGTGTCCGGTAGTGCTCCAATCCTAGGCACGTCCTGTACTGGTCCCTGGGAAAAACTTCCAAATGGCAACTTGTTATCTCACCGCTTCGGCAAAAATATCATAATGGGAACAAAGTCTCACATCATTCATAATTACAACAGTCAGCCACCTCCATATGTCCTTCATGTGCTCATGGGCGAACAAGACTTGTCTCTGACAGTCCCAAAAGATCTCGTGGATCGTCTCTTGAGACAACTCGTCAAACCGATACATATAACTCATTAGGTATTCCTTTTTCGTCTCGCCCGCCTCCCCATCCAGAAGCAAACTCCTGTTCCTACTAACAACATAAACGATTCAATGCTGGCAGGTCATCTAGATTAGGTAAGGGTACATTGGGATCTAGGTCTTCCGGTTCCATTGGGAATACTCAAAATCAGCAAACAACACCAAATATCAGGTAAATATCTTAAGGCAAAACCAACCTCTTACTTGAACACCTAGGGGTAGGCACAAGTCCTAAATAAACCTTATTCATACCTTTTCACGGTCCCTTCCTAACGTGCATTTATCACCCTTGCACGAATATAAATTGGGACACGATCTCTTACACGAATCAGCAAAACACCAATGGGACACAGTCTAACCCTATTCGATTCACCTAGACATCCCTAACTCTACCCGACAACCTTGGTGTACAGGAACTCGTCCCTCAAAACTGACTCAAACTACGCTCTGATACCAACAATGTAAGCACCCCCGCCCGGATATCCCCAACCACCAGGACTACCCGAACGGGAGCACCTACGGGAGGAGAAAAGTAATAAACACAGAGACAAAGACCACCCCGGCATGCATACACGAAAATAAGAACAGCGGAAGCAAAGCTCAAGACATGCATGCACTATGGGTACCCCGCTAACACAGCGGTCACAAGATAAATAAATAAACACAAACTCCTGTGCCGACATACACAAGACTCGAGAAAACACCTGGCACAGTACGAAATAATAGAGTAAATTCTACTTAGACATCAGAGTGGATAGGGATTGACGAGACTGCCTGTACACCACACCGACTCTACCGTTAAAGTTGACTCCCTTGCTATGGCCCACGCCGCCACTATCTGGAATGATGGAAAGCAAGGTGAGTCGAGAGACTCAGCAAGCATAAGGAAGAAAAGGCTGAAGGCTACACAAAACCAGAAATCTCACCCCAGAATAAACCCTAGGTACACACAAGCCATGAGACGCTACAACACAACAGCTCAATAGCATAACAAAATAAAAGCACATACCGGTCCTTGGGGCCCACATAAGACACTTGGCACCCAAGTCCCATACCAACCTGCCGCTGCCCTGAAAGGCAACAAATGTCTCCACAAACCTACGCGCGCTGTCCCAGGCCGGTACTCCCGTCACATGTATCCGTCGGTACTCCCGACAACCGAGCCATAGGCTCCCTCGGAACGGTACTCCCGTCCGAGAACTAAATACTACCAGTATCCATGCAATGCACATAAAAATGCAATGGCGTAGTGAGCATCAACGTGATACAAGGCGCCCATACATCCAGGCATCAGGCTATGCTCCGCCCACATAGTAAACCACACGCCATGCATATGCCGCGCTGGATGCAACCTAACGAATCTAGAATGTCCGTGTCCAAGCATACTCAATAAATGAATATCCCAACATGCATCCCGTACCCATGTGCATATCAAATCATGAACAGTAATACAATGTATCTAACCATGCAGTAAATCACATACCGGCAGAGCTAGTCAGCAATGCCCGGCACCGGTCAATGGCCAGTGACTAGGGGTGTCCACCAGACGGTCCACATCAGGGCCGTACCATAGTCTACCCCAACGTCACCAACAACCGACCCCTGCCCCACTGCTCGATAGCTCTAACCGAACCATAAATAAATCTGAGAAAAACTGTAAGTAAACCCAATAAAATCGTAAATAAACCCTTATGTCTAGGAACCTAGTCCCCAAACTGGTTCAGCATCATTCCCGAAAGGAGTGGGGGCGGTACAAACCCCCATAAGCTCACAACAAACAAAACTCTAGAAGTCTCGGATTTAAATTAAAACAAATGAATAATAATTTAACAAATAAAGTTAGGTGCCGAATTAAAGTAAGCGAGAGGATAAAGTACAGGAAATCACGGGGTCTTTCACGGGAAGTAAAGATTAGGAAGAGAGGGTTAAGAGCTTGCCTTTACACGGCCGTTTCCTCCATTTCTTGCATTCCCGCTGTGAAGTAAAACGTTTAAAAACGTTTGATAACAATTAATAAAACCTGAGGCTCACATTAATTAAATCTAACCGTGTAATATAATTAATTTAGCCATCTAAATCCCACATAGGCACCTCGTAAATAAAATCCCAATAAATCTCATATTTCTTTTAAATTAAATCATGCCCAAAACATCCCTAATTCGTATAATTAATACGCAAAACCAAACCGAATTAAGGGAAGACAAGGGATTCACCAAATGGAAATAGATCGCAAGGGTAGAGGAGAACTTGCCTCGCTTAAGCTGATTACAGCGTTTCCATGCTTAAACATCACCAAATTAATACACGGTGTAAATTAGATTAAACTCCCAAAATTAATAAAATTGAGCCCAAAATTAAATTTCAACCGTAGAGAATGTATAACACATAATTATTTACTTACCTGATTAATTAAATCACGATTAAACGTAGTTTATTCTTCAATTTTTCTCTAAAAAATGACCCTCGCGCGCGCTACTTCTTCTTCATTTTTCTTCCTCTGGTTCTGTCTCAAATTTGGCCGAAATCGGCCTTAAAATCGCAGCAAAAATGCTGCTTTAACGCGAGGCAAATGGGCGGCCCACAGCGCGCCACGTGGCGCGCCCAGCAGCTGTACATGGCTGCCACCGCTTTACCCAAAACGACGTCGTTTTGGGCAAGGGTTTTGGCTGAAAATCAGCCAAAATTCCTCCACAGCGCGCGCGCACCCGCGGGGCTCGAACCCGCGCCTCCCCGCTGGCATTCCTCGCGCGCGACCACCGCGCCACACGCTGCTTTTAACATATATATGCCTCCTATTAATTTTAAACCCATCCCAGCTCAATTTCACAGATCTCCTTTGAACCCCCACAGTTTCCTTTATTCACACACACACCCCCACATATCTTTTATTCTATATTTCACTTTTACCCCCAAAATCACTAAATTAATTTATTATTTTCCTAGATAATCCCCAATAATTAATTATTTTCTTTAAACCTTAAACACTCAATAATCACCAAAATATAAGTTAAATCATTTTTTTTATTTAAACCCACAAGTATTCAATAATCTCCACAAACATAATAATTATTAATTAATATTTCTCTTAAACCCAAAAATATTTAACAATTATCAATTGTTCCCAACCAATACAATAATTAATAATTATCAACCACGAATTCCTTATTTTCCTTAAAACCACATAAATACATACTTCCTCTTAAATTCTCAAATATTTAATAATGTCCTCAAACACCAATTTGACTAATTATTATTTATTTTCAAATTTCAGGATATTACACCATAGACGGAGGCTAAGATGAATGGGCCCCAACTCGCAAACTATGGTGTCTCCACCCCCAATTTTAGAGATATTCAATTGAATACCAATAAGAATAAAGTATAATGCATGACAATTCATAAATTTCAATCAGAATTATGAAGATTAATCGTAATAAAAAGATGGAGCATAGGCAAGAATAATTACATTTATGGGTAGTAAGAATGGAGGTGCTCCGCATTCCGAGCTCGTGGGAGAGTTTTCCCATCCATATTTGCCAAATGATACGCTCAATTTCCTAAGTTCTCTTTGATGACGAAGGGTCATTCCCAATTAAGGCCTAGAGGGTCGTCACTAGCCATGCGAGCTAGCTTGGAGACTTGGTTGTTCGAGCATTCTCCTCGGGCTTCCCTTCCATTATTTTCGTTATTTCTTTTCTTATTCTGGTTGGAGCTCTCAACCTATTCTTTCAGTCCGGTGGGCTTCTTCTAGCCAAAAGCCTCTTCCCACCGAATCTCCTTGGCAACTCGTTCATAGAATTCCCCCAAGTCTTTAACAGGGGTCCTATAGATGCTCTCATAGAGCTTCACATCTTTGCAGAGGCCGACGGAGATCGCAGTCAAGATGTTTTTATTGGAGGGATATTCGATATTGCTCACCTCGTACCTGAACCTGGTGATATTGTCTTTTAAAGACTCGTTTGTCCTCTGGAACACTATGGCGAGGTGACACAAAGGGGCGAACTGCCTTTTTAGCGCCCTGTATTGATTTAGAAATCTCTGTTGGCACTCCTCCCAACTGTTGATGCTGCGAGGCGGTAGGCCCCTTATAATACCCCATATTTTCGTGAAGATGCCGTATATTTTAAGTGAGTTTAAAATATCAAAAAATATGTTTGAAATGACAACAAGTGACCAAATCAGTCGCAGGGAGTGCCCTAGACCTTAGATACCTGAGAATAAAGGTATATTTTTGATAAGCGTCTCGAGACGAGATTTATGACGCTGAAAGAAATTAAATCAGAAACGATTTTTTGATTAAGCTAAGTTGTAGCCTAAAATAGCCGAATGATGGTAAGGAGCTTCGGGAAATCGTACATATTGAGTAATTTTGAGTTATTAGTTTTCAGATTTTAAGTATCTCGATAAATTTGATGTTTGATGGTGTAATTGTAATTAGAGAATTATTCAAATGAAATAAGGATAAAATTAAGAGCCTATGTGGTAAAATATTAAAGTTGAGGACTTGAAATAAGGGCCAAAATATTATTTGGGAGAAGTTTGGAGATTTAGTTTGGATTTTAAAAGTTAAATTCATTCTACCTTGGATTTGAAAAGCCATTGAATTATAGGTTTGAGCATTTGGAGTCCATGGCTAAGATTGTGACAAGTGGCACAATGTGATTGGTTGAAAAAATCTATAAATAGGCACCGTGGGTTGTTCTCAAATCATTTCAAATAAGTTTGAGAGTTGAGGCACTCTAAGAGGTGGAGCTTGCTCTAGAGAGAGAAGAGGAAGTTTGATAAGAAGACGGGAAGAAATTGAAGGAGAAGCCGGGGAGAACGAGCCTCGTCGAAGTTACGAGCCTTCGCCCGAGTTCGCCAAAATCAGTCAAAAAAAAATCGAGGTAAGTCCGATCTTTTTTATAATCCTGTAGAGGGGAAAGAGAAGGTCGCGTAGGTTCAAACATGGGTCGAATCGGAGTTAAAACGAGGGAGATATGGCTGAAATACGAAAACGACGCAATGTTGTCCGAATCTGGTAGGCAACGCGTGAGATACACGCGCCGGAAGTGGCTGCACATGAAGGCGTGTGATCCACCTTCCTAGGGAGCGCGAGGTGCCCATTTTTTCTTAAAATTTTCCAGTTATGCCCCTATTTTAATACCTTTAAACCCTATGTAAAAATATTTGAGGTTAAGTTTACCAAAACGTGTGTTTTCTACAGAAACTTAGGCTGTTTGCTGTGAAGTTATACTGTCCAAGAGATAAACTAACAAGGTGAGACTCCTATACTTCAAATCCTATTTTTTATTTTCTTATGAGAGACTTCTATTGCATGAGGCGTATTTTGTGAAGTTTTTGTACGTAGACTCTTGTTATTCTCTTACGTGAAATCATGTTGCATATATGAACTGTATTTTTCTGAAAAATATATGTTGTTGGCTTTTTAACTGTTGCATTTATAAAATTCGTGTGGCTATACTGTTGTACCTATTTGTTGTTAGCCGAGGGTAAAAGTCGGATATCCCCTGAGAGGCGCTATGCGTGCGCTATCGAGAAAGCTCTTGTGGGGAAGACCGTGAGTCTAAGGAACAACGGATGTGGTGCTTGCATAAGTTCTATGAGATCGGGCTGAAGTGACATGGTTAGGGACCTCCCGAGATGCGTTATGCATGCGCCATTGAGAAAGCTCTCGTTGGAGGAGGCTGACATGTTCACGAGGCACTTCGGAGTAGTTCTCGTTGTCTTCTCATACATTTTATACCTGATCATGCATCGATATAAATTGTTTTTGGAGTTTCTCACTAGAAGATTCATCTTCTAATTGGACTATGTCCCTGGAATATTCAAACGTTTCAGGTTCGACGAGCGACTCTAAGGGAAAGGAGGTAGCTGGAGAATTAACTTAAATTACTGTCTGTAGCATGATTAGCATATTTTTGTTTATGTGCGAACCTATGTAATTTTGGATATGTTTAAGATGTTCAGTTATCACTTGATGATGTCCATGTAATATATTTTGTAGACGTCTTAAACAATTTTATGATAAATAAAGTGTTATGGTTGTGAACCACATCAGGTTCGATCTAGTTTCCGTATTCCAGATTTTAACGCCTGTCTTAGCTATTCGATTATTGGGTTTGTTAAGCTGAGATGGTGAAAATTAAGGTTTTTGAGATATTATGTGATGTATGACAGCTATTGTGATATGAAAAATTTTTATATTCCCGAAATCCTAAGTTATAACACGCTCGAGAAATTTAGGGTGTTACACCCCTGAGCCAAGCTCGGGGAATATCACCTAAGGTCGTTAGGAAGATATGATATTTGACTAGCGAGCTGGTTGTCTATAAATCCATTTGGACATTGAATGCATTCAGGTGGTAATAAAATGACATTATGAAGACAAAATGTCTTTATCAATTCCATGAAATAGGGAGTCGGCTCCGTATTACCAGGGATCTGGTTTGCATCGGGTAAAGTAGATGGGTCCTACCTCCGATTATTCAGCAGTAATATTGTTATGTGAGCTGAATAGTTTGATCGGTGAGTTGAATTATTAGTCGGTGAGCTGAACTATTAGTCAGCGAGCTAGAGGGATCGTTGGGAGTTTGTTGAGAGCTCACTAGAAGCATTGCTCGGAGCTTGCTAGGATCCTCGACCTTAGCTCAGGTTTCAGCGATGCGTAAGGTTGCTCTATCGAACTCGGCTTGTTGGGTTTGCTGGGCTTTAGGCGATTGGGCCGGCCTACCGGACTGAATCTAGCCATTTAACTCTTTCCTGGAAATACTCATAACAATAGGAAATTAATTAATTACAATATTTTAATTTTTATCACTAAAGCCATTAAACCTTGGTTGATGTTAAAATTGAGTGTCTTTTTTTTTTTTTTGTGAATAATTGAGAGAGATTGAATTTTAATAAAAATTAAAATTTAGTAATTATTATAATAAAAATTAAAGTACAATAATTAATTTATTAAAAAATATAAAATTTATACACACACAATGTAGCTAGCGTGATCTAAGAAAAAAAATTAAGAAGAAGACTTAACAATTTAGTTTTATCCATTTTGTATGCAATGTTACATATACTTTTGGTCACAGGCTTGAGATCTGAAATTAAAGCATTAAAATTTGGGTTTAACTGATTCAGATATATCCACATATTGAATCATTACCACATATGGTAATGCATTTTTTGGACGAGTCTTGTTCTTGTCAATTTGTGGTTCTAAAATATATATGTTGCATAAGTTTGTATATATATAGTTTATAATATTTGTCTAATGTACGTAACCCATACCAAAATTGCATTCTTATATAGTTTCTTATAGAATTTTTAGAGGAAAAATCACACGAAAATGATGTGATAGTAATACTTCCCTAAACATAATGTATATATTGTGGTTACTTTTTTTATTTTAACAAAGAGAAATTAATATATACAGGAGAGGTATATGATTTTGTATAAAATTTTTCCACAATATTACCCGTGGATTATACATCCCAGCCCTGTGGTTGAGGTTTCCTTCTCTCTCTCTCTCTGGCTTGGCTAGAGTGTAGTTTGGTGGCCTTGAAGCTTGGTGGTTGTAGTGGGGAGGGGGGGACTAGGATAATACTGGAAGAGTTATATGGTCTAGCATTGTGATTGTGCCCGCCCCCATCTATACAGATTTCATCATCCCATTTTAAGTTAATTGTCATGCATTTCGTCCATCCAAAAAACAGCTCCTTAAATATCCCCCGAACATAGATTAAGTGACGAATAAATGATATGTTAAGATTAGTACTAATAAATTACGAGTTTGATGCTTGACCTAGACAAGGGTTAAAGGCTCGTCTGTAATTTACCTTATTTGCAGAAATTGATGACACGAGCGGTGAAAGATTATGCAAAAACAGTAATTTCAAAAAAACCCCCTTAGATAAGTTGAGTTCGAATTAATCCATAAAAAGTCTTGCAATTGCATTCCATTATACAAGACAACGCATCATCAATATTCAATAGCTATAGCCATAGAAATAGCCTTTTTTTTAAGACTGGCTCCAACGTATCGCCAAATTACTTGTCCAAGCCAAATAGATAGCGAGTTGTGTCGATTTGGAGGCCTCCAACGTTGCTCGCCATTGCCAAATTCGTTCGTCAACCGATAGATGTGACAGAACATATACAGCCACAACGATGACAAGTAACAAATCAGGCGAGGCAACGACCACCAAATTTGACTGTGATGAGGGCAATGAGTAGTATATCCATCGGTGGAAATGAAAAGCTTGTTCGAGGCGGCCACAATGGGAATAGATAGATCTGGGTTTGTGATTATTGATTTTGAATTTTTTATTTATTTATTTGTATATTAGATGAATGATATTGTATATTTGTGTATTTACTTATTGATTTTATGTATGTGTGTATATGATTATTTTGTGTATATGTATATTTAATTATTTTATGTATTAAGTGTTCAAAGATAATCACAAAACTAGATTAATTGAATTTCCAAACAAAATGTGACAAGTTCTCTAAATTAGAGAAAATTGTGTTAAATATATTTATAGTTTTTTCATAAAATGAATTAAAGAGTCGAATGTAAAGGAGAATAAAGAGTATGATTTGAGTAAAGGAGATAAAATATAATAGAGAATGGATTATTTATAATAATAATATAATAAAAAAATAGAATAGAGAACGTTATAGAAATCAACTATCATTCCAATTCTAATTTTACAAAGGGAAAAAAAAAATTGTACCAACTCATTGCCTTCCTTGCGGACATGACAGGTTGGTTTATGCTCCAAATCCAATGGGGTTCCAAAAGCTCTTGAATTGCCTAAACCAAATGCCAAGAAGTTATAGCGTTGAGGTAAAGAGTCTCAATGTTGCCATATCCTAAATCAAGAAGCATAAACTTAACCCCTTTCAATGCTGCCATAGCCTCCACGTACATTTCACGTTATCACGTTCAAGCTCACCAAGTAGACCACAGCAGCGCATCCAAAGTCTTAGAAGATATGTTTTATTGTTTTTAGTGTGTGCATCTTCTGTAATTCCCTCCCTATCTATCTATATATATATATATATATATAGTTAAGGCAAAGCACACTAAATTTATATGCATTAGTGTTTGTTAATCAATACATAAATTGAAAAGAATTAAAATATGAAAAATATTTCAAATAAAAATATTTCTTATTATATTTATTAAATTTATCCGACGATTCTTAAAAAAAAAATTGTGACTTTTTATTTGAATTTTCTTAAAAAAATTATCTATCTCTTTAAATAAATTTATCTTGGTGCTTACATATAAGAAAAAATGATACATGTGTTTTGTAATATAATTTAAAAAAATTAATTTTTTTAATCTTATTTTTATCATTTCATATTTTAATAAAAAAAATTTAATTTAATTTTAATATAATATAATTTTATTTATTTTAATAAAATAAATAAATAAGAAAAGCGAGGTACATGATTTTTCTGATAATTAACTAGTAAGTACGTCAATACTTTTGAATCAAATTGACACGTTAAAATTCACATCTTATGTTTAAGTGACGAATTGGAAGTGGGACAAAATTTCAATTTTATAAAATTTTAATTTTCATCCCACTTCGAATTTTAATATTTTGATTTTAAGAAAAAAATTTACTTTTTAAATTATGATAGAATTCAAATTTTATGAAAAAAATTATTTAATAAAATTTAGATAAAAAATATATATATATTTTTTTATCCCTCTCAAATGCATCCTTACGTAAGGATTACAAATGCAGGAAAAATTAAAAAAAAAAAAAAAAGGTCTAGAAATGACAAATTTTACCCCCCATGTTCCAATCCGATAGGTATATGATGAATCCAGCTGGTTTCGGACCCGGAGGAGAGGAAAAACCTGTGGGGACACACACTCACTGCTTTAATCTTAGAAAAGAAGTAGAATAGCTTCGGTTCCAGAGCCCCTAGTAGAATAAATAAATAGAATGATTATGATTTCCACTTTGTTGGGAAGGGTATATTACCAAATTGTCATGTTATGCGATTAGAGGTGTGGGCCCCACCTCCCCTCTCCCCACTTCCTGCATGCCCTCGGGTATATTAATAAACATTTTTTTTATTTTATTATTCTATGTATTATTATATTTAAGATAAAATAAAATATGATTGACAATAAAAAATTAATAGATATGTATATATATATTTAATTTAAATCAAACTATGGGCATTTGATTTGATTTATATATTTATGAGCGTTAGAAAAGGGTTACAGAAAGAAAGAAATACTTTTACATGGCTGCCGCAAACTGATGACAAGGGAGGGAGGAAGGGAGGGAGCCCACAACCACAAGAACAGGAAAAGTTGAAATGACTCAACTGACCTCTTATCTATCTCGTGCTGTGTGAATAATAATAATAATATTTCACCGCAAAAGTTGAAAAGGAAGAAAAGAAAGAAAGATTCTTCATCATCTCTCATCTCCAATCCAGTTATCTTTCCATTTGGGACCAGTAGGCCCTTGCTCCCCCAACACTTCAGCCGGAAGGCTCGATATCATCTTCCTCAGCGTCGCTTTCAGCAATCCCGGCAACAGTTTCTCCACCTTCTCGGTCTCCTCCGCGATGTCGTAGCTGATCTTCGGACCCCACTCTCCCGCATAGTTCAACCATGGCGGTTCAACCACCGCCGACCCCAACTGCTCCGCCCCCACCGCCACAAACCTCGCCGCCGTGTCCATCACCAAATTTCCCCTGCCGGCCTCCATCCTCACCCCAACCCCGCCGTTCCCCAGCACCACAACCCCCGTCCTCGGGCATATAGCGTGGCTGTGCAGGGCCGCATAAGTCACCGGCTTGTTACCGCCTGCAAGAAATAGTATCAAAACTCATTTATCTGTTCTCCAAAATAGTATCAATATCATGTTTCTTTCTTCTGACCTTGGAATTCGAGCTCAGATGCGCTCAGCCACATCCCGCCGTTGTGCTGCGAGAAATAGACGCTCTTCAGCTCGCCGTCGAAATTGCTCACTCTCAATGTGACATGCTCCCAGTCCCCCACATGTTCGCCGATTTTCCCCAGTGAAACATTGATGAACTTAACCTTGGCCTTTGCCGCCCCGTTGAAAGGGTAGAACACCCATATCGCAACGTCGGTGAACGTGGCTCCAAGCATCGGCTTCACATGTAAGTAGACTCCTGCATCTTGTAAATTCCCTTTCTTGACCTGTTCCTTGGCCGCTGGGTCCGCCGGAAGGTCCAACCAATACGCCCCATCGCTTGATCCATTTAAGGGGAGGTCCGAGCCAAGTGGGTCAATTGAAACAGGCTTGAATTCTTCCCCTTTCTTGTACAACAAAGCCCCATTTTTTAAGAACCAGCTCACTGAAGAGGGTAGGTACTGTTCATCAGGGTGAAAGTAAATCCATGGAGAGTAAGCTTGGATCAAGGCTCGAATTTGGTTTAGATTGGGCATTGAAGATGAACTCCCCTTGGCGTTCTTCAAGCAGGAAATGGACCCAGTTTGAGCTGTGAATGTTCCCGCAGAAAACCCTTGCGCCTGAATTCCTCTACTGCTTGGCTGGAGACCATATACGTCGAACTTATCTCGTCCCCAGATCCACCCATCGGTTTCACAAACATCAGCGAAGTCGGACCGAACGCACCGGACTTTGTCTAGAGGCGGCTTCTCCGGCGAGCTCGTGACAAGATGGCCGACGGCCTTGTACCCATCCGGTGGCTTTGGTAGCCATATGTAGCCATTGCCGTCTTGCTTGATCTTTGAAGAGTTGCTGCTCCAAACTAGAGTATAGTCGACTGGCTGCTTCAGAGCTCCGGCTGTGAGATCTCTTGCTGCCAGAACCCATCCAAATAGCGGCCTGTTGTTGGGTTGGGCGTAGGATCCGAGCATGGAGAATCCATCGGGCAGAGAGGCTGGCTCGAAGAATGTGGCGCCGAGGTCTTCTGGTCCGCCTTCATGGGTTGCCCAAGTTTTGGTGAAAGATGAGATTTGGCACACCTCCAATCCGCCCAAACCGATGGTTCCACTTGCAAAGCCTTCACCTTTAATCGAAACAGCAGAAGATTACAAACATTTGAAGACATGCAAAACCAAATGTGAAGAGGGGAGAAAGACAGGCACCTGGTGGCCATGTGGGGAGTGGGGAAGGAAGCTTGAAGATGGTTTCTACTGGCAAGGGCTTGCTGGCTTTCAGAGACGAATCAAGTGGAGAAGATTGGTTCAGGTAATTACCCAGTAAAGAGAAGATGGCAAAAAGGAAGAAGAAGGTCTTGATGATGGTGGTGTCGGAAGAGGCCATTGGCATGACCATCAAAGCAAAACATTACAATGTTTTGAGTGAATCAAGATTGTGTTTGGTCACTTAAATCCCACCCACCAAAGCCATTATGAGGTGGAGATGGGGCAGTGTCGGCCCATGAAGTGAATTAAATAATAATTTGCAGCTGGAACGAGGCACGTGAATGCACACTCCACTGCACAACTACGTAAAATAATTGCATATTGGTCCCCTTTTTTTTTTTTTATTGCTTTGTCTTGTGGGGGTGGATGCCTTTCCTATAAAAGTACAAAAAGAAGATGGGTGGTATTTACTGCCTTTATTTCAGCCTATAAGCACACTCCTCCAATTTAAAGCTGTGAATGCGCAATTGCCCCATGTTTATTGGTTAAAAATGAAAGGAAATGTTGGTCGTAATTATCCATAGACTATGTAATTATCATCTTGTGCTTTCTATTGTTCTCATCAAAATGGGTGAGTTCCAACAGATTGAAGAAAATTTGTCTCTCCTTTTATTTTCTTTTCATTAATAATTGTTCAAATTTGTAGTGTCAAAAGTACAACAAAAAAGCAAATTTCAACGATGGAATAGGGAGATCTTGGCCTCAACCAACCACCGAGGAGCCTTTTTGGTCTGTGATGTTTGAAATTGATCGTTTATAGAAACTTAAAAAGTTAGCTTGCAAACAACTTAAGATATATATATTATACAATGGCGCGTATAAAAATATGGATGCTAAGTAAGTAAATTCGCACGATTGAGAGGATAGGGATTAATCAAATTATTTGACGCACTGTTGCTTTAATTAATTTTCTCGTAATTTTATTAGAAAAATATTTTATCTTCTTTAGTTATTAATTTGTATGAAATGTGTAATTTAGTTTAAATTGCTCTTAATTTGAATATATGCGTAAACCAAAATCAACAAAAAGGCAACGAAGAGGGTAGAAAAGACACTGCAATTTCCAGTGTATCAGGAAGAATAATTACCCTTTAAAGGTAAAAGTTATTAAATTAATCCCATAAAATCTGATTTCTTTTAAATTTTATTTGGGATCATCGTCCTTCCATAATTTTTGATTCTCGTATTTTTTATTATATCAAAAAAGATAAATCACAAATTAAATATTTAACTCTTAATATAAGAATGAAATTCACAGCCCATCAAATTAATATCGATATATTATTCATTACACTGCTTGACTTATATTCCGAAACTCCTTAAAATTTTATTTGGTTGGATGTAAAATATTTGTCAAGAATATTTTTTTAATATTTAATTGAAATAAAAAAACAGAAATAAATGTGCATTTGTATGGTGGGACCGGAAGAAGGTGAACATGCAATCAACCTCCAGAATAAAGAAATATAAATTTGAAAAGGACAAAAAGAAAATGGGTAGACACGGCTTTCTGGGCTCACCCAATAAAATATCCAAACCCAATCATCATTTCAATGTTAGGTAACGGTTTCGAACCTGATGGTTTCGGTTTCAATAGAAGGTAAAACCAGAATTGAACCGTCTGTTTCCATTTTTTAATTCCGGTTCAAGAACTAAAAATTATAATATATTTTAAAAGAATTTAGATTTAATTTATATAAATCAATTTTATAAATTAAATTGTGTACGTATTTTTTTTTAAAATTTAAAAGAATCTAATCCCACATAATTCACCTATTATTTGAATTTGTACTTTTTTAATCTTAATTGATATTATTTTTAGAGGTATCGATTATTGTGCTTTTGATTGTAATTTTATATAAATTTTTATTATTATTGTCGACGATCTCTTATTGTTTAAGTTTTGATTTGATCTAATCATCCACACAAACTCTGCCTCACCTACTTTGAGAGTCATACTTGATCGCGTCTCATTCAAAATATTCATTCTTATACTAAATATCCGTTCAACTGCCACCTTTGAGACAAAAATTACAAAAATTTGTTTCCTAAACATTCAACATACAAAGTCAAATAGTTAAACAAACCGTCTAATTTACATTTGGAATAAAAAAATAATAACAACAAGATAAATTTTAGAAATTTCATCAAAATAATTTCACCATTTTGTTTTTATCAAATTAATTATTTTTATAACTCTTCATCATTTTCATACTCTTGCATAACATTTATACAATATTAATGCATACCTTTAAAAATAATGAAGATGTAGTATAATAAACACCGAACAACATATATGTAGTATCATTAAACACTTTTAAAAAGTTTAAAATTTTTTCACAAAGATTCCATTGTTGGGGATATACAATAATAAAATCAATATTATTTATAATAAAAACACATAACAATTGTCTATGAAAAATGATTCATTTAATAATTCATAAGTTGAATTCCAACATATTGGAACATTTTTATGAAATCTTTTAAATCTCATTCAATTTTTCTTACAAAATCTGGCCCATTTTTTTCTTTACTTTTGGGTGAGCCTACAAATATGAAATAGCTTTTTTAATAGGGGTCAAGAAAAATTTCAACAGACCTCAATCCATCTTGAACACATAAATTTAATACATGGTATGAATTTCTAAATGCAATAATATGTTTTTAAATGTTCTAACTATATATCATCAATCCAATGACATGTAATATGAATGCATTTGCCAATAATCACTAGCTCCAAACATGATTACAAATAAAAAAAGTACCATTTAAATTTTTGGAAATTTTTTATAACACTTTCTTTTCCCTTTTTTTTTAAAGTGAATGAAATATACTTGTAAGAGTGATTCTAAGCACACATTTAGCTGAATGATTTAAAATATTTTGACAATAATTTACAAATCTTATTTATTATTTTTTTTTACCAAAATTGAAGGATAAATATTCAATAGAAGTCATTTTAGCTAATTCTTCCCTATTTTTTTCATTAAAATAAACAAAAAAGGTAAGAAGAATTAGAAGTTGCAAATTCAGTTATTTGTATCTTGTCAAGACCCACTTATAAGTTGCAAGTAACTTTTTGTATAGACTCATCTGTCAAATAAATTTTCTTGAAATGTACTTTGAAAACGTTAAATTTCAACATTTTTTCTTTTCTTCTTTTGTAGATTACTCTTATCTATCAACATCTTCATCATCAATGTTTATGTGTTAGAATTTTGTGTAGAAATATTTTCAAGAAAGAATGGCTCGTTAGCATAATTGATAATGCAAATCAAACTAATTAACCAAACGAAGAATTCTATATGATACGATGCTCTAGATAATTAAAGATGACAAAAGGATTAGCAATGATCGATTACTAGCTAGAAAAAAATAATTAATTAATATATAGAAATCAAACAATCAAATTCAAACCATTTTTAATTATCATACTACAAATTAAGAAATAAAATTAAATCTTCTCATCTCCAATCCAACTGTTCTTCATCTTGGGCCCGGTGGGCCCTTCCTCACCCAACATCTCATTGGGTAGGCGATTGATGAAATTCTCAAAATCCCTCTTCAGCTTCCCCGGCAACACTTTCTCCACCTTCTTCACCTCTTCTGCAATATTATACTCAATCTTTGGACCCCATTCTCTCGCATAGTTCAGCCATGGGGGCTCCACAACAGCGCTCGGCCCCAAGTACTCGGCCGCCATCACCGAAACCCTAGCTCCGGTGTCCATGAAAAGCTTGCCCTTGCCCGTGTCATTCCTTATGCCTATCCCTCCGCTGCCCTGCAAGTTCGCCCCTTGTTTCGGGTAGGCTGCATGGCCATGCAGCGACGAGTACGCCACCGGCTTGTTCCCGTCTTTGAACTCGAGTTCTGAAGCGCTCGTCCATGTCCCTGAACTGTGCTCCGAGAAGAAAACCCTCTTCAGCTCGCCGTTGAAGTTACTGATTCTGAGAGTAACGTGCTCCCAATCGCCGACGTGCTCCCCTATTTTCCCCAGGGAAATGTTGATGAATTCAACCTTGGCTCTTGCTGCCCCGTTAAATGGGTAGAAAACCTGTAGCCAAATAAGCCAAGCACGAACCTTAACTTCTACCTGTTTTAGTTTATTAATGATAAATTAATATGTAATAGTTAATCTAATATTTAATAGATTTAGGATAACAATCTACGCATGATGAGAATAGATTTTCTGTAACTACCGTGACTATGTAGAGAGGTTGTGAAGTTTAGTGTGCAAAGTGCAGAGAGCCTTAGAAATTTTGAGTAATAAAATAAAAAATAGCTACTTCCTTGTATATAATTTCATACCCATATGGCAATGTCTGTGAACGTGGCTCCAAGCATTGGCTTTACATGGAAATAAGCTTCTGCTTCTTGTAAATTCCCTTTCTTGACTCGCTCTTTGGCAGAATTATCCGTTGGAAGATCCAGCCAATACGAACCATCGTTTGAGCCACCTTGGGGAAGGTTCGAGCCTCTAGGCTTCACAGCCACAGGCTTGGATTCTTCCCCTTTCTTGTAAAGCAAAGCTCCGTTTTCGAAAAACCAGCTCACCGAAGAGGGTAGAAATTTTTCATCAGGATGAAAGTAAATCCATGGAGAGTAAGCTTGGATTAGAGCCTGAATCTGGCTTAGATTAGGCATTGAAGATAACCCACCTTTAGCATTCTTCAAACAGGCTATCGATAACGCAGCGCCATTGTTTTGAGCTGTGAATGTTCCAGTCGAAACCCCTTGAGCTTGAACTCCTCTATTGGCCGGTCTTGTATAAAAAACGTTGAACCCGTTTGGCTTGACTTCGTCGTCTTCTCCCCAAATCCATTCATCGGTCTGGTACACATCGGTGAAATCGGCACGAACGCATCGGATTTTGTCGAGAGGAGGCTTCGCCGGCGAGTTTGTGATGACGAGGCCGGCGGCCTTGTAACCATCGGAAGGCGTTGGGAGCCAGATATATCCGCTGCCATCTTGCTTGATCTTTGAAGACTCGCTGCTCCAAACAAGAGTGTAGTCAATTGGTGGCTTTAGAGCTCCGGCGCCGGATGGATCATTAGTGACATCTTTTCCGGCGAGAACCCACCCAAATAATGGCCTCTTGTTGGGCTGGGCATAGCCGCCAAGCATGAAAAATCCATCGGGTATCGGCGACGGCTCGAAAAACGTCGCACCCAAATTGCCGGGTCCCCCTTGGTGAGTCGCCCAAACTTTGGTGAAGGATGATACTTCACAAAGTTCTAGTCCTCCTAGATCGATGGTTCCACCGCCAAAACCTTCACCTGTGATCAAAACAGCTATTTTTGGGTCTAACTTGCATCCGGCAGAGTCTCCATCGGAGTACTCTACTAGTTCAAAAGACGTACGAGACTTCTGGATATCGTGGTTAATAGAACTATTTTCGCTAGTTATTTGTGGTTCTTTGACCATAACTTACAGATTTAACGAGAAAAGGCACTTATGATATTGCTATTAAGATTTCTAGTAAAAGATTTTACTCGAAAGAAACATATATATAATGAAAATGACCAACTAACGAGAATCTAAACACATACCAGAATACCCAACCGATATACCTATCCTTTTATAGGCAACAATCAAAGGCATTATTGGCCCTTATTACTCCTAATTTTTTTTCCTTCCTTTCGACTGAAAAAAAAAGGAAAGAAAGAAGTCAAGACAACAATATTGGTATAGAGACGCACCTGGAGGCCAAGCAGGCAGTGGAGAAGGGAGCTTGAACATGGCTTCAATCGGCAATGGCTTGCTGGTTTCCTCAGAGATGGTGGTTGGAGAAGACGAAATATTCAGACAATTGCCCATTTAGTTGAGTCTTTCAAACAAAGAAGATGAACAAAAACAGATAAAAAAATGTGAGAAGTCAAGGCATAAACAGGTTGGTATGTATATATTATATATGCTTGTATTATTAAATTTGAATGAGATGGTTGAAGAATATTGTGAAGCAATAAAGAGAAAATAAACAGAAAGGCAGCCCCTATTGTTGGTGTAACGTGCAAGATATCTTATATGAAATATGTAAGTTGGTTATGTGCAAAGCTTCCCAAACGTCTGGAAAATCATCTTGTACATAACTTCTCTTGTAAACTAAGCCTGGCTATTGGCTATTGGCTATTGGCTATTTTTTGTCTGTTTATTGTAGTCATGCGATAAGAGAAAATTCCCAATTTTACAGTTAATGTTCTTCATAGAAAGAGACAGAAAATGGACCTAGGCATCGTCCCCCAAATTTTGGCCCTGTGTGGTATATATAGTCTATGCAATTGGACAAGAACTTGAAACTCACATCATAATGAGAAACAGATGCTTTTCTATATTTATTTAAATCATTTGAAGCAAGTGTCATTAATTAAGAACATTGCAAAGATTTTTTTTTATTTTTTTAATTTAGAAGGGAAATTCTCAAGAAATCTTATAATCTGGCGAGATTATTTAATTGTTATCCAAAAAGATACGTTTTTAATTTTAAATAATTAGTCACACTGATCAGACATCGAAACTCTACTTATTAAGTTGTAAAATATAAGAGACACATAATCACAATAATTTAAATATCTCTTTCTGCGTATTAGTGGGAAGGGTAAATTAATCAATGGACTAGAATTATATGTTTATAAGTACCAAATCACAATTATAATGGAATTAAATTCCAACTTATCCTTAACAATTTGGCCTTTCGAAACACAACCAATAAAACCCTCAATTTTATTTTTTTTAATTTTTATCTAGTAATTATACGAGAAAAATAATGACATGCAAAAAAATTAACATGGCTTCACTCAACAATAATCTAGCTCCACAATCCCTACACAAGGATAATCCACTAAATAAAACAAACTAATCTTACGAATTTAGATACCTTATTGCTTTGAATACTGAAACTCTAGTGATCAAATTATAGAGCACATGAGATATATAACTACAATAATTTGAATATCTCTCCTCGCATATTATTAGGAGTGATCCATCGATCATTAAATTAGAGTTGTCTATTTATGGACACTAAATTACAATCATAGTAAAATTAGGTTCCCAAACTTATCTCAATCCTTAATTAAAATTATCATATAATAAAATTGATATGAAATATCTTTATTCCATTAATTAATCTAATCAGATATGATAACAATTTCAATTAAGAAAATAATTTAAGAAATTATCCCAACAGATTGTACTCCTTTACCTATAAAAAATTAAAAAAAAAAAAAAAAAAACTTGATGACAAAACTATTGTTCCGTTGACTCAATTCTGTATGTCTAATTAATACATTTCCCTTGGAAAATATATATATATATATAAATATAAATATATATTGTTTCCTACAATGACTCGGTACAATAAGAGCCAAGGCTGATCTTATTCACAATGATGCTAGAATATGCTTATTCGATCGATGGTTAAAGATTTTGAATTGGAAAACACTGGAATCGTGCGAGGTCGAGTTCCCCTAATTAAGTAATTATATTACAGAATAACTGCAAACTTAACGAGTTTTAATAATAAAGTGGTCGAGTCAGTTATGAATAAGTCCACAAAAATTCACACAAATTAGTAATTAAATTTATTTTTTTGTTTCAAATGCAGAACGGTGTTACTATTTGTTAAATTTTATCAAAATATTGTTAATATGAAACACATAAATTCATACTTAAATGAGTGCTTTAACTAACTTGAACGTCTCCCCTCTTACCTTTCGGTGTGTATTAAATAAAATAAAATTGTTACTTGTACATTCTTGTTAATATTTCATTAATTAATTACCAATATATCCTTCCAAATTACGTCCTTATTAATTTTTAATTTGTACATCTATGAAATTAAAGAATCCGACACTGTCCATGTCAGTTTCAAAAATCATTCTCAAATTAATCAAAATAACAAGTATATTAATATTGAATGATAGTGTTTTCTACGTGTTTCACATGAGCCGTCGTTTGCTTTAGTTCCTCCATCGTGTGCTCAATTGCAATTGATGTCCACCTTATTGTTTTATCTTAAAAAAGAGAGAGGCTATTTTTGGGATAGGATATAGCCCTTTTTTGATAAAAGTCACAATTCAGCTTTGACTAGAGTCGGTGTTACTCTCTCTCCCAGCAAGGATCTTTTTAGGATAAAATTGTGAGATGAAGGCAAATTGTTGTTGAGCATGTGTTAGAAACAAAACAAACAACTTTCAACCCTAAACAATATCTCGTGTGGGGCACGTCCAACTTTCAACCCCCTCACAAAGAAAATCAAACTCAGAAGTACAAAATCATTGAAGTTCTGCAGGTTCATTGGCATTTGACAGCATCCAAATATAATTCAGAACCCTGAAAATATACCTTGCATTATAGATTAAGCAAAGGGATGCTTTGTTTTCATTCTGATTCTTCTTGATCTCATTTCTAGATCCCACTGCAGAGCATGATTCTTGCTTCGTTATTTGGTCTGAGAAAACATTCTTTGCTTGTCCTGAAAAGCTGCAGCATCTGCCATTGCCCCTGTTTGAAAGGTCCTATTAAACTATGATGGTAAGCCTTCCAAGATCATCTTCACAAAACAGATATATGAAGCCATTGCCTGCTGAAACCGTGTTCAAGCTTCCTTCCCCATTACCCACTTGGCCTCCGGGTACCTGGTCTTCCCCATCGTCATCATACGTCAAGAACCATTTTCATTTCTGATCAGCTATAGACCTTCCTTTTTGGTTTTTTGAATTGCAGGTGATGGCTTTGCCAGAGGAGCCATTGATCTGGGAGGATTGATAGTGTGCCAAATATCATCTTTCACCAAGGTTTGGTCAGCCCTGCAGGGTGGCCCTGGAAATTCCGGAGCCACATTCTTTGAGCCATCCCAATTGCCTGAGGAATTCTCAGTGCTCGGTCACTATGCCCAGCCGAACAACAAGCAGCTATTTGGCTGGGTTCTTGCCGGAAAGGATGCTACGACTGACTCATCGCACAGTGCCTTGAAGCTGCCAATTGACTATGGTCTTGTTTGGAGCAGCAATGCCCTGAAAATTAAGCAAGATAGCCATGGCTATATCTGGCTGCCAATCCCACCAGATGGGTACAAAGCCATTGGCTATCTTGTCACAAATTCACCTCTCAAGCCCTCGCTCGACAAAATCCGGTGCGTTCGATCCGATTTCACTGACATTTGCCAGAAACACAAATGGATTTGGGGTCCCAAAAAGAAGCTCAATCCGAAGAAACTGAATGTATATAGCTTGACACCAGTACATAGAGGGATCAAAGAATTGGCTGTTCCAACAGGCACATTTCTAGTCCAAGACAACGAGAATGATTCCACACCACAGGCTTTGGCTTGTTTGAAGAATGCCAATGCCAACTACTTATCGTCCATGCCTAATCTGAACCAAATACAGGCACTGGTTCAAGCCTACTCTCCATACATTTATTTCCATCCCAGTGAAAAGTACTTCCCCTCTTCTGTAACCTGGTTTTTCAAAAATGGGGCAAAACTATACCGACTAGGCGAGGAGCCGAATCCAGTTCCAATCGAGCCGAGTGGATCGAACCTCCCGCAAGGCGGGGCCAACGACGGCACCTTCTGGTTGGACCTCCCGGCCGACAGAGCCGCCAAGAGCCATGGCAAGAGCGGCGATCTTCATGAAGCCAAGGTCTACTTGCATATCAAGCCGATGCTCGGCGCAACATTTACTGATATCGCAATATGGCTATTCTTCCCGTTCAATGGCCCAGGAAAGGCTAAAATCTGGGGGATTGTTACCTTTCCATTGGGGAAAATAGGGCAGCACATTGGCGATTGGGAACACTTGACGCTTCGAATCAGCAACTTCAATGGAGAACTAAGAAGCGTCTATCTGTCACAGCATAGTAGAGGAAGATGGATAAGCGCCTCGGAGCTTGAATTTGAAGATGGAAACCGGCCGGCGATCTACGCATCGCTGCACGGCCACGCCTTGTTTCCGAGGGCTGGAGGACGGCTGCAGGGGAAAATAGGGATCGGCGTGGGGAATGACACTTCGGGGAGTGAAATGGTGATGGATACTGCGGAAAGATGTGTGATCGTTGCGGCGGCGTATTTGGGAGAGGCGGTGGCTGAGCCGCCATGGCTGAATTATTGCAGAAAATGGGGGCCTAAAATTAGGTATTTTGATTGTCTTGGGATGAGAGGTGCTTTGAGGAAGACGAGGATTCCTAAGGAAGTGTTTGGAGAGGAAGGGCCTGTTGGCCCCAACATGAAGGGTAATTGGCGGGGAGACGAGACTGAATCTAAGGAAGACATTGTATAATCTGAAATATAATTTCTACATATAATTTTTATATTTTATTTATACGTTAAATATTCGTGTATTGTTGGTTTAATAAAAATTACAAAGCAATAAAATTGATTAGATTTAAAAAATTTATAATAAGTACTCCTAATGTTTGATGTAATTGTAAACACTCTTCTCCTTTTAAAAATAGCAATAACTTTCTCCATTATTAAATAAATTGACAAAATAATCATTTTACTACAAGAGGTTTGATTTTTTCCGGCAGTTAAAAAACTGTCGGAAAAAGTAAAAAAATCGCCGGTAAAATTTTTACCGGCGGTAATTTCATCGGTCGGAAATACGTCCGTCGGAAAATATTACCGGCGGTTTTCAACCACCGGGAAAAAAAAATTACCGACGGTTTCTTCAAACCGCCGGTAAAAATACGAATTCCCGACGGTTACTAAAATTTGCCGGCAAAGTTTTTTCTTTACCGGCGGTTTTAAACCGCCGGTAAAAGCCGACTATTAAAAAAATTTTCCGGCGGTTCAAAACCGCCGGTAAAACAGAATTACCGGCGGTTTAAAACCGCCGGCAAAGGTTTTATACCGGCGGTTTAGAACCGCCGGTAAAATCCGGCTATTTTAAAAAATTTGCCGGCGGTTCAAAACCGCCGGTGAAGCATGCGGTTTAAAAAAAATTGCCGACGGTTCAAAACCGCCGGTAATAATATCATTACCGGCGGTTTTTAAACCGCCGGCAAAGGTATTCACGGCGAAAAACAAAAACGCACCAACAATACTAAAAAAAATTTACTGTTATGAAATTCAAACTGTCAACCTTCATCCCTCTGTTATTGTCAACCCAATCACACTTAAACAAAACAAATTTGAATTCGTTAGAGTATCGTATCTCAACAACATCTGTTAAGACTCCATAAAAGGTAACATCACCACTGATAGAACGTTTATATTTTGAACTAGCATAACTTTCAGTATTTGCATTTAGTAATTCTCCCAAGGCATGGTCAAAAGCACCCAATATGGATATACATCCATATTGATGTATGTATATCCATCAATATGGATGGATATACATACATGTCTTCTAATAGTGGAAATGGCAACCGATTCAAATCCCCTAGCTATATATATATATATATATATATTAATGGAAATGGTTCTAAGTTTGGTTCAAAGAACCCATTTCGTGGAAGCTGCGTACATTCATTGGGTCACAATTTCAATTTAATTGATACATTATTATTAAAAATTAAAGAGTTGTAGGTGTTTATGTCTACACGTGTATTTTTTATTTTTTTAATAAAAAAATAATAATTAAATTAAAATTTTATCTCTAATTTAGATAAATAATAGTACTCTTAAATATATTTATGTATGTATACAATTTTTGTATAAAATTACATAACTTATCTTTGAGAATTCTAGTCCACTAGACTAATTCATTAATTTGGACATGTTTAGTATTGATATGTTATGTTAATACTGTGACTATTAGGTGATGTGATGCTTTACTTTTTATTTTGTTATGGTGTGAAATATTAATATTGGTTCAATGTATAAATGCATCCCTCTTAACTTTTTATTTTTTTTTATTTAGTATTCTATTTATATTCCTAAACTAATTAATTTCACATTATATGAACATTTGACCAGTTTTGGAAATGCCTTTAAAATGCACATTTCCACCTAATGTCTACATTAGTGCACTTAATTTTTATGATTTGGTGGTAAAATTTGTCCATGTTTAGGTTTGCATTGGACAAATCTCTTTCTCTAAAAAAATATAAAAAAAAAAACTGCTGGATTCCACACTTTGCAGTGCGAAATAAACCCCTCTTAATTTGTCATTTTATACATATGTACATGTTGGGATGGGATGGGAATGCTAACGCAGCTGAACCCATCACCAATCCCTTTTTTCCATGCATTTGTCCATTTCATTAGTATGCCAACCAATCCACTCCACTCTATTCATCTTTCCATTTCTAGCTGGTTTTAGATTTAGGTAAAAGTCTTGAATGTTATATCTTAAAATTATTTGATAGGTATTTCAAAGTCAAGATGAGAAATTATGAGGTTTTAGAAGTGGACTCTTACGTGAATATAGGCTCATTGAACTTTACTCCAAATTAATTTACTTTTTTAATTAATTTTCTAATCCTAATTGTTTTAAGCTTTAATTTTGGACTTCAGGCTTTTCTTTTTCCCTTTATAATTAGAGTTTGCTATAATTCCTAATCTATATATGTACAAGTGTGGATTCTTTTCGTCTGCTCCAACCATAATCACAATCTCAGTCAATCTGACAAGCCCATAGGAGTTGAGCTCGGCCCATCCCCATTATAACTCATTCCAAACAAATCAGTATATGCTATCTGTCTCCACGGACAAGTGTCCATCCAAGGTAGCTCATCATCGCTAATTGCATCTATAAATACAGACACCAACTTAGCCTATAAATGCAACCAAAATCAAAGCACAAAGCACAAGCATATCATAGCATCACCACTAACTGGTAAAACAAAATCAAAGCACAAAGCACAATCAAATCATAACATAGATGATGCTACTGATCTGGAACGGAGAAACAGAGGATCTGGGATAACACGCAAGATTCATACGTATAGACAGATAAATAAACGATAGAGATACATTATACACAAGCTGGAGACAAACCTGATCAAGGAAGAACAACTATCGCGGAGCAATCGAACTGTAATTTACCCCAATTCCAATCACCACTTCTCTGGTTGCATGTGCGACTGATCAGTGAGCGAGGGAGGGCGAGGCCGAGGGCGATAGCGCCTGAGAGTGAGCGAGGGAGGGCGATAGCGACTGAGAGTGAGCGAGGGAGGGCGAGGCCGACTGAGAGTGAGCGAGGGAAGGCGAGCCGAGGCGAGCGAGCGAGGGAGGGCGAGGCGAGGCGAGGCGAGCGAGGGAGGGAAGGCGAGGCGAGCGAGGGTGATCGAGGGAGGCAGCGAGGCGCGAGGGTGATCGAAGGAGAGAACCGGTTAGGGTTTGCAGGGGGAGATTTTGGAAGAAATCGAAGGGGTTAAAAACGCGCGCGGGGATTATATAGATACTATCCCCGGCGGTTTTAAAACCGCCGGTGAAGGAAAAACATAACCGGCGGTTTAAAAACCGCCGGTTATGGTCAACATCACCGGCGATTTTATAAAACCGCCGGAGATGTGTATGCTATAACCGGCGGTTTTATAAACCGCCGGTCATGTTGACTCCATTACCGGCGGTTTTAAAAACCGCCGGTAATGCTAACGTTTTACTGGCGGTTTTAAAAACCGCCGGTAATGGTAATGTTTTCCCGACACTTCATGAAACCGCCGGGAAAACTTCGCCGGCAATACCACTTTTCCTTGTAGTGTTTTATACTTTTTTTTTCTTTCTCTATCATTTATTCTATAATTTTAGAAAAATAAAAATAAATAAACAATCAAAAATTGTTTGTTTCCAACTAAATAGCACGGAAACGGAAAATGATACGGAAACACTAAAATAGTATTTTTTAAAAAAGGTAAAAAATGAAAACACGGGGTAAATTGTAAATTTAAAAAATATAAAAGATTTTTTGTAAATATAATTTTTTATATAAAAATTATACAAAATAATTCAAATATAATACAAATAAACATAAACAATAATACATTCAAATAAATATAAATATAAATTTCACAATGCATTCAAACAATCATCAACAATATTTTTAAAGTTCTATTATCCATACACAACTTAGTAATTAAAAATAAATAGTAAATTTAAATAACAAAATCAAACCTAATACAATTTATAAAAGTTTATTCAATTCATCATTCCTTGTCTCTATTAACATTTTCATAAAAAAATACAGACTCCAACTCTAGTTCATCTAGGGAGAGATAAGTAAACTCGAGAACACCCACATCTTCCATACTACCAAATTCATCTCCACCAACATCCCATATCTTTGTTCTAGATAGAATTTAGATCTCCCAATGGCTCACTTTCAAGAGAAAAATTAGCAAACTCATCATCAATAATAGCACGCTCATCTGGATTAGAAAAAAATCTTCTAAAACACTTCATTCTTTGTGTAAAGACTTCTGCATTCATATGTGGAGCCATTTTACCTTATTTTTCTTCAAACCATTTATAACTATAATACCTTCAAAAAACAAAATCAACAAAAATAAATTAAAAAAATAAGTAATATATAAAGTATTGAATTAATAAGAAATGGAGATTATATTTGACAATTACCTCGGGTTCAATGAATGAGTTAGGCAATGTAATGGAGTGCTATGTTTTGTCCAACGAGTAAGAAGAATACAATGAATGACATGATAAAATGATGAAAATTCGCTTGGTAGCTTTCCTTCATGATCATAAATAACTTCTTTATATTGAAAATCATAGAATCCCACATCTCATAAACCAAATGAAGATATGGTTGGTTTGTATCACAAAATCTAATCATGTCATAAATAGGTGTTGTGAAAGCGAGAAGTAATTAATTTTTCCCACCAATTTTCATTCACAACCAATTCACGAACAAATCGAGTTTTTCCTTAGTCATCATCCCGATAATGTGCCCATTCATTACTCATAACCATTGCTTCAAGTACACATCTAAGTAGTTTAAATATTTTAAGCATAATAACAATAAAAGCAAATCAAGTGTCAGCAACTGCAAGTAACTTCAAAGAACTAAATCGATTGAACATGGCCAATCTCATTGAGTGATTCATTATAAAATTTTTGATGACCAAAACATCTCCATGAACTTCAGTGATCCAATGACACTTATCATATGTCTCTTAATTACTTTGTAAATTCCTAGATGCACATATATTCTTCAAAGCAATAATAAGTGTATGGACAACACAAAGAGTCCAATAAATATGCAAAAACATACCTTCAATTATTTCTCCAGCTCCCTTACAATTAGCAGCATTATTAGTAATGATTTGTACAATTTTTCGATCACCAACTTCATCTATTACCTCTTTCATCAAATTAGCAATGAATTGTTTATCCTTTACTCCACCTGAACAATTCACAAATTTGATAAACACTGGACCACTTTAAGAAACAATCATAAAATTAATCAAGAGCCTTTTTTGTGGGTCACTCCAACCATCAGTAACAATGCTAACACATTTTCCCAACCAATTGCTTTTAATAGGTTCCAACAATTTTTCAACATTTGTCTTTTCTTGCTGAAGTAATGTGGTCCTCAACATATTATAACCAGGAGACACATAACTACCCAATTGATGATTAGCAGTAAATGAATAAGAATTCAAATAATATGGGTTTTTAGCAAGATTAAAAGGCGAACCCCCAGTATAGAACATTCTAGCAATCTCAGCATCTAATTGTACTCTAACTTGCATGTCAAAAGCTCTAGTAATAGGTGAATTAATAGCTTTTCTCTTTTTTAACTTTGAAACTATTGGTTTATGTAAAGACAAAGAAGATCCCAAAGAAACACTATTTGTCAGCTATAATTTCAAGACCTACCTTTTTACAACAAGCAATCACTTTCCCACTGATATTTAATAGATGAGCCCTAACTCTTGTGTATGTCCCAAATTTTTGCAAACTACAAAAGTTACAAATCCATTTCCAACTACCCCCTCATTCTCCTATTTTCTTAATTCTAGTAACATATTTCCATAACAGACTATTTTCCTCATCCTTATTTTTTGATGCAACACAATTGTTAGATCTTGAACTTGAAGTTGAATGAGCTTGAGTCATATGACCTATAAATTAAATTAATAAATCAATAAATAAATGAAAGAACAAACCTATGAATTAAATTAATAAATTTGTAAGTAAATAAAAGAATAGTGAATTGTCAATAACTAGTATTCATAATTTATAATTTTCAAGCACTAGTTTTGATATTGGTAGACTAAATAAAAGAAAATTTTAAAGATTATTTAAAAATTTTGAAAGTAGTTGACTAAAATACTAAAAGATGATTGAACGAGGATTGAAATTAATAACACTTAAAAGAGGATTTAGTTTATAACACTTATATTTTAAAGATTATTTAAAGCCTTCACCAAGGCTAGCCTCACATTAAAGATTAGTTAAAAGAGGATTGCCAAATACCATTTCTATCATTACAAGCCCTTTTCCTTCTACCAAAATAGAATTTTTATTATGATTACCACTTGAAATGCGTTGAATTCAAGCCTCCAAAAAAGCTCCCATTTGAGCTTTACCATTCATGAGGCCAAGATCAATATCTATAGCAAATTCAAAACAAGCTGCAAAACCGTAAAAAGAATTCAATACCAGTCCCTGAATTTTATTTCCCATTAGTTCATATAATAACAGAAGCCAATCCTCTAATACATATAAAAGCCAAACACATCGATACATTTGTCCAAGTTCTTAATTCCATAACATAATTCAGCCATCAAAATCCAAATCCAAACACACACAGAACACATACAAATTCAAATAATAATGAACACATACAGACCACATACAAATTCAAATAATAATGAACACACACAGACCATATACAAATCTAAATCCAAACACAAACAGAAATGAATATATATATATATAGAGAGAGAGAGAGAGACTAACAGCGAACCGAGAAGGAACGAGCGATGGCGAGACTTCGAGGTTGACATCGAAAGAAAGAGCGATGGCAACTGAAGGAACGACGGACGACGACAAGGCTAACACTAGGAGCAGTAACTTAACCAGTGTGCATGAGTGACAGTGGAGGAGAAAATCAGAAAGAAGAAGAAGAAGAGAAGAAAAGGAAAATGGGCATTAAATGGGCATTGGGCAATGTTCCTTTGGGGATGTGTGCGATGTGGGCGGGCACCGAGCAGCTAGTTTTTCGCCTCCAGAATGCAAGGCTATTGGTCGTTGAAATTGGAAATGCATTTCCAGCATGTTTAAATAAATTGCGAAACGGCCCCCCATACGTTTCGTAATTTATAGAAATGCCCAAAATTCGTTTCTCGGAGTTTTGGCCATCTCCGAAACGAGAAATGGTTTGAAAACGTCAAAACGGAATTCCGAACGCATTTCTGTGCTACCTAGGTTGCCAACCATTGGTTGGTAACGACTACTGACTGCACTCTCACCCTGCAATTAAAACACAAAACAAAACACAATAAAAATTTTATATTTTATTTATTTATTTAGGCGAGAGGTTTATACTCGTCAGTGTACGAGTGCAGTTGTAGTTCAAATTTAAATTTATACTTTCTGGATAAGTCCAGGTCGTCCACTGAGAGATTTATTTATGGCAAAAGAAAAAAAAGAATGTCACACACACGCACACGCATTTAGATGGATTGATAACATGATTTTTTATAATTTTTTTAGATAACAAATACTAGAAAATAAAGCAAGACAGAAGTTGAAATAAATACTAAACGTGAGAATATGAAATTGAAAAGTACTTGAGTTAAGACAATTTCAGTGCCAACCCGTTGATTCCCAAATATTAGCATAAAAGATTAGCAACATTAATTTAATTTCATATATGAGGATTTGTTATTAAATGCAATTAAAGATAATGATAGCTTTAGTTTAAGCAATCCCCATACATGATATGCGGGATTCTAATTTAAAAAACTACCATAAATTTAATTACAATTAATACACAAAACAACTAAATTAATCATCCGGGTTTGGGTATGATAGCGTTTCCAGTTCTAGTAACTCTCATGCGTGACATGAAAGCTCTAAGTTAGGTTTACGCTCCAATCCAAACCTAGTGATTTTTCAATAATCAAAACAAACTCATATTGAAGTTTAAACCAATGTTACTCATTTAAAGCGTAGCTTTCTTTGGGAATCATTGGCGTTAGACACTGTCCTTGCCTTAACCCAAGATTAGATTTAGCTACTCATCTCTATTAAATTAATTGACAACAATTTAAATGACATAATTTAAATAACAGAATTTAAATGACAGGAATTAAAATAGAAGAAACTAACCGGCCATTTAGGCGGTAGATAATTAAAATACAAGAATTAAAATTGCAAGAATTTAAAGGCATAAACTAACCGTCCATTTAGGCGGTGAATAATAAAGTAATAATAAATGACATAAGAATTTAAAAGAAGAAAGGAAGAAAGTAAGATCACAAGAGAAAATACTAAAGAAAATGAGAGAGAACAAAAGCAATTCTGTAACGGCCCGCCTCCCGGAGCCCCTATCGCGGATAGAGGATCCGTGAGAGGGTCATTATAAAAATGATATCGAACAATGACGCACCTACAACACACACATAACCCTTTTTGAAATTATAATTTTTCTTTATTATAACATCTCATCATAATCTTTACAACCATTCATCACTTGGGCCCCACCTGGGCTTACATAACATGCGACAAACTCTGAAAACATAAACATTAACCTTATTAAGACACGATGACACCCAGGATCTAGTTTTGGGAGAGCTCTGCACTGGCTACCATGACTTGACGGTCTGGACCCAAACCCCGATGAACACACCTGCGATCTCAGGATATGCTGACCTGGAATGATGTAAAACAACATGAGTCGCGAGACTCAGCAAGCTCTAGAAAGAAAGTTACGGGTTTAGGATAGGACTCTTCCCATGACACCCCATGCAATTCATGTCAATGCAATCACGCCATGTCATGATCTATACGTACTTTACTTCTACATGCATAACATAAAATTAACTGCACATAAGGAACCAGGGGCCCACATAAGTCAAACATTGGCACCCGGGTCCCACATACAAACCTGTTGTAGCCTAACATAGGCTACCATATCATCATTCTCTTAGACCAGCCTTTTCCTGACATGGTCGGCTTTTCCTGACATTCAACTTTTGTCTTTTCCTGATACTTGTTACATACTTTTCTTGGTTCCCATCATATTCTCATGTGTTCATCATGTCATACATCACATAATCATATACTTCCGCGATCTTGGTCTTCCCTCGGGCCAATCCCGAGCTAATATCTAAGCCGAGCCGAAGCTCACATGAGTCGGTACTCCCGACACCTGGCACGGTACTCCCGTCCAGAATAATAGTAACATTAGAACCATGCGATGCAACACATAAGAAATGCAAGGGCTTCCGTAGCATAAACGTGATGACAAGGCCCCCATAAACCAAACATCAGGCCCTGCTACGCCCACACATAAGAATTCACACATGCGACATGCTCTAAATGCATATGCTCATCTAGGGTACCCAAATTGGCTCTTAGACCAACCGGGTCATGTAAATGTTCACACATCCCGTCACACACAAAGCATGTCCCCACGTGAATGCAACCCAGCCCTTTGTAGCACACACATCATGAAATGCACAAACCAAGGCGGGAATCTGGAGTACCAGCTCTTCTGGCCGTCTAGCGCTTATCGTAACAACCGATGACTGGCGCCCATACATCCAGCCATCAACTGCCACGACCCACGATCAACAGTCAGTGGCTTTGTACCCATACCCTTAGACACACTTACTGACATTATTAACTTTATATCTTCCCAGCTTAACTTTACATAACATTTCTCCATAACTCATAACCCTTCATGTACATAACCACATAACATCGTAATACCATTCTTATTACTTTTCCTTAAATTTCTAAATAATTTAATATTTTCTTTAACCTCACAATTAACCAATAGTCCTCATAAATATAAGAATTATTAATTACCTTATTTACCTATTTTCTCAAAATAACAAAATTAAACATTTTCTCTTAATTCCTCAAATATTTCGTAATGACTTCAAACACTAAATTATTAATCATTATTTGTTTCTTAATTTTCGAGATATTACAAATTCTCAAAGAGAGAATTCTAAGGAAATAACTAAACTTTGATTCAAGAATAATAATCACACTTACAAATGCAATCAAGTGATCTATTTATAGGCCACAAGATGCAATACAAACCACACAATTTCAATTATTCAACTAGACATAATTATATCTAATGGGCACTCACACACTTAAAGTTAAATGGATTTTAGCTATAATACACACCTAATATTAAATGGATTTTAGCTAAAATACATACCTAATAAAGCATTCATAAAGTTAAATGGATTTTAGCTATAATATCCACCTAATAGTTAAATGGATTTTAGCTAAAAAACACACCTAATAAAGCTCTCACATAAAAAATAAAAATAGATTTCTATAAATTGGTTTTTAATCTTTATTAGGATTAAAAATAATCCTTGGGCCTTCTCCAAATAATATCTTCCATGGGTTGCTCAAATTGGGCCTTAATTCTTCATGGGCTTGATTTCTTCATGGACTTGAATTCTTCATGGGCTTGATTTCTTCATGGACTTGAATTCTTCATGGACTTTAAGTCTTCATGGGCTTTAATTCTTCATGCCTAAAAAAAAATAAAAATAATTTAATATTATTAATAAATTATATATTATATATATGTATTACACATGGCACATATATATATATATTATATTATATTATATATATTACATGAATGCATATAATGATGTATATGTATTATATATAATTTTATATATTATTATTATTATTAAATTTTACTTTAAAATTTCATTTCATTCATTTTTCAATTTAAACTTGCATATAACCATAAAATATATATTAATATCTAATTTAAACTATTTTTAAGATCAAAAGAAGGGTATAATTATAACAAAATTTTTATAAAATTAACCACTAATCAACTACTAGGTTTATCTAGATTTGATTTGAATCCAAATACAGAAGGTTCACTAAAATTTAATTAAACCCTAGTAAGATATGATCAATGAAAATAAAGAAAAAAAGAAAAATAGTAGAGCTTATATGTTATCCGTTTTGGGCAACGCGGGATAGCAAGGGGTGGTGTATGGGCCCTACTACTTTCATGGGATCTGTTCCTTCCTGACCAAATGAGGACGATTGGAGGCGAAGCGCGGGCTCCAAGAACGGTTCCGTTCGGGGGGTGGCTGGAACCTATAAGCACTCCAACGGTCGAGTGAGTAAGAGAGTAAGATGAGGTAGTGTATCAGTAGGTCAAATGTTAGAACATATCTTGACTTTGAAGAGAGTTGGCTAATATAGAAGGAAGAGATATCCTCCTGCATGCATGAGACGTGCGCTTGTAGGTGATGGAACTGGCTATCTGGCGTCGGTAGAAGTTCTCAGGTGGTAGCATGGTGGCGATGAAACCTTCATTAATGTGGATGAGATCCGCCATTAATGGGGATGAGATCTGAGGCTGCCGCACGGATATCCAGTGGAAGTCATGATGATACCGTGGCAGACTGGCGCTGGGCCAATGTTGGGTCTAAGGGATAGAGTTGTCAAAAGGGTCGGGCGGCCCGCAGGCCGCCCGGCCCGGCCCGTTACTGTTCAAGCGGGTCGGGCCAAGCCCGGCCCCCATGGGGGGGCTGGGCCGAGCCGGGCCACAGAATTTGGGCCCACGGCCCGGCCCGGCCTCGTTGGGACCCTATGGGCCGACCCGTGATGCCTTTATGGGCCTGGCCCGTGAGGCCCTTATGGGCTTATAAAATTGATGGCCTTCAATCATCATATTGAGTTAATTTTTCCAAAATAATTTTATCTAACTAACTAAGTTTTCATCAAAGTCCGACCCAGTGCAAGTTAATTAGTATCATCATTAGGCCCTAACAAATACTAAGCGAATTAATTAATGATTGTGAGAAAGAGTAATAGAATAAAACAAGCAGAAGGCTTGATGATTAGCTTTAATCATGGGCACATCACCCATCCTTTGTAGTTATCAATTTAATCATGGACGCATCACCCACACTAAAGGAATTAATTAATGATTTTGCAATTTGCATGTTACTTTTCTTGTGAGTTGATAACTTGACATAAAGGAAAAGCAATTTGCATGTGTTTCACTATTGTGCTTGTGAGTCCACAACTTGACATAAAGATAAAGTATGACTTGTGACAAATATTCACCCATAAGGGTTGCCTGACAACGTTTGAAAATTTGAAGGCTAGCATATATAATTTGACAATGACAAGGCTGAGACTATTAACATTATAAAAGCTTTAAAATTTAAATATGCTACTTTCTTTTGTTATATAATATATATTATAAATATATGTGATTTATAATATAATATTATATCTGTTATGTATAATATAATATAATAACATATTATATATCAATTTTAAGTCATAGGAGTTATTTTTGGAATTTTCAAATATTTTCCCAGAAAAGTGCATAAAATACAAAAAGTGACAATGAGATTCCCTACAATATCATTGATAGGAAAGTAAATGGTGGGAAGGCTGAAGGCATCAAACGCCATCAAAAATTTCAGAAAAAGTATCCTTCATGATGACCACCAATGGTGCATTTGGCTGTTGAGTCAGGTTGTCAGTTGTCACCCACGTTTGTCAGGCTGCCTGACAAATATTCTATAACTTTTCTATCACAACATTTGAAAATTTGAAATTTACGGAAGTTCAAATTTTTCATAACATTTGAATTTGAAATTCAAATTTGTAAGTCTCTTGATTGTCTATAAATAGGAGAACAAATATGAGTTATTTTCATTTGCTCTGAAATTCCATGCAATTCTGTTGTTCAATTGTTCTTAAGTTTTCACTTTTTAATTCTTACTTATTTTTGCCTCTCTATTTTATAATTTTTATCCATTCTCAAATTAGATAGTATTCTTATCAATAATAATGTCTTTCCTTCGTCGCTCAAAATCCACCCGTTTTTCTCGTGGGACTCCTTCTGGTTCTATAGATCCACCACGGTCTAGCACATCTAACCCTATAATTCGTCCACCTCGTCATCCTCAGCCCCAACCCCCAGTGGATTTCATTCATGATTTGTATAACACAAATTATGCAGATCAGAATGAAACACTTCCACCTGATTCACTCGAAGAAGATGACAACATCAA
Source organism: Diospyros lotus (assembly GCF_014633365.1). Taxonomy (NCBI): domain Eukaryota; kingdom Viridiplantae; phylum Streptophyta; class Magnoliopsida; order Ericales; family Ebenaceae; genus Diospyros; species Diospyros lotus. The sequence continues at coordinate 9,232,287 of NC_068342.1, forward strand.
TTTTGCTGGGCCTGCTGATTTTCCACCCCCACCAACACCTAGAGAGAATGAAGAAGATGATGCAGGTCCGTCAAATGTGGGAGCTGTTAGGAAAAGACAGCGAACAAGTGCTGTTTGGAACTATTATGAAATAGTTCAGGTTGAAGACGAGGGTGAAAAAGCCCAATGTAAGGTATGTAAAAAACGTCTTGTGTATGGAGATGGAACAGGTCATCTAAAAAGGCACGCGGCAAAGCATAAGGAGGCAATGGCCTGTAGTGAAAAATGTAGTACACAAACTCAATTAAATCTTTCAGGTAATATTCATCGCTATAATCCAGAATTATACAAGGAGTGTTTAGCTGAAATGATAATTAAATCAGAATGCACTTTTTTATTTGCACAAGATCCCGCTTTTAAGTGGTATTGTAAAACTGTACACAATTCACAGTCTAGAGGTTTTTCTAGGAACACTATTAGAAATGAAGCAATGAGATTATTTTTAATATATAAAGATAATCTAAAAAATGTATTTAATCAACTTACTAGTAAAATCTCACTTACATCTGATATATGGTATGACGGACTAACAAATAATCATTATTTATGTGTGACGGCCCATTGGATAAATGACATGTGGGCTATTCAAAAAAGAATAATTACTTTTAAAGAACTTGTAGAAGCACACAGTGGAAACTACATAGCTCAAGCAATTTCACAGTCCGTTTTAGATTACAATATTTTGGAAAAATTATTTGCTATTTCTTTTGATAATGCTAGTAATAATAATGTCGCAGTGGAACGATTAAAACTTTCTGTGCCCTTAATTTTAGGGGGAAAATTATTTCACAATAAATGTACATGTCACATTTTAAATCTATGTGTTTAAGATGGTCTTCGTGTAGGTTCAGAGTCATTAGAAAAAGTAAAAAGTTATTTAAAATTCATACGCACTAATACGTTTAGACTTAGAGAATGGAAACAATTAGTTCATGCTTATCAACTTCTCTATAAAAAATTTCCAAAAGACATTGAAACTAGATGGAACTCAACATTTTTGTTATTACAAATGATAACACCGTATAGAGAACTTTTAACAATGTTTTGAAATAAAGAAATGCCCCCATCTCATCACATAACTGAACTTGATTGGAATTTGTTAAATATACTTATTTTTATATTAGAACAATTTTATCATGCTACAATTACATTTTCTGGTTGTAAATACCCAACAACTCACCTTTTTTTAAGAGAAATATATAGTATAGTAAATTGTTTCAATGAATATAGAGAACATCAAAGTTACATGCCATTTCTTGACCCAATGGAAGCAAAATTTAGGAAATATTAGATACAAATTCCACCACTTTACCTAATAGCTAGTACGTTAGATTCCACACAAAAGTGGAATGTTGTAGATGGTTTTTTAGATTTTTATGGCAATGCTATGAATATTGATATAGATGATACGAAATATGAAGTTAAACAATTAGTATATGAAATGTATAATTTGTACGAATTTCATTTTAAACCTAGACAACAAGTTGAAGACTTATCAAAACAAACAAAATCCAAAGGAAATTTAAAATTTGAATTTTCAAAATTTTTGAGAAGTAAACAATAAAAAAAAACAACTACAACGTCAAGTAGTGCATTTAATGAATTAGATTTTTATTTAAATAGAGATATGCAATTTTCTGATGATGAAATAAATAATTTTGATATTTTGGCCTGGTGGCGCCTAAACCAACACACATATCCTGTTTTGGCTGCCATGGCTCTTGATGTACTAACTCCTTCGGTGTCCACAGTACCGTCGGAGTCTGCTTTCTCTGCAGGTAAAAGGGTGTTAGATCCAAAAAGATCAAGATTATCACCAAAAATATTGGAAATGTGTGTTTGTTTTAAAGATTGGCTCGATGTGGAGTTCGAACAATAAAGGATCGAGTTAGTAGATGAATCAAGTGAAGATGATGTTGATAACTAGCTGAAACCACTTTACCTTTGCAATTTTGTATTATTTTCTTTTATTTAATCGAAAAGATGTAAAAATTTAATTTAATTATTGTACTCCCTCACCAATCAATATTGGCAATTGCCATTTGAGTGATGGGAGTTTTTTGCTAGCCGCAAGATAATGATCTTGCTGCAGTAATGAATTTAAAATTTTCCTACCTCTAAAAAGAAACTAGGATCATTAGGGATGGTTGCTAGCTCATGTAAAAAAGGTAAAAAAATTATTTAATTGAACTTCTTCAAGTGATGGCTTGAAGAGAGAGGAGTAGGCCATTTGTTTACCAAATGGTTCGAACCTCTATAAATTGCAGTGTCCCTTGTTTATTTATTTTTTTAATTATGTCATTTTTTATTTATTATTAATATTGGATGCTAAAAAATTTACATTTCGCAATATTTATAAATAATAACCATCAATATATTTAAAATTTTCAAGCTAAATTTTTTATATATTTAAATTATAAAAAATATTCTTCTTTTTATGTGTATTATTTTTCATATCAATTCACAAGAAAATTTATAAGCCATATAGAATTTTGAAATATAAAATAATAAAATAATATTTAACACTTAAAATAGAAAATTGTTTAAAAAGAAAAAAAAATAGTTTTTATATATGCATTATTTTAATATTTATATATGTATATATGTATTATTTAAAAAATGAAAAAAAAAAAGGGGCCCAGCCCACGGGCTGGCTCGGCCCCCCTATAAGGGGGCCGTGGGCCGGGCTGGGCCCGACCATTTTAATAAAAGGGCTGGCCCGACCCATTTAAAAAGCCCACGGGCCGATCCGGGCCGGCCCGACCCTTTTGACAACTCTACTAAGGGAGGACCAAGATTGAGCTGAGATTGGGCCTAAGGAGAGAGCCGAGATTGGGCCCGGATGATCCAGGATCCATATCTTCTTTTTTTGAAAAAAATTATTTGTATTAGATAATTATTATATTGTCTCGTAAAAAATGATTAAAAAAATAAAAGAAAAATAATAATAATAAAAGTTGCCTTACGCCGGACATAAAGAAGACAGTTGGTCTGGTGGTTGCACATGTGGTAATGAAAGCAAATGTGGTTAGGGTGTCAGAGAAAATGGAAGAAAAAGAAAAACACGTTGGAGAAAAACAAAGGGTTATGGAAGTCTTCAATCACTAGACTACGGATAAGGAGAGACAAAGGAAAAGACTTTTAAATATAAGAATATTTTATTTATTTATAAATATTTAATTAGGATTAAGTGTCAACACAAAAAAAAAAAAAATTGAAATACAATATTAAACCTAAAAAATATTAACTATATTTTATCAAATATCAAATATAAATTTTACAATTACCTTAAATCTCAAGGTACCACTTGTTAATTTTTTAATATAATAATTTGTATGATAACAATGACATGCGATTTAAAAATATGAGAATTACTTACTAGATAAATGGTGTCTTCAGTCAATAAACCCCTCCCGTGTTGGGGAAATCATTTTTTATGGCATGCAATTAAGGGTAAAATGTGATTTATTATTAACGAAGATGTTTTATATGACAAAAATGAATAGTCATATCTATATATATCGATATCAAGGTGTCTTTAAATTGATATATCTGTGAGCTACAAATTCACATCAAGAGTATTAAGTGTTTTTTTAATAAATTTAAAAATAAAAATAAAGCTTATTACCAGGTATTCTTGTGTCTTTAACTCAAGATACACAATAGTGAGTAATTCTATATATATATATATGTATGTATGTAAAAATAAAATATTTTTTACTATCACTTATTATAATTCACAATTTATATATAATAAAATATTACATAATGCTAATTAAGATGTAATAAATATACTTAATTTTTAAATAAATTATATTTAATACACCTTATAAGGATTAGTGTTACACTAAGGATAAATCCAAACTTAAAGAAAGAAGTTCAAACACCTACCAAAATTTTCTCCTATGCCCCACATGGGCAAATTGAGAGGGCCGACCGGCCTTTGGGGGTGGGACTCACATATCCATCTTTCAAAAGTTTATATCAAATAATATAAAATTTGTCTGAAACAGACAGCATAACAGTTTTATAAAAACTCATTAGGAGAGTATTACTAAAAGAACGCACTCTTATAAAGTCTTCCAAAGACTATGCCCTTCAAAAGATTTGAGAGAGATGGAGTGACCTTTGATCAATAGATCCAACTAATTTATGAATATATATCATGTCAATTTTTATTAATAAAAATTAAAAAAATAAAAATTAATAAAAATTAAAATACAACAATTAATTTACTACAAACTATAAAATTTAAAAATTAACGATCCTACCTTAAAAGATTCAATTTCCCTTTTTCCTTCTTCCACAATCACACGACACGAAAATATATGTGCTGATAAACGTCTAACATGTCTAACAGAATATGAATTGATTAGTCAAAAAGCTTCATAAATTCGTTAGACAGTGGGGCTAGTTCGTACTCACATTTTTTAAATTCTCTTTTGTTATTTTAAAAATAAAAGTAACATTGTTTTAATTTTGTAGAAATAAAATAAAATATATTCTTACATCTTGTATTTTATTTTTCTTGTTTTTTATTGATTAGTTTGACTACATAAACTACATATTAGAAGTCTTATCATATGATTAGGGGAGAGAAAAAAATGAACTTAAAAAATTATTAATTAACCTCTTCAATAACAAACTTCCTAAGTTTAGGAAATATATATTCATATCAAAATAAAAAGAATAAGCAAATAATAGCGTAAATAAGGAATTTTGAAGCAATCAAATGCCATTGGATTGTGTCCCTGTTCGCCGCCTAATGGGATGGGACAAAGCTTAAGACCAACTTCAAATAATACCAATTTTAAGCTTAAAGCTTAAAACTATAAACAAATTTGATTATACTAAACTGAAAGAATTATCTATCAATTTGGATTTTGGAAGCCGTCCTCCAATTTAAGGCCGAGTTTGGTTCTCCACCAAATGGACCCAAATCCTTGTTTCCAATTGTATATAAAAAAAAAGTTCAAATTCTTGAGAGGACAATTGGAAGCATCATCAGTCAAGTCCTTGTGCCCTTAGTCTATAATATATATTATTATACTCGGATGCAACACTGGCCGGCCGGCAATGTGTTTCCAAACATGCCCCGACACTCCTGCCTTCAGTGATAAAAACAAATCGGGTATCCTTAATCTTCTTATAAAAAAATAAGAGACTATTAAAAACAAAAAGTATATATATATATATAATATATTGGGGAATTTACACTAACTAACTTTGAATGGACCATTGATAACAACTTCCTCAATCTCTTTTTTATCTTTAAAATGAACTTAAAACATGATAAGTAACTATATGAATAAATGTGATTAGAAACACAATCCTCAACCTCATCGTCACCTCAAGAGCCCCAATTATTTCTTGAAACGAGAGGTGTTCACAAAAATTGATGCTACACAAAAATCGACCAAATCGAACCAATTTAAATTGAATCAGTTAATTTTTTTTTTTTTGCAATCCAAAATAGTTTGGAAGGTGTACAGATCGCAAACCTTTGTACAGTTGGCACTTTGATTTTAAATCGAATAGCTCAAAACAATATAAAAAAATATTATTATAAAAATTACCCCAACAGTCCCGCGCAATCTTTATTATTATAAAAATTACCTTATATTTTTATAATAATATATAATTATTCTATCTAACAGGTTATAATTGTCGGATTATAATTATTTATAATAATATATAATTATTCTATCTAATATTTTTATAATAGATTATAAATTCTAACAAGTTATAATAATATAAATTTAAATTACGATAAATCACATCAAATCAGACTGTAAATGTTATGTAATTTGGGCACACTCAAATCAGATCGGTCTGATTTGGTCAAAAAACTACACCAACAATTTAACTTTCTAAAAATGATTCAGACCGATCAAATCATACCAAGCACACTACTTGAAACTGGACTCCAACTAAGCTGGTATCTTTGAAGTGACGAAGGTGTTAGCCTGCCGGATGTAGCATGAAGATTCACGATCAAACAAGGTTAAGGGGACCCCAAAGAAATGACCGTGGTATCCGCGGTGTCGTTTTCCACTTCCTTCAACTTTGCATCAGTCTCATCGACATTTGTTCGGTCCCAAGTCGGACATTTTGCATCGCCGTCAAATATACAATGATAAATACTGATTCAATTATTATTATTCTTAAAATTATAGTGCTCAAGGATGAATCAGATCTTATTCGAATTAACTTCAAAAAAGATGCATTTTTATTTTTACTTTCCAAAATTAAACCCCAAGTGTACGACAAGGCAGAAAAATCAAACGTAAAGGTCCAATCGGAATCAAACAAGAGATGGAAGCAAGCTTATAAAGAGGTTACAGTAGCTCCAATAAGCCCTCAGCCTCACCCAGCAATCCACGGCCATGGCCTCCACTTCCATATTTTTTCTCTCTCTCTTCCTTCTCTGTCCACTGTTCGTTTCCTCGGCCACCCACTCCCCAGTCAACGTCTGGCCCAAACCAACTTCCTTCTCCTGGCCTCTCCCCCACGCCATCCTCCTCTCCCCCAATTTCACCGTCTCGCACCCCGCCCACCGCTACCTCTCCGCCGCCGTGGGGCGCTACCGCCTCCAGGTCCTGACGGAGCACCACCGCCCCCTGGTGGCACCCGCCGTCAACCTCACCGCATGCCCGTCGCTGAAGAGCCTGATCATAGTCATCAACGATGTCGCCGCGCCGCTCCACAACGGCGTCAACGAGTCCTACACGCTCGCGATTCCAGCCGGGGGTTCCGGATCCTCCGCCGCCACTCTCGCTGCGGAGACGGCGTGGGGCGCCATGAGAGGGCTCGAGACTTTCTCGCAGCTGGCGTGGGGCGACCCGACCCGGATCGCGGCCGGGGTGTTCGTTGCGGACGCGCCGATGTTCCCGCACAGGGGAGTGATGCTGGACACGTCGAGGAATTACTATGGAGTGGGCGATATTGAGAGGACGATTGGGGCGATGAGTGGGAACAAGCTGAATGTGTTCCACTGGCACATCACGGACTCGCATTCGTTCCCTCTGGTGATGCCGTCGGAGCCGGATTTGGCGGCGAAGGGGTCGTACGGCGCGGAAATGCAGTACTCGCCGGAGGATGTGAAGAGGATTGTGGAGTTCGGGTTGGAACACGGGGTTCGGGTTTTGCCCGAGATCGATATGCCAGGTTTGTTATAAGCCGTTCTTGCAGTCTTTCGTCTACCACGAACGTTATCTTACATGTGTTGGGGTGGGGGTGGGGCCCGCGTCGGGCAACCTTATGTGTTGCCCGACGCGGGCAACATATCAATTCCCCGTTGCTTGAATTTAACACACCTCTGCCGCTGGGCAGTAGATTAGTTGTATGTTAAAGGGTTTCAGTTACGAGACTTTTTACACTGAGTCAATTTTAATTTCTCTTCCATTTAATTGCATTACGGTCTTGTCATGGTAATCTGGAATCCGGATTTTAGTGTCAAAAGGCTAATGGTATTATCACATAAATAAACTTAATAGGATTTCATTTGACTCGTGGATCATTCATACTTGATCTTCTGAATTTTAAACAGTGTTGCTAGCCATAGTATTCCTAACCTCATGGTTGGGCTAGATCCCGCAAAACACATGGTGTCCTTTAGACTTTCAGCCTTACCCTTCACCGAGTAAAAAGGAATGAATTTGAAAAAGTTAGTTTTTATGGTATGATATTTAACTATTATTTTTGTTAGGATAAGAGCTCAATTTGGCCCCTAAACTTTTCATCGTTTGTCACTTTTTCCCTTAAACTTTTTTTTTTCTTCAACTACATCCCTCTACTTTGTGAATTGGTCCGCTTTGACCCTATAACTAACAAACCGTTAACATACCATTAGTCATATGGTCAAAAGGGACTAATTCGTAAAGTAGTGGGGTGTATTTGAGCAAAAAGGGTTCAAGGGTTAAATTGACAAATGATGAAAAGTTCAAGGGGCAAATTAGGCCTTTACTTCGGCAATGTCATATATATTCCTTTTTTACTTTTGAAAATCTTGGTAGTTTTTTTCTTTTAGTTTTTCGCTTCTGTTAATGATATCTTCCTTTGTTATCAAACGATTTAGATAGATAAACTATAAATATGAATTTATTAGAATTAAATATATCGGGTATATGGGTACCCATTATACCCTGCAAGTATGGAGATGAGTGGTTAAATAAAATATCCTAAAGGATACAAGTATGGGACAAGGGGATAGGGATGGAGATGCAGAAATAGGGATTAGGGGAAGGGTCTGTATCCATACCATCTCCATTGCCATCCCATGTTAAAAAGAAAGTCAAATTTCAAGATTATGTTAGATCATTTGGTGCATCCAAACTAGGCATGTCAATGGATTCTCATCATGTTGGAGCTAATAAATTTATTTCCAGAGTGTTTACTAGATTTATAATCAGATTTGAATTGAGTTTGGGTAATATTTTTCATCATCTGTCACTTTAACTCCTAAACTTTTTTTCTGGGCTCAATACACCCCTATACTTTATGATTTTTTTTTCCAGTTTAGTCATAGGGTCAAATTGGATCAATTCGTGAAGTAGATGGGTGTATTTGAGCTCAAAAAAAAGTTCATGGACTAAAGTGACAAATGGCAAAAAATTCATGTGCTAAATTGACATTTTATCCTTTCTGTTATTTGATCTTCAGATCTTTCAATATATTATAATATTAGTAAATATAAGCATTTGTAAAACAACTTAAAAGTTAAAAACTCATATTTAATAGATATGTCATATTGGAGCTTGAATACAAGGTTTGAATGGAATCGATATACAGTTCGAATACAACATATAATCATATCTTAATTAGCAATGGATATGAATGAGTAATTTAACATAGTAAGCTACAGTAGCTTGTCCCCTCTCATTCATGTGAGTTGCAGCACTAAAATTGGTTAATTTGTGTTTTGCAGGACATACAGGATCATGGGCTGAAGCCTACCCAGAGATTGTGGCATGTGCAAATATGTTTTGGTGGCCTGCTGGATCCCAGTGGTCTGACCGGCTTGCATCTGAACCAGGAACTGGTCATCTCAACCCCTTAAACCCCAAAACCTATGAAGTCGTAAAAAATGTCATTCGTGATGTTTCAACCATGTTCCCGGAACCATTCTACCATTCAGGGGCCGATGAGATCATTCCAGGTTGCTGGAAAGCTGATCCATCCATTCAAACTTTCCTAGCAGACAATGGAACCCTCAGTCAACTTCTTGAAATGTTTGTTAACTCTACCTTACCTTATATTGTTTCCCTAAATCGCACAGTGGTCTACTGGGAAGATGTTTTATTGGATTCCGAAATTAATGTGAATCCCTCCATTCTTCCTCCTCGTAATACCATTCTACAGACCTGGAACAACGGCCCAAATAACACTAAGAAAATAGTTTCCTCTGGGTACCGAGCCATTGTTTCATCAGCAGACTTCTATTATCTGGATTGTGGACATGGAGATTTCGTGGGGAATAACAGTTTGTATAATCAGCCGCCAGGCACTGACCAAGGTGATGGTGGATCATGGTGTGGGCCTTTTAAGACATGGCAGACCATATATAACTATGATATAACATATGGTTTGAGCAAAGAGGAAGCCAGTTTGGTTTTAGGCGGGGAGGTGGCACTGTGGTCTGAGCAAGCTGACCCAACGGTTCTGGATGCTAGGATATGGCCAAGAGCCTCAGCCATGGCAGAGTCATTATGGTCAGGGAACCGCGACGCAACAGGCATGAAAAGGTATGCAGAGGCTACAGATCGTTTAAATGAGTGGAGGCATAGGATGTTTGCGAGGGGAGTTGGAGCTGAACCCATTCAACCACTTTGGTGTGTGAGAAACCATGGCATGTGTAATTACAGCTAATTAATCCATTTTAGCTATTTATTCTTTGTTCCTATATAATTGCTTTCGTATATCCTTCATGAATTGAAAAATGAAAGACATCAAGAGTGGTTGGTTTGTTTCTTGGATTATGCTGAAATAAAATTATTATGTTTTTCATATTACAAGCAATTACACGTCTTTGGGGTTGTTTGTATTGTTATTGTTAGGGGATGAATTGGGTGTTATAAAATTACTTGTAAGTTTTGAAATTTTTTGCTTGAAATGAGAAAAAAGTGCTATGAAACAATGAGTGCAAATTGGAGTTTGCAAAGCATTTAAAGCAAGAATAAAGCGAATATCGCAAGAGATTTATAGTGGTCTAATTCAACTAATCTAATTTATTATCTTAACTCTTTACTAAAAATTTTTAAATCCACTAACACCTCTTACTTGAGCTCAAATATGCCCTCTAGCAATCACATAAGTGGATACAAATCCTCCTACTAACACTTGGTAGACCCTTTAACTCAGGGGAGGATGCAGGCATGAGCTGCCCTGGGATTCAACCCAGGGCAACTCACAATTAAAAATATTTTTTAATATAAAAAATTAATTTTTTAATATAAAAAATAATAAATTTTACTAATAATTCAGCCAAAAAAATTTTTAACCTACCCCAAAATTTATGATGTGTAATTTTATACCTTAAAAAAAATTTTAGCGTCTTCTTACATAAATTTCTAAATCCGCCCCTACTTTAGCTCATAAACTAGGCAATACACAGTAAATTTTATAATTAATGAGAATTTAAGAGATAACTCGCTTAGTTACAATGAAGCTCAAATATAGGAATCAAATGCTACAATAAATGTTACAAGAAATATACTTTGACTTTGAATGTGAAAAATGAAAACTTAATGAGAGATGTAAGGTTAAAGATTAGCTTGAGCACTTGCACTTCTTCATTAGCTCTCTCACAAGCTCCTTCATGCTTTATTTATAGTTTTTTGATTAACTAGGTAAGAAAATTGAAATAAATGACCATTGTTCTGCATTAAATGCCTGAAAACTAATCGCTTTAATGATGTCAGAATAGAAACTGTCGACAGATGCATAAAATCGCTCAACTATTTCTTTCGAAACATTTGAATTTTCAAGAAGATTTTTTGACATTTTAAAAAGAAGTCGACTTAGATAAACAAAATGTCGATTGTTTTAGGCATAAGGTCAATTGTTCTAAAGAAATGTCGATATGTTATAGTCACTGTCGACCATTTTTGAACTAAAATAACTTGAACCGAGAGCATGAATTTTGCTTGTCGACAGATTGTTAAAACTATCAATTGATTTTTCTCAAAGAACAAAAGAAGTCAACTTTGTTATTTAGAAAGTCGACAAATTTTGATTTCACAAAGACTTATAAAACAAAGGCATGAAAAAAATCGACATTTTTTACTTGTTCTTTTAAAAGCAGTGTGTGATTTGAGGAATAAACTTGACAAGATTTCAACACACACTCACAAAACATTCCTCAAGAGATAAAGATATTTTTTATAGAATGTGCCTCAATTAAAATTTTGTATGGCTTGATAAGTTTTTAGAAGAAAAATGGCACCTTTTTCCCATGAATTTTTCATTTGGAAATTTCAAACATATATCAACTATATCATTTTCAAATTTTAAAATCATCAAGTTTTTCATCATCAAAATTACTTTAAAACATAACAACAGTTATCTCCAAAGTTTTCAATTTGGGATTACAGTAATACTTTTCCTATTTAGGTTATAGCATGTGTTATGTATAAAGAGTGTGCATAAAGGAAACCAAAGTTTGTTGAGATTGATATAAAGAATAAAGTGATAGTTTTCTTGGCTTCTTTTTCTCATCTTCTCTTTTGAGACCTGTTACTGAATGTACTGTTGTTACATTTTGCATTCCTTCTGCAGTGAGCTGACCAAGACTAACAAGGCATATTGCCTCACTTTAGTCTGCATTTCTATTTGAGATGCTTGTATTTGTACTACTCACAGCTCGGCTTAGTTATTTTTCATATTCATGTGTATCCTTACACTCTTGTTAGTTTCATGATGTAGTAACTCATTTTTTTCGTCTTTTAAAGCTCGCTCTCAACCACTAAGGGTATGTCAGTAGAGCTGATGGTCAAGCATATCCATATCCCTTCTGCTGCCAAGCTCATGCTTACCTGCAAATTCAGTGGCAAAATTAAGTAATTTGGTCGGCTAACTGTTTTCATTATAGTGTGACAATAATTACCAAATCCCTTTTTTGTTTCAGAATCCAGAAAAACCAGCTACCAGCTGAGGGAAGAATATACAGTAGATAAAAGATCATAAAAGGCTGCAGAAGACACCTAATTCCATACAAGCTGCAGGAAATATCTCTGCAACTCTACAAGCTGCATTATTCGCTGATTCAGGTGTAAAGCCACTCAATCGGCTGCATGGTTCAGTCAGGTACAAAATCTTCCACCATGAAGCAGTTAGTCTAACTTGCCATAGTTCATACTAGGAAGCACAGATACTTCATTTTGGGTGTTATAAATATGTCTACCACATATCGAACACAGATACTCATCAGACATTCCAAAATATATGTCAAACATGGCAAATGACTTGTCCTCCTTATTTTTTATTATTACTTTTTATTTTTGGAGGTGTCTAAGAAATGTGATGGACGTACATTTTCATTTAATTGAACATATAATAGACTTAATTGTCGGTACAAATTAATTTTGAACATAATTTAGAACCTATTTCGAAAGTAAAATCCATAAATATGGTAAATTTTTAGGTCATATTAAAAACATAAAAATTTGCTACTCCAACAAACTAGTGCTTTACATATATATTTATGTATGTATATGCTGAGTGGTAGTTATACTTTTTATATGTAAACAAATATAAAATTATATAAAGACACCCTAAAGGGTGCCTTCAGGAGGCACTCCATATGCAGAAGAATTGATTATAATTATATTGTATTAGTTGCATCTTTATATTGGATTAGTGTTTCATATTGAATGGTATCCCCATATTGACTAATGGCACTTTTTCAAAAATTTTAGTGTTTTTATGTTATTATGTTCAATTATAACTTAATATATTGCCTTTTATTTTTTTTGGACGACGTTCTATTACGGGCACCCTCACCAATCGGCTCCTTAGTACGGTGGGGGATTAAATCAGGAACTGCAACAGTCAGGATTCAAACACAGGGACACCGCAAACGTGCATGAGAACGGAAAGCTTTTTTCATGTTCGCCATGATCACCGGGCTATGCCCTGAGGCATGTGTTGCCTATTTTTTCGTTTTTATGCCATGTCTGTATTACTGCGTACATATCTTTTTCATACCATTGCCATGTCTGTATTATTGACTCCCCGAATCCTTCTAGTAGAGAGAGAACAGGGCGAGATTGGTATATGCACACCCTGGCCGAAACCTGCTACACCTTGAAGCCCACCACATCCCACCCTGGATAGTGCATAAGTTGTTAGGGCTTCATTTGGGTCCGATTTCTCCTCTTGGTCAAGTACTCACTTTCTCAGTTCTTTCCTCTGTCTATGGATCTGAGATCATTTAGTATGGTCGCTCACCAATCACAACTCAGTCCTCTCTTTTGTAGTCTGAGAGTCTCACTCATCTTAACCCCCCCTCTGGATCACACTTTTGTTGCCATTTCTTTTCATCCAGCTGCTCTCAGAATTCTCACACTTTTTTACCGTCTCAACCTTATCTCCTTCCCCTTTTTTCTCTCTAACCCGCCAACTGATGTTGTGTGTCTTCTCTGTAGCGTTATTAATACCCATTTTCTTCCCAAGTCATCAACTGACTTTCAAGCTTCATCTCATTTTTCTTCCCTGCCTGCTATTCAACTATCAATCCCTAGATCTGCCTCCATTTTTGTTCATTGTCTTTGGTTGTAGATATGGATATCAAAACAACGTAATTTAGAGTATTGGTGTTAACTTTCAGCTTGATAAAAAGTATTGACTTAAAAAAAAAAAACTGTATGATCCTCGTTCCATGTTGCATGTGAGGATGCGATTTTACCCTAACAAGGCACGAGCCTGGTCGCCCACTGCCTTGTTGCCACTCCTATTCTTAGACCTCATATATGCTCCTTGATTTTTGTTTTTTATTTTTATCTGCTTTTATTTATTTATTTATTATTTAGTTTTTAATAGTCTCTCTAGAAGCTGACACATCAAATACTTGCTGGTATCATAAGCACATAAGTTTGTCTTGTGAAAGAGATTTAACAAAGAAATAAGCCGTTTGATTGGCTATATATTTAATGAAAAATTGTCATTTTCCATCTAAATTCCAACATTTGAGATATTTGATTGATCAAATTTTTCATGAAAAATATTTTTCAAATTGTGGTTATGTGATATTCTTTTTTCACTTTTGCTAGGAAAGAAATTTCCATTGGGGGGGGGGGGGGAGAGAGATTGTTTTCTAGGCAATTGCACTCTCACTCCCGACCCTCCTTCATCCTATTGTTCTGATGTTTGACTTCCCCCAAGATCTGAAAGCAAATTTGCAGCGAGAGAGCGGCCAACGAGCAAACTAGAGGCAATGTGGATTGAGCGAGAGAGAGGGCAAGCGAACGAGAGGTAGCGATAGAGAGAGCGAGAGAGAGGCAACAAGTGAGAGCTGAGTGGCCGAGGGGTGAACAGTGATGGCGACAGTGGTGGCCAGCGATGGCAGTGGCGGCTAGTGATGGCAACTCCTTCATCCCTCTTGTTAGGTGTGTGTGTATATTTGATTTATTTTTTGAATATTTTGTGTATGTATATTTGATTTATTTTTTAAATATATATATATTTGATTATTTTATGTAATTGATTATTGATTTGTGTATTTATTGATTATCTACACGTGTGTATATGATTATTTTCATAGAAAATGACAATTAAACATTAAAAGTTAAAAAAATATAATAATTTCTAGATAAAAAATTAAATCAATCAAATACCTTCAATTAATATTTTTCCTGAAATTTAATACTAGCATATAAATTCCATGTTTATAATCAAATGCACCCTAAGATTTAGATCAACTCTCCTTGACCTCTTCTCAGCTCAAGCTAGAAATAATAACCTTTTTTAACATTCTATATATGTAACTATAGATATTAATGCAGAACATCTAAGAAAGGTGAGGATGACAACTCCTTTTTCTTAGATCTATTACATTATTAATTAACTACAACTCTAAATGGTTGAGATGTCCATTTGCGGGGCCTGTGGTAGAAATATGCCCCAGGTTGCTGTCTTTGCAATTAAGCCACTGCTCGCTTCATATGGTGCCAAGTGGTTTTCTTCTCAAATGCTGCATTCTTATATTAATAATGCTTTTGCCAAGTCAATTTAGTTTCACAAAGATTTAACGTCAAGATATTATGAATCAGTTTCAATTTCTTCACATAATTTGCCCAACTAATGAATTTCTTCACACAGAATTGAATGGCCTACAGCAGGATCATGAACTTAATTAGCAAGCATTTAAAACTTCATCTTAGCCTACTTGTGTGATTGAGTTAATTAGAATATCTGGAATCATCTCAAAAGATGAACCATCCAAGTTTTATTTTGTTTATTATTATTTATTTTTTTTGGAAACTTGTTGAAGTTTTAAATTCAAACTCAAACAATTAAAACTGACTGTACCTCCATGGGTTGGCCTGGGTAAATGGCCTCCGTGACCAGGGGTTCAAATCTCACTAAGGGTGAATCCACACACAAATTTCAGTGTGCCTACTATCATGCACGAACTGACTGCTTATTATAATTCTAATTGAAACTGATTAGAAAACATTAGCATTAGCTACTTGATTCTATATATTTTCCACAACCATGTTATCTTAAGTATTCCATCCACAATTTATTCATCAAATCCTACCAAATTTTGACTTTCCCAGCATGCATGGATCAAGAAAACCTCCCATGAGAACACATATCACTCTTTCTTGTACTCAATGACTTAGGTTAAAAATGACTTCTTCCAATAAAAATTTTCACTCGTTTTCTTGCAGTTTTGAGCTATCCTCACAGCTCTGCTATAAATCCACTGCCACACCATGAGCAGCTCAAGTTAATCCAGGCAGGCCTTTCTCCTCTCCACCATGAAGTTTTCCACAAGCAAAGCAGCTTTCATGTTTATTCCATTACTTGTTCTCTTGCTTGCCACAACTTCAATGGCAGCCATTACTTGCAATGTTGTGATAACAGACCTGCAGCCTTGTGTGACCTACCTGCAGGGGAGCGGCAGTGGGAAGCCGCCAGCTGATTGTTGCAATGGGGTCCGAGCTCTGGCATCTGCTGCAGCCACCACTGCCGATAGGCAGGCTGCTTGTAACTGCATCAAGACTGCATCCAAGAACGTGAATATAAATCTTGCACTTGCCAAGGCGCTTCCTGGGAACTGTGGAATCAACTTGGGCTACACCATTGACCCTAGTGTCGATTGCTCCACGTAGTTCAACTTGCTCCTTCATGCTACTGCTGTTTCTAGTTTATGTTCTTGTAAATCCAAACGTATCAAGCCATAATCTCACATTTTTAACAATTTTTACTTGTGTCGTTTGCCTTGCAGGATCAAGTGAACTTGCAGCAGCTAGCTGGACCTGGACGATGTCTGTGATGAAGGCAGCTTTCTTTTTCTGTAAATTGGAGGCAGCTTTCATCGATCTTGTAATAAACTTTGATCTACTCGAGCGCAGTTTCCTCTTTCCTTGGAGTGTAGATTATGCCTTCGAACTTTTTGTGTGGAATAAATGTATTTTCACATGTCTGGTGAGAATACTATGTTTCATGAAGTGTTTTTTTGCGAAATGAATCTGCCTAATCTTTTCCTTGAATGAAAATATTAAGATGTATGCTTAATGTTTATTATGTATTTAATTGAAAAGAAAGTAAAAGTAAAAATAAAACGTGCAGTAATCTCACTTTACAAGAATTCACGGCCTGTAAATGGCGGTTTGAGCACGAAAGCAGATTCATGCAGCCAAAGGTGACCGCTTTTGGCCACCTCTCCCTCCCCAACTTCACACCATGTTATAGAATATGGGCTTCGGTTGTCTAAATATTGCTTCTGTTCTTAATTAATTACCGAAGCAAATTATATAACTGTACTTTTATGTGTTTTTGAATCAAAACAAATAATACTTTATACAGAATTTAATCATATTTTGACCACATCAAAGTTAATAATTAATGTCATACCAATATAACTTTTTTATAAAAATTTCATGTAAAATGACTTGGATTTTATATTCCTCTATTAAAAAGATAAAATACACTTATGATAGAAAACAAAAAGTAACATGCCAATTTTAATGATCTATCTTCATTAAAAAAAAAATAATTTGTCTATCTAATACAAAAGAATAAAATTAACCAACAACCGAGTATTTCACCTAATAAGGGTAGAGTGGACATTTCACCCACTAAGCTCAACTAGTTGATCCACCTTTTCATATCAACTATCAGTGTTCAATTTAAAATTATCTGCTTAATAACCAGACTAATATTAGAGTTTGAAGAGGTTTATGGAGCATTAAAGTTGTTTGTATAAGTAATCCTAATTCTTAGAAGAGGAGTGTGTTGTAAGTGAAGCTTCAAATACGGCATCATTTCTGGCAGGGGCTGGAGGATCTTTTGGCAACCCCTATGGCTACCCAAAACAACAGCGTTTTGGGCCCTGGGTGGAGGGCCAAAACGGCAACCTCCCTGCCGTTTCATTTGGCATGTTGATTCTTGTCTTTTAGTTTGCCTCTCTCCCGATCGTCGATGCTCTGCAATTTCTTTTATACGACTCGATCTCCACTGTTTGAGTCTCCTTTATATCAACTACAGTCTCCTCGGGATCATCTAAGAGATGGCCTCCGATTATCCGCTGCATCTAGGGTTTGTTCTGATTATTCTCTTGTTCTCATTCTCTCAGTTTTGATGTTTCTGTTTTGTTCTATTCTCTAAGTTGTAAGCCTCTAACCTTAGATTGTGGTTATGGGGCGGAGTTAAATGTTCTGAGGGATTATTTTTCTTGTACAGTGAGATCAGAGAGTTGTTTTGTTTTGGTTTTATAATTGGTGGCTCGGTGATTGTAAATTTTTCCCTTATAGTGCAGTGAACTCTCTTTATCGGAGCTCAATGTGGACGTAGCCCTCTTTAACGGGTGAACCACGGTAAATCTCTTGTGTTGATATTGTGTTTTTGTGTTATGCTTGTTTATGGTTCTTTGTCCATTCTTTTGTGTATGAAATAGGCCGCTTCTATTTGAGTTTAAAGGGGGTTGATTAGGATTGAGCTTTCGGCTCCTCCCAACAATGGTATCAGAGCCTTTTATACTCGCAGTACCTTCGACTAAGGTTTGTCTCAGTTAGGGTTTACTGGTGTGGTGTTGTCTTTATTGGATTCCTAGGGTTTACTGTAAGTCTCTCGTCGGTCTATTATTTTTGCTGAGTGAGTCTGGTCAATGTCTAGGGTTTCCTAAGGTACCTTCGTGCAAAGCGAAGATGACATCAACCCGATTTGAAATCGGTACATTCGATGGTAAAAGTGATTTCGGTAGTTGGAAGAAAAAGATGAGAGTCCTGCTCTCTCATCATAAAGTGCTTATTGCACTTGAATCCAACGAAGAGAAATGGACAGCAGAACAACTCTCAAAAGCTGATGAGGTAAGGGAAGAAGCATTCAATCTTATTTTTTTGCATCTTGGTGATAGTGTTATACGTAAAGTAGATGGCATGAATACCCCTCTTGAACTGTGGAATAAACTAGATTCATTATACTCTGTTTTATCTGCTCCAAATTTAGTTTATTTAAAGGGTATGCTATTTAACTTTAAGATGAATGTTTCTAAATCTATGGATGAAAACATAGATGAGTTTACCAAACTTAGTTTATTGTTAAGAGGAACTGATCAAGCCCTTGGTGATACCAGTGAGGCTATGATCCTTTTAAATTCTCTACCTGATGAATACAATGTGGTTAAACATGCTTTACAGTATACTAGTATTGTGCCTAGCTTAGACCTTGTTATCTCAGGAATTAAGGCAAGAGAATTAGAATTAAATGCATCTAAGAAACTAGCTAACAATCTGTTTGTTAAAGGTAAATCTGATAAGAGAAATAACATAGGAAACAGTAACCAAACTATAGGTTCAGGTTTTAAGAGTAAGGGTAAAAAGGGTAAGCAAAAGCCTAAATGGAAATGCTACCATTGTGGGAAAGAGGGTCACATAAAGAAATATTGTTATGACTTGCTAAAGAAACAAAAACGAGGGGGAGAGGCATCGGTAGCTGCAAGCAGCTCCAATAACCTAGCTGAAGTTCTTATTGTTTCTAGCTCAACTGTTGATAATGAATGGATAATGGACTTGGGTTGTTCATTTCACATGTGTCCAAACATTGAGTGGTTTCAAAATTTTAGTAACAAAGAAACAGGAACTGTTTATATGGGTAACAATCAAACTTCTTGTGTTCAAGGCATGGGTGATATATCTTTGAAAGTGTATGATAACAAGATTAGGATTCTTACAAATGTTAGATATGTGCCTGGGTTAAAAAGAAATCTTATATCTCTTGGAACCTTAGATGAATCAGGTTATTCTTATAAAGTAGAAAAAGGGAATATGGATGTCTTTAAGAATAAACACCTAATTCTCACTGGTACTAAAAAACATGGTCTATATGTTTTAAATGGTTATTCATTACCCCCTGTTAATTTTTCAATTGCATGCATGGCTAAATCTGATAAGACAGATCTCTGGCACTTGAGACTTGGTCACATGAGCCAAAAAGGTCTGAAGGCTCTATCAAACCAAGGTTACCTTGGTTTAGTGCCTACAGATCCTTTGAATTTTTGTGAGTCATGTATCCTAAGCAAGCAACATAGGATGAGTTTCCATTCAGGAACTCACCTGGCGAAGGTATGCTTAGAGTATGTGCATGTTGATCTGTGGGGTCTCTCTCAAAAGCCTACTCTCAGTGGGAACAGATATTTTCTATCCATTGTGGATGACTTTACAAGAAAGGTTTGGGTTTTTTCTCTTAGAACTAAGAATCAAACTTTAGACAAATTTAAAATTTGGAAAGCCTTAGTAAAGAACCAATCAGACAAAATGGTTAAAACCCTAAGAACTGACAATGGCTTAGAGTTCTGTAATAGAGACTTTGATGAGTTTTGTGACTCACATGGCATTGTTAAGCATAAAACCGTGAGGAATACACCCCAACAAAATGGGGTGGCTGAGAGAATGAACAGGACCTTGTTAGAAAAGGTTAGATGCCTCCTTTTTATAGCTGGCCTACCTAAAACCTTTTGGGGAGAGGCTCTCTCCACTGCTGCCCACTTGATAAATTGTAGCCCTTCCACTGTTTTGAACTTAAAGTGTCCAGAAGAAAAATGAACAGACAGAAAATTAAATTTCAATTATCTTAAGGTTTTTGGTTGTGAGACATATGCTTACCAATCAGTGGGAAAATTGGATCGTAGATCCATAAAATGTGTTTTTGTGGGGTACCAAGATGGAACAAACGGATATAGATTGTGGGATAGGAGTTCAAGTGGAGTCAAGATAATAATTAGCAGAGATGTTATATTTAATGAATCTATCTTCCCTTGTAAATCAGAAAATTTGGAAGACTATCCCACACCTAGCACCCCAGATAACTTCCTTATAATTGGTAATACCCAGAATAAGGTGGAGCAGCCGGCAGATGTTCCTGATCTGCCAGCTACTTCCTCCTCAGATGTTTCAAACCCTGAAGTTGACTTACCCTCTGATCATGAAAGTGATCATGAGGAGCCATCTGTAGCTCCTGAAGGTGAGGAAGAGCAATATGACTCTCCACACCAGAACCTAAGGGACTACCAGCTGGCAAGAGACAGAAGTAGAAGGACTATAAGGTCTCCTACAAGCTATTCTTACTCAGATTTAGTTTATTGTGCCTTAGTGGCAGGTTTGGAGATGAGGAGTAGTGAGCCTACCTCCTATGAGGAGGCTGTCAACTCCCATGACTGTTTGAAATGGCAGCAAGCTATGAACGAAGAGATGAACTCTTTGATGACAAACAACACTTGGGAACTGGTCCCAAGACCTCAGAAGCAGAAGCTGATAAAATGTAAGTGACTGTTCAAAGTAAAAGAAGGTATGTTACCCTCTGATCCCTTAAGGTTTAAAGCTAGATTAGTAGCTAAAGGGTTTACCCAGAGGGAAGGTATTGATTATACTAAAATATTTTCTCTTGTTGTTAAATTTAAAACTATTCGAATTATGCTTGCAATAGTTGTTCAGTATAATTTAGAATTAGAACAGCTGGATGTTAAAACTGCTTTCTTACATGGGGACTTAGAAGAATTAATTTATATGGATCAGCCAGTAGGCTATGTTAACAAAAAACATCCTGATCATGTTTGTTTGTTAAAGTCCTTGTATGGGTTAAAACAATCTCCACGTCAATGGTATAAAAAATTTGACAATTTTGTAACTAGGATTGGTTTTAACAGAATTGAATATGATAATTGTTTCTACTTCATATTATCTGATACTCCTGTTTATTTGCTACTGTATGTTGATGACATTCTATTAATTAGCAAGTCTAAGTCTAAAATTTGTGAGTTAAAATCTCTGTTAAATACCAACTTTGATATGAAAGACCTAGAACCTGCTAGAAGAATTTTAGAAATGATTATAGAAAGAGATAGGAATAATTCTTGTCTAAAAATTCATCAACATGATTATTTGTTAAAATTTGTTCAAAGGTTTGGCATGTCTAGTTGTAAACCAGTAAATGTTCCATTGGCTGGTCACTTCATCTTATCTAAAAAACAGTATCCAATGTCTGATTCTGAAATGCTTAAAATGGAAAAAATCCCATATACTAATGTTATTGGAACCATAATGTACTCAATGATTAGTACCAGGCCTGATTTAGCTTTTTCAATTTCTCTACATAGTAGATTCATGTCTAACCCTGGTAAAATTCATTGGGAAGCTTTAAAGTATGTGTTAAGGTACATTAATGGCTCTGCTGATATTGGGTTAATTTATAAAAAGAATTGTGATGTTTTTAATCTTGTTGGATATGTGGACTCTGACTTTGCTGGTGACAGGAACTCTCAAAAATCTACAACTTCTTTCTTCTTTACTCTAGGAGGGAACTGCATCAGCTGGAAGTCTCAGTTGCAGCCTTTGGTTGCACTGTCTTCCACTGAGGCAGAATATGTGGCTGTCACTGATGCCTTCAAAGAAGCCATCTGGCTCCAAGGTTTGTTAAAGGAAATTCATATGTTGCAAGATAAGGTTGTAGTATTTTCTGATAGTCAGAGTGCCATACATTTATGTAAGAACCCTGTATATTATGAGAGAACCAAACATGTAGATGTAAAGTTTCATTTTGTAAGGGACCAAGTAGCCAAAGAAAATGTAATTATTCAAAAGGTCCCAACAGAAAACAACCCAGCTGATATGGGGACAAAAATTGTGACTGCAGCCAAGTTTAAATACTGTTTGGACTTGCTGCATGTCATAATTGGTTGAAAGACCAAACATCCTGAGTGATTATGGCATAGGTTGTAGTTTACTGCACTTTTTAGTGGATTGTCCCTTAATATTTTGAAGCTTCAAGGTGGAGATTGTTGTAAGTGAAGTTTCAAATATGGCATCGTTTCTGGCAGGGGCTGGAAAGTCTTTTGGCAACCCCTATGGCTGCCCAAAACGGCAGCGTTTTGGACCTTGGGTGGAGGGCCAAAACGACAACCTCCCTGCCATTTCATGTGGCGTGCTGATCCTTGTCTTTTAGCTTACCTCTCTCCCGATCGTCGATACTCTGCAATTTCCTTTATACGACTCGATCTCCACTGCTTGAGTCTCCTTTATATCAGCTACAGTCTCATCGGGATCATCTAAGAGACGGCCTCCGATTATCCGTTGCATCTAGGGTTTGTTCTGATTATTCTCTTGTTCTCATTCTCTCAGTTTTGATGTTTCTGTTTTGTTCTATTTTCTAAGTTGTAAGCCTCTGACCTTAGATTATGGTTATGGGGCAGAGTTAAATGTTTTGAGGGATTATTTTTCTTGTACAGTGAGATCAGAGAGTTGTTTTGTTTTGGTTTTGTAATCGATGGCTCGGTGACTGTATATTTTTCCCTTATAGTGCAGTGAACTCCTTTTGTCGGAGCTCAACGTGGACGTATCCCTCTTTAACGGGTGAACCACGGTAAATCTCTTGTGTTGATATTGTGTTTTTGTGTTATGCTTGTTTATGGTTCTTTGTCCATTCTTTTGTGTATGAAATAGGTCGCTTCTATTTGAGTTTAAAGGGAGTTGATTAGGGTTGAGCTTTCGGCTCCTCCCAACAGAGTGGCTACATGTTTCTTTTGAAAAAAAAAACCAAAAAATAAATAAATAAACAAAAGTGGTGGTCAAGGTCCGTTGTTTTGGATACAGTATTTTGCCTCCCGGACTAGTTTACTGATATCATACCGGGAAGCAGGATAAGAAGAAGCTGGACTAAAGTAG
Organism: Diospyros lotus; assembly: GCF_014633365.1. Lineage (NCBI taxonomy): Eukaryota > Viridiplantae > Streptophyta > Magnoliopsida > Ericales > Ebenaceae > Diospyros > Diospyros lotus. The sequence goes on from NC_068342.1 coordinate 9,255,707, forward strand.
TAGCAGCCCCTGGCTTGAAGTAGAAGCTGCACCATGTTTTGCAGCTTGAGAAATGAATCTGGCAATTTAATGCTAAGAAAAACTGTGTACAAGAGAATTGCAAGTATGTTTCTTAGTAAATCTGCAGGAATAAAATATGAAACAAATTGAGGCTGTGTCGAGGAATGATATGTTACGCGCAGGCTACAGGGGGGTGTTGGGTGTGTGGATCCCACCCCTCCAATGGGCCCACAACCCTCTCTCAATTTGCTCATTTCGGGCAAATGTTATGTTACCCGCAAAATCGCTAACTAAATAATACAATTTGACAATCCATGAGAAATTTTAGACTTTATACATGCCACATTTTACGTGTCCCACGAACAGCAACACTTGATACTGCCAACATAAGAATCCAATTCATCAATTCACAATCTAACTACTCCAAAGGGGGCACAAATAATTACACAGAAAGCTGACAGCTGCTTCTTCATGGAGGGCCAAATAAAGATACTCAAATTTCCAAGAACATTCACATCTTGCTATACTCTGTTCTAGCCTAACCTAACAACCGAAAGGGGTTAAAAGTTTACACAGATAAGATGGGAGATGGTTTTTCTTCTTTCTTTTTTTTTTTTTTTTTTTGGGTGGGGGTGGGGGGGGGTTGCAGTTTGGTTATGGGCAATTAGGGTTTCTTCCAGGGCCACCATAGTAAAAGTAGTTCCCCCAATCATCACTCCTGCCTATTTGAACATCATAGCAATCAGATTCTTCAGTGAAAGTGCCCAAGTCTTTGGGAGCCCTCAGGTTGTTGGACCCATCTACAATCTGAATGTTCCTGAAGTAACTGGCCTTACCAAAGCCTTCTTCAGGGAAATGGCCACTGCCCATTTGGGTGGTGGTGTGCTGCCCATCCGGCGCCGAGTTCACCACCTCCCCGCCCCACTCGATCATCGATGCACTGTCGGAAAGGTACGAAAACAAGAAGCCCGGCCAGTAACCCAGCACATAGTCTTCCCCAAATTGCATCCACCAGTTCCCCTCTTTAGGGTCCTACCAAATTATAACACCCACCAAAGCATTGAAAATACGAGCAATGATATACAAATAGAAATTCTACACAAAATTTTCAAACAGAACGATATAACTCATTAATAACCGTACATTCAAAAGAAAAACACCCATCAGAATGGCTAATAATTGGCAATATGGTGATAATGTCTTTGCAAAAAGTTTTGCAAAGATCTCATCTTCCCTGTACAGAATATGGGTTTGATAATAAACAAAAACATAATATAGAGATAGAAAGAAGGAAACTTGTACAAATAAAAGCATGTGCCATAGATTCTCTGTACCCTTCTATCTATTTATTTATAGCTAAACATTAGGGGTAAAGGACATTTGGTTGTACTACATTTTATATATGAGTTCTTGGAACTTTGAAAGGCAAAAGAAGTGGGTCAAGGTCCATTTGCTTAAGTATAAAATTTTACCTTCCAGACAAGAATGCTGATATCATACTGGGAACCACGATAAGAAGAAAGAGGGAAGATGCTAGCCCCCATGGCTACGTCGTTGCTGATCTGAATAAAGCCAGAGCAGAGGAGGTTGTAGCAGCCTGTGGCTTGATAAGCATCACTCTGTCATTTGCCATTTTATCAGATGGACCCATAAGACAATATAGACAAGAAAGATTTTAACCCGAAGAGAACAGTGGAAATTAACATCTAGAACTTAAACTTACAGTCCAGTAGGTGAAAAGTCTGGTGTTGCTATCTCCGTACAAGTCTGGGCTAACCTGTGATTTAGAGAGAGAGAGAGAGGTGAAATGAAAAGTAAGAAGAAATCTATAGTTGTGTTGTTAATGAAGCTGAAATGAAAGTAGTACCTGCCAACCAGCTTCAATGCTGTTGAGATCAGAAGCAAAAGAACCTCCCAAGATCCAGAGCTGAGACAAGCTGAACTCATTGGACTGCTGAATTTTGGGTTCCCAAACATTCATGGTTGCCTTTGCTCCGTAGTACTTGCCTCCTTCAACATAAGCTATTGCATGCTAAAAGAACTCCAAAATGACAAAACCCAAAACATCACAGAGCAAGAACAAAGAACTCATAAATGACAAAATCCAACAGAGAATATGGAAAAAGAAAGCACCATTAACAGTAAAAGAAAGAAGAAAGGAAAGAAAGGCAACAGAAAAGAATTCCTTTTGATCCTGCCTTTTGCTCCTCTCTCTCTCTCTCTCTCTCTGCTTTCTTTACCTGATGTCCGCTTTGATTGAGGAGGTCGGGATCAGCAGATTTTGCTGGCTGGGGGATGGCTCTGTGATGCTTCTTCCCATACCTCTTGACCGAGCTTGCTCTCAGAAGATCATCTCGCTTTGTTCTTCTGATGGGAACAGTCCCTTCTGGGCACCTACCATTCAAATGCCATAGCTGTGTAATTGGCCTTTTCGTTCCTTCACTGGATTTGGGAGCACTTGACATCTTTTCCCCATCAAATAGGCCTTCTAGCCGGTAGGTTGGCCTCATCTATACCCAACCGAAACAATTTAACGAACACATAGAGTACGCAAATAAATACATATACATACATATAGAGAGAAGGGGGAGGGGGAGAAAAGAGGGAGACCTGAATGCTGTGGTTCTTGAGGAAAGGGTGATCAAAAGCGGGCTGGTGGGAGATATGGACACAGTCGATTGTATCTCCATCTGGGCTCTGGTTTTTGGCAACAAACATCAATGCAAATCAATAAATACATATATATATATATATAGAGAGAGAGAGAGAGAGAGGGAACCTGGATGGACTTAACGGGAGGCTTGTTCAGGCGCTTCAAGTGCTTGTGAATCTCAAGCTTCTGGCGAGAAAGGCTTGCTTTCTGGCCATAGCATAGTGGCAACAGTAACGCAACAGAAAGCAACAACCACCACATACTCGCCGTCTCCACCACCACCTTCCGCGTCCCACGGCCAAAGTGCGCCACCGCCATGGCCAAAGAAGGGACGGTAAAAGAGTCGTTAGAGAGAGAGAGAAGAGAGAGATAAGGAGGGTAAGGAGGGGGGGGGGGGAGAGGGTTGTTGGTGGTCTCCAAGTTCAACCGTGAATATACTCCATGAACAAGCAGCCTCTGTTCTGCTGCTTATCCGACATGGCGACACCTACTACTACTACTGTTACTGCTATCACTAACTACTAGTACTGGTACATTTCATCATTTCCCTTCTATACCATAAGATTAAAGATTTGGAATACAGACAGCGAAAAGTACTGCAAACTGCCGACGCTCTGTTTCCCTTCCCAGAAATGGGTAAAATTCCATGGATTTACTGTATGCCATTCAAATATACGACCGTGGTCGTCGTGGTCCAGAGCGACTCCAGTTCTTTTGAGATTTGACGTTCCAATCTTAAATTTATTTTATTTGAGACATAGAAGTGGATGGAGGGGTACAATTAAGATAATGAGTTTACTTTTCTTTTTTTTTAAAGAATAGATGATATTTTAAGAAAGTCATAGTGTAATATATCAAAAGTAGAAGGTTGTAAATAAAGGGTTAAACTGGAATTAATCAAACCTAAGGGGTATAATTGTAATTTCCCAAAACCTGTAACTTGCAACTTTACAGATGACACACCTCTAGTGTCGAATCCCTGCAATATAGCCTGAGGACGAAGGAAGAATGAAAGAGATATGAGGATTTAGGTGATTTGGGCAGTGGTTTGCGGCTGTATAATGGAAAGGGTTTTGGCTAAGAGTTTGGGTAAAAATCAATCATGTTTTGATCGGTTTTGAGGACTCCTAATAGAGGGTTTTCATAGAGGAGCCAGAGAGTTTGATTAGGACACAAATTGAGTGTTTTAGTATTATTTTGGGTATGGTTTGTTAGTTTATCGAAAAGTTACGACTCGCCGAATTGAGTATTCCCTAATAAAATTAATGGTCTTCCTAGACTGTTTTCTAAAAATACTCGCCGAATTGAGTATTCTCTAATAAAATTAATGACCTTCCTAGACTGTTTTCTAAAAATTAAGGGTTCAAGAAGAAAGGGAAAAAAAAAATGAAAGAATTCGATATTTCAAAGAATGATTTAGTAGTAGTTAAAAGGGGATTGATAGAAAACATGCATCGCTAGAAAAAACTAATCTAACAAGGCACAAAACTAGCAACACTAGCGAGTGTTTTGACCAAAAATGAAAGGAAAAGAATAAAGGAAGAAAAAGATAATGAAACGACGAATTACAATAGTTGTCAAAGAAAAAAAATACTATATTAGATAATTATCGAGTGTGTGCATTATACGTGTCTCACTCACGCATAGAATAAGGCGAATGAAACACAAGTGCTAGAGTGGAAAAAATGAAAATAAAAATAAATAAATAAATACGAAAGAAAAGAAAAAAAAATGAAAACAATAAAAAAGAGGGAAAATTTTATGAAAAAAAAATAAATATATTCATTTAGAAAAACAAGTATTCACAAAACATTTAAAGTTCAAGAAAATAGTTTTTAGTATGTCAAGGTCACAAACAAGAAATCAAAAGTGACACCACGTAAAAATTTTCCCTATTTCTCTTTAGATATAATTAAAGTACAGGATAAGAGAATTTTATTTGCACAATTGATATAAAAATACATGATTACATAGCATTATGTTAAATAATATGTGATAAAATATGAAAAATGGTACTGCTCATGTTGGATATTATTTTTGAAAAATTCATGCCAATGTGTAATATATAATATTTTGATACTATCAAATTGTTAAAATTGATTATTCATATCATGTATCTTAGCAAAAATGTTTTTGAAACATATACCTCACTTTTAAATGTATATTTTTTATAAAATATGTATATATATATACACACACATAGACGAAATTAATGATCCATAAAAAAAGGTATTACATAAAAAGGGAGTCATGAAGATAACAAATTTGTTTTTGTTCTTTAGAGTTCCACGCTCACTCATATATATATATATATATATATTTATATTTAACATTTTTTATTTGTATTCTTATTTTGTTGTATGTTGAACAAATTTTTAGTTTCTCATTTCAGATCCTTTTGGATTAATACTCTTTGTGTTTCAATTTTTAATTTTGATTTTTAAATTCATTTTCAGTTTTGTGTTTTGAGTGTCTGTTTTGAGATTGCTGAAAACGCATTCTTTTTGTTTGTAGTATTTTTCGTATTTTGAAAATTTTGAGTGTGTTTGTGATGAAAATAATTAAAATAATTTTTTTTGTTTTAAGTTTTCTTTACAATTTTTTTCTTGTTTTTGAAAATATAAAAGTAAATATGTTTTTACTGTTTAAAAAAATTAAAAATTAAAAACGATCTAAAAATTGTAAAGAGAACAAAGTCTTAGTTTTTTATTTCAAGTCCACTCAAATGAATATGTATATTGTTCATTTGAAATTTTATACTTAATTTTAGGTTCAATCTAAACTATGCTCCATGTTAAATTATGATTATATGCCTTAACTTTGTTTTATTAAGGTTGTTATGTTAAGGGGGTAAAAAGAAAAGTTTGAAAAACTTTAGGGTTAATGGGTACCTATTAAAAAAAATCTCAAATTACCAGTTTATAACACACTTAGAAATATGGGTGTTATGAAGCAAACAGGTGGTGTTGTTGACGATAATGTTGTGGTTAATTTGTTCCTAATGGTGGCACAAGTATATAGCAAGTATACATCGCATTGATTGACAACGATAATTTGAGAAGATAAGAGTAAGATAAAATAAACAAAAATGATATTGAAGAACTGAGAAGGAAATTAAAGTTTGATGTCAAAGGAAATTAAGGTTTGATCCTAGCTATGTGCAAAGGTACCAAAAGTGGTAAAAATAATTATATTAAAATCTTGATTCTTGGTCCAAGACTAAGGACCAAAAATAAAAAAAAAATGCCCATATTCTAAATCGAAAACCATACCAAGGTGGTTTGGTCTTGGATTGAATTAGTTATTTTAGTCAAATTTGGTCCAATTTTTTAATCTAGATTAAAATTTACACACCCTTAATTGTAATGGTTCATTTTATAATATGAACACTAACAAATTGCTAAGGTGTTTTTTATCAATTAATATAAAAAGCAAAGAGGGTGCTTTTGAAGACGATGTGCTACCATATGAGAAAAAAAAGGGAGAGAGATGCACGCATGATGTCTATTTCATATAATTGAATGGCAAGAATTAAGTTTTAAACTTTATAAAAGATCATTCTAATTTTTCAAAATAGTGAGAGACCCCTCAACTTCATCTAACTTCATAAGATAAAAAAAAAAATGTAATTTATGCTCTTCTATGAAAATATGATATATGAATAAAATTTGATCTGCCAACTTCATGTTTTTCAAAATCATATTTATACCTAATATCTTTCTTATTCTTTGTTATAGAAAAAACTCTTTTTACAACTCAAACTCACTCTTCTAATCACATACGAGTAATTTGCGGTTGAATAACACACCAAAAAAATAAATGAGTGGAAGAGAGGAGAAGGGTCCATCCGCTTTTGCCCATTTGGAATTTTTTTTTTCCTCATGCCAAAAGTAGAACATTCTTTGATAGATAAAAAAAAAAAAATAGTAGAATACTGTTGAAATTCCAGAAATGGCCCTACTCCTTTTGCCCCTGCTCAGCCATGATGGTCTTTTCACATCGTGGATCCAATTCCTTAGAATTTGAATTGACAGCCCCAAAAACAAATAAAAACAACTGTGTGTGTTCTCCTTTTTATCTTTTGAGGATGTATTAGAAGTTGAATATTAGTGAGGTGGAACAAAGAAGAGAAGGAAACAGGCTGTCGTGTAGGAGATTTACAGGCAAATGCATTCAAAGTGGTTCTTGTCATTCACTTCTCTGAGAGGGACAGAGCCTCCGCAGTCAGCTCTATATGGACCGACCTCCCTCTCCCATCCATTCAAGATTATCTCTCTTTCCTTACCTTTTCACTGTCAAATACACACAATTAAGCATATAACGCGGTTGTTTCAACAATAATGTATTTATATTTATTGATTGAGAAAAAAATAAAATCATATTAGAAATAAGAAAAGATAGAAACCTATCTATTCTTCACATTTCAGAATGATGCAACAAAGTGATTTTCTTTTTTCCCCCTATTTTAGAAGTATTTATTGGCCTGAGTAATGGTTCCATTCAACAACCCATAATGCATTGAAGCTTGTAAATGTTAAAATTGCACTTGAGCATCACTGTTGTTAATGCAGTCATAGTAGATCAACAAAAGGGGAAATTTAAGAGGAAATGTCTGAAATGTTTGGTGTTTGGTTGTACTGAGAAATCCAATGCCCATAAACAAATAAAGACATATACATATATATATATATATATGTGGTCCAAATCCCATTAGAATTGGTAGAGCATGGATGGACAATGACAGGGGGGGTTTAATCAGCTTGTGCTAATTAATCCCTTTTTTAAAATGGTGAGTGGGTGCCCCCACAATTTGCACTCAGAGAGGAAGGGAATCCAATAAATAATAGTATTAGCTTTAAGAAGGGAAATAAATGGTATAATTGCCCTTCTTTTGAGGTTGGGAGTTCCAATCTGACTTTATTTTGGCATTGCACGTCTCAATTTTTTCTCCTAATGTCAATATCAATAATTTTTTGCCATCTAATTATTCTCTCCAGTGTTCATAACCTTCTTTTTAAATTTTTGAAATTCTTCTGCTAGTGCCACTCCATGTATTGAGATTAAGCCAAATTCGACTGGAAAAGTTCCTTCGTCAAGAAGCTAATCATTTAATTATCACTCAAAAAGTAGCCCAAATTAATTAGATTTGGAGGGCATAATAACAAGAGAGAAAAGAAAAGAAAATACGTGGAGGGAATAGGAGTTTGAAATCCATCTTCCAGTTTAGAGTGGACAATGATGGAATTATTTCTTGTTGAATCACACTAACATAGCACTTGTTTTGGTTAATGGCAATTGTAATTAATAAAGCTGATCATTAATAAACATGAAATATATACATATATGTACACACACCTTTGTTAAGAATATAGTTACAAATTAAAATTTACATATACCTTATAACATAAGGAGATGCGAGATAAAAATAAAATATAAAATAGAGTAAACAGAACTGAACTCCATTGCCTTTCCTAATAGCCGTATAGGTATTGGATATGGAGGCAGAGTATTTGACTTTTAGAACCAGGGTTGGGAGCTTTGTCCTTCACGGATGGCTGTCATCATTATTCATTTTGAGCTTGACCTAAACCGGTCCCATCCCATGTCAACCAAACATATATGATTACCTTGAACAAACGGTTGGTGCATCAATGGATCCACCCGATCTTACATATTACCACTAATTTATTTAAATAGAAATTATATCTGTGATGTACTTAATATATAAATATATATATCACCACAAGAATCTGATAGTAATATATATATATATATAGATAGAGAGAGAGAGAGAGAGATGGTCATGTCAAACTAGACCTGAAGCATCATAAAATGAGATGTTATGTCAACATTGCAAGGCAATGGAGTGGGATAAAAGGAAAGAGGGAAGAGACACATGCAGTATGGATGTGTGTCTGTGTGTGTGCGTGCGCGCGCGCATCTTATAGCAAAGGCAGCAGCATACAGAGCCTCTCTAAAGACATCTGCACTGCACGCTCTTTAAATCCTGCATCCGCTGAAGCAAAGATGATGTTGCCAAAATTTATACACTACCATTAATATCCTGATACATGTTTTTAGAATGCATCTCAATACAGTTATTAGACTGTCTCCTTTCTCATAGATAATTAATAAAAGATTTTAAAATGACGAATTATAAATAACCAATAAAAGATTTTGAAACGACCTTCGGCACATCTAATATAGAGACCTTATTATTAATAACTCTCAATTATATATATATATATAATCATGCATCCATAATATATACTTTTTTGATCACAAAAAAGAGTTGTACATGACCCTTATGTACAAAAAATCATCTCTCACTTGTTATCTATTATTATCATATATTTATTCTCTTTTATCTTATAAGGCTCATACGTTCTATTAGTCCATTTAAATCACTTTTAACTTAAAACATTTAGAGGCATACCTAATAGCATTTTTTTTTCTCTTGTGATTGCAAGATTTTCAACTACGAGCACATTTGATTTGACGAAACTTCAATTTTTCCACCATTGAACCAAGTTAATAGTCTAATCATTAATTAGGGGTTCTGTACACCATCAAAATCTTTTCTTTCTTTCTTTCTTTGTTTTTTCTGTAAAAACTAGCAGGCACTAATTAACTTACATGAACCAATTAAGTACTGATGAATAACGCTGCATGCATTAATAGCAGAGAATTGCGATGCCCTCTTCGGCTGACTTTGTGTGGAGGCCATCAGAGAGCGCAACAGCAGTGCTGCAATCGCCATCTCATTGGCTGCCATGTTCAAAGGAAAATTATCAAGAAGATAGGACTGGATATTCCTATGATATATATATTTATATATAAGACAATTCTTTATTTTATGGATCAGGCAAGTGTAACCTAATTCTTGATATTAGGTTCTCGGCCACGGGTTCAAGCATAATGGGACAACTGGCCTCATAATTATTGGGCTTGGGCTTGGTCCAGTTTTGTTAGTACGGCCCAGTGTCAATTGAGAAAGTTGGCCTTTGTCCTTGTAGAACAAGGAAACCGTAATCCTACGATGTTTTCTTCTGCTCTAACAAATGAAGGGCTCTCTGGATTTTGGATTTGGTAAGGAAAAAGAAAGCAAAACGAAATTATGCTCCGACAAATACTGCTGTTAGTTAACAGTAGGGAAAGTGAAGGGCTATTACAAAAGTGAAGTAAAGTTTGTGTTATTTTTAAAAATATAAAAGTATTATGTGCAACATAGGTAAATTTCAAGGATAGTTTGTAAAATTTATCCAAATTATAAGGGGTGTAAATGTAATTTACCCTTTTCTTTTAAACTCACACCTGCTGTCTAAGTCTTATTGTGTTGAAGTGTGAATATTATTTCTTTATGAAATAAAAGTAAAATTACATATAAAAATAATCCTCATTTACTCTTATACATGAACAAGTCTTGTGCAGTAAAATACTGTTTTGTTGCAATATTAAGGCTAAATCTCACCAAAAGAAATTAATTACATAAATTTTAATTGTCAATTATTTTTTATTTAAAATCATCTTTTTGTCAAATAAATAAATAAATATCCTTTAAAAAAAAAAGCCCCATTAAAGTCTCAGCTCAAGTTTATTAAAAAAAATAAACTAACTACTATTTAGTAAAGTAAACCTAAAGTCTCATTTTGTTTATCCTTTTGTTCTTATAAACAAATAGAGAAAGAAAATACTTTGAGATCTTGATCGTGATCCTCTCATCTCATTCCACTTAACAAATTTAATATATAAGTACAGAAGAAATTTTTTTATTTTTAAATTCCTAAAAATAAAAAAAGATTGTACTCCACATCTACATGGCATTGAGGCAACAGTGCAGCGAACTATTATAGAGACCACATGCACCTTAGTTTAGCTTCTGATTAAACAGCCTTACAAGCAAGCTAGAGAGACCTAATAATTAGTCCATTCAACATTAGAAAAAAAACCAACCCACTAAAATAATAACCAGCAAAAAGAGGGAAGAATGAAGAAGGCTTGGTTGGAAAGCAAGGGAGAGAGAGCCTTTTATGGGTCCCACTGCACAGGACCTTTTCCCATGTGAGAAAGGATTTTCAATTCAATTCCAAGCCATCCTTCTCACCCCCACCGCCCTAAATGAATGGAAAAAGAAAAGAAAAAAAAAAAAAAAAAGAAAGAAAGAAGATCTCAATTTGAGGCCGACGGAGGCCCAGTAGCCACCCCAAAGGTTGGTGGGTTGAATTTAGAATATGAAGGTGGGAACATCAAAGGGCTGTCAACTTTCCAGGTGTCCCCCCAGTGGGGCCCACTTCTCTTCTTCACTATCAGATCAGGAAGGAAAGATGATGCCCCTTCCCCTTTCCTTTTCTCGTGTTTTTTTACTTACCAATAGAATCACCAGCTGATCCCCTTTTGACTTCTTAAAGAATGCCCAAGCCTCCCTCATTGGCTTCAGCAACTCAGCTATTTCTATGGGGAACTAACTGGTAGTAGCAATGTAAAGGAAAGCATTGTCAAAACATGACAATTGAGTACTTTTGAAATGAAAACAGTTCTTCAAAATCAAGTTGTCTACTCTACCGTGTCCAATCTCTCAGAAATACACATGCGTGTTCAACCAATTAATAACAATCTGAAAACGTACAAGTCATCAAATGAGGAAGTTGCTGTGAGCCCTGGGATGGCCAGCTGTAAGCAGCCTCACTGAATAATAGAAGGATCATTTAAGATCATCCAGCAGGCACCTGTAATTCACGTTTCACAAGAATAGGAAAAATCAGATTGGATCTTAAAAAGAAGTAAGATTGAAAGGTAGAAATCATGGGGCAGTATAGGCAATTAGTGGGGCAAAATGGAGACATTTTATCTTAACAAAGGATCATCTTTAGTTCTATTGATTTAAGAGAAAGTAAAGGCAAAACCATGTAAAAGGACACACTCATAATTTTATAACCATTCAATCACAGCTAGTAATCCCCACTGTGCTTGGCAATGCCCAACATAATTAGCAACGCAATGGCCTTAACATAGCAAAGCAAAGGGTCCACCCATCAGATGGCTGAAATAAGAATCAATTGGAAGAACTATCCACTGCATCAACTGAACAAGAATTCCCCATATTGCCTCTGCGATGGAAACGCATCACTGGCTGACTTTAAGAATGATACAATGTTAGTATCTTGGGGCTTCTCTGGTGCCAAGTCGGCATCCTACATGGAATGATAAAAAAAAAATAGGAAAACTAGTAGAAAGATGACAGCAGGTGGGGGAGGGGGAGGCGGAGGGGGAGGTGAGGGGTGGCTGCCCTGCCTTTTCCTTTTGAGTTTACCACCACGTCCATTTCCTCTGCTTTTTATTTGCTTTGAAACATTCCTTTTCAACATTCTGTCTACTTTTTATTTCCTGCAAACCTCCACACCATCATTCCTTAATAGCACCACCATTCTCCTTAACGCCTCTCCCTGCCTCCTTCCATTGGCTTCTCTGTATCGCCCTTCTGCATCAGATGATCATATAGAATCACAATCATGGTAAGCTTTCTTCCCTATTCTGGGTATGTGTTCCTCATTTCCGGATGACTTTTCAATCTTTCCTCTCTAAGGAAACATCACATATCCTTTTCTGGTTTTTCCACAATCCAGGGAACTCCTGTAAACATCATAGTCGGATCACATGTGTGGGCAGAAGATCCTGAAGCCGCATGGATCGATGGTGAAGTAATAGAAATCAAAGGCACAAATGCCACCATAGTTACCACAAATGGAAGAACTGTAAGATACTCTTTATCATTCCTTCTCTTGGAAGCTGCCATATGCAACATGGTCAAACAATTAGGATCATATATTCATTCGTATTGCCATGATCACTAGAGCATAGGTATTAAAAATAACGTCCAAATTTATAGGCCCTGCGCATAACCAAAAAATATAAAAACATGAAATTATTTAGTAGAGGTTATTAATAATGTCTATAAGATATATATTAGCACTACTGAAGGCCTTCTCTATGCCATTTTGATTGATCAATCAGAGGTCATAACGCTTGAATAAAATCTGTTCCTCCGGACACTTTATAGTAATATAAATATATGATAGCATATTCAAATAGACAACCAATATTTCATATATAAGATAATACCAATAAAACTGAAGACACAACCATTTTCATTAATCAGTGTCAGAAGCTATGGATTGTGATAAATTGCTATTCATAGAAGAAAAATCTAATGCCAGTAAAAGGTCCGTGGCTCTGTTCTACCTTTCAAGCTAGGGAAAATTCATAATGAAGTATTGAAAACCCTAGAAGAGACCTTGGCCCTGTATAATTCTTCAAAAATGTACTCATATTTCAATAGCTAATGATGGTAACGGTCCTTGTTATGCAGAAACTCTTCTCACAAGTATGAGAGGAATTTGAGCTGTACCGTCCCCTAGCTTTCACTGCTTCTTTTCCTAGGAGTAGTATATCCAACATTATATAGCAAAAAACTAAACACCCCAGCAATTTAACAACTTGAACATAATGCATCCAAACTAAGCAATACCACCATTGACATTTGCAGATAACTGCGGATATCTCAAGCGTATACCCAAAAGACACAGAAGCGCCACCAGCAGGGGTTGATGACATGACCAAGTTAGCTTACCTCCACGAGCCAGGAGTTCTTTGCAATCTCGCTTCCCGGTTTGCTCTCAATGAGATATATGTGAGTAATCTCAAGCCTACTGAAGACTGAATTTGCAGTAAAATTCTCTAGCAATGCAGTAAAAGCTTCATAATGCATATCTGGAAACAACTAGAAGACTGATAATCACTTCTGAAATAAACAGACTTACACCGGGAATATTCTAATAGCAGTCAATCCCTTCCGGAGACTGCCACACTTGTATGACATCCACATGATGGAACAATATAAAGGGGCTGCTTTTGGTGAGCTAAGTCCCCATCTTTTTGCTGTTGCAGATGCCTGTTACAGGTATACAAAAACTTGGATGAAACCAAATGGTCACAAATGACACCTGACTTCCATACAAACATAATCTAACAAAAAGTTTTTTATCATTTAATGTCAGGGCAATGATAAATGAGCATGGAAGTCAATCCATCTTGGTGAGTGGAGAGAGTGGGGCTGGTAAGACAGAGACAACTAAGATGCTTATGAGATACCTTGCATTCATGGGTGGCAGATCTTGTACTGAAGGAAGAACAGTTGAACAACAAGTTTTGGAGGTGTGTGTAAAATTCAGTATTACTACATACACATTAAGTGATGGCACAAGATTTTAGTTAACTTACTTTTATCCTTCAGTCCAACCCAGTCTTGGAAGCATTTGGGAATGCCAAAACAGTGAAAAACAACAACTCCAGGTGCATTAGTTAGGGTGCTTGTTCTTCAAATGTATTCTGTTTCTAATTTCAATCTACTTCTATTATTTGACTTACAAGAAAATTTATATGGCTGAATGGCTGTACCAGTCGTTTTGGTAAATTTGTAGAGATCCAATTTGATAAGCACGGAAAGATCTCTGGTGCGGCAGTTCGGACATATCTTCTTGAGAGATCACGTGTTTGCCAAGTATCTGACCCAGAGCGGAATTATCATTGCTTTTACATGCTCTGTGCAGCACCAGCTGAGGTGATCCCACACGATCAAATTTGAATCAGCAGTCATATGAATGACCATAACTACATAAACATTGAACTGAAAGTATTATTTTTCAGGATGTCAAGAAATTCAAACTAGGAGATCCAAGGACATTTCACTATCTAAATCAAACTAATTGCTATGAAGTTGCAAATGTAGATGATGCAAGGGAATATCTGGAGACCAGAAATGCCATGGATGTGGTAGGAATCTGCCCGGAGGAGCAGGTGCGTGCCCCATATAAATGCAAATGATACAGAGAAACCTAATTAAAGTAGTCGTTAACATATTAAATTTTCCTCTTGTAGGATGCTATATTTCGTGTGGTAGCTGCAATACTCCATCTAGGAAACATAGAATTCATCAAAGGAAATGAGATGGATTCTTCAAAACTGAAAGATGAGAAATCATGCTATCATCTTCAAACAGCAGCAGAGCTACTCATGTCTGAACTCTAACCATCATGACCGTAGAAGCTACCGTTTGGCAGATTTTATTATCAATGTCATCTCTAATATGCTTTTATCCAGGTGTGACGAGAAGGCACTAGAAGACTCACTTTGCAAGCGTGTGATAGTAACTCCTGATGGAAACATTACAAAACCACTAGATCCTGCTTCAGCTGCCACAAGTCGGGATGCCCTAGCAAAGACAATATATTCCAGACTTTTTGATTGGCAAGCAATCAAACTCACATCTTTTAAGTGCACTTGCAATTTGATTCAAGGTATTTATTATGCTCAGCAAAACTTGATCTAGAATACTCATGTCTAAACTGTGGCAGGATTGTAGACAAGATAAACAATTCAATTGGCCAGGACCCTGATGCAAAGAGTATAATTGGAGTTCTTGATATTTATGGTTTTGAGAGTTTCAAGATCAACAGGTAAATAATAGTATGCTCCTTAATTTCTCAACATAAATCTCTTTACATCTCTACCTAAGGAGCTTGTCACATGCTTCATCTGGCAGTTTTGAGCAACTATGCATCAATCTAACAAATGAGAAGTTGCAACAGCATTTCAATCAGGTGAGGACAAGAATACATTTTTTGTATCTTTCAGTTACGTACGCTGCAATAAAAGAGTATATACATATATGTATGCAAGTAGATCAGTATGTATAGAAGTATTTATATTCGTATCTCCTACATTCTGCAATGCTCAATATGAAATTACATGGAAAAAGCATGTCTACAGCATGTATTCAAGATGGAGCAAGAGGAGTACACACGAGAGGAAATTGACTGGAGTTACGTAGAATTTGTGGATAATCAAGATGTTCTGGATCTTATTGAGAAGGTACTTACTGACAAATCCAATTTCCACACTACCTGACTACATTGGCATCACAGATGATGATTATTCATTTCTGTATGCAGAAACCAGGAGGTATAATTGCCCTTCTTGATGAAGCCTGGTATGTATTTTGCCTACTTGCAATATCATAATCATATCAATATGTTATTTTAACACATGTAGCATATTAATAAGTGAACGACATGATTTGAATGACCAACATGGTCAAAGTTTGAACCTTGAACTTAGTCAGTGTTGCCTACAGCAAAATAATATCTACATCCAGAAGAATTTTTGTCTATCGCTATCTTGTAAGGGGTGAAGAAAATACTTCCAGCACTCTCATGTCAATCCTACTTATATCTAACAGAAGACCTAAAATAATCAAAAACAGATATATGCATGGCACATGCTTAATTGACTTCCTTTGCAGTATGTTTCCCAAGTCAACCCATGAGACATTTGCACAAAAGATGTACCAGACATATAAGGGTCATAAACGGTTTAGCAAGCCAAAACTTGCTCGAACAGACTTCACAATTAACCATTATGCTGGCGATGTAAGCAACCCTGAAATTCCTTTATTTTATTTTTATTTTTTTTTGTTGCTAAGTCTAAAATTCCAAATTTGATCATCTAATAGCAGGTTATACTGACCACTTAATCAATGTAAAACTTTTGGTCCAATAGGTTGTTTACCAAGCTGATCAATTCCTCGATAAAAACAAGGATTATGTCGTAGCAGAACATCAAGCTCTATTAAATGCCTCCAAGTGCAGTTTTGTTGCAAATCTCTTTCCTCCATTACCAGAGGAAACATCTAAGCAGTCCAAGTTCTCATCTATTGGTACCCGCTTCAAGGTAACCCAAATTTCACAGCTTGAAGGAACTTTAACTTTGGGGACTCTTAAGACCTGACCAGTTCATACATCAAACTTTGAAATACAGCAACAACTCCAAGCTTTAATGGAAACCCTGAGCACAACGGAGCCCCACTACATCAGATGTGTGAAGCCGAATACAGTTTTAAAACCCGGAATCTTTGAGAACTACAATGTCTTGAATCAGTTAAGATGTGGGGTAAGTCGCTTCCCGATGCAACCTCACCTGGCATTCACTCTGGTCAATACTCTGATACTTCCTTTACAATAAAGTTCTTCCTGGAAAAAATTGTGGCAGGGTGTACTAGAGGCAATAAGGATAAGTTGTGCTGGATATCCAACAAAAAGAACATTCGACGAGTTCCTTGACCGCTTTGGGATGTTAGCTCCAGATGTTCTGGATGGGTACACGATAGCTACTTACTATTAACTTGTACAAAATGTTACCCTGATAGCTATATTTTAGGTTCAATTCAACACAATATCAAACATAGTTTCATTATCTTCCTCGGGAACTCCCACAGAAACATTATTAAGTACATATATTTCCTTTACGAGTAATAAGATATACACTGATGCAGCAATAACTCTGATTCCAACTGCTTTTTGTCTGCAGATCTGACGAGAAATCAGCATGCATTGCCATCTGTGACAGGATGGGCTTAAAGGGCTATCAGGTATGAACTTGAGAGCTATAAGCCTATGCCACATAATATATACGCCATCCATGCAAATGAATTTTTAAACTTTTGCAAACTAATGCAAGAGTCTTTTCTACATAATATTCCATATTACAGATTGGGAAAACTAAGGTGTTTCTCAGAGCTGGACAAATGGCCGAGTTAGATGCTCGAAGAACTGAAGTTCTGGCTAATGCTGCAAGGCACATCCAAAGACAAATCCGTACATATCTCACCCGAAAAGAGTTCATCACCTTAAGAGGTGCTACAATTCATATGCAGAAACTCTGGAGAGGTAATCTATTTTTCCTAAATTATATAATAGCATCATTGCTCACAATAATTAGGAAAATAGAAACAAACTGATAATCAAATTTCTGTAATGACACTATGTTTTCTATATTCTGTACTTTAAGTAAAATGAAGTAGTTAAGTATATGTCAGTTTGGCCCTACTGCCAGGCTTGGGATTGACTCAAAAAATTTTACATCCCAATCATAAGCAGATAACATAACAAAGGGATACTTGCATAATGCCAGATGCAGCTAAATAAGAAATTTTATAGGGAAGATCTGGAAATAACTAGTTTCCTTTTGCTACCTTGAACAGCACAACTTGCACGCAAGCTATATGAATATATGAGAAAGGAAGCTGCTTCAATCCGTGTACAGAAACATGTACGTGCTCACGCAGCAAGAAAATCTTACACAAACTCACAAGCATCAGCAATAGCAATTCAAACTGGATTACGAGCAATGACAGCTCGAAATGAGTACAGGCACAGAAGAAGAAACAAGGCCGCAACTTTAGTTCAGGTACTAAATTGGGTCCAATTGAGACATACGGGATTGATTCTTTAAACTAGAAATTTTGAAGATGAAGGAAAACAGAGAAAACTTCAATACTGGCAGTGATTTGTGATCATGAATCAATTCACAAGTTACAATATTTGGATTCTACAAAAGGCAACCTGCTGTAAGGAGAATCAAGAATTTTAGGAAGAAACCAAAAAAAATTGAAGGACGTGCAGAATTTGAGCTACAATGTCAGAATTCACTGACATGATGATGAATTAGGATAACATTAACATAAAATACATAAATGAGTTGAGAATATGGCCATGGTCTAGGGATGGATGGTAGTAGTTAGTGCCAATGGTAACAATGCCCAAATGCAAATATAACATATGCAGCATTCTGACCTTCAAACTGAAAGCATAATTATATCTCTTTTTGTTCCTTACAGACTCAATGGCGACGGTACCATGCACTTACTGCATATAAACAGCACAAGAAAGCAACACTTGCACTTCAGTGTCTATGGAGATCCAGAGTTGCAAGAAGGGAGCTCAGAAAGCTCAGAATGGTACATTATTTTCTTTCAAGTACTATGGGACAATATCAAACATCCAACTTCAGTAAAATAGAACCTAACCTAATAAACAAAATATGATGTTAAGAATTGTTGAATTTGTTACTGCAGGAAGCAAGAGAAACAGGAGCACTTAAGGAAGCCAAGGACAAGCTGGAGAAGCGTGTTGAAGAGCTAACCTGGAGACTAGAATTTGAAAAGCACTTGAGGGTATACTCTCTGATAACTTGGTTGAAACACATCAGCAAAACTTAAATAGGAGATGCAACTGTACTTGTTCCAGTTTAAATAGGAGAAGTTAATATTTTAGCAAACAGGGGTTGGTAGGTCAGACCTATCAAGCAATCCATCTTGCCAATGCCAGAGCTAAACTACAATAACAATAACATATCAAGCCTTAATCCCACTAGGTGGGTAGGCTACATGAATTCTAGCCCATACAATCATTTCTATCCATAACCATATCTTCCATAAGGCCCTTATAACTCATAATCATACCTAAGAGTCTCCCACCAAGTGTTTCTTTGTCTTCCTCTACCTCTTTTGCTAAAAACTTGTTCCATTTCATCCACTCTCCTCATATATGCCTGATTTGGGAAAACTCTCCCGAAATTTAGTAAATTATGCAAAGGTATATTGACCTTATAGCACATATGAGGACAAAATAAATGATACCTAAAGAAAACTGAAACAGAGTTCGTATTTGAAAGAATGGATCCACTTGAGGCTACAGCTCACAGTGCTAAAAATGTGATTTTCTTGTAGGTTGATCTCGAAGAAGCAAAAGGACAAGAAATTGCAAAGCTACAAAGTGCCTTCCAGGATATGCAAGGGAAACTGGATGAAGCTCATGCTGCAATCATTCGAGAGAAAGAAGCAGCAAAGTTGGCAATTGAGCAAGCTCCCCCAGTCATCAAAGAAGTACCAGTTGTTGACAACGGCAAGGTGGAGGAACTGACACTTCATAATGAGGAACAGGAGGTAATATCTGTCTATCCAACTGGTTATACATTTTATAATAAGTGGCATAAAGGTTATACAATCAAGAGAGCAGAACTTATGATGATTAACACTTACTAAATGCAGGCAAAACTAAAGTATCTGAATCTTAAAGATTAATGAAAGAATAGATACCCCTAACTTTTAAGAATACGCAAGAATTAGTGGATCAACCCTTATCCAAAGAAGAAAGGGATCTTTGGAATAGAAACAACAGAAGGTCAGAGTCAGACATGAAACTTGGCAGAAAATGAGCTGTGGAATAAATAAACGACGACAAAAACATACCAAGTCTTTATCCCACTATTAGGGTCAATTACATAAATTCTAATTCATCTTATTTTCTATAAAGCTTCTATAACTTATATTTTACCTAAGTGTCTCCAACAAGTTTTTCTTGATCTTTGTCTACCACTTTTGTTAGATACTTGTTCAATTCCATCCACTCTGCTCACAAATGCTTCTATTAGTCTTTTTCTCACATAACCAAACTAGCTTAATTGGATCTCACATGTCTTATTTTTAATAGGAGCCACTCCAACCATTATGAATAACCTTATTTCTATTTTTTTTTTCTTTTCTTGCAAGGCCACACATCCATAACACCCTTGTCTCCATTATGTTACATATTTTGCACATATTGGTGCTTCACTGTCCAACATTTTGTGCCATACAACAAAGCTAGTTTTATAGTTGTCCTAGTAAAATTTTTTCTTTAACTTTAATAGAACCTTACTCTCACATAATAGATAGGGAATAAATGATAAGTGTAAAATACGAAATGGTCTGGACAGTTGACACAGAACAGTGCAAAAAATTCAGACAAAAAAATTATTTCTTTCCCTTAGCCATCATGCCACTTCACAGAAAAATACAGTCATCTATTGTTGGCATGCCATCCATATAGAAAATAATTTAAAAAGTCAAAAATTTGCAAGTGCTGGAGGTGAGAGCTGATTTATTATATGTTAATGGCATGCAGGGTGAAATAAGAGAGCTAAAGAAGAGGGTTGAGGAATTTGAGCAGAAATATTATCAAGTTGAAAATGAGAGCAAGACAAGACTAAAAGAGGGAGAAGATTCACAGCGTAAAGTTATAGAGCTTCAAGAAATTATTGAAAGGTAGTTAAAAAGCTTATCCATTGATCAATTTGTATGACAGTGATTTTGATCAAATTATTTCTTCTTTATGCTTTTGCTTTCAGATTAGAATTGAACTTGTCCACCCTTGAGTCTGAGAACCAGGTTCTACGTCAGCAAGCTTTGGTTGCATCAACAAATGAGGATCTCTCCAACGAAATGACAATGTAAGAAGCAAGAAGAACATGATGGTGTTATGTGCTGCTCAAACAGATAGAAAATATAACCAAATAAACATAATCTTGGAAAAACTGAAACTGACTGATTTGGATGTTCCGTTGAGTGAAATGGAAAAGTAAGGAATACATAAAAAAAAAAAAAGGGAAAGAAAGGCAGGATAATATTGCTCCCTTCAGTTTGAAAATGAGGATCTCACCTACGAAATGAAAATGTAAGAAACAAGAACATTGTAGTGTTATGTGCTGCTTAAACAGATAGAAAATATAACCAAAAAAACATAATCTTCCAAAAACCAACACTGACTGATTTGGATGTTCTTTTGAGTGAAATGGAAAAGGAAGAAATTAATATATAAATAAAGAAAGAAAGAAAGGCTAATATTGCTCCCTTCAGTTTGAACGAAGATCACAATATCAAATTTTTTTCAGTTGTTGCATAAAAGGCATAATTGTAAACCTAACCTGCTTCTCATCAGACTGTATAAACGAAACAATGTGTCTGACAAACAATTTAATAACTTATGGAAAATCTTCAACTATCATTGGGACTGTGTGACACTACTTTGGTTGCATGCTAAATTCTTCAGATCAAATATTCTTTGGGAAATTATCTTAACGATGAAAATATAGCCCATATCAAGTTCACAAGTCCAGGAGCTTTTCTCCATGGTATATCTATATTGTTGCAAGTTGGCTAGACATGGATTCAACTTATTTTATAGTTTTGAGATAACAGAAATCATTAGCTAAGAGATAGCCACATAGGTTTTTACTTTTGAAACTAGTCCCCACTACATGAATCTGAAGGATTTATCCAACAGCCTCAAGAGCAAGATTGGAGAACTGGAATCAGAAAATGAACTGCTCCGCAGCCAAAAAGTTATTGTGGAGCAAATAGCTAGTCCCAAACAGGTGCAACTGCAATCCAGGGTAAGCGTTTGAATAGCCATTTGATAGTGAAATTGATAGACTGTTTGTAACTGACCACAATAACAATGCAGTGTTTTGACAATGGGCATCACAAAGAGGAGCATTACCAACCAACTAAAGCAGAGAATGAAACAGCAAAAGTATTGCCAACCTTCTCATAGAATCATTCTTAAGTAATTTACCAGTAATGAGAATTTTGAGTATTCAGTTGTTAGGTCTAAAAAATGAGTAAATTATGTGTGCAGGAACCAGAGCCTCTCCTTCTTCCCATCCTAACAAGACAAAGATCCACAACAGATAGACAGCAGGTATAGAGTAAAAAAGATTATGTGATGAGTAAAATAGAAAAAATGCTTCATTTATGCTATCTTTTTTTTTTTTTTATGGCCCGGGGGGGGGGGGGGGTGTCATAGGGGGTGGGGACGCAGTATTCCTGTTACATATCTCTTCTTATTCCTTCTTATAAACAGGAAAATCAAGACGTACTAATAAAGTGCCTCATAGAAGACAAGCGCTTTGACAATAGCAGACCTGTTGCTGCCTGTATAGTATACAGAGCACTTCTCCATTGGAGATCTTTTGAAGCAGAGAAGACAAATATATTCGATAGGATTATCCACATGATCCGGTCATCAATAGAGGTAGCATTTGCAACCATCATGGAAGTACTAAAAGTGCTCTAGGCACTTTTAAGTTAAGTATCATGTGTTAGTGACCGGATGTGGTCCTTTTGGCGATAAATCCAGTAGCCTGTTTGATAAGTGAACTTATTTGCCAAATTATTTTTATTTCTAATCATTTAACATTTTGATCAACTAATTTACTGCATTATGTTGTTGCAGAATCAGGATAACATCAAAGATCTGGCATATTGGCTCTCAACAACTTCCACCCTTTTATTTCTTCTACAAAACACAATCAAAGCCAGCAATGCACCTAACATGACTTCACATCGTAATCGAACCTCACCCACAACTTTGTTTGGTAGAATGGCACAAGTAAGCTTTTCTAAAACATTTTGTTAACACAGACACCACTTAAAGATTTATAACCCTAAACATAAAATATCAGGGGTTTCGCATATCATCAATGGGAATGGGAACTTCAAGCGGTTACAGTGGAATGGAAGGAAAGCCAACAATACGGTCAAGAATAGAAGCTAAATATCCAGCCCTTCTTTTTAAGCAACATCTGACTGCTTGTGTTGAGAAAATATATGGTATGATCCGTGATAGCTTAAAGAAAGAGATCAGCCCATTCTTGAACTTATGTATTCAGGTAAGTGTCTTGTACACAAGTAAAAAAAAAAAAATACACAATTCATAATTATTTTCTCCAACATTTGATGAATTCTAGAAGAATTATTAGCAGGCACCAAGAATGACAAGGGCGAAAGCAATTAGAGCGTCATCTAAAAGTATTCATTCAAGTATAGTAGCAAAACAACAGGCATCAAACATACACTGGCAAAGTATTGTGAACAACTTGGATCATACCTTGACCATCCTGTCAGAAAACCATGTAAGAAGAAATTTTCTAACATCTCATTCTGGATACAGTGTGTCTTACAAAGGGAAATTGAAAGGTGTTTGATGGATAACTACTGCATCCCAGGTTCCCTGCTTAATCCTAAAGAAACTTTTCAGTCAGGTATTCTCATTCATAAATGTCCAGCTTTTCAACAGGTACAGCTCCAACCCACTCTCAGCTCCTACCCAAATATAACCAAATTCCAGAAGTAAAGAGATCCAGTTTAGTAAGTTGTATAGCATTCAACCTCATTTTTTATGTTTTTGCAGTTTATTGCTTCGTCGTGAGTGCTGTTCATTCAGCAATGGAGAATATGTAAAGCTTGGTTTGCAAGAACTGGAACACTGGTGCACTAAAGCAACAGATCAGGTAAGATATTTATCCACGTGAATCTTTTTTGCAAACTAATGCAAACCAGGTTCAAACTGATGGAAATAAGGACATACTTCAATTATCTTATACACAGTTTGCTGGATCATCATGGGATGAACTCCAACACATAAGACAAGCTGTAGGATTTCTGGTAAGATGTTCTGGACCCATATGAATCCACCAATAAACTTGACTGTTGACTGAAAATTAACAAGACCATACTTAAATCATGCAGGTTTTGCATCAAAAGTCTCAAAAATCATTAGACGAGATTACAAATGAACTCTGTCCGGTAACTTAACCACTCTTCTCAAAGTAATTAAAAAAACTTGTTCAGCATGCAATTTCATTTTTATACCAACTTTTTTTAATCATGGAAACAGCCTGTCTGTTTGCAGAGGTGAGGCTTCATATATTTCAGCCTCCTCAGCTCTTGCAATGGCAAGAGGCTTATGCACTGAATTAGCCCTATCAACTTTTTTCTTCATGTATCAGAATGTCCATTAAAAGTGGTTTTCCAATATCAAAGATACATATAATGAACCGCGAATAACCTTCTACGGTATTCTGTTTTCCTTTCTTGATCTAGATGTTGAGCATTCCACAAATTTACCGCATTGGAACAATGTTTTGGGATGACAAATACGGAACTCAAGGATTATCATCAGAGGTAAGTCTTTATAATATTTGAGTTATAATCACAGATGCTACGCAAAACTATGCTTATAAACAATTACTAAAGTGAATTTATGAAATAAAATGAAAAAGATATGAATTGCATTAAATTTTTCACACACACAATTTACATTTGCTTCAAAAGCAATTCAATTCTTTTCTAAGGTAGGTTGTTGTGCGGACAACGTATATGCACAAATTTTCATACTTCTTTCGTTTTACTTACATCTCCTCTGACCCTTTTGTTTCACTTTAATGATGATGTCCTTTGTGTGGTTACCAGAAAAATGAATCTTTTAGACTTTAAAAAAGGGTGTTTCCCCTTTGCTAGAGTAGATCTGCAATCTCCCACCATCAATTTGCAAATGCAATGCCTTTTTATCTTTAGGGAATATAATTATATTCTTAGTCCCTCGTCTAAGAGTGTTTCTTCTGGTATAAACATATAAAGCATAAAAGTATTGAGACACTGAATGCTTAAGGTAATTCCCATTGATGGTCAGCAAAATAATTGAGTACAAATGTATTCATGTCTGTGCCAATTGAAAGAAAATCTCAGCTTTCTTGCATGACAATTGTAAAAACTCCTTTCTAAATCCTTAATTTGCTGGATAGTGTTAATTTTATATTGTATGAAGCCAAAAGATTTAGAAGATCTGAAAGGATGTCCCTAGTGAACAATGCTCGTCGCTTTGTGTTGTAAAAAACTGTTTCCACAACTTGAACCTGCAACCATCCAATCACAAGAAAGCAACCTTAACATTGTTACCAAGGCATGCTCTCAAGAGCTAAAAGATCTATAATAGAAAAATCAAAAGCACGCATGAAGGTTACCAAAAGGAGATGTCTTTCAGAGGGGCTATCCATTGAGGAAGGGGATGCTCAAACCATTATAGGTTAGGCAAAGAAGAAAGAAAGGGGTTCTTGGTGACAAGGTACTCAATTAAGCAAATTTAGGATGCCTATGTATGTGATCTCTCTTAGATGAGAAGTTAAGCAACGGAAATGCATAATTTTTGGAAAAGGATCTAAGCCATTTCAGTTCACTATAAACATAGACAACCCCTCAATTTATTCTTTGTTCTTGTTTATTTCTCCCATGATTGGACATCTTCAAAACCTTTGCTCA
Organism: Diospyros lotus; assembly: GCF_014633365.1. Lineage (NCBI taxonomy): Eukaryota > Viridiplantae > Streptophyta > Magnoliopsida > Ericales > Ebenaceae > Diospyros > Diospyros lotus. The sequence continues at coordinate 9,281,170 of NC_068342.1, forward strand.
TCACGTTAGAAGAGATAATGACTATAATTTCTCTTAGATATTGTACCCTGGGTGGCATCTACATCTATAACAAAGATGGATCATATACAGAAAAAATAAATAAATAAATAAAGATGCATCAGACATGGAAGAATGCAAATTTTGTGTTTAAGACCAATTTCTTTCATAACTCCTAATTTTACCTTGACATAGTTTAGAACTATCAGGCTTTAACTTGTAATGCTTAAGCATGAAAGAGAAGAAAATTAAAAAAAAAAAAAAAAGGTATATACATGTATATGCAATATCAAAATGATATACGTTATTGACATATTTGAGTCAACATTCTGAAAAAGTGACTGAAAATTCTTGGTACTTTCTGGACTCCAGGTGATTGGCAAGATGAGAGCATTAATGGCAGAAGAGTCAATCAGCATGCCAAATAACTCCTTCCTGCTTGATGTGGATTCCAGGTAATGAACTTAAACTACGCAATCTCACCACCCTGTCCCCTAAAAATCAAAATAAAATAAAACGAGGATGCATATGTACCTAAATACAGTAAATAAAATGTACATTAACAACTTGTACTAAAAGACATCCAAATTTTGCAGCATACCTTTCACTCTGGAAGAGATGTCCAGATCCTTCCTCGACATGAGCATATCAAATGTGGATCCACCACCCCTCCTCCGTCAAAGATCGGACTTTAATTTCCTGTTGCAGCCTACAGATTGAGAGTTTACTTTTTATGTTCTAAGTTTTACACAGAGAGGGGAAAAAGGGAAATGTTACTGTAGTTAATTGATTGTAATTGCAATTTTGTTTTTTTTTTTCTTTTTTCTCTTTCTGGGTGAGAGGGTAAGTAAATGAGTTATCGGAATGTAATTTTTTCAACCTTTTATTCTTCCTTTTCTTTTACCTCCATCAGGATTCACCAAATTATTTGGTCATTCGTGGTGCATTTGGGATTGGATTGTTGACATGATTGCTGTAGAGAGGACATAATCGATAAAGTTGAATATAAGCAAGAAGAAATTTTGTGTTCTTGTATTTCTCTGGGAACTTCGGAAACGTCTTTGAGATAAGTTTCTCTCTGTTTATATTCAATTTTCCCCTGAACGACGTCCAGCATGTAACCTAAGAAATCTGTTTAACAGATGCAAAAAAAAAAAAAAAAAAGATTTGAGTACATAAAATAAATTCGGCCCTAAAAAATGATTGGATTTCAGACATTCTGATGGATTAGATGGATAGAACAAAAATCCACCAAAGAAACATGAATACCAATTCTTCCTAAGAGTTTGTAATGTAATTGGAACTCAAACAAATAAAATTGGGCTCAGAAATCCAATTTACTGTTAGCATACATAGAAAATCCCTCCCAGGGACTTTCAGTATTCCGCTTCCACAAATTACTTTGCTTCGCTGCTTCCTTGCAATGCCGCGAAAATTCAAAATTCTCGGACACTTTCCTTGCGACTTCCGTGCTACCGAAACAGCGAAATGCTGCGTTCCATCAACCGCGTGTACTGGAAGGTTGTTTACCTGTCTTTTTCATATCATTTTGTTCACTTTCACAATCACTGCTTTTCGCTTTCAGGAATTCGAATTTCTATCCAAGCAACGGACATTTTCTCCCAATATCGAGCTTCTCTCCGTGCAAAAGAATGGCATTTTGTCCCCAGTGGGCAGCACGGTTCTCACGTAGCAAATTACATCCAAGGTTACATGTTCGAATCATGGCAGTCGAATTATGAGAGTTTCACCCTCCTGTGGGGTGGCTCTTTGTGAGCACCATGCACTGTACCTCTTACCTGATGCACTGTTGTGTACCGTGATTAACCCCTCTCACGTGCGTGGAGTAGTGTGTGGAGCCCTTAAGTGATGGATTTCACCTTTTGCACCCAAAGAATGGAATTTCGATTATTTCCCAATTGGACTGGCCCCAACATCGACACTGGCACTAGCTGTCACGCCCAACTTTGGCCCACACGATCCCGCCCCGTTCACGGAACCTTCTTTTGCCCTATGGCCAATGGTGGGCCGAATTAATGGGTCACCTCAACCAAGTATCCAATCTCACCTCGCAGGAAGCGACTATGCTATATAATGCAAAACGTGTCTTTCACCAAAAGTGTATTGTACAACTGAAATGGTATTTGTTGCCTACAAGTCAAATAATTGGATCACGATAAATTGAGATTTAGATCAATAGATCATGGATTTGATTTCTTATTCTGCGCAGTAAAACAAAGCATCCACCTATAATTTACCTCATCTACCAAACTCGAGAACACGAGCGACGGAAGACCACGCAAGAGCGATAATCCCAAGTAAAATGGTATTTGTTGCCCTCGGGACATAGGTCAAGTGGTCGGACAGCAATAAGGTGGGATTTGCACCAGTAAGTCGTATGTTCAACTCCTCACCTTGCGCAGTGAAATAAGGTCTCACACCTGTAATTTATCTTCTTTATCGAAATCGAGAACAGAATAGACGGGGGCTGTGCAAGGGCTGTCATCCCAAGTGAAATGGTATTTGTTTAATAACTACATAATATATCTTTTATGATATAATATATTTTTATATTATAGATCACACTCTTTATATTATATAAGATATTATATCTTTTATGATCCCAATTAGACTAGCCCCGACATTGACGCTAGCACTAGCAGTGTAACATCCCACATCGAGCGAAAAAAAAAATCGGAACAATTTACCCTAATGGGCCTACGCGAACTTCTCAGGGGTCACCCATCATTAAGCTTCCCCAGCTCAAGCATGCTTAACCCGGGAGTTCTTTGTTTACATTTAGCCTAAAATGTATTCAAGTGGTGTTATTTTTTTCCTTATTTATCCTCGATATATACTATTTTTCTCTAGACTCCTGAGGTATTATATTCTCCACTCTTGAGCACATGACGTCCTCGTCATGCGACCTTACAACTGGTCTCAAATTTTCTCTCCTTTAAAGATTGACATCCTAGAAACTTGCTAGGAGTCGCTCCTTGTTCAAGCCCTCCCGCCCCGGCGCCACTCCCTGCTCTCATCGAATTGTCTTCACCAAGGGTCGACTCTAATACCACCTATAACATCCCATATCGAGCGAAATGAAGGACCGGAACAACTTACCTTGATGGCCCTACGTGAACTTCCTAGGGGTCACCCATCCTTAAGCTTCCCCAGCTCAACACGCTTAACCCGAGAGTTCTTTGCTTATATTCAACTCAAAAGGTATTCAGCTGATGTTGTTTCATGTTCCTTCCTAACCAAAAGAATACGATCGGAGGCGGGGCGCAGGCTCCGGCGACGGGTCCGTTAGGGGGGCGGCTAGCACCTGCAAACACTTCGATGCTCGAGTGAGTAAGAGAGTAAGGAGAGATGGTGTATCAATAGGTCAAAGGTCAGAACATACCTTAGCTCTAAAGAGAGTTGACTGATATAAGAGGAGGAGATGTTCTCCTGCATGCATGCGTTATGCGTTTGCAAGTGATGGGACTAACTATCCGGCGTCGGTGGAGGTTCTCAGGTGGTAGTATGGTGGCAACGGGACCCTCATTAATGTGGATAGGATCCGCCATTAATGAGGATAGGATCTGAGGCGGCCGCGCGGATATCTAGTGGGAATCGCAATGATGTCGTGGCAGGCTGGTGTTGGGCCAAGGCTAGGTCCAAAGAGAAGACCAAGATTTGGTTGAGATTGGGCCTAAGGAGATGGCCGAGATTGGGCCTAAAAAGAGGGTTGAGATTGGGCCTTAAGAAGAAGGTCGAGATTAAGCCTAAGAAGAGGGCCGAGATTGGGCCCAGACGGTCCACAGCCCCTTAAGTCGGATGCTCAAGCAACAAGTGTTCGAGCTAAAAAAGGGAAACGTGGGCAGTTTTTGCTGCATGTGCTAGTTTGGGAGGGTCAGATTAAGTGTGACCGAGGTGGTCGGTCGAGCTGATTTTTTCATTGCTGGAATGGCGATCCTGGAGTCATTTCGAGGTTGGCCGGACCTCGAAAGCAGAGTAGTATTTTCTATGCGTTAACCCTCGATCCGTGTGGCCTTGGGATTCGAGGCATTTTTCCTGGCAGATGAGGGTGCTATTTGGATGGTAATTGGCAATCCCTTAGATGCGCGACAGGTGGCGGTTTGGTGATGGTAGATCTGAGGGATGTGTTATGGGTGTTCTTCAAAGATCTTTATAAGGATCCCCTTTGGGCTATGGTTTTCTTGTTTCCTAGTATCAGGAAGGAAGAGGTAAGTGCAGGGGTTTTGGTGAACTTTGTGAGTAACAGCCTATTCGATTGTTCTTTATGCTTGTGTGCTTTGTAGGGCGAATGGCTTCCACATATGGCAAGAAGGATATCAGGTAAGAGATGGACATCCTTCGCAAGGAGAGAGGTAGAGTTGCGTCAGGCTCCATTCTAGTGGATAAGGCAGTTGGTAGGGCTTTTGTTGTGCTGGTATCTGCTGGTCCCACCACGCAACCTGCTACTATGGTTGTTGAGACCACAACTCCGGGCACAAGCCCTACGGAGCTTATGATTTATGAAAAACTGGCCCGACATAAGAAGTGTCAGAAGGGTCCTGATGGGGAGGTTCGATCACCCGATGGTTCGAATCTTGTCGAGAATGGTGGCTACTTGCCTTCGTTTCAAGACCCAGAGTTTCGAAGTGACCTCTTCATTGACGCCTATCTTAACTTGTCGTCGAATCAAAGAGGATTACCAAGTGCTGGCTCACCGGTCGCATTTCATCAGGTCGAGCACCAGGTGCTCCAACTTGCCGCAGATTGCCTCTTGCTCAAGGTAGGTGTGGTGACTTATTTTTCTGAGATGAAAACAGACCACGAAGAGGAGTTGTGTGAGGCTCGAGAGTCGATAAGTGGAGAGGTTAAGAAGACCATGGAGACGACTACCGTAGGGGAGAAGAAGCAGGTTGATGAGGCCGGTCATGTAGTTGGTATTCTTCAATTTCAGATGGATGCTGTCGAGGCAGAGTTGAAGAAGTGGGAGGCAAAAATGGCGTTAGCCAAATCAAAAGTGACAGCAATAGGGATGAGAGTGAGGGCCGAGGTGGCCGTTGCTTAATCTAAGATGGCAAAGGCGAAAACGAAAGCGGAGGGGTCGAGAAGTGAAGGGTATGAAACGACCCTGTCCGATGTCCGAGCTACCTTCCCGAAGCTAGATCTTTCGAGTTTTGGCCTTCTCAAAGGAAGTCGAGTCGAGTCGTGATTTTGTATGGTTGTGTAGATTTTTGGCATTTGTCTTGTAATTTTGTTGAGTGCTTCTTAGTCAATAACAAATCGCGTTTCTTCCCTTATCGAGATAACTTGTTCCTATCTTTCTCTTTGTGTGTGTCTTACTTGGTCCTTGCGACTTTGATGTCCTGGCTAGCTTATCATGACCATAATTTTGGTCCGCAGAATGGGATCGGGCTATTGTTTCCTCAAGGGGTTTGGTGCCTCGAAGTTGGCGAGCCACGTTGTGTCCGGAACCTCTCTGATGAATCTGGCCTTTAGGAGTTTGGTTGTTTCCTCGGCAACTACATGTCGTCTTTCTTCTCCCAATCTTCTTCTCATCTGGGCAATCGATTTGGCCTCCAGATCTAGCACTAGCTTGTGGCAGATGACAAGTGGATCTATCTCGGGCATGTCAATCGGGGTCCAAGCGAAGAAGTTGGCGTTTTACCGAAGTAAGCTAATGAGCCTCTCCTTTAACTCTCTTGATAACATAGAGCCTATGCGGATGATTTGTTCTGGGCGAGGACCCAAGCTTATAGGGTGGAGCTCCTATGTGGGTTGGGGATGTCTGTCCGAGAGGTCATTCTGCGGGTCTAGCTCAACCATATGTACATGGTGTTGCGGGTCTTGGCTTTTCTTCCCGTCCTTGCTAAGCTCAGGACCCCGGGTTTTGAGGCTGTCGGGGTAACATCATCGATCCTTCTTTTGGTTAGCGTGGACAACCCCAACCTAGGTGTTTGATACCGGGAACTTCATGGCCAGATGGAAAGTGGATACTACTGCGCCCAAAGCGTTGCGAGGCGGTCAGGTTAGGAGCTCGTTGTATGGCGCCCGACAATCCACCACCAAGTACTGGATAATGATGGTCTTGACTAGCGAAGCTATCCCGAATGAGGTTGACAGGTCGATGTAACCCTTGATACCTATCTGCTCTCTTGAGAAGCCGATCAAGTTTTCATTAAAGGGTCCCAACTTTCGTTCGAAGATGCTCATTCTTTTCAAGGTAAACAAGTATAACAGGTCGGCTGAGCTATCCTGGTCTACCAAAACCTTCTTTATCAAAAAATTCGCGACGGCAACCGAAATTACCATGGGATTGTCGAGGTGCAGATTTACTCTTTCAAAATCTTTATCCGTGAAGCAAATCGCAAGGTGTCGGGCCATTCTTCTTGGTTTCTTCTTAGTATCGTCTATTGTCATGATCGCATGAGGGTATTGCCCTTGTGCCGAGCTTGGCACTCAGTTGGTAAAACCTCTAGAAATGGTGTCGACCACCCCAGTTATCCGATTGGCTGGGGCTAGGCCAATGCAAGAATGGGTGCCGGCAGTTAAGCGGTGGTGGTCGTCGCTTGATCCTTGGGTATAGGCGTTTCCAGTTCTTGTCATGGTGCAGCAACGAGGAGGTTGGTTTGAAAGGCTTTAGTGAACTTATGGGGTAGGTAAGTTTTATCGAGCCCCACGATGGGCGTTAGATGTTCCTTCCTGACCAAAAGAGGACGATCGGAGGCAGGGCACGGGCTCCGACGACGAGTCGGTCCGGGGGGCGGCTAGCACCTGCAAACACTCTTACACTCTAGTGAATAAGAGAGTAAGGAGAGACAGTGTATCAGTAGATCAGAGGTCAGAACATACATTGGCTCTGAAGAGAGCTGACTGATATAAGAGGATAAGAGGTCATCCTGCATGCATGCGTCGTGCGTTTGCAGGTGATAAGATTGACTATTCGGCGCCAGTGGAGGTTCCCAGGTGGTAGCATGGTGGCGACGGGACCCTTATTAATGTGAATGAGATCTACCATTAATGAGGATAGAATCTAAGGCGGTCACACGGATATCCAGTGGGAATCGCAATGATGTTGTGGTAAGCTGGCGCTAGGCTAAGGCTAGGTCTAGAGAGATGACCAAGATTAGGTCGAAATTGGGTATAAGGAGAGGGCCGAGATTGGGCCTTAAGGAAAGGGTCGAGATTGGGCCCGGACGGTCCATTTCCTTTCTTACTTATCCTTGATATATACTAACTTTCTTTAGACTCTTAGGGTATTACAAGCAGTCACGCCTAGATTTAGCCCACACGATCCCACCCCGTTCACGAAACCTTATTTTGCTTGATGGCCAATGGTGGGCTAAATAAATGGGTCACCTCAACCAAGTATCCAATCTCACATTTGCAAGGAAGTGACTATGCTATATAATGCAAAACACGTCTTATTTTAACCAAAGTGTATCGTAAAAGTGAAATATTAGTTGTCCCTAGGGCATAGGTCGAGTGATCAGCCAAGTAATATGTCAAGTTTGCATCGATGGGTCATGAATTCGATTCTCACTCTACGTAATGAGACAAAGCCTCACACCTGCGATTTACCTTTTCTGTCGAATTTGAGGGCACGAGCGATAGAGGCCGTGCAAAAGTGATTATACCAAGTGAAATAGTATTTATTTAATAACTACATAATATATCTTTTATAATATAATTTTATATTATAGATCATACTCTTTATATTATATAAGATATTATATCAATACCTATAAATATCATAAAATTTTTCTCCTTTTTGGCTTAGAATATTATATTTAATTTGTAATCCAAATGAGATAAATTTCCATTTAGACCCTATTTTTTACACAAGATCCGTGATCTGAATTTAAAAAAAAATCTCAATATCTAAAAGGTATTGTCTAAATATAAATTTTATCTTTTAAACCTCATGTATAATTTGTCAATTTTAAACTAAATATCAAAGTTCCTTTGTGTCACGTCACATAAGTTCATAATACAAAATGGACTGTCATATTTGAAAGAGGGATGAATTTATGACTTGCCGAACATGGCTCTTACATGAAAAAATTTAGATACAATATATTTTAAATATTCTAGATAATGATAAATTTTTGTATGGACAATATCTTAAAATATTTGTATAGAGAATTACAGAGACTAGCTTTCTCCGTGCAAAATAATCTAGAGAAAATCAGACTAGACTATAGAATTGTTTATTGTAGATATTTTGTAAGAATTATTTAAAGACCAAATATTGACCATTTGATCAACTTGATTATAACCATTTATTTAACAAGGCTTTGCTTATAAATAGGTAGGAGACTTATTTGTACAAAGGTATAGTAAAGTGAGTGTAAAGTGAGATACAAAACATTATAAATCTTTTTGTATTCTTCAAAATTATTGTATTATTGTTTTTGTTGTTGGACCTGTTTGTTGCAGCTTAAAAACTGTAATTTTTAGTTTATAGCTTTAAAAAAGTGGGTATGTAGTGTTTGTTTTAGCTTTTAGAATTCTATTTTATAGATTCTACTAGATTTTAGAAGGGGTAGAAGATGGCTTTTTCAAAACTAGGGTACCCCAGCTTCTACAACTTCTGATTAAACAATTATATTTTTTTGACAATTTTGCCCCTATTTTTAACAAAGAATTACTCTTATATCCACGCAATCAAGGGTCTCTCTTCTCCATCGCCATCTCCATTTTCAAATCTCTTCTTTTCTCTCGCCATCTCCATTTCTCTCTATACACTAATTAATTTTTTTATAACACTTGAAACTTATACATATACACTAATTACTTTTTAAATTATCATTTTATAACTATTAAGGGTATTATGGACAATTATACAAAAATAAGTTATTTTACAGCTTATGATATCAAACACCATAACTGTTTAATTACAACTTCTGAGAAATTGTAACGAATAAGTTCACAACTTATTATAAGTTTTAGAAATTATAATCTAAGAACTTAGAAATTATAATTTCTTTAATTAAACTGCAACAAACAGGACCATTGTCTAAGTGCAATCCTTCTTATACCTAACTCAAAACCTCGTAGCCATCCATTTGACTACCTTTGCCTGTACATTAGGTAGGAAACTTATTTATACAAAGATAAAAGTGAAGTAAGTATAAAGTGAGATACAAAGTATTATAATTTTTTTTGTATAATATAAAGCATTCTCGTATTCTTGTTTTTATTCTTGCCTAAGAGTGATCCTTCTTGTACTTAAGTCCTAACCTTAAGGCCAAGTCGAATGCTGACTTAGCATAAAAATCATGAGGGACGAACGTTTGAAGACAGTAAGATTAAACGATATTTAAAAATCACCAAACTTGTGACATTTGGCTTTTAACACCTCCTTTTATTTTAAATTTAATAATAAATTAAACATTTTACTAATTTGACCAACCTAAATAACAAAAAAATATTATTAAAAAATAAAGGAAAAAATTTGGCTCCCAGTGTCTCAATTTGGAATGCCTTTCCTTGATATTGAAAAATGCTTGGTTACACTTGTAATATAAGTTAATATATTTAAGATTAAGATTTACATTTGACAGTATTGTATACAATACCGTCCACGTACAGTTTATGGTGAAGAAGGTAAAAAAGAAAAAAAAAAAAAAAAAATAATGATTGTTCTTCAAGTTTGAGTTATTTTCTTCCAATTTTTCGTGTAATTTTAATTTTAATTTGAATGGAGCAAAAACTTTCATCTTCTCGCTTTCTTCTGTAATCTCTCTGCAAAATAATTGGTTTTCACATTTTATACGAAATCCCGCTTTCTTTTTCATACGGATCCTTTCCATGCCCTTTCTTTCACCGCTGGCCCGTCGCTAGGTGAGGCAGCGCCGCCCAAGTCCGCCGCGCCTCCGCCTTCATTCGTCATTCGCCACTCAGCAGTCACAAACAGCCGCCGGAGTCTACGAACACACACAGCTTACATACTCACTAGCAGAAAGAAACAAACTTGACACAAGCATGGTGAAGAAATCCCAGAACTGAAGCAACAACAAGAGAATCAAATACTCCCAGAAACCTAGTTCGTTATTCGGTAGAGCAAAACAATGACTATACACTCGGTTATTATCCAAAAGCTCCTGAGCACGAACGGCCATTTGGGCCGCCGCGTCGCCGCCCACCACTTCAAGGTCTACACCTACGGCTCGCGCAACGCCATGACCATTATCGACTCCGACAAGACCCTGATCTGTCTCCGGAACGCCTGCCAGTTTATCGGCAATTTGGTCCGCCACAAGGGCCGGTTCCTGTTCGTCAACACCAACAACCTGTTCGACGAAATTATCGACCAAATGACGAAGCGAATTGGCTGCGGCAAAGACACCTCGTGGCGGCTCGGCGGCTTCTTGACCAACAGCGGCAGCCCCAAGAAGTTTCGCTCCCGGAACAAGAAGCTTCATCTCGGCGCCACCCAGCCTCCGGACTGTGTCGTGATCATGGATACTCAGAGGAAGTCATCGGTAATATATGAAGCGGATAAGCTGCAGATTCCGATTGTGGGTTTGGTGGATTCGAGCATGCCCTGGGACATATACAAGCGCATCACCTACCCGGTGCCGGCTAATGATTCGGTACAGTTTGTGTATTTGTTCTGTAATTTGATCACCAAGACTTTTCTGCTGGAGCAGAAAAGGTTTGCGGCCGCAATGGGAGCTGCTGCGAGAGAAGAGGAAGTGACTACTCAACAATTGGACCAATCAAAACCTGAAACTGAGTAATATTATATTTTACAATCTTGTTTTAGTATGTTAATCTAATAATTCAAGAATCATATGCCACTAAATTGTATGTCTTATGCAGCATTTTGCTCTTGCAATAGTTATGAATGCTATTTAGCGTTTCAGTCCCTGTTTGCTGTGCAGTTTCAATCGTGTAAAAAAAATCTTAGCAGTTTTGCATTATATATTTCTTATTGGACTATTTTCATCGTCTACTGTGATATTGTAGAATCAGTAACCTAGTCTAGTTAACTGAAATTGAACGTGTCATCCTAAAGCTCTGCATTGTACAATTACTGTCTTGTTTAACTGCATCCCTCGTCACATTCACAATATTGTATAAAGTAATTCATTTGAAGTCAGATGTTATACTATGAATGCAGTATTAGTTGGTCTTATTCCAGTCTTTTAATCCCTGACTTCCCAGATTCAGTTATGCGGCTCTTTTTGATTGTATTTTATTCTTGTAGAATGTAATGAACTTTGTCAGAAGTTAGTTTTACAGCATGTTTTACTTTTTCGCGATGTGAGGTTTGAAATATTTGTAACTTCGTTACAAGTTTCTTATTTCACTTGTTTCTTTTATTTAATCATACCAAGACCTTTTTCAGGCTGATTTTCTCTCCTTAGATTCTGTTGAAATGTTTTTCACTTTTAATTTTTCCGTTTTCATACAAAAATTAATTCCAGAGTTGAACCAGAGAAAATCAAGCAGAAGACCAGTAGCATGGAAAATGAAATCTTTGTTATTCCTTATGAAAGCCTAGCTATCACTCCTGATGGTAATATTTTTCTCTGTTGATATATTGCTTGCTCACTCATCTTCAATTTTCCTTTGCCTGTAAATCCACTTTCTTCTTATGTAATGCTTGAGTGCTCTTTTTAGGAGGCTGTTTTGACATTTACAATGCAGATCCCTTGGACACCAAGAAGTTCCTGGACAAGCTTGTTGTCTTAAAGCTCAACAGTGGCTTGGGGACAGAAATAGGTTTTGATGGTCCCAAGTATGTGATTGTCTGATTTAGTCTAGCAACTTTTCTTATTGTGTTATTCTGCAAAAACAATGAAGCCTCCAATGCTCAGTACTGACATTTGATTGCTTCTAATTTTGTCCATTTCAACCCCTTCCCCCCCGCCCCCCCCCCCCCCCCCCCCCCCCAAAAAAAAAGAAAAAAGAAAAAAAGGGAAACAGAAGAAAGAGAATAATAGAAGAGAAAACAGAATGACAGAAAATTAACCATTGGAAACTCTTACTTTAGTTGCTTGGTGAAAACTCTTATTTTTGAACATGCAGTTAAAATTGCAAGCCTCTAAGATCTAATATGGTAACTTATGAACTTGAACGGATTTTCTGCCAGTTGATTGGATTTGTTTTCTTTTTAATTTATTGTCTTACCTTGTAGTGACCCGCTTTGTGGAAGTTCTGGTCATGAAGAATTTACAGAAATAGAGGGAGTTGAGAAAAAGTTTCATCGTTATAGTTTTGCGAAGAATGGTTTGAAAATTATGTTTATGGCATGTTTCTATATCAATCCATGTGGAAGCTCAGTGAGATGAAAGTTGTTTGACAGTTAGACCAAATAATCTCCAAATGCACAGCTAGATATCTGGGCTCCATGGAAAGATTCCCATGGTTCCCTTCCCCCACAGATAAAAGAAGGTGGCAAAAATTGCACTATTACTATAGCTCATACCTTTTCTGAAAGTTGCTCGGGGTCCCTGAAGGAAAAGGTTCTGGATTTAGGTCTACATCGTTATTAATTTTCTCGTCATAGATCAAACAATTGGAAGAGCAATCTTTGAGTTATTAGGTTGTTTTTTGTTGTACATAATTAGGATACTTTCTTTGTCATTTTGTTTCTTACTTTTGTTTTCCTTTAAGCTAGATTACATTTTCCTGTAAAACAATAGATTATTGCTTCCTAGTGCTGAAACAGTACAATTCACACCCTTCCTTTGAGTGACATTTGTTTTTGGTGGATCATTTTATTGGTAGGTCTTCCTATGAAATAAGTGTGGATGATATAAGTTTAGTAAGAATATAAACCCTAAACCCTAAAGATGACCAACTATAATTATGCTTATAATTGTCAAACAAACTGAACGTTTAGTTAGCAAGCTAAACTAGCATATTGTTTGCATTGGCATGCTTAATATATTTTTGTTCAGATGCTATATCAAATTAAGCTTCATTAGAGTGAATTACCTGTTCAATACTTGTACGCTGTTTCTATTACTTTTTTTTAGGTGCTTTTACAGCGAGATACTGTATCTATCTGTGCTTTTATTTTATGTGCAGGTCTGTGATTGAAATTTGCAATGGACAAACGTTTCTAGACTTGATTGTTAATCAGATTGAGGTTTGCTTATGTCTGTCTGGTTGTAGAATATTTTAGTTTCTGGTCTTGGCTTTCTGACTTCCACCCCCCACCTTTATTTTCTTGCAGTCTATCAATTCTAAGCATGAATGCAATATTCCCTTGATCTTGTTGAACTCAATCAGGACACATGATGCCACGCTGAAGGTGACTGTTTTTGCCATTTACAATTGAACAATTGACTTAAAAGTGTTTGCAGAGCCTGATTGTTGAACCTGTTAAATGAAGGTGGTGGAGAAATATTCCAAGAGAAATATTGATATTAATACTCTTTGTGAGGTTTGTCATGCATTATGTGATTCTTGTGTTGTGTTCTAGATTTTGAAATTGAAACTTTATTTGAAACATTGATTTTGCTTCATACAGAGACAAAGTCACCCAGTTAACAAACAGGACAGCAAGAATGAACTGTAAGCCCCTCTTCAGATTTTTGGCATGTTTTTTTTTTATTCCTTGACCATATTACATAGCAGAGCAACTTCAGTGGGTATGTTGAGAAGTAATTGTACTTTTTTTTTTCTATTATCATTATTTTTTTCACAACAACAATCTAAAGCCTTAATCTCACTAGGTGGGGTTAGATATATCTTTATTTTTTGTATTTTTTACGATTATATTAGGTTTTCATTTTTTCCTACTTCCATTAGTGTTTAATGAGTTTTGTCCAATAAGTGAAGTGTCTATGTCTTGCTTTACATGATTGGCTCATACATGATATGAAGGCAATTGGCCTTTACTTTAGTAGTAACAGACCACAATTGTTGCAATCTGTTATGAACTAATTATCTAATGAAGACTCTTTTAGTATTACCTGAAATCCTGAAGTCATAACAGTTATCCTTCTATTCATTCATGCTTACTAGGATACACCTTTTAACAGTGATATTTGACCCCCGAATATCATTCCTATAGATGCTTTATGATGTGTGTGGCTTTCATTATGGGAGAAATAATATTTGCTTAATTTTCAAAGCCAGCTATATGAAGAATGCATGGGCCATTTACGTTAGAGAAACCTTGAGTGAGTAAGATATTCCTTAGTCACATGCTTTATCAATAGATATCCTATACAGGCTTTGTGTGCTATCTTCGAGAGGAGTATTCCTAATGCTTGTTATTGGGTTAATGGCTGGACTACATGCATAAGTACATTGCCTGCCTACAAGAATAGATGCCTGAGAGAGAATCTTTTGGTTTTGGTTTTTTTGTCTGTATGAAATGGTGTCTTGAGGTTGAGGTGAACAGTTATAGTGCTATATTTGGCTTTTTGGAAGTATAGTCTTGTTTGGTGTGCATCCTGTATCTTGTTCTCCATTATTCATTTGGTAAGTTGGTGTGGCATAGCCCTCATCAAGGAGGATGAGCCAAACACTTGACATAAGGCATGGATGGGCCATGTGTATGATTCTTAATAGCATTTAACTCACAAAATAATAATAACTGACATGTATGGTCATGTGTCTTTGTGTTCTTGCTTAAACTTTTGACTTAATGGCTTGTATAATAGGGGGTCTTGATTTGACTTCAAGTTCTTGTTCGAGGTCATCAATCCAAGCTTTAATGAAGTGATAAAATCTCAACAAGACAGAGGGATAAGTAATTTTATTATTATTATTATTATTATTATTATTATTATTTTTGTTAATGACGAGGAAAGTAGCCACTACCCTTTGGTTGCGCACTAGGTAAACCCTAGGTGCATGCAATAGTTCACAAACCATAAAAGCCAGGGTTGCAATACCACCCCTAGTATTGCAAATTGGGTTGAATGTCCCAATTCGTGGGTCAAAAGCAACCTAGGTCATGAATTGGATTGCCAAAAATGGCGAACCCGATTTTCAGCTTGGTTTTCAAAAGGTTTTGGGCTTGTAGCTTGATTTGTCATCAGAGGAGGTCTTTTTTTGTCAATATGGAAGCATACTCACATAGATCGAAGAGAGGTGAGCCTGCTGGTGGTCGGAAGTTTGTTGGACATGTCACACGTTGGCAACATTCTGTACATGACTCTCACTCACCGTTAAACAGACTGCACATGTTGGCACGTGGACTTGATCTCCAATGACCTGCTTTCACCGGCAGTGTTGCCAGAGGAAGGTGACCCACCTTTGGTGACTATTCTGTTTCTTGCAATCATTTGTTTGGCTTGTCACTGAGAACAGATTGTGCGAGGGGCTACATATTCTTTTTTGTTTTAGGTAAGTATGGGGGCAGTGTATTCTGCAAGTAAGAAGAGTTGTTTTGCAATGCTCTTTAATGCTTTGTTGTTTTTCAATGCTCCCTTAATGTTTTGTTTTTGTTGATTTCCATTAACTTTCTTTTACAATTACTTTAGTTTTTCTTTTACAATTCTTGCTATTTCTTTTGCTATTTTTCAATTACTAAAGTTATATCATATTAATATTAATTAATACAGTGAAGAACTCAATGACCACAACATTGACAAAGAAGATAAACATCAGCAGGATTATTTTATTTAAACAATTATAAGATTATATTAATTTAGCTAATACAAATTTAATATCAACCCTAGTTGATATTCAAAATGTACCACGACCCCAAATAGCATACCGACTATGGCTACCCCCTACATACTCTTATTATACTAAGTTGCATACCCCAACCTCCTGACCCCTATCATACTGCAATCCTGGCAATTATGCTGCAAACCATGCACGCCAGGTAAGCCAACCAAAGGTTGACGGACTCATTCAAGGAAGTTATTCCTCTTTTAACTTGACTCCCAATTGTAATGAGATTATGCATTTGACTTTCCCTTAACGTTTTCAAATGCTGCAGTGAGCTTATATGGAAATATGGTTAAATTCCAGCCAAAAACATTTTTATTGGATGGATCAAATGTGAAGGCTACCTAGATAATCTTCAATTCCCTGGCATTTGTTCATAAAATCTACTTGCTTTTGTCCAACAGCCCGTCCTTTCCTCATCCTGGCACAATTGCCTTGGACGATATTTCTTCATGAAACAGATCATAGGAATTGCTTTTATGATTTTTTTTCCAGCTATCACTAACTCGAGTGTCAATATAAAGTTGTTTAAGTTATTTTTCCACAAATTTCTGTAGCCATCCATTTTTCTTTCATATGTGTATATATAAGTTATTTCAGTTTGCTGTTGGTAGGAGTGGAGTGAGTTGGTTTCCACAGGGACAGGAGGGGTTGATTAGCTATTTCTTTCCAATGCTTTTGCTACTTTGTTCATTTCTTGCACTCTTGAGTTGTTTATCATTTGTGCCATTGGATAGCAGCCGGCGCTAGTAATCACGGTAGTCATGTTAGTAATTTTCTTTTCTTTTGACGCAGCATATAGTGCGTGTGTGAAGAAAACACACCAAAATAAACTCTTGAAAGAACAAACTTCAATGGCCGAAACTTGGCTTTCAAGAAGACGCAAAAACAAGACTGTTTTGCTAAGAAAAGCCAAATAAGTTGCTGAAATTTGATTAAGAAAAACTTGATTACAAACTCTAGATCCTAGGCATATTTATAGTATTTGGCTAATCAAACTCCAACTAGAATCCTAATAGAAATAAATCATAAATAAAAGTTAATTGGAATCCTAATAAAAATAAAACCCTAATCAAATATGAAGTAGAATCCTAAATTAAGTAGAAACATGAAGTAGAATCCTAAATCAAGTAGAATTCTAAAACTTAAGAAGTATTAAAGTAGAATCCTAAACCAAGTAGAATTCTAAAACTTAAGAAATATTAAAATATTGTTCTGGCGTGGTCGGGTCGGCTTTGGGCCGGGTCTTGATTGGTGACCGCATCATTCACCTCCACTTGAGAAGAATTCGTCCTCGAATTATGATCTGGGTATGACAACTCAATGTCCGGCAAATACAAAGAAAGATCGGCAACATTGAATGTTTTGGAAATACCCATATGATTTGGCAAATCCACAACATAAGTATTATCATTGATCTTCTTTGTAATCTTATAAGGATCATACTTTTTTGGCTTGAGCTTGTTCTGTTGTCTTGCAGGAATCCGTTTCTTCTTCAAGAATATCATGATTTCATCTCCAACCGCAAATACCTTGTGTTTCCTATGCTTGTCAGCTGCTGTCTTGTACTTCTTATTCGCCTCGTGCAACTTTTGCTTGACATCTTCCTGAACTGCTTGAACGTGTTCGGCTAAGTCACTAGTTGTAACACTGAAACCTGGTACCTTTGGCAATTTTACTAAATCCAATGCATGATTAGGAACTTTCATGTATATGATAGAGAATGGTGATCTTCTTGTTGAGCTATGCACGACGTTGTTGTAGGCAAATTCCGCTTGAGCTATGTCTAGGTCCCATTGTCTTGGCTTGTCTTTGCAAACACTGCGAATCAGATTTCCTAAGGTACGATTCACCACCTCTGCCTGTCCATCAGTCTGGGGATGTGCTGTGCTGCTGAAATTCAAAGATGAATCGAACATTCTCTACAAGGTAATCCATAAGTGACTCAAAAACCTTGTATCACGATCCGAAGTAATAGTTTTAGGGACTCCATGTAGTCTAACAATCTCCTTGAAAAACAATTTGGCTGTAGCTATTGCATTTGCCGTCTTCTTGCATGGGAGAAAGTGCACCATCTTGGAAAACCTGTCAACCACTACAAAAACAGAATCCATACCTTGTTGGGTTCGCGATAGACCCAACACGAAGTCCATAGACAAATCTTCCCAAATAGCATCGGGAACAGGCAATGGCATGTAGAGACCAACGTTAGAAGAGTGCCCCTTAGCTGTTTGACATATATAACACATTGCCACAATAATAGAAACATCTCTCCTTGCTCTTAGCCAATAATGCCTTCTCATAACAGCTTCAATAGTCTTGTCTCTGCCAAGATGCCCTGCTAAGCCACCACCATGTAAATCCCGAATAATTTTCTCACGAAGAGATGTGCAAGGGATGCACAACTGATTTCCCTTCATGAGAAACCCATCATGCACATAGAAATCTCTTGATGGTTGCTGAGACATGCATTGTTCCCACACATGTTTGAAATCCTCGTCTGTCGCATATAATTCTTTCAATCACTCAAACCCAACAATCTCAACACTAAGGGTCTTGATCAAATCCACACGCCTACTCAAAGCGTCCGCCACTCGATTATGCTGTCCCTACTTATGTACGATTTTATATGAAAATTTATCAATAAAAGCAGACCATCTAGCATGCATATCACTCCTCAATTGCCTTTGGCTACTCAAGTACTTAAGAGCTTGGTGGTCCGTGTAAAGAACAAATTCTTTGGCAATCAAGTAAGGTTCCCATGTCTTAAGAGCCCTCACCACTGCATAAAACTCCTTATCATAAGTAGACCACTTTCTTCTAGCTTCACACAACTTCTCACTGAAAAATGCAATTGGTCTCTTCTCTTGGGACAACACAACACCTATACCCACTCCACTCGCATCACACTCAACCTCAAACAATTTGTCAAAGCTTGGCAAAACTAAGACAGGAGCGGTACATAATTTCTCTTTTATCAAGGTGAAACTTTGCTCTTGTTCTTCACCCCAATGAAACTTTCCTTTCTTTAAACACTCAGTAATTAGAGCCACTATACTACTAAAGTGTTTGATAAACCGCCTATAGAAAGTCACTAACCCATGGAAACTTCGCACATCACTGACATTTTTAGGGGTTGACCACTCTCTAATAGCTCGCACTTTTTCCTCATCTACCTTTACGCCCTCTTTGCTTATAACAAAGCCCAAGAACAATAAGCTCTCACTCATAAAAGTACACTTCTTCAAATTAGTATAAAGTTTGTTTTCCCTCAACACACTCAACACCTCTTGAATATGCCCCTCATGCTCATTAATAGACTTATTGTATATCAAAATATCATCAAAATACACCATAACGAATTTACCAATGAAAGGGCGTAATACTTGGTTCATTAGTCTCATGAAAGTGCTTGGTGCATTGGTTAGTCCAAAGGGCATGACTAACTACTCAAACAACCCATCTCTCGTCTTGAAAGCTGTCTTTCACTCATCTTCAGGTCGAAATCTGATTTGATGATAACCACTTCTAAGATCAATTTTGGTAAAAATCACAGCCCCATCAAGTTGATCAAGCATGTCGTTGAGCCTAGGAATTGGAAATTTGTACCCAATAGTAATTTTGTTGATGGCTCTACTGTCAACACACATCCTCCAACTCCCATCTTTCTTTGGTGTCAATAATGCTGGCACTGCACATGGACTCATGCTAGTCTGAATGTGCCTTTTTCTCAATAATTCCTCTACCTGCTCACACAAAATCTCATTCTCCCTAGGACTCATCCTGTAGTGTGGTAGGTTAGGTAAGTTAGCACTAGGAACCAAGTCAATGTGGTGTTGAATATCTCTCATAGGAGGTAGCTCATTAGGCAACTCCTCAGGAATCACATCATGAAATTCCTCCAACAATCCTTGCACCTCCACCGGAATTTGATTCACTTTCAGTGGCTCACTCACACTCTCTCCCTTGATAACCAATAAGTGAACCTCTCGGGTATCCTTACACTCCCTCACAAACTCAGTGTGTTTATGTGTAATGGTAAGAAAATTTCGCCCCTTCACTTTAGAAGCTTTGGTTTGATTCTTTTCCACTATGGGTAACAAAGTATAACGCACACCTTCTTTCTCAAGCTGATATGTGTTCTTCCTACCCGAGTGCTTAGCATCCACATCAAATTGCCAAGGCCTCCCAAATAAAATATGGCAAGCATCCATATCAACAATATCACAATAGACTTCGTCGGAGTACTTACCAATAGAGAAAGGCACCCTGCAACGTTCATCCACATGTATGCCACCAACTTCTTTGATCCATCCAATCATGTAAGGGGTTGGATGTTTTTTAGGAGTTAACTGCATATTTGCCACCACGTCTCTTCCTATGATGTTCTCCTGACTTCCACTATCAATAATTAACTCAAAGATTTTTCCTTTCACTGTACACCTCGTGTGAAAAAGCTTATGCCTTTGAGTAGTATCTTCATTCTTTTGAGATAGCATTAACTTCCTCACTACACAGGTATATTCTCCATGTCCATAATCTTCTTCGTCATCCTCCCCATCAGGCCCGCAATATACTTCTTCTTCAGCAACATCTTCCTCTTCCTTTTCTACAATGTTAATTGTTTTACTCCTTGGACAATCACTAGATCGATGCCCAACCTCATTGCACTTGAAACATTTTAAAAGAATAGGCTTTCCATAAGGATTAGGGAATTTTGGAAGATTAGAAGTAGTACCTCGAATGTTTCCCCCCATTGTAGCCTTATTAGGGTTGACTGTATGGGGTGGATTGGAAGGTTGCGCTCCTTGAATCGATTAGCCTTTATCAAAAGTTGCTTGTTTATTTTCATTCCCACTATACCGACGATAGTTGTCATTACGAGATCTCTCACTCAACATTAACTCAGCCTTTAAAGCTAAGTTCCTTACTTCTTGCACACTCAGAACTATCTGAACCTCAATTTTATCACGAATAGCAGGCTTCAATCCATTCAAGTAACAAGCTGCTTATTGATTATCACTTTCTGACAATTGGTTTCTTTCCGCCAATCGCAGAAACTCAGAGGTATATTCATTCACACTCTTCATTCCCTGTGCACATCTTTGATAAGCTTCAAACATATATTGTTCATAGTCAGGGGGCAAAAACCTACCTCTTAACAGCTGCTTCATTCGTCTCCATGTCTAAACTGGTTGTCGGCCTTCCCTCAATCTCATTTCTCTTAATCGCTCCCACCAAACAGATGCACTGCCCTTCAACCTGTAAGCCACTAACTTTACTTGTCGTTCATCTGGGATCTCCATGTATAAGAAAAAACGGTCAACCTCAGCGATCCAATCCAGGAACCCCTCAATATCAAGATCTCCACTAAAGGTAGGAATATCAACTTTTAATTTATACGCATCGTTGCCCCAGTGGTTGTGTTGATGCACATTCCTCCTAACCCCTCTACCACAAGGGTTAGCTATTGCTCGACCAAAATCATCATCTTCATCGCTATCTTCAATCATTGGTCTTCTAGGATTAATAAGGACATGATTAATGGGTGGTTTTCCCGCTCCGGCTTGATTCACCCCATTATTTAGGTTCCTATCATCATCAACTCGTAGTAAGGTGCCCAATTGGTTGCTATGTTGCTCCAATCGTTGCTGGATAGTACGAGTTATTTTTCGCTGTTCATCAATTGCTCTCCAAATTGCGGACAACCCCTGATCACCGTCACGAGGCTGGTTGCTACCATTACCTTCAAGATTGGCCATCGGATTGGTTGATAAACCGTTCTAATACCACCTGACGCAGCGTGTAGCACTTGTGAAGAAAATATACCAAAATAAACTCTTGAAAGAACAAACTTCAATGGCCGAAGCTTGACTTTCAAGAAGACGCAAAAACAAGACTATTTTGCTAAGAAAACCCAAATAGGTTGCTGAAATTTGATCAAGAAAAACTTGATTACAAACTCTAGATGCTAGGCATATTTATAGTATTTGGCTAATCAAAATCCATCTAATATTTGGAAAACAAAATCCAACTAGAATCCTAATAGAAATAAATCATAAATAAAAGTTAATTAGAATCCTAATAAAAATAAAATCCTAATCAAACATGAAGTAGAATCCTAAATCAAGTAGAATTTTAAAACTTAAGAAGTATTAAAGTAGAATTCTAAACCAAGTAGAATTTTAAAACTTAAGAAGTATTAAAATATTGTTCCGGCGTGGTCGGGTTGGCTTTGGGCCGGATCTTGATTGGTGACCGCATCATCTTTAGTTTTACTTTCAGATTTAGTTTGGAAGGTGTTAGAAAACCTTATACACATTGTGGAGCCCTCAGCAAATTGAGATTACTCTTTAGAAGAATTGATAACATAGCTTCCAAGAGATCTTGGCTTAAGTCTTGGTAGTGTTGGTTCCCCTTTATTTATGTTTTTCCTGTACTCTTGTTTTGTTTATATTTGCAAACTATAGTTAAACCTGTCCATGTGCAACTACATGAGCTGAAGTGTTAAACAAGATTGTATAAATCATTGGGACTTTTTCCTAATAGTTTAAGCTTAAGTTTTTAATAAAAGTGGTGACTTAATGAAGAGAAAGATACTTTCTTTGGATATTTTACTCACCAAACGTCTGTTCTTCCCCTTGCCCCAACTTTTTGGGACATATCAGATGTCCATGTTGAGGAACCTCTCAATCTTATATGTTTCCATGTGGCAGTGCACAACTGACTCCCAGTCTGATATGTTAATCTAATTTATATTGGTGGAAATAGGGACTTTGATCACCAAGAGCTGTTCCTTTCCTTGAAGAATAGTGGTACACTTGATGCATTATTATTGCAGGTAGGCAGGCACTGTGTGCCATCTGTGATCTGACTGTGATATTTTGATTTATCCTTTCTTATTATAAAATGCATAATTATGAGAGAGACAATGTACAGTTATCTATTAATATCAGGGTTACTCACTTCTCTAATTTGTTTCCAGGGTAAGGAGTATATCCTTGTGGTGAAATCAGATAACTTTGGAGCAGTGATTGACTCAAGTATCCTTGTTTTTTAGGAGATATGGTTGGTTGTACTGACATAGTGTTGATATGAAAGAACATGAATTGCAAATGGTGACCCTTTTTGTTGTTGTCCTCCTTAATAAGATGTTTAAGAGATTCTAAATCATCTTATCCAGAACAGGATTCAATACTGTATGGAGGTACAATACAGGAACTGCTACCTATTTGCTTATTTGACTCAGTGTTGTTTGTAAATATTCATGATTTTTCAGGTGATTCCCAACATTTCCTCTGATTTTGAAGGGAGCATCCTTCATTCCCATGAAGGGGAGTTTCAGGTTGGTGCCTGTATTTTTTATTTCCAAATGTTTTATCTTCATAAACCTAAACAGCCCATTATTGCAAAATTTAGCTCCATCATATTCATGGCATAGTCAATGAAAATGTTTACTATAAAGTGGTTGGTTTACTTAATTGGAGATGATTCAAATTATTCCATCTTGTCTAACAACTAGAAGAAGTAATTTGATTCCTTACTGCTCATTATCCATCTTTTCAGTGAACTTATTTTGTTCTTTTCTGAATTGCTTGTCTTATCATAGAACTGGTTAAGTACTTTACCTCTTCCCCTGATAGTTTGCAAAAATAAAATTTTCACCATGACCGATCAATCTTACTAGCTTTATAGGGTTCACCACTCTTTGCAACTTTTTTATAATCTCTTGACAAAAAATATTGTAGTAGATGTATGGGAATGGGCTTCTTGTTGAGAACTTTGTTTTCTTCATCAACCAGCAGATAAGCAACTAGTGTTAGCCCCAAATTTTGGGGTAGTAATTATTCTTAGAGACTCCATCTGAGGACAATATTGGCGACCCACTTCTCAATGGACACTTACCTGTTCTGATCACATTTACTGTTTTGTTAGAAGACAGGCATTTGAACATGCTTAACATTATATTTCTTATCGAACTGCAGACTGCTGTATTTAGGTTTACTACCAATAACTATGCTTTGGCTTGAAAAATAACCAGTGCGTAAATAATCAAGACTTGAAGGAAAAATTTCTAACAGTTTTAATTTGCATGTCTTTTATTCTCAACTTTAAATACTTTTCTTTGCCCTACATGTTGCTTTCATGGAATTTTGTGTTGAGTTCTTATCTGTCAATTATGCAAATTTCTGATACCGTATAGAATTTGGGTACTGCCTAAGATAGGTTCTTAGTTGGATGTTCATGATCATTGCCTATGAATTATACTCCAAGTTATTGTGAAAATTTTAGTTGAACATACAAAATAAATAAATGGATAAAATAGCTGCTGCCACTTTGACAACTTGAACTTCCAACCTGAAATTGTTGAAAGCACATATATAATTCAGCCATGTATTATCAGCTGAATCAAAATATTTAAAGAAAGCTCCCACTCAGATGAAATAAGATTCAACCTGAAATTGGCTAAATCCTGATTTGAGTTCAATTTTATTAGGGATCTATTAGGGTAGCTATTTCTTTGAGACCCATTGTTGAACCTAGGCAGGCTGACTGGTTCAAAAATCCTAAACATTGGTCAGATTTATGATGTATATGAGGATCAATTGAAGTTGAATACACTGTTGAGTGGATCTGTAGTCAGGACATCATTAATTAGTTCTCTACTGCACATTTGATTCTAGCCTTGACTGATATTTTTCTTCTCGTTGTATGATGCAGCTCTCAGATATTGCACAGATGCCTCAGAAACATGTATGGCCTGACTAACTTGGCCCACTCCACTTCCTTGTGTTCTTTAAATTCTTTTTCTTTTGTTAGCTGGATTTATATGCGTTGAATGATTTTCCATGAGATTATTAGTCAATTTTTATGTCATCTAACTGGTCGTCACCCTCCATGTTGGTCCCGGCTAAAAATTCAAGTCTCTGGAGAAGTTCAAACTTCTTGATACTGGTAACTTGTAAGTGAAGTGTGTCCTCTTGTTCAATTGTTCTTATATCCTAAATATACTTGAAATCTAGATCAATGCTATTTTGTACAGGTGGATGAATCTGAAGGCTGTGAAAAGGCTTTTTGAAACTGATGCACTTACTGTGGAAAGTTATCCAGTTTCAAAGGTATCATTCCTTTGCCTTTTTTTGAGGTTGCAATACTAAAAGCTTATTGAAATATGATGGTTCCAAACTTATTCTTGTTCCCAGAAAGTGAGTGATGATGAAATTCTTTTGCAAGATAGACGTGCTACTTCAGCAATGCGGGTATTTATCATTACTGTGCTTAGTCTTCTTAAATATTCTACTATCCACTGCTGATTTTATTCTCTTTTATATTTGGGCCAGTTCTTTCATCGAACCATTGGTGTCAATGTCCCGCAATCTCGTTTCCAACCACTGATGGCAACGTCAGATTTACTGCTTGTCCAGGTTAGTCAGAGAGAGAGAAAAAAAAAAGGGGGGGGGGGGGGGTTGTGTCATTTTTGTATATTATGATCATGATTTCTGATTCAAGCCTTTTCTATGTAATCGTTGCTTTCCTGCACAGTCGGATCTATATACCTATGCTGAGGGCATTTTAACCCGAAACAATGCTAGAGTAAAACCTGCCAATCCTTCTATTGAATTAGGACGTGAATTTGAGAAGGTGAGAATAACTTGCAACCTTGCAACTTACCTTTTATCAATGTGGTGTGGTTTTAATTTTCCTTTTCTTCTTCTTTCTTCTCAGCTTAGTAACTTTCGGAGTCGTTTCAAGTCAATTCCTAGCATTATTGAGCTTGATAGCTTGAAGGTGACGGGTGATGTTTGGTTTGGGGCCGGCATAACTCTTAAGGTATCATATGTTAGCTAGTATCATTTCACATTGCTTTATTAGCAGTTTTACTCATTTTATTATTTGCTATTTGGGTGAGGCATAAGCTTTTCAAGCATGATACAATACAACTTTAAGACAAACTCTCTCTGTAATTTCTCGGTTTGGCCCCTTGAGGCAGTTCTTTGTGTCTTTCTTGATTGCTTTCACTTTAAAGAAAAAAAAGAAAAAAAAGAGAGACAGGCAGATGGGTTGCACGCCCTATGATTTTTTCAATATTTTTTCATTTTCCCACCAACAAATTGCATTCAGATTGTGGAAGCTCCTTTTAACCAAAATATTTTATGGTAATATAATTTCTCGTAGAGCTCTTGAGCCACTTGTGGCTAGTTCAATTTTCTGTTATTTCTCGGGGAAATGCATCTCCTCTGGTTTAGGCACACTGCATATATTTTCAATGGCATTGATGTGCTGCATTAATGTTCTGGAAAATACATGACAACCGTGCCGTGATAGTTAACGAGGAAGGTCGATTGAAGGAATGTTATATATTCCCCATCAGTCTTCTCATTGATGCAGAATTGGGTTAAATTCAATCTTCTTGAATTGTTCTCTTACATCTTTTGTCCTTTTGTTCTTGAAGGGAAAAGTCACCATCACTGCTAAACAAGGGATGAAACTAGAAATTCCTGATGGAGTGGTACTCGAAAATAAGGTAAACTGGTTCTGTTCTGTGTTGAATTTTTCATGGTAATTTCATTGCACTTTTATTTGGTCGAATTTAACATTGATGAACTCTAATTGACTTTTTCCCGTTTCCCATTTGCAGGATGTTACTGAGCCTGGTGATATATGAGAAGGATTTTTGAAACTTTTTCTTGTATACTAGCAAGAGAATCATTGGATGCTTGTAATGCATTTAGACAAGGTGGCTGATTCAATTCTTGTCTACTAAATTTTGTATCTAAATTATCAATTAGGCACATTCTTTTTGTATGGAATTAGGACATTGCTTTATAGAGAAACCTCCTAATAAACTTCTGTTATGTGCCTCATAACATGCCTTTTGAAGGCTATTGCTGTTTGGAGAGGTGGAATTTTTTGCTTGTGTTGATGGATGCAAGAATACGGAAGATCTGTGCTGTCTTACGTTATCTTTCTGGTTGATGAATAATATGTTTTTCTCAATTACTTGGATGAACAATATATAATTTTTATATATAGTGATTCAGAAGTTGATGCATGGCTCATGATGGCTTAGATTGAATGTTATGGATAAGAATATATAGTGTTTAAGGAGGAGGAGGAGGAGGATTGGATTGTTTCTTTTTATATATATAGCCTACATAACGTAGGTAGGTATTTCTTGGAATTTAAATTTATCTTTTTTTTTTTTCTAGTTATACTTAAAAAAAATGTTTTTAATGCATATTAACCCAAAAAATACATATTTTATATAAAAAATTGATTCAAGAAAATAGATTATAATTTTGTTAAAATAAAAGAGAGGCGAGTTTATTTACAAGGCTGAGTTTTATTGGTTTTTCATTGTTATTGAAGGGGATGCAAAGTAGACAAGAGAAGATGCAATTTCATTTTTCAGCTACAATAAGAGTGAATAACATTATGAACATATGTTATACATATATATATATATATATATATTTGTTGAGAGAGAGAAATTAATGTGAAATATGGTAATCCAGCCCCAGTGTGGATAAGAGAAAAACCCCATCTTCTCTTCTTCTTCTTTCACACTCCAACTCGAAGATGGCCACCGTTTGGCTATCATCCGCCGGAGCAATCTCCTCCTCCGCCAGAAACCACCTCCACCCTCCGCCACCCTCCTCCGCCAGAAACCACCTCCACCCTCCGCCACCATCTCTCCTCCTCCTGCCTCGCTCTCGCCGCACCTTCTCTCTGCATTCTTCCTCTTCCTCCCTCTTCGGCTTCACCACTAAACTCGCCAGGCCAGCCAAAATCAGCCCATTTTCCGCCACAATTTCCATGTCCATGGAGGCCGGTGTCGGCGTCATGGGCACCAAGCTGGGCATGATGACCTACTTCGAGACCGACGGCACCGTCGTCCCCGTCACCGTGGTGGGTTTCAAAGAGGGTAACATTGTGACCCAGGTCAAGACCGAGGCAACCGACGGCTACAACTCCGTTCAGGTCGGCTACCGGCGGGTCCGGGACCGGAAACTCACGAAGCCCGAGATGGGTCATCTCCAGAAGTCCGGCATTATCCCCTTGCGCCACCTCCAGGAGTTTCGATTGACGGCGGTGGACGGGTTCGAGCCCAACCAGCGGCTTGTCTTCGAGGAGCTGTTCAAGGAAGGAGACTTGGTTGATGTTTCCGGCACCACCATTGGCAAGGGCTTCCAAGGTCTGCTCTTTTTGCTTTCTACTTAGGAATTCAGAATATCAATCTTGTATTGCTATTGCTGCCGAATTAAATGTGCGCCTTGGAATCGTTCCTTTTTGATACATTACAATTGATCAGTATATCTTCATTCACCGCCAGCTCATGAAACTTTCCCATGGGAAAGTGTGTTGGAACTCTATCTCATCCTTCCCTCATTAGATGATTACATCAGGAAGGGCATCCAACATAAAATTTTGCCACAATATTCTTTTACATGGATTTGTAGTATCAATTTGACTTTTGAAAGTCCATTGACATTATGAATATCATGCCACCGACCCCAACTTGGTTAGAATAAGGTACAGTTGATTTTGATGATGATATCTTGAGAAAACTAGTTATACTTCTCATGTAGTCCATCTTGTTACTAAAATTTACATAATTGGTTATTGTCTCTCTGATTTGAGATCTAATTCTAATTATAAATATAGCTCTTTCCTTAGTGTGGAATCTTCTTTTCTGGTTTTTTTGATCTTCCTTTTAGGTGGTATCAAAAGACACAACTTTAAAAGAGGTCTTATGACTCATGGATCTAAAAGTCATAGAGCTCTTGGATCAATTGGTGCTGGGACAACTCCAGGGCGTGTTTATAAGGGTAAGAAGATGCCAGGAAGAATGGGAGGAACAAAGAGAAAGATCAGAAAGCTAAAGATCGTCAAAATTGATAATGATCTGCGTGTTGTGATGATCAAAGGAGCTGTTCCTGGTAAGCCAGGAAATCTTCTCCGCATAGCACCAGCAAAGATTGTTGGGAAGAATATTCCTAAAAGTTAGTCTGTGATTTTTTGGGTTGTATCCCTTTGTCTTTTGCACGATTGGTGATATATATTTACCTTTTGGTTAAACATGGTCTCCTCTTTAGTAATAGCTACTTAGATAGATCTGCGAGTTGATTCTTCTTTATGTTCAAAAAGATGCAGCTGTCTTTATGTTATGCCTTTTCTAAAGAATAATGATGTTGGTATGCTTGAGGCCTTTTAACTCAAATTAAGGGCCTTTGTCCTTATGGCACAATTGGATCTTGGCCTACAGTGCAGCAGTGGCATTTAACTGGAAACCTAGGTGTACAGACTGGGCATCAGAGTGCAATGAGCATCTGAGATACTGATCAGCTTTCATTTCTGATCACTGAATTCAAGTCAAGCTTCACGACCAGTTATCTTTTGGTCAGGTCATGTTAACTTTGTTGCATCTAATTGGTTGAACACAACGGGCATTGCTATCTTTCCTTGACTGGAATAGCAAATGAGTTCTTGATTTTTGAAATAAAAGTACTTCAGTACGCTGGTTGTCCTATAGACTATACATTATTCTGGTTGCTGTTTTCACTATATTGATTTTGTATGCATGTCTGGTCTGCCGTTCTGCTTGCTTATGTATAAAATATCTTTGAGTTTCAGAAACTTTTGCAGTATAGAGGTGTTTGTATGGCTTCTTCTTGAGCCTCTGTAAAGTATTCATGCAAATTACATTATAAACTCTGAACGCATGCATTGTTAGTGACTGAGTTACCTAATTCAGTGTTCAGTTGGCCTTCTTTTTGGTTATCTCATAACTAATCTTAGTTTGTTTTATGTGTTCTCTTTTTTCTTCCTCCTGATTTTTGGAAGCCAGTGAAAGTTGGAAAGGATTATGACTTGTGTGCACATGTGCAGAGGTGTTTCGCGTATATATTAATATTATGTTGATCTGACAAATATTCCTGTTTAAAATTTGTGTCATGACCTGTTTCATATACACTTATTATTGCACGCATGCATGCATCTCTAGTACCCTGACGTTCTGCTAAAGAGAGAATTATCTGGAACTGAAAGCAGTGATTTTTCCTGAGTCAATTTCAGAATTTCGTTTTGTGCATTTCTTTGGACTACACTTATTCTGCAAGATGTCAATTTCTGTTTTAGTTTTGACTTTTGAATCTTCATGCATCTACATGACAACACTTGGTTCACTTGTTTTTGAGAATTCAAGTAGTAGAGTCTTTTGATTGCGCTAATTCTCCAAGGAGTCTACTTTTTGCCTTTGAGTCTTAACTAATCTTCATGATGAGATGTGCTTTCAACCATTCATTTTGAGTAATTAACCTACTACTACTACATTTTGCAGTTTTTACTGCTAGTTACCTTTGTTCTTGAAGAAACAGAAGCAGAAAAAAAAAAAAAACATAAGGCTTGTGATGATGATGATGATCAAATACCCCCCTCCCCCCCCCCCCCCCCCAAAAAAAAAAAAAACAAAAAAATTCCACCTTGGAAATGTGAAATTGGGAGACCCAGACAAAAACTAAAAAAAATAAAAATAAAAGATAGCAATAGGTTCTTCCAGTTTCAGCTCCAGAATGATTAACCTATACTTGATTGCAGGAGATAGCAGTGATAGTAATATCATATTACCCACCATATGTTAGGAGTTGGAAGAGTTTTGGCTATTTGGATATAATTAAAAATCTGTTAAGTGTCTTTTTACAGGTAAGTGAAACAAATCTATTACTGTATAAACAAACACACTCCTACATGTACATATGGTTTCCTTGCTGCAGTGTTTAAAGGATGGAACTCTTAGGTTCTGCAGTCGGCATGTAAATATTCTTAATCTGTCAGTTGCCAATGCCGCTTGGAAGATCAGTCAGTTTCTTTGCGGTTGGTTCTCTCATGGCTCTGGGTTCAATGATTTACTAGAGATCAAGAGATTAAGATCTAACTCTGAAAATGTTGAGAACTGATAAGTTTTGGCATAGCAGAGGTATGCTCTGAGGCCTTATATTGTTATATTATTCTTTTCAATGACTATTTTTCTACTAGATTGGTTTTGTTCCATTCTTCCTACTCATAATATTGCCTTTAACTTCAAAAATCCATTCTATTTATTAAAGTATGTTATCTAGTTCTAAAAGTTCGATTTGAGTTGGAGTCCTCAGAGTCAGAGATACAATACTGTTCTATGCACAGAACAAATATCAACAAATGCCTCAAGCTAGGAGAATTATTTCATTTTGTTCCACCATGGAAATCCGGAAGTTCAAAAGGTGTGACCCCTTCTGTTGACCCCCTTTATATGACTGTTTTAATGTGTCCACAATCTTGTCCTGGAAGGATAAAATGAAACAGTAGGCTATTCTTTTCATGAATGATCAAGCCAAAATTTTGGGTAGCCACAAGAGGTATTCTTCCTTAGCCATCTTTTACACTTAAAAATGATTTATTCTCCGAAGTCACATCCACTGCCCCATATCACTTCTCTATACTCCTTTGCAGGCCTAACCTCTCTTCCCAAGTGACCACATCTCTCTGGCCTCGAAGCATTGTTCTTCTCTCATTGCAGAAATCATCTTTGTCCAAGGATGAAGCATCATTCTGAGGCCCCGCTGAACTCGTTGTCTTTCCAGGATTGTCTCCAGCTTATGAGGGTGCTAGAACAAGGCTAACCTCTGCAATCAAATGTCATAATATTGGTGTGTGACCTCATTTCATGTCTCTGGGCTGGTGTTGAATTACCTGACCTCCCGTGGATCTTTATTGCTGCCATACTCTCCTGCCCTTCAACATTTGCAAGTACTTTGGTGCAGATTGTGCAAAGATTATGCAAACTCCAACCAATTCCAGTCAATTTATGTATCAATCAAATACACCAAAGGGGATGGAGTATACAATTCAGAAGCATTTTCAGCAGTTTGGTGTTGTTTCACTTGTCATATGGGTTCTGCTTGCTTCATCTCTTACATCAACTTTCACTTTTTCTTGTCCTGATCATTTGGTTCCAAAAAAGAACAAGAAAATTTAGCCGCGATGATGGTAACATTTCCAGATTTAGGTATCCTCGGACAACTTGAGTCATTATTATAGGACAGTGTATGTACAAATCTTTGGTTTTCATCTGCAGGGATTCATGCAAAAGAAAGCAACCAGAAAAGTTTCATTTAGCTTCAAAGGAGGATAAAAGATAAATATCCTGTGACTGAATGCTAGCTTGAAAATGTGATTTCAAACTACTGTTTCAGCTTGAAGAGCTTCGGGTTAAGTATCTTCATCTCGTGTCTACTAGTTCAGGACTGATTCTGGAAATCAACTTTGATTTCCATTTAGTTTTTGCATCACTACGAGTTCCTTAATCCTATCCAAATCTATACTTGCATTACGAATTCTAGGTAAATTTTACATGGTTAGCAGCACAGTCAACTCATAAAAACTGCTAGAACAAGCTGCATCAAAGCCCTGTTTCATCAGCAGCTCACAGGAAATTATACAGAATGAAGAAGAGCACAACAAAAAGCAATGTTCCCAATCCAAACCCTTCACCATCGTAGCCAGAGCCATCGCCCCGCAGAGCCTGGGAACCGCAAAGGTTCAGCGTCGGGAAGAACACGGTGAGGAAATGTATCAGCAGCAACAACACAACCAGAAGAAACAGCACAATGAAGTTGATGCCACCTTCATCATCTCCCCCAAATAGCTCAATCAGAGGCTGAACAGTTTCAGCCAGCGATAGCATGAAGGGGCCGAAGACGACCAGGCTAAGGACCCCCACCATTAGAAGAGGAACCAGTGGCGATGGCCCTCTGCTTCTCATCTTCTTTGTTTTCTGGTAATGGTGGAAGAATTTAGGAGAGTAATTTACATATTGTGGTGTTGGTTGGAGGGGGCAGTGACTAAAGCAAGATTGGTGCTTTCACTTTGGACATACTGCTGAGTAGTTGATCCATAGCAACAACTTTTAAGCCCAAACAAAACCAACTTTGTTAAAATAATTGTAATGTCTATGAGTTGTTTTCTGAGCATTTGAACTGTTGTGCTTGTGGTTTATTGGGTTTGGAATAATCTTGTTTTTATGAAACGGTAATGGCGACCTTATTCATATATTTTAAGAAGATTTGAACATAGAGAATGTAGGAAATTTGTCACAAATCTGTGTCAATAAAAGGAAAGTTTGTCCTGAAATTTTGGAGTACCCCCCCCCCCAAAAAAAAGATCTTGAATTGAATAAAAAATCATGATTGGATTCTAAGGGGAAATCCAAAGCTGGGATTGAATGCAATTATGCAAAATGAACTAACCCCTTACAGTATTTTCATAAATTTTACAGATTTTGATTAACACTTGCATGCCCATGTACATGTTTAAGATACTCAATAGTGAAGGCTTTCATAATATATGTTAGAAAAATATGGCATACAAACACATAGGGTTTTAGGATCTAAAAGTGGAAGTGATTGATTTGTTTACTTTGTAAATAAAAGTTTTACTGTGGCACGCATTATTGTAAGAGTAATAATTACGATCAAAACTTAAGAATTAAAATAATCTTTCTAAATAGAGTATAGAAAGAAAATTTTAAAAATATCAAAAATTATGTCCATATTGCAAAATTACAAAGAAGAGAAGCCATATCTATAGATATTGGATTATTTTTTAATTACTTCATATAAAAAATCTAATTATTTGGCAATTTCCAATCCCCACACATTCTTATGTACAAGGCAGCAAATCTCCCATATTCATCATCTACTAAGTTGTGGATTTTGTCTGAATCCACGTGGTGGATGAATCAGACTCAAAGATATAATAAAATGAAATCTCTAAATATAATGTAAGATATTATGAATAAAAAGAGGGGTAAAATTAATGAATAGCCACTTAACTTAAAGTTGTAATTATTTGCTCATTTAACTTTAAATTGTAACCATTTACTCACTTAACTTTACTTATCGTTAACCATCCATCACTCGTTATAACTCTGTTAAATATTATAAACGAAAAATATTAACGGAATCTAACGTGACTAACGGAATCTAACGTGGCAAAAGTAAATTTAACAAACACTCATTGAACTTTAAAAATATAACTAATTACTCACTAAATTTTGCTCAGTGTTAACCACCTATCACCCCGTTACATCACCATTTGATCTTGAAAAACACCCGTTACATCACCGTTTAATCTTGAAACATATTAAAAAAAATTTATATGCTTTTAAGATCACTTACTTTTCAAATCAAAAGTCCAAAATTAAATTAATAATTTAAATTAAAAAAATTATTGATACAAATCAAAAGTAAACAAAAAATCAATTTAAATTTTTTTATCTTCATTACGAACAACAAAATTCACAAAAAAAAGTATTCAATAATGAGATCAAGAGCCAAAAACTAATTACAAAAATCGTATTTGTAAGAAAATGATATCATATGCATTTTTTTATATAGAAGAAATACGATTTTTGTAATTAATTTTTGGCTCTTGGTCTCATTATTGAATATTTTTTTTTGTGAATTTCGTTATTCGTAATGGAGGTAAAAAAAATTAAATAGATTTTTTTTTTTTACTTTTGATTTGCTTCAATAATTTTTTAAATTTAAATTATTAGTTTAGTTTTTGACTTTTGGTTTGAAAAGTAAGTGATCTTAAATGCATATAAAATTTTTTAATATATTTCAAGATCAAACGGTGATGTAACCAGTGTTTTTCAAGATCAAATGGTGATATAACGGGGTAATAAATGGTTAACGTTGAGCAAAATTCAGTGAGTAATTAGTTACATTTTTAAAGTTCAGTGAGTGTTTGTTAAATTTACTTTTGCCACGTCAGATTCCGTTAGTATTTTCCGTTTATAATATTTAACGGAATTATAAAGAGTGATGGATGGTTAACGATAAGTAAAGTTGAGTGAGTAAATGGTTACAATTTAAAGTTGAGTGAGCAAATAATTACAACTTTAAAGTTCAGTGACTATTTATTAATTTTACCCATAAAAAGAGACACAACGATATAATAAAAAAAATTATTTAAAAATTTTATATTTATAAATAAATATATTGGGATATAATTAGTTTATCAAAAATACTATTTTACCTTATTATCTTTAACTTTTTTACATCATACTTTGTAAATTATGGGTACATATATATTAATTTTAAGTTCTAATCTCTTGTTTGGCACATGATGTACTGAAGGGAAATAAAAAAAAAAAAAAAAAGCCAAAGTGTGGCAAGGCAAGGTTGTCGACTGTTGCCTACTGCCTCCTTCATGAGACATTTTTGTTTTCTAGATCACATGTCTCATGTATAAAAACTTATTATTTCAGCAGTCTAAAACCCTAAACCAACAACAAATGGTAGTGTTGTCATGTAACAAAATGGGACTCCAAAATGAGAATGAAAGCAATATACAATCACCATCACAAGAATAATATTATGGAAAAAGGTTCAAATCGACCACCAACTTTTTCACTTAGGATAATTAAGTCTAAAATAAAGTTTTAGTCCAAATAAAGCCAAATCTTTTATTTATTGACCAAAAAAAATCTAATTTTTGCTTGCTACCATGCGTTACTCACACGCTCTAAATGCAATGTATAAGAGGGGAAGAAGAACCCTTGTCAACCTATTTGTCAAAAGAGTCGACCATTTTTAGTCTTAGAGTAGAAACAATCAATCGTCCTTATGAAATGTCGATAGGGCATTTTCACATTGTAATTTTTGTGTAAACTCAAAAAATGTCGATCGCTATTGTAACATGTTAAAAGTTTCTCAAAATTGTTAACCTATTTGATAAAATAGTTGATCATTTACACGAAATTGTTGACACAAAACAAAATCTTTTTATTGAATTTTTAAAGAAACCAACCATTTTTCTAAAGATGTCAAAATTTTTCCCTAAGTCATAAAATTCTTGATGGAATCATTCAATTGATTTGAAAAATTACCACAGTTTCTACCTCATTTCAAGCAAAACCAACAATCACAAATATAATCCATGAACACAATAAATAGAAAATCAATACATAAACCCTTCACCTATATTTGCTACATTAATATTTTTCATATCGCACTATCAATACTTAACACGCTCCTTGTAGTTGAAGTCAGATTGATTGGCAATACTTAGCACACCTTTCATAGTTGAAATCAGACTGATTGTTATTGCAACGTCGTCTTGATGTAGTGGAAACACTTCAAGTCAATCTCCCCGATGGTCCATCAATTATGTAATCTTTGATTTTAAATGGAATATGAGAGAAGTTAAGGCTTTTGTTTGGATGAAAGATGACTTTTCTTTTCTTTATCTTTTTTTTCCTAAGGTTAGCAACATGTATAAGCTATGCATAAAAATAGGTAAAAAAAAAAAAGATTTATTTAACCTGTAAATAAAAGGTTTGGCTCTATTTAGCCCATAACTTAATTTTGGACTCAATTGACCTAAATGAAAAGGTTGAAGGGCAATTTGAACCTTTGAAACACCTAGATAACCTGAATTATATATGGAGGCATCTGTAACATGATCTTTTATATTGATAACCCTGAATCATGAATGCCTGAGAGAACTGAAACAGATGATCCAGCCCTGCATTTTCAGATATTACTGCAGAGCAAATGGAAGAATTGACAACACCTAGCCTAGAGGGAAACAAACGGTCACCATCATCTATGTGTTAAAGACACCATTTTCATGTGAGATTGCCCAAATAATACCATCAAAAAGTAGGTCAATAAGCCTGGCATTCATACCCATTCAGAAGAGGGGAGAGGGGAGGTGGGGCTGAAGACAAATAAACAAGAATTTTCTGCTGTACAAGTCAGCACTGTGCTATCTAACGCCTGGCCAAACTGCATCGGTTAACCTGTACTACTAGTATCCAGCTACTAACTACAACACTAAATGTGAAAGAAGCCACAGATAGCCCGATTTCAGCATCCACATATTCTCGTTCATAATGGTCTCTGTGCTCATGGCGCAGCGTTGTTGTAGCGGAGATGTTGCTCATAGAAGTTGATCAACTGATACCATAGAGAAGAAATGGTTACAAAGAAAACCTCATTAGCGAGAACATATGCGAGGAGCATCAACTGTCAGACAATTAATACAAAGAGAATAAACATAACAAGTGGGACTAGGGAAGAAAAGCCCCCAGCCCATGGAACCACTTGCGAAAGGCCTTCGAATTCCAGATGAGATCGGGCTGAGTGGGCAATACTCCAACAGAATCCCAACAGTATAACATTCCAAACAGACTGGTTAGCACTAGTCTTTTTTTTTTTTTTGGTCACCTGATCAACCACATAAAAAGTAATAACATTCCGAAAAATTCCTCTTTTTTCTTTTTCCTTGGGCAGGATGGCCACAATACTAATCTTGTAGGAGTACTAAAAGTTCTGGAGGAAAAGGAAAATAAATGTTCTTATGTGCATGTAAAAAAGGTATGCACATAAATTATTTCTTTTTTTTTATTTTCTTTTTTTATTGAAAAATCTTAATTCCAAACTATAACATCTCGCATCGAACGATAGGAAGGATCGGAACAATTTATCCTGATGGGCTTACGCAAACTTCCCAGGGGTCACTCATTCTTGGATTGCCCCGGGTCAAACACACTTAACCCTGGAGTTTTTTGTCTACATTCAGTCCAAAAGATATCCAGTTGGTGTTATTTTCTTTCTTATACTATCCTCGATATATACTAACTTTTATGGGCTCTCGAGATATTACAATCTCCCCCCTTAAGCACATGACATCCCCATCATGCGACCTTACAATTGGTCCCAGACCTTCTCCTCTTTGGAGGTTGCCATCCTAGAAGCCTGCCAAGAGCCGCTCCTTGATCAGGCCTCGCCCCCCGGCACCACTCCCCACCCTCATTGGACCGTTTTTTCCAAGGGTCGGCTCTGATACCACCTGTAACATCCTGCATCGAGCGATAGGAAAAACCGGAACAACTTACCAGATGAGCTTACGCAAACTTCCTAGGGGGTCACCCATCCTTGGATTTCCCCAGGTCAAACACACTTAATCTTGGAGTTCTTTGTCTGCATTCAGCTCAAAAGGTATCCAAGTGGTGTTATTTCCTTTCTTACACTATCCTCGATACGTACTAACTTTTATGGGCTCTCGGGATATTACACAAACAGATGATAAATGCCCAGTGCTAAAATGAGTTATCAAAATACAACAATAAAATCATTAAGAGAGCTAAAAAAAAAAGCTAGCACATGAATGAGCACTTAATGTTCTCTGGCATAAAAGAATATAAGCAAAGCTTTAGTACAAGCACCAAGTCTATTATGTACTCGATGAAATAAGAAAAGAAAGAACATACATATAAACTCCCATGTTTGGACCAAAAATCAGATAGGTGTAATCCAACTAATTTACACAAAATTCTTACCAGAAAAAGAAAGAAAGAAAGAAAGAAACACAAAATTTGGTGCATAAGCATTATATTCCTAGATGAAATATATAAAACTTACAAAGTCAACACAACAAACCAAATATGTATAACTTGATTTTGTAGGCAGTCAAATGTCTAAAGGCTAGTAAACTAAAATGCAAAACATGAGACTCTTAACCTTGACATGAATATCCTGTGTCCTGACAAACCTCAGCACACACCAATTTTTTTCCTTTTTCATTTTTCTCCTGTTCTCCAGAAAAAAGTGCTCTCTCAAGCACTGAATCACTATCTTGATAAGAAAAAAGATTGCTGGCTCCTTATCCAGATCTAACATAAAACTGAGTGCATACTACTAGCAGAATAAATTACCTTGATTAAAACAAATACATGGGGGTAGGACGGAATTGTTTCTAATATTAAGTGTTTAGTCATGCACTTCAACGAGTATATTGCCATAAATAATTTTGCAGCAAGCAATTACCAGTACAGTTCTTAGTCTCCAACACTTAGAGGATATTATGATATATACATATGGGATTCCAACCTTCTATGGTTTGGTTTTTTTTTTTCCACTGAGACCCACCATTATTTTTGTCCTTGAAGGTCTCTGTTATATACCTTTTTGGCTCAGACATCTGCTCTGTTAATCTTAAGCACAAACTAATTAAAGTCAAATTAAATTGAATTTAACCATCTTTCTGTAATTACAAAAGAATAATAATAATAATAATAAATCCAAGAATAGAACAGTGATGGATCTAGGACCACTGGAACCGTTCTGATGGTTCCAGACAAAAAAAAAAACCTGAAAATTTTGCCTCTTGCATCAATAATAGAATATGTATGATATTCTCCTTCCACCACAAGAGATCTTCAATATTCTCACCATCTTATTGTTTTGCAACCAAATAAGGATACTGGATTGAATAATAACTCACCGCAACAAAGCAAACAGAAACAACCAGTTACAGATGATTATGGTGAAAACTTTGTTGTTTCACTGATGGAGGTAGCTAGACAACCAGTAGAAGACATATCGCCTGAATGGACCAGATTGGGAGTGAGCTTTTGTCACCAGAAAAGATGCTTCTAGAAAGAAGAAGATTTTGATGGAGGAGGTGATGCACGACCAGATTGCTACCAAGCAGGAGACTCCCAAGTCTTGCTGGAAATTATTCTTCCTCAAAGAACAAGCCATGATGAAACATTGTGTTGGAGAAGATAATAAAATCACTTACCAGTAACAGAGGAGAAAGCTGATATGAAATGGAAGCATGGCTGGTTCCCTTGTCGATGTTCTGTTCTGTTTGTTTTTTGCTTCATTTTGGTTAAATTTAATTAATTCGATTTTAACTGATGCCTATGTGCTTAAAACTAACAAATGAGGTGTCTGAGCAAAAAGGACAAATCACAAAGAAGACAAAAATAAACCACAAAAGGTCTTCATGCAAATGACCCAAACTACAAGGGTTCTATGGTCAATTTACCATACAACTTGAGTCATTATTATAGGACGGTGTATGTACTTTCATCTGCAGGGATTCATGCAAAAGAAAGCAACCAGAAAAGTTTAAATTATTTAGCTTCAAAGGAGGATAAAAGGTAAATATCCTGTGACTGAATGCAAGCTTGAAAATGTGATTTCAAACTACTATTTCAGCTTGTAGAGCTTCGGGTTAAGTATCTTCATCTCGTGTTTTTGATCTACTAGTTCAGGACTGATTCTGGAAATCAACTTTGATCTCCATTTAGTTTTTGCATCACTACGAGTTCCTTAAAATTACAGTTCTTTCATCCTATCCAAATCCATACTTGCATTACGAATTCTAGGTAAATTTTACATGGTTAGCAGCACAGTCAACTCACAAAAACTGCTAGAACAAGCTGCATCAAAGCCCTGTTTCTGTTAGTATTTTATGGACTTCTTAAAGCTGTATTTTATTGATATGATAGTACTTATTTATATAACTTATTTAAAATAGAAAAAAAACATAAAAAGTGTAGTCAAATCTGTTGCACGTTACATAATAGAGACTTCCTAAAAAATAGTTGAAGACAAAATCAAGCCTAACAGACTTTTGACAACTTCAATTCCATGTCAGCAACTCTTGAGACATGTCATTCAACACTCCTCCTTAGCTCGGGAGATATAGACTCAAATTTTTAATTTTGGCATATCTTAGATATAAGCATATGAACATTTTATGGTTTATGGTTATGAGACATAAGTATGGTTATGGGGCATGGGGCATAGACATGAATATGATTTCGACTAGAGTTAAAATAACTCCTCCTCATCCGGTTGGCTATTCATCATTGTTGCTTTGGCTTTATTTTGTTGTTGATTTTTGCATACCTTCTCCATATGACCCAATTAACCACATTTATTGCATTTGACATCTGATCTCCACCAACATTTATTCTTTGGATGATTTGTCTTTTTACAGTAAGGACAAGTATGATGATTTTCACCATTGTTCTTCATAGACTTTGCTTGAAAAACCCCTTTAACATATCCTTCTTTCCTCATCAATCTTTTTTGTTCTTGAGCCTGTAAAGCA
This sequence comes from Diospyros lotus, assembly GCF_014633365.1. Taxonomy (NCBI): domain Eukaryota; kingdom Viridiplantae; phylum Streptophyta; class Magnoliopsida; order Ericales; family Ebenaceae; genus Diospyros; species Diospyros lotus. The sequence goes on from NC_068342.1 coordinate 9,321,766, forward strand.
TTAATTAACTCTGTCAAGGAAATGCTTGACAAATCTTTAGCATTTTCTGGAGAAGAGATGGTAGCTTCATACCCCTCTGGAAGTGTAACAAGTATTTTTTCAATGATTCTTTGATTAGGAAAATCCTTACCTAACAACCTCACTTTATTAGCAAGACAAAAAGTGTAACATCCCACGTTCTCGGGCATGTCATAACTTAAGAAATTTGATATATATATATATATATATATAGCAACATAATGTAACTTCCAAAATTTCTACCCATCTATCTAGCATGGAAAAACATTATATATCAAATAAGATAGACTAGGCATTCATAAATAGCGGAAGCAAAGATCAAACCTAACATCTCAACATTGGTCATAGATTAGTTTTTACACCATGGACTTTCAAAACGTTCAGAGTTCAAGTAGTAGAAACTTAAATAAATAATTTTCATAATCAATTACATTATGCACTTAACAAATGCCGTCACATGCATCTTCCGTATCTGCATCTACCACAACAACATCTAAGACGTTTGAATATTTCAGAGGCAAAGTCCAAATTAGATGATGAATCATCTAAGTAAGGGAACAATAAACATATCTTGTGCATGGATGCAATTATGCAAAATGTCTTATTTCTTTTCTTAGTTTGAGTCGACCGCACCCAACTGTGCTCCCCATTTCTACAACCTCCTTACCAGGCCGAGGTGTATGGGTACACCCATGGTAGAGCAGCAGTGCCAATCCACAATCCCAAACCTTCATGCAATGTATAATCAATAATATCATCGTGAACATATACACATTTTATCACAATATGTAAATGCAATCTACATGATCTATTCATGTTAATACATGATAAGATGTTAAAATCATTTACATTAAATTTGAGTTTGGTAATTAAATTCAGTTGAGAAGTACCCCTTACCTTTTACAAAGTTTAAAAAATCTTGAAAAGCGTGTACCACCTTGATTTTCGTGCCAAATCTCAAAAATAGTACCAACTACTTCACCTCAAGTCCTAAAGCACCTTATCCAAGATATTTATTTAAATAATCATCAAAACCTATTTTTTCATAATTTTCTTACCTTTTTCTCCAATTTTTTTCCCTAGTATTTCAAAATAAATGCCTAGATCAATATTTTTCCAAATATTTTTACATGAAAATTCCTAAAATTAAATTTGGAAAATATTAAAAAAAAAATTGAAAAAACTTGATTGGCCATGCACCCACACGCACTAGGGCGAGTGGCTACGCGTGAAAGTTGGAGCGTGAGCTTCACGCGCTGGTCATTTTCTCCGACGCTGGTACACTGGCGATGCTCAACTCCTACACTGGTCGATTCCTCTCCCTTAGTCGATCCAGATAGCATGCTTGGTTGCCCGAAAGAAGCACCGAAGATGCCTTAACCGAAGCTTCAAACTCTCGGCCAGACCACCGGCTTCCACTTTCCGACGACTCCTCAAAACCTTATCAAATGCACACGAAAACTCTCCATTTTTTCCAGAATTGATCCTCACTAACACAAAAACAAAATTCCTCTATTACTTGGTCTCGATTCGCTCCCAATCATGCCCGATTTCGAGCTTAAATTAAGAAATTTTTCAGCCACCATGGATCCCTTTTTATACACCGAATCGAGTCACAAAACGACTAATTTCTCATAACCCAATGCCACTAATGTCTCCACTTACCCTATATCCGTCCAAAACCCACCGAAAGCAACCCCAAATTCTCGATTTAAGTGACCAACTTTTCGGCCGAAAAGTTTGGCCATTTTCGACCATGCCAAGACCGATTATTGGCCAAGATCAGTCCTAGGGCCTTGCCCCGAGGTCCCTTGCCACTTTCTCAGGCCTCCCATGGCCGAATTTAGTGATGGGATGGAGCTTGGTCGGCCATGGCTTTCAAGCTCTTTTGAGAAGTTACACTATCACCTCCTCTCATTTTTTATTTGCATTTTGGCCCCTTTCCACAAGGCCCATGGGTTTTCCAATATTTTTTATGAGACCCTCATGTTTTAAATTTCTCGTTTGACCCCTGAGGTTCCAGGAAGCAAGTCATTTCGACCTCCCTCGGGTAATTTTAAAAATTACACTTTGGCCCGGACTTATGTTTTGCTTGCAAAATCTCTCTTGTTTTACCCCGAAACCCCATAAGCGTTGTTTATTAGGCCCAATTTGACTCTATTAAGAGTTTCATTAACTTTTTAGAAGCCTCCTACGACGACTCAATTTTTCTGTCTGATTTGAAGCTGTATCGAAAATCATTTCAAATCTGACTTTTCTCGGCACTAAAAATCTTATTTTAATATGCTTGCTACGAATATTTCTTTCCTTTAAAACATGTACGTTCTGGGTTACTCCCTTCTATCGATTCGGCTATTTTGTACTCTTAAACTGTCTCCTAGATTCCATTATTGCCACCAAATATGTTATATTTCATGAAATAATTATATATTTATTCATTTTTTACTCGGGACATTACATTCTCCCCACCTTACAAAAATTTCGTCCTCTAAATTTGCTCACTTACATCCATTCTACCTACTGATTCTTCGAACAAAAATGGAAAGTTACTTCTCATATCCACTTCTCGTTCCCACGTTAACTCCTTGCTTACTAGATTCCTCCACAGCACTTGAACTAGTGGAATTGACTTGTTCCTCTTAACTTGATCTTTTCAATTCAAATTTTTGACTGGTTTCTTGAGATAAAAGAGATTCTCCTATACTTCAGCGACTTCTGTTGGCATTACTTGAGATGGATCTGGCTCATACTTCAGGAGCTGCGATACGTGAAACACATCGTGTAGATTGGATAAGGTCATGGGCAAAGCGAGTCGATAAGCCACCGGCCCAATTCTTTCTATGATGTCGTATGATCCAATATATCGGGGACCTAACTTATTCTTCTTGTGGCTCCGAGTTGTCATCCTTAGAGGGGATAACTTTAAGTATACTTTGTCGCCGACTTGAAATTCTAAGTCTCTTTGTCTGACATTAGCATAAGACTTTTGACGGCTTTGAGCCTCTCTGATTCTGTCTTGAATGGTCTTTATCTTTTCGGTAGTTATTTGAACTATCTCGGAACCTAATACTTGTCGTTCTCCAACTTTAGTCCAGCATACCAAGGATCTACACTTGCCTCCACATAACGCTTCATAGGGAGCCATACCAATACTATTGTGATGGCTATTATTATAGATGAACTCCACTAATGGCAGTTGTTTTTCCCAACTTCTGGAAAAATGTAGAGCACATGTTATCAATATATCTTCTAAAGTTTGAATGGTTCTTTTTGATTGACCATCACTTTGGGGATGATAAGTCGTACTTAGCCTAAGCTGAGTGACTAAGCACTTTTGCAGACTACCCCAAAACCTTGAGGTGAACCTCAGATCACGGTCTGAGACAATGCTTACTGGTACGCCATGAAGTATAACAATTTCGTTGACGTATTGTTGGGCTAGCTTATTTATAGGTTGACTTACCTTCATAGCCAAAAAAAGAGCAGACTTGGTTAGTCTGTCTACAATCACTCATGTAGCATCATTTCCTTTGGGGCTTCTTAGTAAACCTGCCACGAAATCCATGGTGATGTGTTCCCATTTTCATTCTGGAATTTCTAATGGTTGTAAACTTTCGCGCGGTCTTTGATGCTCGATTTTAACCCTCTAACATATATCACATTGCCCAACGTATCTTACAATGCTCTTCTTCATTCCAGGCCACCAATACACGGTCTTTAAGTCTCTATACATCTTGGTACTTCCTGGGTGAATCGAATATCTAGATCGATGGGCTTCTTTTAAAATTGTTTCTCTTAGTTCCTTCATTCGTGGAACATATATTATTCCCTAAAATATGAGTATGTTGTCTCTTAATTCAAATTTTGAGGTCTTTACTTGGCCTTGCTAGTTAACCCATAATTTTACTCTGTGATCTTCAATGAGAGCTTGTCGTATATGTTCTATTATTTCTGACTGGACGGTGAGACTGGCTACGTAGGCTGAATTTCCTTTCGGAGCAACTCCTACTATCATTAGACTGAAAGCTTCAACAAACTCCCATTCGGACACCATCATTCTAACCATACACACCGGTTCCTTCTACTTAGGGCATCGGCCACTACGTTGGCTTTACCCGAATGATACTAAATGATACAATCATAATCCTTTAGGAATTCCATCCATCGACGTTGTCTCATGTTGAGATCTTTCTGGGAGAATATATATTTTAAACTCTTATGATCGGTGAAGATTTCAAATTTCTCGCCATATAAGTAGTGTCTCCAAACTTTCAAGGCGAACATTGCAACAACTAATTCTAAATCATGAGTCGGGTAGTTTTGTCCATGCCTTTTCAGTTGCTGAGACCCATAGGTGATTACTTTTTCGTACTGTATTAGCACGTATCCCAATCCATTCTTTATGGCGTCAGTGTACACCTTATAACCTCCAAACCCATTTAGCATGGCTAGAACTGGAGCGATTGTGAGTTTTTCTTTGAGCGTCTGAAAACTCCTTTCACATTACTCGTTCCTTTCAAACTTCACACCTTTTTGAGTTAGTTTCGTAAGGGGTGAGGCTATCTTCGAGAACCCCTCTATGAACTTTCTATAATACCCAGCCAACCCAAGGAAACTTTTGATTTCGATAACGATACTGGGCTGGTTCCATTTCCTTACTGTCGATACCTTTGTTGGGTCAACGGATATTCCTTCAGCTGATATGACATGCCATAAGAAAGCCAATTAACTTAGCCAAAATTCACACTTGGTAAACTTGGCGTACAACTTATGTTCTCTCAACGTTTGTAGTATAATCCTTAGGTTGTTTTCGAGTTCTTCCTCAGAAGATGAGTAAACCAAAATGTCGTCTATGAATACTATTACAAATTTGTCCAAATATGGCTTAAAAACTTGGTTCATCATGTCCATGAATGTCGCTGGTGCGTTAGTCAATCCTAATGGCATGACTAAGAATTCGTAATGACCATATCGAGATCAAAATGTTGTCTTGGGTACATCGTAAGCTTTGATCCTCAATTGATAGTACCCCAATCTCAGGTCTATCTTTGAAAAAACTTTCGCACCTTCCAACTGGTCAAATAATTCCTCAATTCTTGGAAGCAGGTATTTATTCTTGATGATCACCTTATTCAACTGCCGATAATCTATTCACATCCTTAAACTTCCATCTTTCTTCTTAACAAAAAGGATCGGCGCTCCCCAAGGTGACATACTGGGTCTAATGAATCCCTTATCCAACAATTTTTGAAGCTGGATCTTCGATTCCCTCAATTCTACAAGAGCCATCCTATAGGGTGGTATAGAGATGGGGTTAACACAATTTCTATTAAAAATTTAACGTCCCGCTGCGGGGGCAATCTTGGTAATTCCTCAGGAAACACATTTGCAAATTCTTTGACAATTAACACATCTGTTAGTTCTACAGGGACTTTTATATTTTCTTAAATGTGTGTTAGATACCCAAAGCTCCCTTTCGTAACATTTTATTTACCTTTAGGGTTGAGACCCATTTCTTTTCATTTATTTCACCTTGTCCCCGAAATTTAATAATCGAGATTCCATTCTTGAGACTAACTACCTTGGCCTTACAATCCAAGGTGGCATCGTACTTGGTTAAGAAATCCATCCCTAGAATTATATCGAAATCTCGAAATTCAAGGAGGATTAAATCTACCAAGAACACAGTTTCCCCTATCTGGATTCTCTTATTTTTATATCTTGACAAGGTTTCTAGAGGCTTCCCCATAGGGGTTGCTACTATCATTCAACAATTTAGATTTTTTGGTTCTTCCCCTAATACTTCAGATAATGCATGCGAAATAAATGAATAACTTGCTCATGAGTCTATCAAAACATGCATAGGAAAACCAGAGGTAAACATGGTACCTTGAATGACGATCGGGTCCTCATTCGTGTCCTATCGGGTCAAATTGAACACCATTCCTTGTTGGATTCTTGGGTTTTCCGTTGGTCCTTGCAGTTGCCCTATCTGCTTTGGCTTCGAACAATTACTTAACAAATGTCCCACCTAACCACAATTGTAGCAGATAGGTCCCTTCTTCGGGCAATTGTGGTTGAGATGACCTACTTCTCCACAATTGTAACAAATGTTCATCCCTTGCCTCCAGAGCCTTCCAGTGTGTAGTTTGCCGCATTTCACGCAGGGCTTGCCAAGTTTGAACTGAACTTTCTTGGGGTCCAATTTCTTTTCAAAACTTGACTTAGAATTGGGGGCTTGCTAGTTGGCTCCTTGAACAGAGTCAATTTGATCCCAATTAGCCTCGGTAGCCATTGATTACCATACCACCTCAGCATAGGACTCCGCACTTATATTACTAAGGGCCTTTTAAACCCTTAGCTTTAGCCCTCCTAGAAACTTCTGCGCCTTGATTCTCTTGTCCGTCTCATATATTGGCATGTATTTAATCAGTCGGGTAAAGGCGTTCTCATATTGAGCCACGTTCATGTCTCATGTCTGCTTCAGATCCATGAACTCTCTCTCATTCGCCATCCTCAAGCTAAGCGAAAAATATTTATTGTTGAATAGCTCCTTGAATTGCTCCCAGTTGACATAGGGTGAACCCGCTAGTGTCGGGGCAGCCATAGCTCTCTTCACTCCCTTTCACCATCGTTCAGCTTCGCCTTACAGCATGAAAGCCGCACAATTCACCTTCTCGTCCTCTCCATAGTAGAGGTGGTCGAGTAATTTCTCAGTCTGCTCGATACAAAACTCTCCCTCACTGGGATAGACTCCCAGTTTTCCTTGAAAAATGGGTGGATTTTGTCGGCGATATAGGTCCAACATGCAAGATGGACGTCAGCCTTGGTTCTGCATCCCTTGCATGACCCCTGCCGTGCTTCCCACGATTCTCTCGATTTGGTCCAAACGGTTTCCATTTGCTCTCTCTTCCTCCTGACTTGAGCTACCCTCAGGTATGCTATTGGTTTGTCCCTCAGTACCTCTTTGGTGATTTGGTGTCATAGATTGTATTGCTCGCCGAGTGTTTACCATCTAAAAAAAAAAAGACAATATCTCATTCCATGGAAATTTCTTTAAAAAAAAATTTCTTCATGTTCTTGAGTCCAGCATTCGACATTAGTTAAGGCAACAAGATAACAAAACACACAATCGATACACTATTAAATAAGAATCGTCCAAGGCTTCTTCTATGAACTGACTGGTTTCCAAATCCAAGAATCGTCATCCATTGCCTCATCTTCAGACTCGACTTCTGGTCCATTAGGATCATCGAGTACAGTCGCCCCTTCCTCCTCATCATTAGAGCTGAAGTTATCGATGCCCATCTCGTTGGCCAAGGTTGCCTCATTGGCGTCCCATTCCACATCTGAGTCTTCATCTTCTATTATGGCCTCCTCGTAAATGAGGGCGGCGGCCTCATGGAGTTGCTGACAGAAAAGATAGAAAGACACATGAGTGCTTTCGTGACGGATCCCTTCAGCTAAGGTTCTCCAATCACCCTCCAAGTGATTGATCAAGAATTCCATTTGGGCATGTATCAGGCTTGGTCGTGCGTAGCTGCTGGGTGGTATGTCCTTTAAGATATCCTCGAGGACATTTAGGCTGTCGAAGATGTCTTCTGCCACCGGTTTACTATCGACCCAACGACTGATCCAGTGAGTCACCCAAAACTACTCGAGGTAATCTCCTGCCATTTTGTCATTTCAACAATTATTCAGATTTCAAGGTTCTCCTAAACCTCGAGTTCATAGGTTCCTAATGATCTTTCTTAAGTTTTCATTAAAGTTCGCTCTTATACCAACTGTAACACCCCACGTTCTCAGGCATATAACGCAACATAATGTAACTCCCAAAATTTCTACCCATCTATCTAGCATGGAAAAGCATTATACATCAAATAAGATAGACTATGCATTCACAAATAGCGAAAGCAGAGATCGAACCTAACATCTCAACATTAATCATAGATTAGTTCTTACACCATGGACTTTCAAAACGTTCAGAGTTCAAGTAGCAGAAATTTAAATACATCACTTTGATAATCAATTACATTATGCACTTAACAAATGCCGTCACATTCATCTTTCGTATTTGCATCTGCCACAACAACATCTGGAATGTTTAAATATTCCAGAGGTAAAGCCCAAGTTAGATGATGAATCATCTAAGTAAGGGAACAATAAACATATCTCATGCATGGATGCAATTATACAAAATATCTTATTCATTTTCTTAGTTTGAGTCGACCGTACCCAACTGTTGCCCCTCATTTTTACAATCTCTTTACCAGATCGAGGTGTATGGGTGCACCCGTGGTAGAGCAGGGGTGCCAGTCTATAATCCCAAACCCTTATGTGATACATGATCAATAATATTATCGTGAACATATGCACATTTTATCATAATATGTAAATACAATCTACATGACATATTCACATCAATACATGACGTGTTAAAATCATTTACATTAAATTCGAGCTTGGTAATTAAATTCAGTTGAGAAGTATCCCTTACCTTTTACAAAGTTCAGAAAATCTCGAAAAGTGTGTACCATCTCGATTTTCATGCCAAATCTCGAAAAAAGTACCAATTACTTCACCTTAAGTACCAAAGCACCATATCCAAAATATTTATTTAAATAATCATCAAAACCTATTTTTTCATGATTTTCTTCCCTTTTTTCTCTAATTGTTTTCTCTAGTATTTCAAAATAAATGCCTAGGTCAATATTTTTCCAAATATTTTTAAATAAAAATTCTTAAAATTAAATTTTGAAAATATTAAAAAAAATCAAAAAAACCTGATTAGCCACGCGTCTGCACGCGTTAGGGCGAGTGGCTACGCGTGAAGGCTGGAGCATGAGCTTCACGCGCCGATCATCTTCTTCAGCACCGGTACACCGACGATGCTCAACTCCTAAATTGGCCAATTCCTCACCCTTAGTCGATGCAGATAGTGTGCTTGGGTGCCTGAAAGAAGCACCGGAGATGCCTCAACCGGAGCTTCAAACTCTTACCCTGACCACTTGTTTTTGCTTTCTGGCGACTCCTCAAAACCCTATCAAACGCACACGAAAACCCTCCATTTTTTTCCAGTATTGATCCTCACTAACACGAGAACAAAAACCCTCTATCATTAGTCTCGATTCACCCCTAATCATGCCCGATTTCAAGCTTAAATTCTGAAATTTTTCAACCACCATGGATCCCTTTTTATACATAAAATCAAGTCACAAAATGACTAATTTCTCATAACCCAATACCACTAATGTCTCCCCTTACCTTATATCCATCCAAAGCCTTACGAAAGGAACCCCAAATGTTCGATTTAAGTGGCCAACTTTTCAGCCACTTTTGACCGAAAAGTTTAGCCATTTTCGACCATGCCAAGGCCGATTGTCGGCCAAGATCAGTCTTAGGGCCTTGCCCCGAGGTCCCTTGCCACTTTCTAAGGCCTCTCATGGCCGAGTTCGGTGATGGGATGGAGTTTGGTCGGCCATGGCTTCCAAGCTCTTTTGGAAAATTACATTATCACCCATCTCATTTTTTATTTGCATTTTGGCCCCTTTCCACAAAGCCCCTGGATTTTCCAACATTTTTTATGAGACCCTTATTTTCTAAATTTCTCGTTTGACCCCTGAGGTTCCAGGAAACACATCATTTTGACCTCCCTCAAGTAATTTCAAAAATTACACTTTGACCCGAACTTATGCTTTGCTTGCAAAAACCCCTTTGTTTTACCTCGAAACCCCTTGAGGGTTGTTTATCAAGCCCAATTTGACTCTATTAAGGGTTTCGTTGACTTTTCGAAAGTCTCCTACGACGATTCGATTTTTCAGTCTGATTCGAAACTATACCGAAAATCGTTTCAAATATAACTCCTCTCGACACTAAAAATTTTATTTTAATATGCTTGCTACGGGTATTTCTTTCCTTTAAAACATGTGCATCCGGGTTACTCCCTTCTATCGATTCGGTTATTCTGTACACTTAAACTATCTCCTAGATTCCATTATCGCTACCAAATGTGCTATATTTCATGAAATAATTATATATTTATTCATTTTTTACTCGGGACATTACACTAAGCAACATATCAGTGTACTCCTTCACAGTTTCTGACTCCTTCATTCTTTGCATTTCAAACTCTCTGATCTAGTTTAACACTTGCATATTCTTTGCTCGTTCATTATCTTGATATTCTTCTTTGAGATATATAATACCAAATGGCTTTTGTTGAAGGCAAGTTCATGATTTTTGTGAAAATATTGGGAGAAACTGCAATATACAAGTCATGGCTTTAGCCTTCCTTGTCTTCCTCTCATTGTGAATCTTTATTTAGTTCACAGTTGGATTGGCTGGCAAATCAGCAACTACGTAATCTTCCTCAATTGTTTCCCAAAGATCATGTGTCTTGAGATGGACTTTCATTTTAATAACCCATACCTGATAGTTGTCGTCACCAAATATCGGTGATATCGACATTCCGTGACTTGATTCTGCTTCCATCTTTGCAGATTGTTGGCTTGAATTTGAGTGTTTGTGAATATGTTTTTTTGGTTTCTCTCAACTCACAAGTACCTCAAGATATACGCTCTGATACAATTTGTTAGTATTTTATGGACTTCTTAAATCTATATTTTATTGATAATCAAAGCACTTATTTAAAACAGAAAAAAATTTAAAAAGTGCAACAAAATTTGCTGCACGTTACATAACAAAGACTTCCTAAAAAATAGTTGAAAACTAAATCAAGTCAAACAGAACTTTGACAACTTCAATTCCATGTCAATAGCTCTTGAGACATGTCATTCATCAATTTCATCAGCAGCCCACAGGAAATAATACAGAATGAAGAAGAGCACAACAAAAAATAATGTTCCCAATCCAAACCCTTCACTATCGTAGTCAGAGCCATCGCCCCGCTGAGCCTGGGAACCGCCAAGGTTCAGCGTCGGGAAGAAGTCGGCGAGGAAATGTATCAGCAGCAACAACACAACCAGAAGAAACAGCATAATGAAGTTGCTGTCACCTTCATCATCTCCCCCAAATAGCTCCATCAGAGGCTCAACAGCTTCAGTCACAGATTGCATGAAGGGGCCGAAGACGACCAGGCTGAGGACCACCACCATTAGAAGGGGAACCAGTGGCGATGGCCCTCTGCTTCTCATCTTCTTTGTTTCCTGGTAATGGTGGAAGAATTTAGGAGAGTAATTTACATACTGTGGTGTTGGTTGGAGGGGGCAGTGACTAAAGCAAGATTGGTGCTTTCACTTCGGACATACTGCTGAGTTGTTGATCCATAGCAACAACTTTAAGCCCAAACAAAACCAACTTTGTTAAAATAATTGTAATGTCTATGAGTTGTTTTCTGAGCATTTGAACTCTTGTGCTTGTGGTTTATTTGGGTTTGGAATAATCTTGTTTTTACGAAACTGTAATGGCGACCTTATCCATATATTTAAAGAAGACTTGAACATAGAGAATGCAGGAAATTGTCACAAATCTGTGTCAAGAAAAGGAAAGTTTGTCCCGAATTGAATTGAATAAAAAATCATGATTGCATTCTAAGGGGAAATCCAAAGCTGGGATTGAATGCAATTATGCAACATGAACTAACCCCTTACAGTATTTTCATAAAGTTTACAGATTTTGATTACCACATGCATGCCCATGTACATGTTTACGATACTCAATAATATATTAGAAAAATATGGCATACAAACACGTAGGGTTTTGGGATCTAAAAGTGAAAGTGACTGATTTATTTACTTTGTAAATAAAAGTTTTACAGTGCCACGCATTATTGTAAGAGTTATAACTGATATTACAACTAAAACTTAAGAATTAAAATGATTTTTCTAAATATAGTATAGAGAGATTTTTAGAAATATCAAAAATTATGTTCTCATATCGATATTGCAAAATCACAAAGAAGAGAAGTCATATCTATAGATATTGGATTATTTTTTAATTACTTCATATAAAAAATCTAACTATTTGGCAATTTCCAATCCCCACACATTCTTTTCTACAAGGCAGCAAATCTTTCAGGTATTCATCATCTACTAAGTTGTGGATTTTGCCTAAATCCACGTGGTGGATGAATCAGAGATATAATAAAACGAAATCTCTAAATATAATGTAAGATGTTATAAATAAAAAGAGACACAATGATGTAATAAAAAAATATTTTATTTATAAATAAATATGTTGAAGTATAATTAGTTTATCAAAAATACTATTTCAGCTTATTATCTTTAATTTTTTTACATCATACTTTGTAAATTACGGATGTATATGTATTAATTTTAAGTTACAATCTCTTGTCTAGCACATGATGTAGTGAGGGGAAAAAAAATTGAAGTGTATCAATAAGGCAAGACTGTTGGCTATTGCCTGCTACCTCCTTCATGAGACATTTTTGTTTTCTAAATCATATGTATCATATACAAAAACTTATTATATATTTCAATCGTCTAAAACTCTAAACCAACACGAATGATAGTGTTGTTATGTAACAAAATGGGACTCTAAAATGAGATTAAAAGCAATATACGATCACCACCACAAGAATAACATTATAGAAAAAGATTCAAATCGACTACCAACTTTTTCAATTAGGACAATTAAGTCTAAAATGAAGTTATACCCCAAATAAAGTCAAATCTTTTATTTAATGGCCAAACAATTCTAATTTTTGCCTGCTCCCATGCATGACTCACGCACCTTGAATGCAGTGCATAAGAAGGGAAGAAAAAACCTTGTCAACCTATTTGTCAAAAGAGTCAAACCATTTTTAGCCTTAGAGCATAAACAATTGATCGCTCTTGTGAACTGTTGATAGGGCATCTTTACACTTTGTAATTTGTGTAAATTTAAAAAATGTCGACCACTATTGTAACATGTTGAAAATTTTTCAAAATTGTTAACTTATTTGATAAAATAATCGATCGTTTACATGAAACTGTCGAGATAATGCAAAATATTTAGACTGAATTTTAAAAAAAACAACCATTTTTCTAAAGATGTAAAAAGTTTTCCTTAAACCATAAAATTCTCGATTGAATCATTCAACCGAATTGAAAAATTACCACAACTTCTACCCTATTTCAAGCAAAACCAACGATCACAAATATAATCCATGAACACAATAAACAGAAAACCAATACATAAACTCTCCGCCTATATTTGTTACATTAATCTCTTTCACACCACAATGAGAATACTTAACACACCTCTTGTGGTCGAAGTCAGACAAATTGTTATTGTAGCATCGTCTTGATGCAATGAAAAAATTTCAACCCAATCTCGCCAATAAGTCTATCAATTATATGACCTTCAATTTTGGTTGGAAGATGAGAGAAGTTTAAACTTTAGTTTTGGATGAAAGATAAGAAATTTAGGACTTTTCTTTTCCTTATCTTTTTTTTTTTTTCTTAAGGTTAGCAACATGTGCAAGCCATGCACAAAAACAGGTAAAAAATTAGATTTATTTAACCTGAAAATAAAAGATCTGATTTTATTTAGCCCATAACTTAATTTTGGACTCAATTGACCTAAATGAAAAAGTTGAAGGGTAATTTGAACCTTTGAAACACCTAGATAACCTGAACTATGGAAGCATCTTAAACATGATCCTTTATATTGACAACCCTGAATCATGAATGCTTGAGAGAACTAAAACAGACGATCCAGCCCTGTATTTTTAGATATTACTGCAGAACAAATGGAAGAAAACTGGGAATATGACAACACCTAGCCTAGAGGGAAACAAATGGTCACCATCATGTCTGTGTTAAAGACACCATTTTCATGTGAGATTGCCCAAATAATACCATCAAAAAGTAGGTCAATAAGCCTGGCATTCATACTCATACAGAAGAGGGGAGGGGGGGCTGAAGACAAATAAACAAGAGTTTTCTGCTGTACAAGTCAGCACTGTGCTATCTAACGCCTGGCCAAACTGCATCGGTTAACCTGTACTACTAGCATCCAGCTACAAACTACAACACTAAATGTGAAAGAAGCCACAGATAGCCTGATTTCAGCATCCACATATTCTCGTTCATAATGGTCTCTGTGCTCATGGCGCAGCGTTGTTGTAGCGGAGATGTTGCTCATAGAAGTTGATCAACTGATACCATAGAGAAGAAATGGTTACAAAGAAAACCTCATTACTGAGAACATATGCGAGGAGTATCAACTGTCAGACAATTAATACAAAGAGAATAAACATAACAAGTGGGACTAAGAAAGAAAAGCCCCCAGCCCATGGAGGCACTTGCGAAAGGCCTTCGAATTCCAGATGAGATCGGGCTGAGTGGGCAATACTCCAACAGAATCCCAACAGTATAACATTCCAAACAGACTGGTTAGCACTAGTCTTTTTTCTTTTCTTTTTTTTGTCACCTGACAAACCACCTAATAAGTAGTCACATTCCGAAAAATAATAATAATAACCCCCCCCCCTCTTTTTTCTTTTTCCTTGGGCAGGATGGCCACAATACTAATCTTGTAGGATTACTAAAAAATCAGAAAACAAATTGACTAAACTCCAAGAATAATTATGAAGAAGAAAGAAATAAACTAGCCAGGATAAGTAGTTACCAGAAGTGGATAGTTAGCCTTCAGATATTTATTATCCACCATCACTTCTTTCCCATCCGACCTATAAAATATTAACACTGATTATAGTGCCATTTAACCAAATAAATGACTACACATTATTGTCCATAAGATCATGAAAAATCACCAGGCACAATGGATTAATATTACAGTGAAACAGCATTATTCAAATAGCTAACAAGCAGTCAACATTCCCTGATTGATACTGAAATTAGTAAACTTGGTGATTGATAAATGTTCATTAGCCAGGTTACTTTCAAAGCACTAAATTAACAGCATCGCTTCTAAAGGTTTTTGAGTTTTCAGGTTTTACTAAGAAAAGGATATACTATTATTGTTAATTATTACAATTTGGAAACAACCACATAGACAGAGACACGCAGTTTTAGGAGATGAAAATAAGATTGACAAGATATGATACAAAGCAATAACAAGAATATCAACAACTCAATAGCAAGTGGGCCACCAAAATTTTGTTCTCCTGACCATGCTTCAAACTAAAAGTTCTGGAAGAAAAGGAAAATAAATGTTCTTATGTGCATGTAAAAAGGGTATGCACATAAGTTATTTCCTTTTTTTTCATTTTCCTTTTTCATTGAAAAATCCTAATTCCAAACAGAGGGTAAATGCCCAGTGCTAAAATAAGTTATCAAAATATAAGAATAAAGTCATTAAGAGAGCTAAAAAAAAGGCTAGCACATGAATGAGCACTTAATGTTCTCTGGCATAAAAGAATATAAGTAAAGCTTTAGTACAAGCACCAAGTCTGTTATGTACTTGATGAAATAAGAAAAGAAAGAACGTACATATAAACTCCCATGTTTGGACCAAAAATCAGATAGGTGTAATCCAACTAATTTACACAAAATTCTTAGCAAAAAAAAGAAAGAAAAAAAGAAAGAAACACAAAATTTGGTGCATAAGCATTATATTCCTAGATGAATATATAAAACTTACAAAGTCAACACAACCAACCAAATATGTATAACTTGATTTTAAAGGCAGTCAAATGTCTAAAGGCTAGTAAACTAAAATGCAAAACATGAGATTCTTAACCTTGACATGAGTATCCTGTGTCCTGACAAACCTCAGCACACACCAATTTTTTTCTAACATTAAGTGTTTAGTCATGCACTTCAACGAGTATAACTTATTGCCATAAATAATTTTGCAGCAAGCAATTACCAGTACAGTTCTTAGTCTCCAACACTTAAGAGGATATTATGATATATACATAAGGGATTCCAACCCTCTATGGTTTGGGTTTTTTTCCACAGAGACCCACCATTATTTTTGTCCTTGAAGGTCTCTGTGATATACCTTTTTGGCTCAGACACCTTCTCTGTTAATCTTAAGCCCAAACTAATTAAAGTCAAATTAAATTGAATTTACAAAAGAATAATAATAATAATAATAATAATAATAATAATAATAATAATAATAATAATAATAATAATAATAATAATAAATCCAAGAATAGAACAGTGATGGATCTAGGACCACTGGAACCGTTCTGATGGTTCCAGCCAAAAAATAAAAAAAAAAGCTGAAAAAATTGCCCCTTGCATCAATAATAGAATATGTATGATATTCTCCTTCAACCATATGAGATCTTCAATATTCTCACTATCTTATCGTTTTGCAACCAAATAAGGATACTAGATTGAACAATAACTCACCGCAACAAATCAAACAGAAACAACCAGTTACAGATGATTATGGTGAAAACTTTGTTGTTTCGCTGATGGAGGTAGACAACCAGTAGAAGACATATCGCCTGAATGGACCAGATTGGAAGTGAGTTTTTGTCACCTGAAAAGATGCTTCTAGAAAGAAGAAGATTTTGATGGAGGAGGTGATGCACGACCAGATTGCTACCAAGCAGGAGACTCCCAAGTCTTGCTGGAAATTATTCTTCCTCAAAGAACAAGCCATGATGAAACATTGTGTTGGAGAAGATAATAAAATCACTTACCAGTAACAGAGGAGAAAGCAGATATGAAATGGAAGCATGGCTGGTTCCCTTGTCGATATTCTGTTCTGTTATTTTTTTGCTTCATTTTGGTTAAATTTAATTAATTTGATTTTAACTGATGCCTATGTGCTTAAAACTAACAAATGAGGTCTCTGAGCAAAAAGGAAAAATCACAAAGACCTCCAAAGACAAAAATAAACCACAAAAGGTCTTCATGCAAATGACCCAAACTGCAAGGGTTCTATGGTCAATTTACCATACATATAGATAAGTACATGTTCTGTGGCCATCAAGGTAAGAAACTAAAAAAACAGTTTGTTCAACTAAGCATGAAGTTTGAATAACAAATTTGGATTGCAACATCACAATCCTAAATCCACTATATGGGGGTGGCTACATGAATTCTGTCAAAAGTGGCTGAAAAATCAATCTCATTCCCCTTGTAGGGTTGCATGAATATATATACAAAATGTTCTACCACAATAGACAGTTTCCTAATCTAGATTTGAAAATATATACAATCTAGGATACAACTAGAACATATAATCAAGATATGATCTTCTAGGAGGTTTAGCACAAAAATATATAAAGATAGATCAAGCATATCAATCCCAAAATATAGACAAGAGTTCGTGGTAGTTTCCAACACACCCCCTCAAAATTGTGAGTGAATATCGTGCATTCCAATCTTGCTTAGTAATCTTTGACACACAGCTCCTGATAGACCTTTTTGTTAAGATATCTACAAGTTGATCACCCGTAGGTATAAATGGGGTGCAAATCAGTCCACTATCTAGTTTCTCTTTAATGAAGTGCTTATCCACTTCAACATGTTTTGTTCGGTCATGTTGAATTGGATTGTGAGCTATGCTAATAGCTGATTTATTGTCATAGTAAAATCTCATAGGTGCTGTCCACTTGATCTTTAGGTCATCCAATAGTATCTTAATCCATAGTAATTCACAAATTCCTAAGGCCATTGACCTGAACTCTACTTCAGCATTTGACCTAGCCACAACATTTTTCTTATTACTTCTCCAAATCACAAGATTACCTCCTAAGAATGTGCAATATCCTAATGTAGACCTTCTATCAACCACGGACCCTGTATAATCTACATCTGTATAGGTTTCAAGAGACAGCTCTTTCCCCCTTCTGAATAGTACACCATTTTCGGGAGTCCACATTAAATAATGCAAGATCCCGTATACTGCTTTTAAGTGAGTTTCCTTAGGGCTGTGCATGAACTGATTGACTACACTCACTACATAAGCAATATCTGGCCGAGTATATGCTAGATAAATGAGTCTCCCCACTAGCCTCTAATAGAACCTTTGTCTACCACCATCCTCTGGGACCTCTCCTAACCGACGATTAGGCTCAATAGGTGTGTCAACAGCCTTGCTTCCCAACATCACAATTTATGTCAATAGATCAAGTATGTATGTCTGTTGGGAAATAAAAATTTCTTCCATAGAATAAGCCACTTTTATTCCCAAAAAAAGTACTTCAATATGCCCAATTCTTTTATTTCAAACTCCTTGACAAGACATCCTCCCAATGTTTCCATTCCTTCCATATCATTACCGATTACAATCATTGTTATTAAACTCGCGAGTCAACTCGTATAAGTTTACAAGTCACGTAACTTTAAACAAGTCAACTTGCCCATAAACTCAGATTTTCATAGAATTGGAGTTGACTCGCGATTTAATATTGTAAACTTAGTACACTCAGTGGTAAACTCAACAAACTTTAAACAAGTGATAGCAAAGCCCCCCAACTTTATTCCCCATACGAGCTACCAAATCTGCCGGACTGCCCCATTAACTTCCAATATAAGGGTTGCTCACTCTTATGGTCTTCCTTGTCTATTTAATGAAATCATATTCTCCTAAATTAATCAGTTTCCAGTCCACATGAAGTTAGATGTTTAACAATTTATGTTATTTTTATTTATATTAGGTTAAAATTGACTTATGAGAATTTACATTATATATAAATTAATGTTTGAAATTTTGATTATGGATGAATGATGACAAATGATGGACTTAAGATTTAGAAATTTTATATTATTTAGTATTTTTGAAATTCACAAAAAGTTCAATAAAAGATGACACAACAATTAGCATCCGTGGTGAGCTTTTGGATGGACACAAGGTTTGCAAAAAGTGAAGCGACATGAAGAACATTTTTAAGGGTGAGATGCCTATTTATAAAGACATCTCCTTGGCAAACCACAGTGGTTAATGATCCATCTCCCATAGTTATTTTTCTTGAGCTAGAACATGGTGTACAAGATATGAATCGGTGTGAAGAACATGTCATATGGTCTGTAGCTCCAAAGTCAAGAATGGGTATTTGGAAGGGTTCTATCTAAAGCATGAAAGGTAAGAGAAGATGAAGATACACCAATGAACACTAGAGTGTATGCACTTGTCCCAAGTTCCTTTTCCAATGACTCCAACATATTCCTCGGCTTCTCAATCTCTTCCTGATTGAGCTCCATTGCATCTATCTGATCTAGAGCTTTTCCTTTAGTAGGTTGATGGCCACTGGCCATAAACACCTATCCTTGGCTCTTTGATTGTCCACTCTTGGGTGGCTTACCATGGAGTTTCCAACACTTCTCTATGGTATGTCGGGGCTTCTTGCAATAGGTGCACCACAGTGAGTCCCTATTGGTCATCTTGGACAAGTCTGACACCTTCCTTTCCTCTTTAGGCAATTTATCCAGGCTAGAACCCAAGGTTATGAGGGTTGAGCTATCTATAGGAGAAGCATAAAGCATCACTCCTTTCTGTCCTCCCTTTACACACACAATGGAGATTGCCTCATTTAAAAAGGGCAGATCTTTCTTTCCAAGGATCTAGACTCTCACTGCATCACACTTCAAGTTTAGTAAACCTGCAAGAAAGTCATAAGTTCTTTCTTTTTCGACAAACATTTTTTGTAAAGCCGCATCTTCGCTGCATTTCATCTGAATGCATTGGTAGTGATCCAACTCTTGCCACAATGTTTGCAAGAGATTTGCATACTCAATGATGGACCGAGAGCCTTGCTTGGTGCCTACTACTTTGGTCTTGATCTCATAGATCTTAGCAGCATCGTGTACTTTGAAGTAAGTGAGCTTCACAGCATCCCAAATCTCCTTAGTAGTCTTAACAAACATAACTATGTCACTAATCGCTGGCAGCATGGAGTTCCAAAGCTAGGACATGACAAAAGAGTCCTCTTCATCCCAAGCTACATACGTAAGATCATCCTCCTTAGGCCCGATTCCAAGTAGGTGATTTAGCTTCCCTCTACCCTTCAAAAACATTCAGATCAACTGAGACCACTTCAAGTAATTCCTTCCATTCAGTTTGTAGGCTGCTTGAATGTTTTGTAACCCCCCCCCCCCCCACAGAGGATTGCTTCCATTTAGCCAGTTCCATTTGTTTCATCTGGGTGTCGTCTGCCATCAGAAGTGAGATCATGATTGAGATCGTCGGCCAAGGACCTTGCTCTGATCAACTCTCCTAAAGATCGAACAACAATCGCCTAGGGTTACAAAGTTAATTCTCTACGGTCGCCTTCCTGAATCGCGACTGCAACAACCAAAGTCTGTCAGTTCTATCGCGTTAATAAAGTACGACGAAATCACAGTCAAAACTTGCTTGGCTTGCTTCTCCTTCAATTTTGAACAAGAATGAGCAAAATTTGTTGTTATGAATTGATTAAAGATCGCCTAACTCTGCTAGCTGTCGAGATCGCTGAATCGCCTAGCTCTGCTCCCTGAGGACCGCTTGCTCGGTTTCGATCTGTCTCTTCTATCTTCAAGTCAATTCGAAATTCACACCGAGAACCATTAGAAATTAACAGTCAAGGAACAACAACTTAGATATCAATTTGTCACATACCTAGGGTTTCAATAGGAAATTGGAAGAATCCGAGAGAAAACAGAAGGTAGGGAATAACTAGAAGAAACAAGGGAGATATCAGAAGAATAACGGAAGATATTCAAAAAAAACAACAAACGAGGGAGGGATTAGAGAGAAATGAGAAGGAAATCAAGAGAGAGAATTCCTACAGGGAAATGACTGAATTCAATTATCAATTCAAATATGACAATCTCTAGGTGATACAGCTTATTTATAGGTTGTTCCAACCTATCTAACTGAAAGGTACAACTATTCTCAGCAACCTAGAGTATAATATAGTAAATGCATGTAAACTAACTACTATTATAATGAACAATTATAGCCTTGGGATCCTTAGGGTCTTGACACTATACTTTGGTAAAGGTAATGTTTCACGCATCTATGATGTCAATAAGGAGTTTTTTTTTTTTTCTGTAAATATCTATACGGAGTTTTATCGGGCAAAAAAACAAGATAGGACTCTTAAAAAATATTTTATGCCTCCTTGATTTCTCTTCTAATTTACTCTATGTTAGCAAACTTACTCGTATCCTTAACTGTTGTGTCTCATTTTTTCCTACTCGTTGTGTCTTTCAAGATCTTATGACAAAGAAGATTATTAGTCATGGGTATGAATCCGAGGACCTGTATCTTCTTGACGCTACTTCTACACCATCAGTCCCACAACCAGTCGCTTGCTCCAGTGTCCTCTCCCCTCTTGATCTCCATTATCGTCTAGGACACCCTTATCAACTTTGAAGAAGTTGTCTCCCCATTTTCCTCCTCATCTCATTTAAAATGTGAGTCATGTCAGTTTGCTAAAAATCACCGTATGTCTTATTTCCCTAGCAACAAATAATCTTCAAATAAAAATTAAGGGGTAGAAAGGAATGGAATGGAGAAGGACAGACAAACCAAATGTGGAGGGAAATTGCTAATATCCTGAGAAGCACGGCAAAGGTAGCCCTTGGAGAGACAAATGGTAGAGCCCCAAACCTTAAGGAGTTTTAGTGGTGAAATGAAGAGATACAATTGAAAATTATAAATAAGAAAACTTGGTATAAGGCTATATATCAATGCAGCAATGAAAAATACCAAAAAAAATTATAAAGCCAAAAATGCAGCAAAAAGAGCTGTTAATAAAGGAATGTCAAAAGTATACGAGAATCTATATAAACGACTTGATACAAAAGAAAGAGAAAGGAATATATATAAATTAGCTAAAGCAAAAGAAAGAAAAACAGAGTATCTAAACCAAATGAAATGCATAAAAGATGAAAACCAAAATGCTTTAGTGAATGAAGGAGCGATTAAAGAGAGATGAAAGGAGTTGTCATGTCCCTAGGAAGATTAAAAAGGTAATACTATGATAGGGATATAATAAAGGGGTAATATTGTTATATGCTTATATTAGTTTGTTAGGAGATATTTGATTGTTTGTTAGGAGCACATGGATACTGTTAGAAATTAGTTAAAGAGCTACCTATGCCTATAAAAATGCCCATTGTAAAAAGAGATGATTATGCTTGAATTGATTAATGAAACTCTCATTTTCCTCTCTAAATTTCTCTTCATTCTCCCTCTCATTTCACTTAACTTTCTCCCTAATTTTGTTCAATCTCCCCCCTCATTTCTTCTCTGTTCTTCCCCAAATTCCTTCCAATTCCTTCTAAGACCCTAGCTAAATCCTAAGGTCATGACAAATGATATCAGAGCAGTCAATCCTTGGATGTGGATTTGATTCCAATTGAAGGTGAATTTCAGTGACGAGCTAGCCAGACGAATTCCGATTGGGTCGGGGCTATTGCTTCTAGACGTGGGTAATTTCCAAGGAAAGACTCACGGTGATGAAATCTGGTGAGTACGAAGGTGGTTGATCCATTACGTTAGGTGGTTTTGATCCGCAATTCAGTTGTAGATTAGAGACACTATTGTTCGATTTTTGAAGATGAAGCCGTCTCTTGAATCTCGAAATTGATTCCGACGCACGAGGAGGTGAGTGTCGGCTCAGATCTGAAGGAGTGACTTCAGCTAAGACTATGGTGGTTGAGTCTAAGGACAGTATCTAGCTAGTGATTCTCATATCCGACCGTGATAGAGGAGGTGACCAAAGGTCGACACTAATGGCCAGGAGGTGGCGACTGGTGCAGGAGTTCCAAGCGATCGCGGTCTGATCAGGCAAGGAAGTGGGTGTTGCAGCTGAGTTAATTGCAGTAGGTCTGGCGATTGTGCAGCGAGTTCCTCACAGTGGTGCAATGGGTGTCGCAGCCATTTTCAACGATCGGTGATTGGGCAGAACCAAAGGAAGGATCGGAGGTGATTCCAGCAGTCTGAGCGAACGGATTGAACACCTCCAATAGGAAATATCGCCCAATCGAGATTGGAAGGAGTTCCATTGACTCTCGACTGCAAATCTCGGTAATTCTTGCTCGTAACTGACGTGCAAAGTGGGTCAAGCGATTTCTGGCTTAAATCTGACAGTGTATCGACTGCATCAGAGTCGATCAGCATAGAAGATGAATTCCGTTGGGCGATTCTGAATTGGAAGGTGATTGAGTGGCGACCGGTGCAAGGAAGGCACTATCAGACTTGAAATTGAAAGGTGATAGAGATTGGGTCAAACGTGAAATGGGAGTCATAGCCCGTAGGGACGGTGATTGGGTTGGCGACTTCCCTGGGCAGTTAACGTGAAGCGATTGTCGTCTGTGAAGCTAGGCTCTCTTGTTCGAATCTTGAGAGGGGACACAGGTAGTAGCTTCGAAGCTGGAATTTCGACAATCGGAATAGATAGCAAGCAAGTCAGGACAATTGGTAGCTTTAGGCGACTCTAGAACCTGCAATTTGCCACCTCTTGGATCAGCTTCAGAGGTGACTGTTAGAGGTACATACTGAAGAGAAGTGAGGGATTTAGGATGTCCAAAACTCATGTTTATTGGCCTTCGAGTTGTCCTGCTCGTAAGAAGTTTGCTAGGGGCAGTAGTGCAAGCACAAGGACATTGGAGTCTCAATCGCAGCAGAAGGGTGCTGCATTTTTAGGGGGACAAACTAATCGTGAGGCCATTGGTAGCAGTGAGCCCTAAATTGCAACAAAAGAATGTTTCATTTTCAACTGGAATGGAGCCTTAATGGCAGCCAAAGAATGCTGCATTTTCAGTTGACAGTAACAAGGATAAGCAGCAGTGTAACTGGAAGAATCAAACATGGGGAAAGAAGTTTGAGAATGAGTCTAGCCGAAGGGACAAAGGAACAAGTAGTGGGATTCATGAAGAGTGCAAGAAATTTGGTCATATGTTCCACGAGAAGCTATAGGAGTTTGCAATGATACTAATCGAGAACTATCATTACAACTTTCCCATTGAATACTTCGATAATTATCGCAGGAGTTTTAACAAGGAGGAATTCCTTAAAGTGGAGCAGCTGAAGGAGGACAGCCTTACTGAAAGTAAATCCTTAGTGTACTCCAACTACCAGCAAGTAAAAGTATTTCCATTGGAGGAGGGCCCTACTGAGGATATGAAAGTGTCTAAACATACTACTCCCTTGGTCTTGGCTATGGAGAAGGCTGAGGAGTACATGGAAGAAAAGACTGGGGAGGAGAAAGTGGAGGATGACACTCAATCAATTAGCAGTCTCTCAAGCATTGCTACTAGTGCTGAGACTCCTGATGCCATTGATCTCCTGAAGCAGCAAGAGAAGAAGCCAGAAAAGCCACTTTACCAAGTACTTGAGGAGAAGGAACAAGGGATTGCATCGAGCACCTAGCTTGGAACATCTCACATGCATGTCATTGGCACGGGCACACAAGACAAAGCAAAGGTAACATTGCAGCAAGAAGAGTTGGAGGATGGGGTTGTAGGGCTGATGACACATTTGGAACCATTTTTAATGGCACTAACGAAGAGGCGAATGGCTGAAATTGGTGTGGCAGCAGGACATAATGATGTTGTTGCTAAAGAGAAAGAAAAGAGAAGGCAAAAGAAAAGGAAAAAACAAGATAAAAAGAAGAAAAAACGAAGAAGAAACTACTGAGTGAAGATGGGCATTGGAAAAAGACGCAACGGCTAGGTAGTAATAAGTTTCTTGGGGACAAGAAACATTTCAAGGGGGGGAAATTATCATGTCCCTAGGAGGATTAGATGGGTAACATTGTGATAGGGATATAATAAAGGGGTAATATTGTAATATGCTTATATTAGTTTGTTAGGAGATATTTGGTTGTTTGTTAGGAGCATATGGGTGCTAATAGAAATTAGTTAAGGAGCTACCTATGCTTATAAAAAGGTCAATTGTAAGAGGAGATGATTACGCTTGAATTGATTAATGAAACTCTCATTTTCCTCTCTAAATTTCTCTCCATTCTCCCTCTCATTTCTCCTAACTTTCTCCCTAATTTTGTTCAATCTCCCCCTTTATTTCTTCTCTGCTCTTCCCCAAATTCCTTCCAATTCCTTCTAAGACCCTAGCTAAATCCTAGGGTCAAGATAGGAGTATTTCACAAAATTATTCAATGATGGTGGGGACACAAGAGTTAGGTCGAGACATCTTAGTAACTCTGAAGAGAACGAGACCTATACATTTTATCAACGCATAAGCTCAAAATAAATAAGGCAAACATTAAAAAAGATGAAAAATCATAAGACGGTGGGACCGGATAATATATCAATAGAAGTATGGAAATACATGGGAGAAGAGGGCATCTCCTGGCTAACAAAATTATTTAACGAGATTCTTAAATCAAAAAATATGTCAAATGAGTGGAGGAATAGTACTTTGGTTCCTATATACAAAAACAAAAGAGATGTTCAAAACTGTGAAAATTACAGAGGAATTAAGTTAATAAGCCATACCATGAAACTCTGGGAGATATTAATAGAGCAGAGACTTAGAAAAGAAACAGACCTCTCAGAAAATCAGTTTGGTTTCATGCCTGGTAGGTCAACAATTGAAGCTATATACCTACTAAGACGCCTAATAGAAAAGTATCGGGATCATCAGAAGGACCTGCATATGGTGTTTATAGATCTAGAAAATGTCTATGGTAGGGTCCCTAGAGAAGTATTATGGAGGGTTTTAGAGAAAAAAAGAGTTTGAATAGCCTATATATAAGCTCTTAAAGACATGCATCACGATGCAGAGACAATGGTCAGAATATGCGGAGGGGATACTGAATTGTTTAAAATTACAATTGGATTGCATCAAAGTTCTGCACTAAATCCATATTTATTTGCTTTAGTAATTGATGAACTCACTAAACACATTCAGACATATGTGCCATGGTGTATGCTATTTGCAGATGACATAGTGTTGGTGAATGAAACCAAAGAAGGAGTGAATACTAAGCTTGAGTTGTGGAGAAACAATTTAGAATCTAAGGGATTTAAATTAAGTAGAAGGAAAACATAATATATGAAATGTAAATTTAGTAAGAATGTAAGAGTGAAGGATGTTATAATAAAATTGGAAGATCAAATCATACAGAGAAAAGATCATTTTCGATATTTGGGATCAGTGATTTAAAAAGATGGAGAAATTTACGAGGATGTCACGCATAAAATTAAAGCAGGTTGGCCAAAATAAAGAAATGCATTGGGGGTGTTATGTGATGGTAAAATCCCATTAAAACTGAAAGAAAAATTCTATAGAACAACTATAAGACTAGTTTTGTTGTATGACTCAGAATGTTGGGCAGTCAAATACCAGCATGAGCAAAAAACGAACGTAACGGACATGAGGATGCTAAGATGGATGTGTGGCCGGCCATACAAGAAAAAATAAAATTAGAAATGAGGTTATTCGTAATAAGGTATGAGTAGTGCCAATCAAAGAGAAGATGAGAGAGACTAGACTAAGATGGTTTGGTTATGTGAGAAGAAGACCAAGACACGCTCATGTGAGAAAAGTTGATGAAATGGAACAATTAGTCAAAAAAAGAGGTAGAGGTAGACCCTATAAGACTTTGGTAGAGACATTAAAATTTGATATGAAATGTATGGGCCTAAATAAAGATATGACAAAAGAGAGAAATACATGAAAGTCTAAAATTCATATAGCCAACCCACATAATGGGATAAAGGTTGGATATATTGTTGTTGTCGTCGTCTTATTTCCCTAGCATTAATAAGCACACTTTGTCTCCTTTTATGTTAATCCATTCTAATGTTTAGGGTCCATGGCCAAAACCTTCTAAGTCTGGATATCAGTATTTTGTAACCTTTGTTGACGATTACCTACCACATGGCTTTATTTAATGAAATCTCGCTCTAGATTATTCTCTATATTTTCTTCCTTCCTCGTTGAGATTTGAACAAATAAGAAACTTAGGTAGGAAGACTCTAAGTGAAACGGGAGGTGAACAAAATGAATTATTTTTCACACTTGTATTTGATCTCCTACGAGATATATAAACATGAGCAAACCTTAGTTTGCTCCTCAAATATAGGAATTCAAAAACAAATTTAAAATACAGTACAACAGATATTGTTGAGACTTGGATCTGATTTCTCACACAATTAAACCCTCTCTCACACCCAAATACTAACCTGATAGAGATAGAAACAAAAGAAATGTAAAACAGAACACAATAACAAGCAAAATCAGTAAAAGAACAAGAAGTCTTATCCTGGTTCGGGCAAGAAGTTGCCCTACATCCAGACTACTAGATGATGCCGACAGAATCCACTATCAAAGAAACAAGAATACAGCTCTTCCTCTCTGATCTCTTCCTCACACACACTTAGGCTAATAATCAATAGCCTCTCTCAAGAAAACAAGGATCGAGCACTAGCTCTCTCTCAATTCTTCAACTCCTATGTGTGAATACAATAGAAGGATTCTATCATCCCCTCAACAGAACCTATCCGCCACTATTTATAAAAGATAGAGGGGGTTACAACTTAAGGACTAAAAAGCAATAAAAGGAAATACAAGGCTTAATCGAAAATAACCTAAGAGATATTTCCGTTATATTCTAAACACATAAAACATAAGAATAAAAACATTTCCTAACTAACAAATCTGCCCTTTACAGAAACTAACAGCTATACTAATACAAATTCTAACAAATATGATAAGATTTAAACTTGAAAGGAAGTTTTCTCCTATCTTTATGGAACTACTTTATCTGTAGCTTTAAGTCCTTTCTTTATCTCCTCAATTGTCTTTAATTTCAAACTCTTCTCCTTATCATCTTGTCTATTTTATCATATTCCAATCTGCTCTTATCGTTATTCGGCCGGAATTCTTCTTCTCATTCCCAACTTGCCTTTAATTAATTCAAACACTTGTTTAGTCATGGCCTTGGTAAGAATATCAGCTTCTTGTGAACTAGTAGGGATATAAGTAAGGTTGACTCCACCATCTTCAATTTCTTGTTGAATGAAATGTTGATCAATTCTTAAATGTTTCATCCAGTCATGTTGAACTGGATTATTCACAATACTTATGGCTAATTTGTTATCGCCATATAGCCTTGTAGTGATAGTTATAGGTATGCAAGTCTTCCATTAACTTCCCAAGCCAAATTATCTCACATATACCTTGAGTTATAGCTCGGTACTCTACCTCGGCACTATTTTAAGCTACCACACTTTATATCTTGCTTCTCTATGTAACAAGATTGCCCCATAACTTAGTACAATAGCCGGATGTAGATCTGTTATCCTTAATAGATCCAACCCAATCAGCATCTACAAAACCCTTTATCCCTCGATCTTCATTTTTCCTAAACAACAGCCCCTTCCTAGGAGTTCCTTTAAGGTATCTCAAAATATAACAAGCAGCATTAAGGTGTTTGCTAGTGGGTGAATGCATAAAATGGCTCACTACACTCACTGCATATGCTATGTCAGGTCGTGTAAAAAATAAGTAGATCAATTTGCCTACTAACCTTTGTTATCTTCCTTTGTCTACTAGATTTCTTGTGCCATCATATTTAGTCTTCCAGTTTGGTTCCACTAGTGTGCTAGTTGGCTTACAGCCAAGCTTGCTCGTTTCCTTCAGTAGATCCAATGTGTATTTCCTCTAGGAGATAAAAATGTCACGACCCTAGGATTTAGCTAGGGTCTAGAAAGGAATTGGGAAGGATTCGGGAGGGAGATATACAACAGAAATCAAAAGAAATGAGAGAGAATTAGAAAGAATGAGAGGGGGAAAGTATGGAGGGAAAATATAAATTCACTATGTTATTTCAGCATACCTTTCTCTACATACTATGGCCTATTTATAGGTTGTTCAACTAGAAATAGAGTCTAGGAACAACACCATGTGCACTACAACAGAACTAATAGCATTTCCTAACCAACAATGTAACCAATTACAGCTTTAACCCTAAAATACCCCAAGGGTCGTGACAATTCCCCCTCCTTGAAAGGTTTCTTGTCCCCAAGAAACTTATTACAACCTACCCGATGTTACTTCATCCAATGCCTCTCTTTACCAATTGGTTTCTTCTTCGTCTTTTCTTGTTCTTCTCTAGTATTTCTCTTTGTTGTTGCTTTCTCTTTTCCTCTTTCTCAACAATAACAATATTATGACCTGCTGCAACACCAATCTCAACCAGACTTCTTCCTAATTGCCATTAAAAATGGTTTTGAATGAGCTGCCAATCTTGCAACCCTATCTTTTCCCATCGTAGAGATAATTGCAAACCTCTTTACATGCAGAAATCTGTACAATTCTTCTGGCTGCAATGTCACCTTTGTCTTGTCTTGTGTGCCCATGCCAATGACATTTGTATGAGATGTTCCAAGCAAGTTGCCCGGTACAATCCTCTCTTCTTCCACCTCCTCTTCTTCCTCTTCTTCTTCCTCCAGATCACCCCAACGTTTGGTCTTATTAACTGATACTTCCTCATAGTTGGGCTAGTCTTATCGCAGAACCCTAGAAACATCACTATCGAGCAGACTACCATATTCATCAGCAAGAGGTTTGCCCCAACCTCCTACTTGCTGATTGGTGAAGTATACCCTAGGCACACTTTCAGCAAGTATTTCCTCCTGTAGAACCTTAGTCTCTTCTTCAACAACTGCCTTTTCTTTCTTGTCGTTCAGAATTGCCTTATTCAGCTCAGGTTTTTCCTCATTCTTTGTAGCTACTATTCCCATTGTTATGACCTTGTCAATCTCATACTCCGCCTCAGCTAAATGTACATCATCTTCCTTTTCCACTGCTACTTTATCAACTTCTTGCACTACCTGATTAGTAGTCTTAGAAGCTCCATTAATAGCATAGGTATTGGTCCTTTCTCCAAACTGGTTACACAAGTCGATCACAAACTGTGGCCAGCTCAACTCCACCCTACCGTGGCTCCAATTCTTAAACCAAGCATCTGTAACGTCATCTAAATAAACTGCAGCCATGTGCACTTTCTCCCTTTCAGCTACTCGGTATTGGTAGAACACCCTCTCGCACCTCCTAATCCACCATTTAGGTCTATCTCTTTCAAACGCTGGAATCACCATCTGCAGTGCTGGGGATGTGGAAGGGCTTCCTCCAACTCTTCAGACCACATCTCCCTCCTCTGCCTCCAACCTCTCCCCTGCTTCCATAGCATCATTAGGCCCTTGCCGAGATCTTGGCATCGTTAGAATTAGCAACGATGAAGCCTTGGGAGTGAAATTTGTCGAAAGACTGGCATTAGGTTGTTGAACTAACCTGCTAAAGGCTACATGTAACTGCTGGCTGATTTGCTAGCTTAATCCAGCAATTTCCTCCTGGAGTCCGCTAAAGGCTCGATCCAAATGGGTCACACACTCCGATCGATAGCAACTTGCCTCCACTTGGAGCTGCTTGACACCAATTACTAGATTGTTTGTCTCGGTTTCCAATCGTTTCATTCCCATCCCCTCTGCCATGGCCAATTACCAGGTTGCCCAATCAGATTCTCCTCACCGAAGTGGCAGCCACCGCAATGCACCTAGATCTGAATCTCAACGCCTCAAATCTGAGTCCTCTCCTTAGATCGCCTGAATAGCTTGGCCTTGCTTGCTGCCAAAACTCACCACACCAGCCAACCACCTGCCTCTAATTTCCGATAAAAATAAATTGCTTGGTGATAGACCCAGCCCTCGCCTTCAATTAGGAACCTCTTACGATTGGGACAAGAGAGGCCGAAAGTCACGAAGTTGCTCCGTTGCAGTCCTATGAGGAATCGACTTGAATAACACCTCTCGTGTTACTTACTGCAATCCTTTCTCTTATTCTCCATCCAATTCCGAGCCTCAACCACATGCAGCAAGTTTGCCGAAATCAAAGTGATTCAAGGATCACCTCCGTCTCGCTCATTCACCGACCTCTGCTTAGGATTCCCCTGAATTCTTGAATCGACCACTGTCTCCAGAATTCCCGGAATTTGCTACTCTTGATTTGCCTCCTAATTCCACTTGATATCCCGTTGGAATTCTTTCGGCCTGCGTTGTCTTCACTCCTGGGCTGAAGTTGTTTTGTTCGGCTTCGCTTTTCAAATCCGAACTTGCTTTACTCAACTACGCCTTCCAATCCGTGTTCAATTCTGCCTTGCAACTGTTCGTCGGGGTTGGATTGCCTAGCCCGCTCAATTTTGGTTCATCTCTTCTACTTTCGAGTCGACTTCTCCAAATTGACAACATGAGAATCGCCGCTAGTGGAAATCCGCTTCTGGACAATTTCCGATCTCAAGGGCCTAAGGCTTTGCTTCTCATCACGACTTCCTTCTCGTTGGATTCGGTGCCTTCTTCTCTCACTCGATCACCGTCCAAGGCCTAGAGAACCACTAACTTTGCTGCAATCTTCTTGGAGTCACTATCGCCACCCAATCACCGACCAAAGCTCCGTAACCACCAAAATTCGTTACCTCTGCCTTGGCTCAAAATCGCAGCACTTCGCTTCCAGATTACAGCTCTCGACTGAATCAAGTCAAAGATCACCTGGCCACAATTTGCCCTTCCACCTTGAGCAAGACTTACCGAAATTTGCAGCCGGACGTCCTCCTCTTGCTTCGCCTTCCAAGATCGACCGATAGTTGCTTGCTCGCTTGGTTACAATCGACCCTTGGTTCCTTCGGAATCGGATCGGAAATGTTGGCCAATTTGATCTGTTGAAGCTCCTCGAGAGTTCGACTATATCACTGGCAATTCACGACTAAGGATTGATCAGCCTTCTTTGCCTTCGGTTCCGAGCCAACACTCACCTCCTCGTGTCTCGGAATCAAATTCCGAGATTCAACCGGAAGTCGAAATTGCCTAGCCAAGTCGCCTTCAAATCCCGAACTAGAATTACAGCCAATAGTCGATCAAAATTCACCAGTGGATCTCGATTTGGATCAATCCTTGTTTCCTTCCTACTTAGATCTGAAATGCAGACAAAATCGTTGCTCGAACTCGCCTGAACTACTGGTTCCATAATCGCCTCTGCCTCGTCTTCGCGTCTAGATTGATTGAAATCACAACCGAGGAACAACGGCTCTGATACCAAATGTCATGACCCTAGGATTTAGCTAGGGTCTAGGAAGGAATTGGGAAGGATTCGGGAGGGAAATGGAGAAGAATTGGAGGGAGATATACAGCAGAAATCATAAGAAATGAGAGAGAATTAGGAAGAATGAGATGGAGAAAGTAAGGAGGGAAAATATGAATTCACTATGTTATTTTCAGCATACCTTTCTCTACATACTATGCCCTATTTATAGGCTGTTCAACTAGAAGTATAAATAGGTTGTTCAACTAGAAGTAGAGTCTAGGAACAACACCATGTGCACTACAACAGAACTAATAGCATTTCTTAACCAACAATGTAACCAATTACAGCTTTAACCCTAAAATACCCCAAGGGTCGTGACAAAATTCCTTCCTTCCTTCTTGCCACTTCCATTCATAGGAAATACCTTAGTTGTCCTAGGTCTTTAACTTCAAATGCTTGTTGTAACTGCCCTTTTAAGTGCCTTTATTTCTTGAATATTATCACCAGTAATAATAATATCATCCACATACACTATTAGAATAGTTTTTCAGCCATCTATTGTATGTTTAGTAAACAATGTATGATCAGCCTACCCCTGCTTATACCCTAACTGGTTTAAAGTTCTACTAAACCGTTTAAACCACATCCTAGGGGATTGCTTAAGTTCATACAAGGACTTCTTCAACCTACAAACTTTTCCTTTCCTGCCTTCTATCTCAAATCCTGGAGGAATTCTTGTGCAGATTTCTACTTCTAAATCACCATTGAGGAATACATTTTAAATGTCCAGTTGGTGTAATTTCCAATCCAAATTAGCTACAAGAGACAGCAAGACATGTATAGAATTTACTTTTTGCAACCGAAGCACAGGTTTCTTCATAATCCAATCCTTGTGTTTAGGTGAAACCTTGGGCCACCAATCTTGCCATGTAGTCTGTAGAAAAATTGTGGTAGTATAATGACAAATATGTTGTAGTAACTCAGATTCCAAGGCACAAAAACTCGTTTTCCTTAAAACTTTGTTTGTCCCAAAATACAATGCACAAAGGATCCAAACGAGCCTCCAAGATACAATGGAATCAAGAATAATGTTTGTTGACGAATGTGCAATTTCCGACAACCCACCCGAGCACACAGAATTAATAACAAACACAAGAAGCTTTGTATTCTAATTCTGCAGTAAAAGAATACAAGGAATTGGTTTTTGTATGAACAAATATTATGAAGTTTTATGTAAGAATGTAGGAGAAGAATAAGGAGAGAGAAACCATATGAATTCTCAAGTGTGTTGATCCAACAACACACCAATCTATTTATAAATAATGTTACAACCCTTCACCAAAGGTACAACCATTCATATGTATTACAATCCTTCACAAAAGGATATAACTAATTCTTATGTGTTACAACCCTTTACCAAAGGTACACCCATTCACCAAAGGTTATAACCACTTAAATTAAATTTAAAACAAGTGAGACACAACCCTTTACTAAAGGTTATAACCATTCATGCGAGTAAATAGAATTTGAAAGATTAGAACCTCTAGTTCCTTGACTTTGATCTCTTCCCAAACAAGCGAAAGGTTACAACTATTCTTTTGAAAATCTCTCCAACATAGTCAAGACTTTTATCAGATTTATATTTAACAGTAAACATCCATTGGCTACCTACCACCTTCTTGTCTTTAGGTAATGTCACAATTTCCCATGTGCCATTTTTTTCCAATGCATTCATTTCCTCCATTATGACAATCCTCCAGTGTGCATTTTGTAATGCACCATGGATATTTGTAGGAATTTGAATATCATCAACCTTTGTAGTAAATGCCCCGAACTGTGAAGACAATCGGGAATATACCAAATGATAAGATATGAGATACTTTGTACATGATCTCACCCCTTTCCTCCAAGCTATTGGAATATCCAAATCATAGGTTTTTGCAATTTCTGTCCTTTGTTCTTCCTCAACAAGTATTGTCATCATCTCAGCTCCTTTAGGTTATAGTCTTCCATCCTTATCAAGTATTGGACCTTCCTCTTAAGGAGATAACTGGCCTTGCTTTGGGTCATAAGTCCTTCGAGAATAAACCTGCGGTGGTGGTTATTAGGAACTTGGACCGGTTGTTCTCCTCCTTGATCTGTTACATAACTAGGAGATGGTAACTGCTTCAGGACAAAACAAAGAATCCCAACCTTGCTCTGCACTAGAGGTCTCCCCCCCTCCCCCCAAGGCAAAGATATGGGAGAATGAAAGTAGTGATCCTCAAAAAAAGAGAAATCACAAGACACAATAAATTTCCTAGTGTTAGGACAATAACACTTGTAGCTTTGTTGTGTTGGGGAGTATCCCACAAACACACACTTCAAGGATTTAGGTTCCAATTTGGAGTGATAATTATGCACAAACGCCAAACAATGAATTAAGCATTCAGATAAGGAGGGGATAGCTACCAAGAAGAGTGCTCAAGGGAGTCTTAAAATTGAGAACTCGGGCAAGAAATCTATTGATGAGATAAGCAACTATAAGGATAGCCTCTCCCCAATAGGAATAGGAACCGAGCTTGTAAACATCAAGGATCGAGTAGTTTCAAGAAGACGTCGATTATTTCTCCCAGCCACTCCATTTTGTTGTGGGTTATAGGGACAAGTACTTTGATGAACAATCTCATTTTCACTCAAGTAGTAATCAAACTCATTTGAGAAGTATTCCCTTCCATTATCCGACCGAAGGATATGGATTGATGTTTGAAAAACATTGCATATTAAAATCTCCTCAATCAATTACAAGATCTTATCTCTCCCAATCTCGATGATTGCAATTTGTTCAACAAGAAGCTTGGCTTTGCTTCCAATGAAGCATGTGACTATGGAGGATTTTCGAATGGTTTGACAACATTGAGCAATAGTGATGGCAAATTCTTGTAGTGTGTTAGAAGTGGCGAGCAACGAAAATGTCATGCTCACTAATTCAATGGTTAAGATGATCGACAATAATAGAGGTTTCCATCTTTCAGGAATCAATGGTTAGGTTGCCTTCCTCAAGTTTGTAACTTTCACCAGTGGCAAAGATGGATGTTTGTAGTGACCCCTGTTCTAGATTTGGCATGGTTACATCTCTCTATTGCTTCTCCAGTGAGTACCAAATGTCATCTCTAACTCAAATAATGGGATTATCTCTAGCAAACTCTTATACCGTTGGTCATCATGGACAATGGTGATGGCTATCGACCATGGTTCCTCCTCCAACCAATGATGGAGACGACAATTGGGATGGGGTTTTGTTGGAGGAGAGAAGGGAGGAGAAACCCATCATTGTGGTGGGATTTCAAGAAAACTGATAAGATTCCAATTAAGTAAAGGAATTCACTACTAGTATTTCAACTCCAGATTACAAGGAAAAATGTAGACAAAGGAAAAGAATGGGCATTCGAGAGGTCCAGAACTCTCCTGTAGAATCTACTCAATTTCTTCACACTTTTCTCCAGATTATAGGCTGTTATTCTCCCTCCATAACCGCATCTGGTTATGCACATGCTGGTTTGTTACACAAACCAACCAAG
This sequence comes from Diospyros lotus, assembly GCF_014633365.1. Lineage (NCBI taxonomy): Eukaryota > Viridiplantae > Streptophyta > Magnoliopsida > Ericales > Ebenaceae > Diospyros > Diospyros lotus. Next base: position 9,357,264 of record NC_068342.1, read on the forward strand.
TTCCAATTCTACCCTTGGTTCACATGCTAGCTATTATGCAAACCCAGTTGTGTTACCATCTTGCCCTTGACTTCTGAAGCGCCTTTGATAGGTCCACTGCACCGGAGGCCTATCATTACTCCCCTCCCCAACTTTCACCTTGTCCTCAAGGTGGAAAGTGGGAAATTGTTGTTGAATTAGGTTGTAGGGCTCCCAAGTAGCTTCCAACAGCGATAACCCCTTCCATTGAATTAGAACATCCAATCCACGTAAATTATTGCATGTTCCAGGCCGAACTCCCAACACCGCCTCTGGCTCTACCAGCATCACTAAATCTACACTCAATTGACTGGGAATCTCCACAGTGGCTTTCAATGCCCCTTTTGCTTCACGTAGTTGGGACACATGGAAGACAAGGTGAATGTTGCAATGTGACGGCCATGTTAACTTGTAGGCTACAGGCCCTACCTCATTTTCAATTTCAAATTGACCATAAAATCTAGGAGCCAACTTCTCATTTGAACAAGCAACCAATGTTTTTCTGCGATAAGGCCTTAGCTTCAAGTAAACTAAGTCCCCTACCTTGTATTTCACCTCTCTTCTTTTCATATATATCCCCTTCTTCATTACCACTTGGGCTCTTAGTAGTTGTGCCTTTAGTTCCTCCAAAATTTGATCTTTTTCAATCAACTGTTGCTCAACCACCGAAACAAGAGTGGATCCCTTTCAAACCTCAATACTGTTGGTGGTTCTCGCCCATACACTGCCTGGAATGGGGTTAGCCTCGAGGCTGTGTGGTATGAAGTGTTATACAATAGTTCAGCCCAAGGCAGCCACATGTACCAAGCTTTAGGTTTGGAGGAAGCAAAACAACACAGGTATGTTTCCAAGGTCCTATTAAGTACCTCCATTTGGCCATCTGTTTGTGGGTGGTAAGCTGTGCTGTGGTGGAGCTTTGTGCCTTGGAATCTACTAATGAAAATCTTATCCCTATCTGATACAATGGATCGTGGTAGACCATGAAGTCTCACAACTTCTTTGATAAAAACCCCTGCCAGCTCTCTTGCTATAAATGGATGCTTAAGTCTAATAAAATGTCCATACTTATTAAGTCTATCCACCACCACCAAGATTGAGTTCATTTTGCTCGACCTTGGTAAGCCCTCAATGAAGTCCATAGCAATGTCATCCCAAATTTGATTTGGGATAGGAAGGGGCTGCAAGAGTCCTTCTGGCGTTAGGGCCAGATATTTGTTGGCTGGCAAACATCACAATTACTCACATACTGGTGGATGTCACGCTTCATTCCCGACCAATAGACATAGCTACAATCCTCTTGTAAGTTTTCAAAAATCCCGAGTGTCCTCCCACACTTCCATCGTGTCCCTCATGTAGTAGCAACAGAATGAGAGAAGATCTCCTTAGTAGGTACAATCGACCCTTGTAAAGGAGGTGGCTGTCCGCCAATTGGAGATTGGGTCGAGAGGAAGGATCAAATTGGAGGTCCCTGACAACCCTTTGCAGCCTTTCATCTTTTTCTACTTCGCGAGCCAATTGATCAAGTTGGAGCACCTTAGGAACTATTAAGGCTAATAGGGTTGCAGAGTGGTTGAATCGAAACAAGCCATTTGTTGCGTTATTTTCTAATCCTGGTGGTATTGTATCTCAAACTGAAATCCCATTAATTTCACCATCCACTTCTGATATACTAGACTCACTAACCGTTGCTCCATCAAAAATTTGAGACTCTTTTGATCAATTCGAACCACAAACTTCCTTCCCGTCATGAACCTAGGGTTTATAACAAGGTTGGATTGGCAATCGGAATGATCTGATTGAGTAGAACTGATAATAGAACATTTAGAGGGAAATTTGGACAGAAATAGGGGAAGGATGTAAAGAGAAATGAGGGAGAGCAATAGAGAGAAACAAGAGAGAGAATGAAAAGAATTGTACGGAGAGAATCAAATTTTCATTCATTTAATTCAAGCATATCCTCTCCTCTTACAATTGGCCTTTTTATAGGCATAGTAACTAGTTGCTTAACTAATTTCTAACAGCATCCTGACAGCACTCATGTGCTTCTAACAACTTGTAAAAATATCCTAACAAACCATTGCAACCCTATTACAATGATGCCCTTCTATTATTCCTTGGGTCATGACAATTCCCCCCTCCTTGAGAGAGTTCTTGTCCCAAGAACTTGCAGCAACTATTCATTGCTTTTCATCCAATACCCGCTTTCTCAATCCGTTTCATTCTTCTTTCTTGCTTGCGTCTTTTAGGCCTCTTCTTCTTCGTTCTTAGGTTTCCAAGATCCATCCCAGGCATACTTTGGCCTAAAACTTCAATTGAAGAAATCTAATCGAGTTCAAGTTCGATGCCCCCACCTTCTGCAATAGCTGGCCGACCAAAATCGGTCTCCCTGTCCAATACAAGAATGGATAACAAATCTACAACCATAGCTGCCTTTACTGTATTCCCATTCAACCCATGGCCAAGCTCTATTGCAAAAATATCGACAACATCCTGGAAATATAGCGATGAAGAGTTGTAGAGTTGCCTTGGGTGCTCAGACCAGTGTTGTATGTGAGCATTAGAATTAGGGGCTGCTATGATTTCAATCCCAGCCACTAGCTCCTTAGTGGCTGCCATAAGGCCTTCATCCTGGCCTTCTTTCCCTACCTGATTTGCAGCCTAATTATCTGATGAAACAATATCCCTGCCCGGACTATCAGATATATGGAAGCCATCTATGTAGTAGTTCTTACCTCCAATTTGTTGTATAAACTGATTAGCACCCGATTTATCAGCGTCCAGCTCTTGTAAAGTGTGATCTATACAGATCTCCTCATCAAATCTACTTTCATGTTCTGAATCCTAAGTTACCATTGATAAATAGGCTTTGATTCCAGCAACAACTTCCTTAATATTGACTGATTTTTCAGTTGGTTCCTCTTGATTCCATGCAAATAATTCAACAGCTTCTTTTCCCCGCATTTGTCGAGATATTTCTCTACATGCACTTCTCCTTCAAAAAGATCCGTGGGCTCCTTTTGATTTGCTACCCTATCAACCTGATCAACATAATTTTCCTCGAGATTATACTTTTCACCACCAAAATTACTCCCAATATTGCAGCCATCCTTCTGGTCACTGCTGCCTCCATCATAATGCTTCTTTTTCTACCCAAAGTCTAGAGTAGGCAGTGAATCGGTCATCTGTAATCTTGCCTCATCCTTCGGCTGCTCCACTCCAAGGAATTCCTCCTTGTTTAAACTTCTGTGATAATTATCAAAATATTCCACCGAAAAGTTGTAATGATACTTCTTAATAAGTATCATCGCAAACTCTTGCAACTTCTCGTGTATCATAAGACCAAATTCCTTGCTCATATCATGTAACCCACTACTTGCTCTCTTGTCCCATTGGTTGATCTCATTCCATTGGTTGATCTCATTCTCAAACTTCTTTTCCCCTGTTTGTTGCTTCTGTCAATTGAAAATGCAGCACTCTTCTGCTGCAGTTGAGGCTCCATTTGTTTCATGTGCGCACCCATTCCCATGGCCGATTCCTCATGAACAAGACACTGCGAAGACCAAGGAGTAGGAGTTCTACACATACTGGATCCCACACTTCCCTAAGCTACTCAACCCTACATTAGAATCCCTCAATGTAATTTAATAGCCTAAAAGCACCTGCTCCTCTTCGTCTTGCCAATTTGAACAAGTTAACCAGATTTTCAAAGCCAAAATTTAGAGTTGCTCACTGTAGTGGTCTATTGTACCACTTCTAACTTAGCAATTGGTTGCTTGAATCCGATGTGTTGATTAACCAACCACGAAATTTACCATATCTGTTTTTCCTTTCCACAAATTTGAACTAAGAGCCGTCGAGAAGTAACAGTCTATGAACAACCAAAAATTAACCGTCAAAGAGCGTTGGAACCCCTTTCCAATCAAGGTGGGCAGCTCGCTTCACTCATACGGTCAGAATTGCTTCTCGGCCCAAAAATCGCAGCACCATCATGCCTTTCGATCTAGTGGCCACACCCATAGAATTCCGAATGGAATTCCCAATCAAAACTATAACACCACAGTCGCACCTGTAGAAAGCTTATCAGTATGGGTCGGAATGGTCTTTTGGTCTAGTCGCAACTCTCTAGGTCGTCCGCTTCACCTCTGGCGGACTCGCGCTCGCCTCAACCGTCGCATTTCAATGGTCGTAAACCACCCTCCCTTCATTGCCTTCCAGTCGAACCAAGAATCACCTTCAAGGATCAAATCTATCACCATCCAAAATCACTATCGAGGACCACTATTAACCTAAAGATCACCGTCGACTCTTCGTTGCCTCCCAAGGTCAAGGATCACCGACTTAGCGACCCAGACCCAGTCGCTCCAGAATCATTGTCAAAGTTGCCTTAGGTTAGTTTTGCCTTCACCCGCCTTCCTCAGTCAGTCTCCTTCTCCACTCAATCAATTGATGCTTTCGATCGAGTAGGGTGTTCAATTCATTCACCCGGAACTTTGTCTTAGGCTGATGACCGCCTGAGTTCCAACTGATCGCTAGGAATCACTGCACCCAACCACTATCAACTATTGTTCAAAATCCGCTTCACTATGGATCAGCAAACGAGGTTTGCACCCAGGTTGATTAACATGTTCAGAGTGGCAGAACCAATCGAAGAAGGTGCAGAGCTTGATCGATCAAGGAAGGCAATTGTGATGCAACCAGGGGAATTTTCCAAAATTGAGAATCGATGGCTGTGGTTTCTTCGAAATTCACCTGCAAACAGCTCCGAGGATAGGAAGGCCTTACTCGTCTAAGAATTCCAATCAACTGGAACTCCCCTAAGAGTCGCTTGAATTCGCTTTCCATGACTGATTTGCTCTACTTCGAATCTAGCTTGCTTACTTCAAATCTGATCAGACTAAATTGATTTTCCAAACTCACAGCCGAAAAATGACTGCTCTGATACCATTTGTCATGAACCTAGGGTTCATAACAGAGTTGGATTGGCAATCGGAATGATCCGATTAAATAGAACTGATAACAAAATGTTTAGAGGGAAATTTGGCCAGAAATAGGGGAAGGATGTAGAGAGAAATGAGGGAGAGCAATAGAAAGAAAATGGAGAGAATCAGATTTTCATTCATTGAATTCAAGCATATCCTCTCCTCTTACAATGGGCCTTTTTATAGGCATAGTAGCTAGTTGCTTAACTAATTTCTATCAACATCCTAACAACACCCATGTGATTCTAACTTGTAAAAATATCCTAACAAACCATTGCAACCCTATTACAATGATGTCCTTCTATTATTCCTTGGGTCATGACACTTCCCAACAAGTAATGTCTCCATTTTTGTATCGCAAACACAATGGCCATCAATTCTCGTTCATAAACCGATTTTCTCCTCCCTAACTGACTAAAAGCATGACTGAAATAAGCAATAGGTCTATGATCTCGCATTAATATTGCCCCCATGCCTTCTCCCGATGCATCCGCTTCAACCACAAATGGCTTGCCAAAATCCAACAAGGCTAAAACTGGTAGAGACATCATTGTAGCCTTAAGCCGTTGGAAGGCTTGCTCAGCTGCCTCATCCCAGAAAAAAATGTTCTTCCGTAGTCGCTCTGTGAGAGGCCATGCCAACCTGCCATAGTCCTTAACAAATCGTCAATAATACCTCGTAAGCCTGAGAAAGCCTTTCAATTCTTTTAACGTTGTAGGAGTGGGCCAATCTAACATAGCTTGCACCTTGCTATGATCAGCTGAACCCTGCTATGATATGATGTGACCCAAATATTCAATTTCTAGCTGTCCAAACAAGCACTTCTTCCTATTCGCAAACAACTGGTTATCTATCAGCACTCTCAAAACACAACATAAATGTTGTGTATGTGGTTCAAAATCCCTGCTAAAAACCAGTATATCATCAAAAAATAATAACACAAAATGCCTCAATTGCTCCCTGAAAATGTCATTCATCAGCAATTGAAACGTGGCTGGCGCGTTCGTCAACTCGAATGGCACAACAAGAAACCCATAATGGCCTTCATGCGTCCTAAAGGCAATCTTCAAAACATCCTCAGCTTTGACCCGAATCTAATGATAACCAGACTTAAGATCAAGTTTGGAGAAAACCGTGGCCCCACGTAGCTCATCCAGCAGCTCCTCGATTACAGAAATTGGAAATTTATCAAGGACTGTCACCTTGTTCAAAGCCCTATAGTCCACGCAAAAACGCCACCCCCCATCCTTCTTGACAAGCAACACCAGACTAGAAAAAGGGTTGGAACTCGGTTGTATAATCCCCATGGCTAACATTTCACCTACCATTTTCTCAATCTCATTTTTCTGAAGGTAAGGGTAACGATAAGGTTGTACACTGATCGATACAGTGCTTGGAAGTAGATTGATTGCATGGTCCTTTTTCCTAGGAGGTAGCCCTTTCGGTGTTGTAAACACCCCCTCAAACTCAGCCAACACCTCCTTTAGGAACAGAGGAACTTCTCCTTAAAGGCCTTCATCATAGCCTTCAAGTATACCAAGGTTTTGCTCAAGATGGGGTCTCCCTGCAAAGTCACGACCATTCCCCCAACCTGAAACTTCATAGTTAAGGCCTTCCAATCCACACTCATCTTTTCCATGATAGCTACCCACTTCATCCCAAGGATTACATCAGAGCTACCTATCACGAGACCAGGAACCAATTGTTTGTTGTTGTTAAATTTTGTGCTAGAATCAGATATTACCTATATGTACTGTCTTTTTATTTTTTATTCTCTTGCATGCATTTGCTTTCCACCTAGGTAGTTTATTATGGTTTACTTTCCAACTAGGAAGATTGTTATGGCAAAATCTGCCAGGTGTCCAAATGCTAGAGTAAGGACAAAATAGTTGGTTAGAGGTGGGTGTGATCCGCTGCGGCAGCACCCATAGCCACAGGCCAAGCTATATAAGCTTATTCTCTCTTCTGTAAAAGGCATTCAAGAATTCAATCAAAGATTCTATTATTCTCTCTCTCTTATTTCTCTTTCTCCCTTCATTTCTCTTCTATACTTCCCTCTCCCTTCTTCTTCCCTGTTCTAGCTGTTACCTCGATTCACGTTGAATCTAGGAAGTTGTTGATTGTCACAACACCGCCGTGACACTACCCAATTAAAGGGGCAGGAAATCTTCCACAATTTGCAAATTTTGGAGGGTAAGCTTCACCCCTTTGCAAATGCCCACCCCTTGCACTGCCATTCCGATCCCCAATATCACCCCATACCATGTTGTTTCCGTCCTATGCAGACCCAACTGCTGCACCAATTTTGTTGCAATGAAATTGTGGGTGGCTCCTCCATTAATGAGTACCACTACAGGCTGCCCTTCTATTTGTCCCCTAAGCTTCATTGTTTGTGGAGTAGTTAATCCCACAACCGAACTCATTGAAAGTTCAATTACCTCACCTCCATGTGCCACCTCTCTTTCCTCAGTCTCCAATGTCTCCTCCTCAACCCCTGTTTCTCCTAACTCTTCATCATAGATCATCATGACCTAGAGTTCCCGATTTTTACACTTGTGGCCTATAGAGTACTTCTAATCGCAGCGAAAACATAAGCCCTTTTCCCGCTTGGCTCTCCATTCAGCTTCACTAAGTCACTTAAAGGGGGGATTACCGCTACCACTCGCGACCTGTGGTCTATGTCCCGGTGGGGTAGCCAATTTGGGGGGAAAATAGGACCCCTCGCCTAAACCGAAGAGGGTCGAGTGGGGTTTGATGGGGAGATGAGAGGATACCTACCCCTTATTGATCCGACAGAACCAAAACATTGTTGGAGAGCTGCATTCTTATGCTCAATGTTTTTAAGTCGTAGTCATGATCTATTCCAATCCCAAGGACTATAATACTCGAATCTCAGCCCTTATCTCGATTTTGAGGCCATTGATGAAATGACCTTCCAAAAACGCATCAGAGACTTCTGCCACTGGCACGGCCAATGTCTCAAACAGCAATCGGTAGTCCCTAACAAACCCCTCTTGTTGGAGAGCCAAGAATCTCTCCTCCAACATCCCCACTTGTGTGGAGCGAAACTGGTTTAAGATCCCCTGTTTAAGCTCTTCCCAACTTAGAACTCCCTTCTGTCGAGTCTCCCATTGAAACCACGCCAAAGCCCCTGCTTCAAAACACAGAGCAACTAACTCGATTTCCTCCTCCTCAAACAACTAATTGATAGAGAAATATCTTTCGGCTCGAAAAATTCATTCATTCGGATTTTCCCCTTCAAAAATCGGCATCTCCAGCCTTCTTCCTCGCACTTCCGGCCACCAACTCCCTCCAATTCCACCCTCTAACTCCCTGCCTATTCTTATTCCAGGTGATACCTCGAAATTCTGGGTAAATTCTGAAAGTCTATCTTCCTCCTTTGCTTTGCTCTTCCTCTCCCGTTCTTGACCCCCCGACTTCGTCTTCAAGTATGCGAACTGGTTCAACATGATTGCTACATTCCTTTCCATCGATTGTACCTCCCCTCTTATGGCGTTGATTCCCTTCTGCATCCCCTTCATCTTCCCCTCTAACTCCCCAACTCTGTTCGACAAATTCACCATTGGGATCATTGGACTCTGATACCAAAATTGGTGGGATCTCAAGAAAACTGATAGGATTCCGATTAAGTAAAGGAATTCATTGCTGGTATTTCAACTCCAAATTACAAGGAAAAATGTAAACAACGGAAAAGAATGGGCATTCGAGAGGTCCAAAACTCTCCTGTAGAATCTACTCAATTTCTTTACACTTTTCTCTCTCTCTTCTATTCTCTATTTATAGGTTGTTATTCTCCCTCCATAACCGCATCTGGTTATGCACATGCTAGTTACACAAACCAGACAAGTTCGATTCTACCCTTGGTGCACATGCTGGCTGTTATGCAAACCCAATTGTGTTACCATTATGCCCTTGACTCCTAAAGAGCCTTTGATAGGTCCACTGCACCAGAGGCCTATCACGTTGCAACTCCCCCCCCCCCCCCCCCCAAGCTTGTTTGCTAAAGAAGCTAAAAGTTGTTTGTTTAACTAAATAAACGAGCTTAAACAAGCTTTAATGGAGCTGAGCTTTGAGTCATTTATGAACAGATTTGCTGCTTATGTAGCCCTAGATGAGAGAAAGAGGAAGGATTTTTAAATGTAAGGACATTTTAGTCATTTTAAAATATTTATCTAAGGTTAACCAATGGCAAGGGGGAAACTGCAACACGCTTTACAGAATAAGGGTACTCACTACATTTTCTCAAGTGGCATGGGTACTGCCTGCATTTACCCTAAACCTCAAGGGCATCAAGTGTATTTTTCCTTAACAAACTTCAGCTACTGCTGAGTTTCCCTAATTAAACATTTGTAAGCAAGTTAAGCATTTTTAGTCCTCTCAAAAATTAACATAATTAAAAAGTTAATTCATCAATTGTGAATTCAAGTACAAAACAATTTATTTTGAACAGTCTCCAATCCTCTCAATATACAGAGAACATAATAAGGAGAAACTGATTTAACATAATATATATTACAAGTAATCAACTCTAGCAAAAACATATTCTACATATACTATCTGAAAGCATTCCACACAAACATACATGACATTTTAAAATTGACTGCGCAAGATAAAAAGAAAAAATCTCGGTGCAAAAGTGAGAAAAACATTTAAAATTAACTCTAGGGGAATGAAGATTTTATATACTAAAATTGATATCATCACATTATAAGATATTGAAACATTGTGTTCAAGATCTGAATCTCATTCACACAACTCTATCAAAAGATTGGACATCTTTTTAATTAGTATAAACTACAATACAAACATAAAGGCAGCACAAAGAAGAGTAACAATACCAACCATATAACCTGGTAACTCCAAAATGTAAGTTATACCACTGACAATGTCATCGTTCAAAAAACACTTGACTAGATCCTTCATGTGATATGAAAACCATAGAGTAACTTAATTTTAAGGATTAAATCTATACAGATATCAAAATTAGCAAGAATATATTGTAACTCCAAAAAGAATAACACAAGGACATTAACAATTGATAAAAGGAAAATAAATGTGTTAAAGAGGGTAAACTCACATGCAAACATAAAGGTGTTACAAAGAATAGTAACAATCTCAGTGACTAAGTATTAGCTAGTAACTAAAAAGTATTAAGTCATATCACTAAAAATTATTTGCTCATACAACCACCTACTCTATTTTTCATCACTATGTACAACTTGAAATAACTTAACAATTAATTCCATCATAATTAATAAAACTTTTTTGCAGCTCAATGGAAGTATACATAGACATTAGTATAGTATTCCAAGGATGGTGGACTGAACAATCACAGTATTGTTGTCAAAAAACAGGAAAACATGCCTCATTCCTAGTGATACCACCATGAGCTCCAAGATAAATTTATGTGAGTCATGCAACTATCACGTCCTTGGCAATAGAATTAATAGAAAAAATTAATTCTAGAATTGCTTCCACCACATCTATATATATATAATGAATAGGAGATTGTAATGACACTGATCCATCTATATAAAGATGCATGAAGGAAACAATATACTAAACTTGGATAGAACTGCAAGAAACCCAATTCTTGAAATCACAAGATCCATGGACAACGTAGGAATTGTACAGTCAGAAGACTGCTTGGTGCCAAAATTCTGCAGTCAAGTTCCAAAAATACCTGAATTCCTTTCATTCATAACATGCATTGAGATGACCCTCCCTCTTGCTATGTGTGTGCTTGGGTTGGGTTTTGTTGTGGGGGTGGTGGGGGGGCCTTAATGACTACCCTCATATACCAAAGTAACCAAACCTGTGTTCTTGAATGAATATTTATATCTTGATTAAACCTTTGAGTAGTTGGTGGACCTCTAGACCTTGCCCCATACACCCAACCCCACCACAAGGACCAGATGTGAATGGTTAAACAAGCAATTCATACATGACAACCATTCCAGGCATGTTTACAGCTCTTCAAGTGAAAAACAAAAAAAAAAAAACAAAAACGAACAAGGGGATTTTCTTATTTAGTCTAAGTATGCAAAGGAGCTAGCTTTTAAATTTGCTTTAACAAACACTAAGCATGATGCTGATGCAAACTTAGCCTAACTTTGAGATGGTAAGCACTAGGCTCTGGCTGCTCTACTAGTTGGGGGCATGCTCAATAGAAGGATGTGCAATTAAATCCTATTTCAATTACACAATCCATTTGATATAAAGAAATCATCTATGATCCGTAAACTTTGCTTTCCAAATACTGGTTGTACTACATTCTTTGTTTCTTGACAAGATTCATACATCAAAAGTAGGACGCATATACAGTTAAGTGGTCATCCACCTCCAATGCACATTTTTACCAAGGTATGTATATTTCAGATTTCAAAGAAATACACTTCCACAAAGATGCTTGTTACAATACATAAAGCACAAAAAAAGGGGAAGAAAATTTTGAAACAACACCAAGCAGGTAAAATTGTTAAGAAAAAGGAAAAATAAGTTCCCCAAGGACAGGGTGATGAGTTTTCCTTTCTTCATTGATTAAAGGGGGTGGAGCAAATAAAAATATAAGAAAGAGGCACTCATTAAATTAGAATCTCCCTTTAATCTTCCTCATCTTCAGATTTGACTACATATATTAACAATAAAAAAAAGTCTACTAGATGCCTATCCACAATGCAATTCTTATATGAGATCAAAAGGTTTCAAAAACTTCTTTTTAAGTCTACGTCTCCTCAGCCCCACAAAAAATTCTATAGGTCTGTTCTACCGCATTCATAGTCCTCACCACAATACCATTAGTCTGTTACCCCACTCCACAACCATCAAATTCAAATTCAACCCTCACACAATATTGCATAGTTTGCTTTAAATTTGTAAAGCATCACAAACATTGTAAACAATAGTCATCAACAAAAAATATATATATATAAAGAAAAGCTGCTCAACAAGATTCTAATAAGTATATAAAGAGGCTAGTAAGTTATTTCCTTTAACATTACAGGGAACTAAATTCGTCTAAATGACCTAGGTGGCATTCAAATCTCAGCATATTTCATCATACAAGGATACCAAAGTTTCTAGGTTAGCCAGATAACCCTGCCATCTTCAATATGTGAAACTTGATACTGTTTAACACACCATTGTCATGTACGGTGACAACTTAAAGCAGGGCTCTTTTCACATTATAGGAACCTTTCAAGAAATCTGAAGAAAACATTATATGTTCTCTACCAATTTTTTCTGTACACATACAGATTTCTTTTATTCCACAATAGGTAATTGCTCTTACCTAGTACATATTCCTCTAAGATCATTTAGCATTAGCATGTCAATTGATTGTCGAATTACTGGTAATTTCACATTATTATTAAAGAATTTTTCATTTCTTTATATATTATATATTTTCAGCTACCTCCACTTTCTAGTTATCATTTCTCATGCTGACAAATAAGTAAAAGACGTGGACACTGATACTGTAGGACAATGAAGCTTATGATCACAAACCTTATAAGATATAGTTATGTATAGTTATCATCACCGTATGTCTACTCATCAAAGTTAAAGTTATGTATAGAGTGTAAACATAAAAGCATGAGGCTAATTTTAAAATTCTACAAGGTGAAAGTCAGAGTTAGATTACAAACCTCATGGCCATGAAAGTTACTGACACGTCAAGAACGTCGTTTGTCACAGAAGATGAATAGCTTATAGGCTTTATGATCTCAGTGATAGGGTATACATTTTTTGAGTTATCAAACTTGATTTTGTGACCCGAATCATTACCCACAAAGTCAGGATTTTGACTCCCCTGCCATCCAGCTTGACCGCAAGCACCATTACTGGTCTTCCCTGTTGGATTTCCTACCTCATCTGATACACATGGGGCTGAATCTTGTGTAAACCTCTTGACAGAACCAGACTTCCTCCTCCTAGATCCAGTGCAGCGTCCAGGTTGAACTTGTTCACCACTATCAACCTTCAATAGCCCATTAGAAGGACCATCACCTTCTAAAGCATGGGAATCTTGGTGGCTTCCTGCCCATTGATTTACATTTTCCACATAGATAGTTGATGCTCCTCTCAGTTCACTGAGCTTTAAGTTCAGTTCATTTTGCTCTTTCATTCCTTCAACTTGTGTGGACATCACTCCAAACCCATTCTCTTCAGCTTGCTCCGAGGATCCAACAACATTGAGAGGCCCCAAATATCTCTCCACCACATTGGATATCCTGGAGTCGTCAAGAGGAACTATGGGCGATGGTTCGTCAATAATCCTGACTTTAACAGCTGGTACATTATCGGTAGCTGCAGAAGGAGAATTTCGTTGCTTCTTCTTGGGTTGACTGTGAGTAGCCCCAAACTTGCGCTTGCGCCTCCTTGATGACCTATGTTTCCCAGACCGCAGACTTCAACCAAAGAAGAGAAACAAAGAACTTGGTGTCAAACAAAGATACGACGAGCAACTTGATACTCAACAATTCAATTGAAAAGAAATCATCACTGGGGGGGGGGGGGGGGGGGGGGGAATGAGGGGGAACCTCTCTTCAAATGCATCAATAACATCAGAACAGGACAAAAGATTCTCCAACGGCTCCCACGTGTTTGCCGTCTCAGGCCACCCACGCCTTCAATACAAACAAACACGTGCAATTATTAGAATCCGAAGTTCACAAACAACATCAAATCACCGTATAAATGCAAACAGATGGCGTTACTCGAATAGAAAACGCACCATTTGATGAGATACTGAACTTCGCCCTTTTTTGCAGCATTCCAGAAGCGTGGCAGAGACAAACACCCGCGAAATCAGGCAGAAGAAAACGTATAACGATATCATCATTAACCTAGCGGACAGAAGAATAAAATGCAAAAGAAGAGGAGGGAAGGGACAAGAAGAAAGAACAACAATTGAAAGCAGAATGATAGATAGCGATAGGGAGAAAGAGAGACCTTGCGAACCCTTTTCTTGCGCACGGCTTCAATCTCGTAAAATCCTTCGGCGAGCTTGGGCCTCTCGGCCTCAGCCTCTCCTCCTTCGATTTGGAGATGCTCGAATTTGTCGAAACCCTTGTCTCCCTCCTCCTCTTCTTCGTCGTCCTCCTCCTCTTCCTCCTCGGCGCCATCCCCTTCCTCTCGCCGTTGCACCTCGTCTCCCTCCACCGCCACCGCAGCAGCCTCGCCATCGCCACCATGATCCGCCACGGCATCAGGTTCTCCGCCGCCGTCCTCGGCGGAAGCCGGCTGCTCGGCGTCGATCGGAGGGCCTTTCTTCTTCACTGACTTCATCTCTCTCTCTCTGTCTCTCTCTCTCTGCCAGGGATTTTTTTCTTTTCCTTCTATCTGGCTCTTTTAGATCTCGCAATTAAGCTGCTGCTGCTGCTGCTGCTTCAAGGACGAGTGTTGTACTGTCTCGATTAAACCTGACACGTTTATAGGGGAAATATATTTGTGCATTTAAACTCATTCATTTATTAAATATATTTCTTCCTTTTCAAAATCTACGATGATTTTGGTGGCAACCCCTACCTCGCCATTTGTTTCTTTTTTTTTTTCTTAAATATTTGGTTGGCCGTACATGCATCTGCATGTCTACGGTTCGGCCAGTGATGGCAAAAACTATTGGGAATTAATGCTTCCATATATGACTATATATTCCCCTGCTTTTTCTTTGTCTTTTTATACCAAAAATCAAATTATTATTTAAAAATAATTAAATTAATATAAAATTTTAATAATAATTAACATAAAATTTTGATATCTTAAATAATATTAATGTGATAATTCAAATATAATAATTATTTAAGATCACTCATTTAATTCTTTCACCTAACTTAATAGGGTGAGATTTGTATTATTATATTTAAATTACATAAATATGTTAGTAAGTATAATGATTTGTTTTTTTTTTTATTTTTTTAATGACGGCATTATGGAAAACGCCCCAATCAGGTAGGTCCAAGTGTTTTGACACTCTTGGCCGTCGCTTCTAACATTGTCCTTTATTAAAATAATAATATAAATTTTGGTTTACTTAATTAGAAAATTAAAATATAAATTATATTTAACAATCACTTTAATTTGGCGGCAAAAATTCAAAATTAGTTATGTATTTTTTTAAAATGACAGTGGCATCCCCTGTCGTACCATCACTAATAAGTAAATTAATTATATTGCCCTTATTTTTTAAACATTATTCTCTTTCTTTCTCTCTCTCTTTATGAAATAACTTTTAGGTAAATTATATAGTTAATTTCAAAACTTTAAATTTTATAATAAAAGTATCACGATACATTTTCATTTTATTAAAATTCAATCTCTTTTTATTTTATTAATTTTTATTCATAAAAAATAACATAATATACATTAAGATGAATTTAAAAAATTACTTACACTAAAATTCACCTGAACCTCACAGTGAAGTAATTTGGGGAACCCCATCAATGAAATGATAAAGTTTCTTCATGTTTTCTCATTTGTTTTTATCTTTATATTTGTTTTATTTATATCCTCTCAATCAACAGTGAGTCCATATCAATAGATTCCCCTTCACCCATAACTTAAATTTAGTCATGGACAAATCCACCAAAATCTTTTTTCTATCTCTTTCTCGTTATTATATTTTTATTTACTATCTCTTTGCGTTCATTATCATTTTATTTTTCACCTATCGTTCAACTCTCTTTTTTTTATTATTATTTTTAAATACATAAACTTCGTCTGACTAATTTTCAAAAGTTAACAACATTCTCCTTGATGTGCTCTTAGTATATTCACACCCTCTTAGTATCAACAATTTCAACATATCCACGTTGTCTTCCCTAATAGTAATTAATCTTTTTAGGATGCTAGTGAAATTTGAACTCCCAACCCTTGCGTTAATCTCTTATTGCATTGTTGTTATATTATGCCCATAAGAGTTCCATCACTCTTAACTCTTTTTTTTTTTTTTTAATACGCCCCATCACTGGTATCCCTAACCACCCCACCCCAAGAATTATACTAGAGAGGTAAATCGTGGTGTGCCTCGTCGTGGCCAGTGCTTAATCTCTCAACCAATTGCGACCTAGAGCACAACACATAGCAATCTTTTTGTGGGATCTTCCTTTACCATACGAGTTATGTCCCAGGGGTTCTATCGCTCAATTGTTGAACTTATCTATAGTGGTAGAAGATGAATTTGGCCAACAATTTTTTTATTTTTTATGTTTTCATAATTACATAAAAGAATGAAAGAAACAATAAATATAAAATAATGGTGCAAGAATTTACCCAAAAACAAACTATTATCATTATAACCAACAATTTAACAATCAAATTAACCCAAATTTGATTAGTTTGGTTCAAATTTATTCACTTCAACATAAATTAGTCAACCTATAACTCGCCTTTTAATGGCTCTTTTAACTTTTGTTATCAATTTTACAAATTTGGGAAATAAAATAGAAAACGATAATTAGTGTGTTAGTTTTGTCTGTAGAAATTTGGAAAGAAAATCCCAAAATGACAATTTTATATTTACTTTTTGTTTTCATTTGATTAATTAGACAGTAGCCATCACCTTTATTAAACTCAACTTTCATTAACCGATCAAATATTGTAAGCACCCCCGCCCGGATATCCCCAACCACCAGGACTACCCGAACGGGAGCGCCTACGGGAGGAGAAAAGTAATAAACACAGAGACAAAGACCACCCCGGCATGCATACGCGAAAAAAGAACAGCGGAAGCAAAGCTCAAGACATGCATGCACTATGGGTAACCCCGCTAACACAGCGGTCTCAACATAAGTAAAAGAATACAAACTCCTGTGCCGACACACACGAGACTCGAGAAAACACCTGGCACAGTACGAAATAATAGAGTAAATTCTACTAGACATCAGAGTGGATAGGGATTAACGAGACTGCCTGTACACCACACCGACTCTGCCGTTAAAGCTGATTCCCTTGCTATGGCCCACGCCGCCACTACCTGGAATGATGGAAAGCAAAGTGAGTCGAGAGACTCAGCAAGCATAAAGAAAAGAAAGGCTGAAGGCTAAACATAACCAAAAACTCTCCCCAAAATAAACCCCCAGGTACACACAAGCCATGAGACGCTACAACACAACAGCTCAATAGCATCATAAAATAAAAGCACATACCGGTCCTTGGGGCCCACATAAGACACTTGGCACCCAAGTCCCATACTAACCTGCCGCTGCCCTGAAAGGCAACAAATATCTGCAACAAACCTGCGCGCGCTGTCCCAGGCCGGTACTCCCGTCACCTGTATCCGTCGGTACTCCCGACAACCGAGCCATAGGCTCCCTCGGAACGGTACTCCCGTCCGAGAACTAAATACTATCAGTATCCATGCAATACACATAGAAATGCAATGGCGTAGTGAGCATCAACGTGATACAAGGCGCCCATACATCCAGGCATCAGGCTATGCTCCGCCCACATAGTAAACCACACGCCATGCATATGCTCGCGGTGGATGCAACCTAACCAAACTAGAATGTCCGTGTCCAAGCATACTCAATAAATGAATATCCCAGCATGCATCCCGTACCCATGTGCATATCAAATCATGAACAGTAATACAATATATCTAATCATGCAGTAAATCACATACCGGCAGAGCTAGTCAGCAGTGTCCGGCACCGGTCAACGGCCAGTGACTAGGGGTGTCCACCCGACGGTCCACATCAAGGCCGTACCATAGTCTACCCCAACGTCACCAACAACCGACCCCTGCCCCACTGCTCAATAGCTCTAACCGAACCATAAATAAATCTGAGAAAAATTGTAAGTAAATCCAATAAAATCGTAAATAAACCCTCACGTCTAGGAACCTAGTCCCCAAACCGGTTCAGCATCATTCCCGAAAAGAGTGGGGGCGGTACAAACCCCCATAGGCTCACAACGAATAAAATTATAGAAGCCTCGGATTTAATTTAAATTAAAACAAATGAATAATAGTTCAACCAATAAGGCAAGGTGCCGAATTAAAGTAAGGGAGGTGATAAAATACAGAAAATTACGGGGTCTTCCACGGGAATTAAAGATCAGGAAGAGAGGGTTAAGAACTTGCCTTTACACGGCCGTTCCTTGCTTTTCTTACGCACCCGCTGCGAAGTAAAACGTTCGCTGGCAATAAATAAAATCGCAGTTTAATTAAATAAATCTACCGTGTAATATAAATAATTTAACCGTCTAAAATCCCTCGTAAGCGCACCACAATTAATATCTCAACGAGTCTCATATTTATTTTAAATTAAATCACGCTAATAAAGCCAGCTTAATAAATTAAATTTAAATCAAACGACTCCAAACGACTCCAAATTCCATAATTAATAAACGAGTCGAAACAGACGAAGGGAAGGTATAAAATACGAGAAATCACAGGGTTTCTCACGGGAATTAAAGAATACGAGGAAAGGGATTGGAACTTGCCTGAAATCAGCTGATTTCGACCTCACTCGAGCTCCCAATGCAAATTAAATCATTTTCTAGCAAATAACACAATCGGGACCCAAATTAATTAATTTTAATCGCGAAAAATTTATAATTAAAATATAACATGCTTCTATTAATTTTTACCCACGTACCTGATCACTTCCTATGACGACAAAATCCCAAAATCGCCCCATTTTCTATTCTTTTCTTCTTCTTTCCTTTTTCTTTTCTTTTATTTTCTCCTCTTCTTCTTCTTCTTCTTCTTCTTCTTCTTCTTCTTCTTCTTCTTCTTCTTCTCCGCGCCGCTGCTCCTGCTCCTGCACACCATTTTTCTTCTTCTTCTCCGCGCCGCTGCTCCTGCTCCTGCACACCATTTTTCTTCTTCTTCTCTTCTTCTTTCCTTTTCCTTCTTCTTCTCCCTTCCTTCTTCCTTTCCTCTTCTTCTTCTTCTTCTTCCGCGCAGCCGCGGCTTCTTTCTTCTTCCTGCAACAGCGCACCAGCGGTCTTCTGTCGCGGCCGAGCTCCACCAGTCGCCGCCTCTGGCCAGCGGCACCACCGGCCAGCCCCGCCTCCAGCTCTGCCTTCCACGACTGTGCGCGCCACCGCTGCTCCGTGCCGCCGCCGCTGCCGATTGCTCCGTGGCCGCGACTTCTTCAAGCCGCAGCTGCTCTTCGTCGGCCATGGCAGCGGCTGCCATGGCCGATTGGCCTTCTCTCTCTCTCTCTCTCTCTCTCTCGCGGCTGAGCTCTTCCCCTCACCTGATCTCTCCATCTCTCACTCTCTGCTCACTTCCTCTGTCTCTCTTCTGCTCTTCTTTGCTTTCCATTTGATAGAAATGGCGTAGCCTCCAAGCATCGCCCACAGCCACAAAATAATACATAATTTAATTAGTTAAATAAATTTAATTTAGATAAATTTAATTTACACTTATATTATTTTTGGGATATTACAAATATACTCTCTTTATTAACCATCATTCATTCATTATTCAGCAGTCAACCACTGGGACGAATGCAAAGTAGGGGAACTGCCTTTACCATTTAAAAGAAAAAAACTATAATATTTGATGAATTTTTAGATTTATCATTAATTTATCCCATACCTTTTGCAATCTTAAAAAAAAATTATAATATTTTGTTTAAATTCAAATATGCTATTAAGAAAGCTTTTAAATTAAATTTTTAATTTCACTCTCGTCTTTTATAACTGGGTTATTGATTCTGTCTCTTCGTATTCGATTTTTACATTATCATTTTACTTTATATTTATTTTTAATCTAATTTGACAATCGTCAACGTTTTTGAAATATAAAAAGGTCATAAAGAACAATTATAATATGATAACATGCATCTATTTTGTAAATATATCTTAATTATGAGATTAGTTTTTATTTTAAATTCATAGTTAATATTAAAATATCAATAAATTTTTATGATATGTTAATAGATATTTATTATAAAAATTTGCTCCCAATAAAATAAATTTTGAGATCTGTCCCCGGTCAACCATGAATATTTTTTTATAGGATGGTTCCTTCTGAAAATATATATAAATTTTGCACACATATTTAATTATTTGATATGTATACAATATTTTTTTATTCCAAAGAGTATACACATTTTTTATCAAATATTACTTTCAATTTGTATTTAAAAAGTTTGAAGAAATGATAATGTTGTAGTGATGATGAAACTTGTAAACTAGAAGTAAAATGGGTACATAAATAAGAGAGAGTTTTAATTATAAGAGTTACTATTTGGGTGTTTTCGGATTAAATCATTTAATGAACTCATTCAATAATGACCACCTACATACTTATATTAGTGTCACCACACAAATAATTAATAAAATTAACCGCGCTCTTGTGAGTATGCATAGTCTATATCGGTCCGATCTTACTTGTACTATAAATGGCCAATTCTATAATCTTATGATCAATAATAGTTCAAGAATGAAATACAACTCATTCGGTCTCGTTAATATGATTTTATCATGTCCAATTGATATCGCTACACTCTTTAAACTTTATTTTAAATAGGAAAACATAAAAAAAAAACACGTAATCAAATATTAAAATAAAAATTACTATTATTAATCAAAATTTGTATGACATTTATAAGAACTCAGGTTATACGTATATCAAGGCAAACATTTTTGTGTTGATTATAGCTTGGCTTCCTTTTTATACATAGAGTAAATTACCTAACTACATAATCAAGAATGGGATGGTCAATATATAATAAGTCACAAACAATCACCATATTTAATTATTGAATTATTTTTTCACCAAAATCATTTATGAAATAGTATCATCATAGAGACATTGTATTTATAATTATAAAATATTATATATATACATCTATTTAAAAATGTACAAACTTTTAAAATCTTAAATTCTCCTACATCTAATGTTTGTTACCATTCTTATAGCCCATACAACAATGACTTAAATAGTGAAAAATTTATCTCTAGATAGCTAGAAGCTCGACCACCACATGAAAAGCAAGAAATTGCTTTTCTATTATATAAGTTTAGTTAGCATATGTCAGAGCGTATAAGTTGAATGATTGGATGAATAATATATCGGTATTAATTCGATGAGTTGCGAGTTTAATTCTCATCATGCGTAAGGCCCAAAGACCCGACTTATGATTTACCTCCACTAACATAATTGATGATACAAATATTGAAAATCGAACAAAGATGACCATCTCAAATTTAATTGGCATGCCATAGATCTAACTAACAATAATTATCATTACAATGTTTAATTTATACTTTTTAACAAAAATAATAAACACAAAGCAAATAAAATACAACAATAAATACTAAATGTGAACGCATTAACACACAAAAAAAAAAATACAATAATTGCATAGACACTAAACCATATGTGTATCTTTTCCTTGTGCTAAGCTATTTGGAATTAAACGAAATTGAAGGGTAGTGGGGGGAGGCAATGATTTTGTGGATTAGGGTGTATTCGATTAGTTTAATCACTTAAAAATAGAATGCTAGATAAATAAAAATAAAAACAATTGGGAGAGAAAGAAATTGCCAAACGGATCCTATCGGCCGATGACGGCGAGGTTTCCGGTCTGCTAGCCCAGCCCTTCTCTGCATTTTGGGCCCGGCCCAGCCCATCCTAAATTGAGGTTATGTTCCAATTTCAAACTATTAGAATTGCCAAATGCATTGTGTATTATTATTTCTCACAAATAGAATTGAAATATACACACATTATTAAATTAAAACATATGTACTTCATTTTCTTTTCATTTCCGTCAATCACCTGCTGTCGGAAGTTGTACGGTGATTCATGTCTGTCACGGTGACAATAGCAAAGCCCCTCCCACGGGGAAGAAGAACCCGATGAAACCCTAATTCCTCCCTGGTTTCTCCCGATTTAACACGGGCACATTCGCTTTCTCCCTCTCAAGAACTCAAGGCAGTGAAGTCATCGCTCTGCGTCCACAGTTTAATCAGAGACACTACTACTTTCTCTGCTCCATTTAGAGAGAGAAACGAGGAGAGGGAGGCCAACTAAGCCAATGTCTTCCACAGCAAGGGGGTTTGTGAAGGGCTGCAGGGCTTTGATGGCCCCAGCCAAGGCCGCTGCCTCCAAATCGTCTTCCTCTAGCGCCGCAAAGCCCAAGCCTCGTTCATCCTCGTCACCGAAATCGCCTTCTACTGCTCGTAAATTGAGCGCGCCGGGCGGCATCCTCAAGGTCTCGCCTGTCTCGCCGGCGCTCCACCAGTTCCTCGGCGCGCCGGAGGCGTCTCGCACCGACGCTCTCAAGAAGATCTGGGCCTACATCAAGCTCCACAACCTCCAGGTCCACCCGCTCACCCCCTCTGTCTTTCTATATATAAATATGTGTATGGAAATGTTGATTTTGCGTCGTATCGGTAGTTTTCCTCGACCATAACATTCGATATGATACTGCTTGTTTGTCTGTGCGCGTGCTAAGCCCTACGAATTTCAATGTTTCAATCTCTCCTTGTCTGGTATGGATGCAAACGTTTCGAAGTTGAGTGCTTTTATCCCTTTCCCTCCAAAGATAACAGTATGTAGGAGTGTTTATTTCAACATACGCACATATACGTGCATAAATGCAAGCTATTCCCTCTCTGTTTTAAGCATAGGACGGAGTTGTGCCCCCGCATAATCACCATGTTAGCTTCTTAGGACTGAAGGATCTCTTACCTAGATCAAGGCCTTAGTGCATACTCAAAAATAGATTACTGTTAGAACTTTGAGTATGCATTCAGGCCTTTGTGATTGCTCCTTTAGCCAAGAACCCGTAAACAAATTTTTTTTTTTTGTCTGGCCCTTTTACTTTGGTGCGTCTATTTCTTCTTGTGCAGCATGAACACTTTGAAATAGGTGTTGCATATGCTTATTGGACTGGTGTACTTGTTGGACATAGCAATAAATTTTAGACACGCCAGATGAAGTATTCAATGGTGATAATTTACTGGACACCTAAACATTTTTCATGACTTTGTTGAAGTTGGGTTGTTTAAAGTCTAAATTTGGAGTGGTGGAATAGTTTTGTAGTATAAAAACATTCCTCTTGTGTCTGTTTTATCAATATTGGATGCTGAGCATTACTTTTTTGACCCGTGATCTTTTCTATTTTTGATGAATAATTTATAGACTATGATACATATTTTTAAACTTATCAAGATTATATCTTACAGTAGAGTTAGAATGGTATAAGATTTATAAATTGTTATTATTTTTTGTATTTTGATTAATGCTTAAATCTATTTAGTGAAATATAGATAAAGGCTACTGGTGAGCTCTCCATGTAGTCAATCCCTCCTAATGGGATTAAGGCTTGGTGGTGTTGTAGTGAAATGTGTTTCACCCCACAGTATGTTTATTGGTTTGGATATTGTTATAACAGGATATAACCAATTAATATAAACATATTTTTTTGGATGTATGCCTACCATATCTATTTCTTCAGTTTCTCCAAATCACCATTTCTTATGTTCATGCTATTATGTAATGCCTGACCTAAATTGTCTTGTTTCTATGCTTGTTGATTCTGCAACCCAAACTCTCTCTCTCTCCACACACACAAACACACATTTTGTTTTATTTTCTTTCCTTTTTCATCCTTTTTTTTGGAGGTTGGGTGTTAGCACAATATCATGTTCAATGGCTCAAAATACTTGCAAATATCATATTTGAAAGAAAGAAGCAGGAAATGGGAAGTCACATACATGGACATGAGATGCCATCATCTTATCACATGCTGCTCTGGCCCACCCATAGTGCACCTTTTGACATATTTTTGTGAATCATATGTGCTTACTAAAAATTAAAATGAACAAGCAGAAAGAATGAAACACAATGCTTTAACATGCATATATGTTCTGAAGAATGCAAGTTTACTCCATAAAGAAACCACCAGGCCTCACTAACAAGCGCAGGTGTTTATAAGAATGCTTTGCTGGAAAGTCAACATATTGCCAGTATGCTGCTGTTGGTCCTAAAGGATCAAGTTTATCAAACCCTTATTCTATCTATGGTTTCCCTATTCTAGTAGGACACTTGGAAGCATTAACTAAGTTGTGTTCCTCGTGAAATCTGATGCAAGCGGCATCGAATGGGTACAACTTGATGGGAACTAATGCTTATGACCAAAACCTGAGGGACAAGCAGATTACCCCCTGTAAAAGCCATTCCTTTTTCAAACTATTTGAAGTCTACAATAGGCATAACATGTTGACAAAATTTATACTGGCTAGTGGCTAGATTTATACTGGCTATTGGGGGCAGCAGCCACGAGGTTTGTGCTGGTGTGCTTGCACTTTGTACATGTGGATGTATCTTTGTAGGACATGTGCACATACCCCTATGTGTGTTGTGTGCCGTGTGTTCGTGATGGAGGTTAGCGTGGCTGCATTCTGCTTGTAACATTTTAGTGAATTCTTGCATTGTCTTTTTACTGTATTTTTTTTTTTATAGGAGCTGTCTGTACCTTGATGCTCAACTTTGTTTCAATTATACCAAGGCATGATTGGGTTCTCGGTGTTGTGGTGTGTTTGAACTGGTCTATTTGAGAGATTTTTAGAATGTTGCAGTGAATGAATGTTAATTTTTCTTCCTTCCTTCCTTTCTTTTTTAGCTTAGGTGTTGGCTGGTTGAATTGAATGTTATACTGTGAATGCTTACCTTGACTCATAGAGACACTTGAACCTCCAATGTTGATATGAATGCTGACAGTGGAAGGCCATGTATCATGATAAATTTTGCTTAAATATGTGGATGCTTTTGACTGCAGAATCCTGCAAATAAGAGGGAAATTAACTGTGACGACAAGCTGAAGGCAATATTTGAAGGGAAAGACAAAGTTGGTATGCTCGAGATTGGAAAGTTTCTGTCACGTCATTTCGTGAAGACTTCCTAATTGCCGGTCAACCTCTAGAACTTCAGCATCTTGTAAAAAGTAGGTAGAAAACAGGGAGGTTCATCTTGTTGGTGTTTGGTGGTCTTTATGCAAGATGTTTTGAAGTTGTACTGCTAACGATTTGGGTTGGAAACTGTTAGGCATGTAGGAAAGAAGTTGGGGAACTGTGGTTTATATATCCTCATTGAAGCAGTTGATGTCCACTTTTTTGCTGTTGCGTTTCAATTTTATTCGCTGAATGGTTGGACCAAGATGCATGTCTTGCAGGGAAAACATATCTGGGCTTGTCAGCTTCCAATTTAGGCGGCTTAATGGTGTGGAATTTGGTTATATTATACTGTTTCGGAGCATCTTTTATCTTAGCAGGAGGCAAAATTTGCTGACCCGCAATTATGGTGATTATGTCAGAAATATGATCGGGGAACTTATGTATTTAATCGATAGTCATCACAAAAGTGGAATGTATCCATTAGTTGCCCGCCCTCAGTCGCTCGGATGTTTCCAATAGAGTTTTTCTTCCTGTTTTTGGGCTTGAAGTTTCCAATTGATATTTTCCGTTCTTCGGAATACGGCAGAAAGGATCTTCTGTGCGCCCCTGCCCATTCTCAAAGATTTCTTGGGAACGTGTTTGCTTCTCGCTCATGATAACTTCTTTTTTGTTTGCTTGATTCATTTTGTCATGATAAATTAAGAGGGTAACTTTTTTTGTTGTTGTTAAAAGAGTCATTTGAGGAAACAACATAACTTGATTCATTTTTAAAGGTGTGGACTTTATTGTCATATCATTCTACGCTACACTCGTGAACATGGAGAATGAGAACGACCACCCAAGTCATTGTCGAAAACCATACTTTTAATTTGAGAGTTTTAACTTTCAAGGGATGTCATTAGCAAACATATATGGAAGGTGCTTGCTAATCAGAATCTCCATTGACAAGGAAGAAACGTGACAGCGGAAAAATGTCACAAATGATGAAACTAGAAGGGAGAGAACTTCAAAATAATTTGAGCACTTCATCTCTTGACCAAGTTGGTCAAATAAAAAGAACGCTTTGCACAATATGAATGTATCGAGACTCCTTATGAATTGCTCGGTTTCCTCTGCCCTCGTGTGCACCTAACAGGAAGTCACTCAAGGAGATGGTGTATCCATTGCTGCACGATGGCAGGAGAGCCATACCACGGTCTCGATTCATCGTCTGATCCAACCGGCGAGTGGTACACTCCATCAATGCTAATGTTGAGAGCACCTTCCAGATGGGCTGCTACTTCTGGCACGACTCCATCCCCCCATACATCTGCTTGACCACAAACCTGATGCATTACCATACAGATTAGAACTTCAAGGGGATCTCAAGCTTCTGAATCCTGGATTAACCAGGGAGATGAAGATAACCCGAATAATGTATTGATAGGTAACTCCTGAGAAAACGGTTCTAGGTGCCAAGAAAAAGTCATACCTGCTTGTACCCTTGACCGATTAAGCGAGCTCTAAAAGGGGTTGAAGCGGATGCTGATGTGCTTGTTGCATTTACTATAGTAGCCTCGGATTTTGACTGGTCAAGTTCTATACTGACTTCAGAGCTGGAATTCAGATTTGAATCACCGAAGAATTGAGCCCCTTGAACATACCTGCATCATATGGGATAGCTCAGATTCCAGATAGATTCATACATTTGGTGTCCCCTGCAAAGGAGAAGATCAAAAAATAGAACGATCCCATTATAAAAAGGAGACAGAAAAGTGACAAGTAATGGGAGACTATGCTTATCAAGAAAGAGTATTCCTCAGATGCATTCTCCTTCTAGCAGAGTATGGAAGAACTCCATGATACAATTTCTCTTTTCTCACAGAGTGGAAAAAGTAATTTTTCATTCTCTTGTTGGTTTTACTCTCAAACATACAAATGAGTTGGACCATGCACCTTAACTTAGCTACAAGTTTTCAGATTCTTCTTACAATTGGATGACTTACCTGTTACTGTTATAGTAGTGTTGGTCAATCCAAAACAGTGAATGTGAAAGTATTTTATCCTTGTCATTGATGTAAGCTATTTTTTTTTTTTTCGTTTTGAATTTTCCATATTTAGAACACTTCCAAGTAGTTTCTCCAAAATGGGTGAACTATTGCCTTCATCATCAGCAATATTCATTCTAATTAATCGAGGTCTTGGTTGGACACCTAACAAGTAAATAAGAACGGCTGTAGGGCAGATCAATCAAGATTGCTAGAAAGTTAATGTCTTTGGATTCTTTCACATTTGATGATGAAAATAATACAACTTAAAAAGAAGAATCTGTAGATTAGGTAATTTTTATCTTGTAGTGTCATCAATAAAGGGAGCCAATTTGGATATCTAATTAATTTGCCTAGAACATGGATACTCTGTGGATTTACTTTGATTAGACTTGAGAGAAGACCAATATCATGCATTCGAAATGACATCCAGATTTTATTAACTGTAGTATCTTAGGAGAGCTTCTTTTATGTATGTATAACCTAATTTCCTGTTAACTAAATGGGGATTTTGATGGTCCATATTTCTCTGGTATTTTGACATATAAACCATAATATTATTAAATCAACTAAATCACAACAAAAAAAGTCAAGTAATTGTAGTAGTAATAGGGAAGCGGGATACGCTTTTTTAGGCTTACCTCCCTGCTATGCATACATATCTTAGTTGTGGAGTATAGACAGCTTTTGAGCAATGTTTTTCAACATAATTCAGGAGGCCCCTTGTTTGATCAATAACACCGGATAAACCTTTTGGAGGTGGCCTGAAAGGTTATACTGTCGATGATATACAACATATACTTCAAATTAAGCTCTTTAAAGATAGGAGAACCAAGTTTCTAACAAATTCCATGACACATGCAGCTGCAACAAGAGTGACAAAGATATAATAAAGGGATTCAAAAGCTAACAACAAGGTTTCCAAATAAGAGAATACATACAGGTGGGGGGTTCCTAGAGTCAATAACAAGGAAATATCAGAAGGCCCAAATTCTTCCATATAGACGCGTGCTAGCCATCCTCCTGCTGAGTGTCCAATTAAAGATAAACTGCTACCTACAATAAAATTTGCTCGATTATCAAACTGCAACTTCTTTTTGCCATATTCACAGTTATGTTGCTCAAACACATGGCATAGATTTGCAATTGTGAGGGTTCAAAGAGTTCGGTTCTGGATAGGTTCAACCGTGTCACTTCTATTTTTCAGGAAACAATGAATGTCAAAATATGCAGCTCACAGAAAGGACATTCTTTTAATAAGCGGAGAGAATGATACTTTAAGAAACTGCTGGTAAAGGGTCACCCTTTATATATCCCAAAAACAAAAATGAAGCTTATGCATTTACAGGTAAATGAAATTTGTCCAAAAGATCAACAAAAGAGGAAAACAGGAAGAGAAGTTCTCTCTCTACCATAAAGAAGGGGAAAAAACAAAGGTTCTCCTAGGTTTCTTGCAGACAGAATACTAAGTAATACAAAATGGTGAAACTTCGTGAGCTCATATAGCCTTCCATCTGGGGGAGCTTCAGCCCTAGAAAGCCCCACTGGCGAAGCTGGGATAAGTGATTCCATCGAAAAAAAAAAAATCATGTAAAGGAAACTCTAGATTCAACTCAAAATGGTGCAATAGGAGATTCATCAACGCACCCTGCCCTAGCACTAATTGAAACAATCAGGGTCTCCTCTTCCTTAAAATACCAGTAGTGATACCTCAAAAGGTGCTATCAATGTGAAAGGCACTCTTGATCCTGCCCAGGAAGAGATCTACAGGAGTATACCAAAAAGGAACACGTCAGAGTCCTGCAAAACTCATTTATATTCCCCTCCACCACAATGGGATTGTCAAGGGGCATCCAAAAGGAGCTATAGCTGATTCTAGTCTCCTAATCCTGCCAATTCTGCAAGGGAGATGAGAACCACACAATGTCTCCCATGGAAAAACGTCCTCACTGAGACATCCTTACAAAAATGAATTCCAGGGAAATACATTGGCTGACTTTAAAAGCTCTTTAACTTCAAGGTTTAGGGATTTGGGAAAGCTGTGACACATTTGAAAGGCATCTGATGGGTAGTATCCCAGCTGCTATGGAATAATAAGGTGGGGGCAATGATTCACTCCAATACATCAAGTAAGGTTCTGTGCGCAGCAAGTGAATAAATCAATGAGCTGTCCTCCAGGGATTGAACATATATCCCTGAGCTCCCTCCCATATGATTGACCATATCTCCATGATATCTTCATTTTACAAGCTTGTCTCCATGGATCAGCCAATGATACTTGGCATCATACAACATGCATCACTTTTTAGACCAAGTATTGGGCACTCTGGAACATCCTGAGTTTGGCCAATGGAACTCTCTGCTTGGGTGCTCCAATTTGCCTGCTCTATGATGCTCACCTCATGTCACTTGCTCCATATTGCTTGTTTACATTATCTCTCACCGTAGGATGAGTTTGACATCACAAGTTAGGCACAACCTAGGATCTCTCTTGCTTGGAACCCTTGGGGGTGTTACGTGGAGGGTAGAGTTTAAGGATTCATTGAGGATGAATCAGCCTCCTGGATTCTTCATCTGAATCTCTGCCTTAACCAGTTCAACAAGAGAGGGTCACCATAAGGCATTGGAGACAGTACATATAATCTACTCCTTTGATCATGCATGATCAACAGCGCTAATGATGTGCTGCTCCATGCCACAAGATCACTTCCATTGCTGGAGTATTACCTACAGGATGCAAGAGATCAAGATTCACAGACAACTCCATGCCACAAGACCACCTATTTCAGTCTTCAATTCATAAACCCGTGTTAGGATTAAAGTCCTAGTCCTAAATAGTAGAAGAAAAATACTTAAAGCAAGCATGAAGAAGATACGAGATGTGTACTGGTTTACTCTCAATGTGAGATCTACGTCCACAAACGCTTTCTAACCAAATTGGAGATTACAAGAATGTACACAGACGCTTTCTAATAACCACCTTAATATAAGCAAAATTAGGACAACGAAATTACATGTGAAAACCCAAAACTGCTCTTATTATAAAATTGCATATAAATTTCGCCAATCCATGTATTGACTCTGTATAGGGGTAATATGCACCAAGGTGATAATTAAGCTCCACACTAACAACCCACTCTCTTAGAAATTGAATCTACCACTGGCAACACGACAAGTAACAAGCACATCAGATTTATGTAAGCTCTCTGCTTCTGCTCTCTCCAAACAACATGACAAGTAAATGAGGATTCCTCCAAGAGAACTAATAGCTTGAGGGTAAGGCGCAAAGCAAGTCATCGTGGTGCACCTTGGTGAAGGTTCCTAGGTCTAGCCAAAGGGATGTCCGGGATGATCCAAGCCTTGGCAAGGATGCCTACTGGAGACTTTGAGCAAGGGAGAAAAAGATCATGCACATCACCTTCCGCTAATGTAGATAGTACAGAAGCTTGAAATTGGTCCATCTGTCAGCTAGTGAGGCTGACATGTGCAGACATATACAAGAAGGTCAAGATAATGTGGCAAGTTGTAAGAAGGATGGTACAATGCCCACACTAGCACTAGCTCAAGCTTGTGCTTTTGTATGGTTTAGTACACAATTGTGATGTACAATAAGGAAATCTTGGCTCGTAACATTTGGACAAGTAGAGCTTCCGTGAATAATGAAGCCCAACATAATACCCACAGATTCAGAAAAACAAAAAAATTAGACCGTGTACTGATGTAAGAGCCTACTGATGGTTATAAAAGCAACTAATAAATAACCTGACCTAAAAATTGTATTTCAAAGTTTTAAGAAAAGAAGCTCCGGCTGGGGATCACAAACCTCCGGCAAGTTCCCTCGCTTCAGTAACAGCATCATCAACTCTCTTCAAATACCTGCCCACCAGGTGCTAGCTTAATGACTGTAAATCACTGCCAGCCCAGGAGAACAAATACAAATTATAGTAAGATGAAGATCACAG
The DNA here is from genome assembly GCF_014633365.1 of Diospyros lotus. NCBI lineage: Eukaryota > Viridiplantae > Streptophyta > Magnoliopsida > Ericales > Ebenaceae > Diospyros > Diospyros lotus. Next base: position 9,388,131 of record NC_068342.1, read on the forward strand.
GGAATTACCAATCAAGAACAGGGCGAGGACGCAAAGTGCCACGCCAGTAATTCGGGTCCACCAAACCAGCAGCATTCCTCAGCCAATCAATCCTTGAAACCTTGGCAACTACCGTAGGCACGCCGTACTCATTCAAGGTAACATCTAACTTCTTATAATCACTTGTGTTATTTCCTAAGCCCTAAAACAAGGTTCCATTAGGCAAATTCACAAACACATGACACTAATATCCCAAATGCTGCAAACCCATCAATCTACCACAAAATTCAAGTCTCTCCTAGACCCCAAAAAAACTTTCCCTCTTAGACTAAACTGGTTATAATGGCCACCAGGAACAACGATAGCAGCAGAATTTGATGCATACACAAGCAAAAAACAAAGAGAGAAAAAGATACTTAACTGGGAGAATAACGGCCGGGCGGTAGTTGAAGGAAGTAAGTCGGGAAGAGGAATTTTCTTGTTGCAGAGAGAGAGCAGAGCGGGAGGAGTGGCAGCGGCAGATGGGTTTGAGCAGTGGTGCTGATGGCCAAGGCAACGGTGGCAATGGCAAAGCTGAAGCCATAGATAACCACCAACGCCACCAGTCAGCCCACACCGCTAAGCCAAAGCAGGAATCTATGAAGGATGTGGCTGGAAATAATGAGTTTTTTCAACTTCCAACATTTCTAATTGCGTCAGGAGAGGATGAGAAAGAAGAAATACTAGTCACAAAGTTCTTATAAAAAAACTCATTCTTATAGTTTGTTAATTAATATATAGATAAAAAAAATAAAATATAAAAACTATTTTAAATTTTTATTATTTTTAATATATTTGTTAAATTTATTTAGTAATCTTTGTACTTGACATTTTATATTATATTTTTTAAATATATTTATTTCTCTTTCATATGCTTATGTTATTTAGTGTATTTTAAAAAAATTAACAAATAACTTGATAAAAATCTTAAAATATTTTTCATTCTTATGTTGATCATTTTATATCTTGGTTTGAAAAGTATTTTAATTTTATTTTGACACAATCTTATTTTGAAGATTTTAACAAACTTTATCTAAGAAATTAATATTTATATAATAAGATAAAAGATTGATATATTATTATTTTTATCATTTATTATTCTTATCTTGCAAAGTTTGTCAACTGCATGTATATGCATTAATATTTTTTAGCAACCTAATTTAGTATAAATGACTTTTGACTTTAAAATCTTTAAATAATATTATTTAATATAAATTACTTTGGATTTTTTACTCAAATATTTCTTGTGATTTAGTTTTAGTTAAACGTTAACAATTTCTACACTTTACTTAAATGAAATCTCCAAAACACCTTTTGTGTGAATAATACCGTCAGCTAAATACAATTAAAAATAAAATTAAATCTAATTTCACTATAGTTAAAAGAAAAACTAAAAATATAAATATAAAAAAAAAACGCCTTGTCAATACTATCATCTTATAACATCTCCAACGGTGACAAAAAAGAAGACGATGCTTAGGGGTGTGCAATCAGTCGATATAGTTATCGAATTGATTGAAAATTACTAACTGACACTAATCAAATCAAGATATATATAATTGAATTGAATCATCAAAACTAACCGAAATAACTAAAATCGAACTAATTAAATTTTGAACCACATTAATCAAATCAAAAATAGAAATAAATCAACAAAACCTAATTGAAAATCGAAAAATGAAATAAGACAGATAATCGGAAAAAAAAAAAAAACTAAACCGATAAAAATTAGAAAAAAAATAGACAAGAGAACTTAGACCAAACTGAAAAAAAGCTTATTTCAGTTCACCGGTTCAGTTATTAATATCTAAAAAATCAAATTGAATAATCCAAATTATTTAGAGAAATAATTGAACCTAATAACCGAACAAACTTGAATAACCACAAATTTTGAGAAAAAATAACTAAACCAAATCGTTACTGGTGAAAAATTGAATCAAACTAACAAATTTAATCGATTCAGTTCAGTTTATCCGAACTCTTGCTCACCTTGACAACACCAAAGAGGTAAGATGAAATAGGCAATAATGAATGAGTTTTTGAGTGACATTATGTAATACCCCATGTTTGTATGAGGTTACCACGTAATTCTGATAAGTATAGAATACTGGAAAATTGTTTGATAGCAGTTATAAGTATCAAATCGACTGTAGGGAATGCTTAGGAGTGAAATTGTCTAAGGAAAATAATATGGTTTCGATGAGTATTCCGAGATAAAATTTATGGTATCGAAAGAAATCAAATCGGGAACAATTTTCGGTATAGCTAAAATGCAGCTACCATTTAGGCTGCAAAACCGAATCTTTGTAGGAGGCTCTCGAAAAATTAACGAAACCTTAGGGGGGCTCCGATTTTGCGTAAGATTCAACCCTTCAGTGGTTTCGGGATTAAACGATAGCCCGGTGAGAACACTGGGGCGAAATCGTCATTTTCAATTAAGATTTAGATTATTAATTGTGAATTTTCAATATTGTAATGCAAATTAATTTGAGGTTTAAAGCCGTAGTTGCAATTAGGGAATTGCACTATTGTAATAGGGATAAAATTTGGGGTTTAATGTATAATTTTTTAAATTAATTATGTAATTTTTATATATATTAATGTAGTATATAATTAGGCTAAAGACATATTCAGCCCCCTCACCTTTTCTTGTTTAACCAATTGGCCTCTTAAAAGAGCACGAAAAATTCTATTCATAGCGAAAACTTTATTCTTCGAAACCACTTTTTAATATTCCTAAAATATTCTTAAATAAAAATTTAATTTTACCCTTATCTTCAATACTCAACCACCCAACTGACATACTACTGTATTCCACCGGCGAATCTCTATTATTCCTCAAACTCAACCACCCACCTGACATTACATCACAAGCAAATTTATTTTCTCTTCAAATTTCTCATCCCTCTTATTTCATATTCACATCCATACTAATTCATTTTCACTTAAATCCATTTTCTCTTAAAATACAAGCGACTTAGCCATTTTATGATCCATCATGGATTACTACACTAAAATGGATAATTGGAAAGAGTTTGAGGAAGAATAAAACAACGATTCCGAAAAAGAATATCATGTATAGGTAAACACACAATTTGTGTTTGTATTTATAACAATATCTATGAGTAAATATGTATTTATTTTTTTAAAAAATTAAATTATTTAAGTCCAAACTTATATAAAAAAAATTAAGTATAAAAAAATATGTTAATATAGAATATATTATATTAAAAAAATATGTTAATATAATTTCATAAAATATAAAAAAATAAAAGATGTGTTCCCCGAACCCATGAGTTCGGGGAATTATGGATTTCTCGAACCCACAAGTTCAGGAAATCATACTTAGATAAAAAAAAAATTAAGTAAAAAATTATATATTTATTTTTTTAAAAATTAAATTATTTGAATCCAATACTTAAATAAAAAATTAAGTATAAAAAAATATGTTAATATAAAATATGTTATATAAAAAATATGTTAATACAATTATATAAAATATAAAATATAAAAAAATCCATTATTGATATGTTCCCCAAACCCTAGACTTTGGGGAACTACGGATTTTTCGAACCCACGGGTTCGAAAAATCCATTATTAGATTAAAAAAATTAAGTAAAAAAATATGTATTTGTTTGTATTAAAAATTAAATTATTTTAGTGTAATGCTTAAATAAAAAATTAAGTATAAAAAAATGTTAATTAGCACTATTTAATTAAAAATTAAGTTTTTCAAATGTTTGTATAAAAAATAAAATATAAAAAAATTAAAGCCTCCAAACCCTAGGGTTCAGAGGCTTGGCCGCCTCCGAACTCCAGGGTTCGGAGGCAGCGCATGCCTCCGAAACCCAGGTTTCAGAGGCGGCGCCTTTGATTGCCTCCCTTCGATAGCAGTGATCGATCAAACCCAAGGTTTGGAGACTGCCGCCACCATCTCCGAACCTAGGCGGCCACCACCTTCGCCCATCCAACCTCTTCCTTTCTAGCCTCTAAGTTCAATCTTCCAACCAAAAAAATTAAAAAATGTAAGTAAAAATTACCTCACCAAGCACACAGCAGAGAGACGCGGCTTTAGGGAAAGCGATGGCTACGAGTGCGGCTGTAGGGAAGTGATGATGGCGAGTGGAGGTTGCAGAGAAGCAACAAATGCTGTAAAGAACAACGACGAGTCGCGATAGAGATGTATGGATATATAAGGGCAATTTTAGAATATAAATGGCTGTAACAAGTAATAATTCTAACTATGAAAAGTAATTATTAAATTTATTTTAATTATATCTACGAAAAATAAAAAGTGAGCTGAATAGAATTTTCCAAAGAGCACCTATTTCCCCCCCCAGCTTCTAATTTTAGACCGATCAGCTCTCTCATAATCTAATTAGCAATTCGTGTGGAATAACACACAATTGAGGCGCGTGAGAGATGAAAGTGATCTCTCCAACTCAATTTTGCCCTCATACTATTTCTTAATTTACAAAATTATCCTCTCCTTCATCTGGGCAGCTTGCTCGTTAATGGCGGACGAAGGGCTAGATGGGCAGCGATTGACGGCGACGAGGGACAGACGGCAGGCGAGTATGAGGCCCAGAAGATTGCGATGCGAGATCCACCGACGGCGGGAGGGGAAGCGATAGTCGTCGGTGACTGGCAGAGGGGGCTGCTGCGACAACCGAAGAAGACGAAGGGTCGCCCAGATCTCGCTGAAGAAGACGACCAGAGGCAGTGACAGCGAGGATAATGGCGGCGTCGGCGACTAATGGAGGTGGGGTCGACGGCGATGGCGATGATAGAAGTCGGTCGTCTTCCTCGTGCAGCCGTCGCCACCAATCAGTCGATCGGTCTTCCTTGCCATGGCCGGTCTGGTTCCCTCTTCGCTGCCATGTTGATTGTCGTAAAGTTTTGTTAGGCCGCAAAATTGATGTGTCTAAAGTTACCATGGTCAAGGGACACAAATAATTTCCATCAGCAAACCATTTCTCTATGGCACTTCTCTCAAATGTGTGCCCAGAAGAAATCTCAATGGGATACACCATAACTTTAGTGATCATTGGGCAAATAAATGAATGGAGAGGATCAAGTGGCTGGTTGCCCAAAGAATCTCGCTTGGCAATGTACCTGACTTCTCTCTCATTTGGGGAAGAGGTAGCATCTGCTCTTTCGAGCAAAGAAATAATTTGATCCATTTGTATAGCTTCCGCTTGGTCTTTCCTCAGTTTTTCATTTTCTGCCTCTCTCTTGAATTCTTCAAATTCTTTCTTCAATGCTGAAGGTTCAGTTGAAATTCCAAGAGCCTCTGCAATCGAAAAAAGCAAATTATTGACATATGAGTGATCAGCATTCCTCTCCTGTATTCCTGACTCTATTTTCTCCAAAATCTCTTCTTGTTCTATGGCTGCCTTGAACTCTGCAGTCTGTCTCCACGCAATTGTTGTAAATATGTAGAAGAAAAAGGAGAAGAAAGGCGCAGCAGATGAGAACGACAATGGAGGAGGCGGCGGCGGCTGCACTACCGCCAAACGATGATGGAGGTTTTGATGGCGTCTGCGGCGAACAATGATGGAGTGTCGGCGACGGCAGCTACAAGGTGCCGACAGGGTAGAGAGATAAATGGGTTTAGTTGCACGACACGTGGCAATATTTCATTGATTTTATTATATCTCATTTGACAATATTTTATTAATTTTGCAAAAAAATAACGCGTGTGTGGCACACAAAATTTAAGGTGTTTAATTAGTCCCAAATTAAAAGAGGAGGGATCTAATAGGTTCTTTCTTGAGTTTAGGGACACAAGTGGTTAAACATGCAAAGTTGAGGGGCATGGATATGCTTTTAGTCTATATAATTATATACATGTATATACGTAGCAGGCGCCCTGTAAATCCATCCCCATGCCCTATAAATCAGCCATGCTTTTGTATCCGCGATTTGCACAAATTCCATGCCTCTGCAAATCCATGGTAGCAAGTTGAGTTTGTCAGACGCGATGGGGCATGGCAGTGAGGGAGCAGCTAGGAGCTTATAAATAGTAGCAAGGAAAAGTGAGGAAGGCAGGAGTTGAGCTTGGCTGAGAACTTATAGTAGATGGAAAGATAGGGCAAGATCGAGGGAGAGAAGGCGAGGCCGATAGAGAGATCTAGAGAGTGAGGAAGCTAGCCACATCAGGCACAACCACCATGGCCGCAAGCCGCGGCCATGGCAGCTGAGCAGCAACCAACGAGGTCATGGCAGCCACGGCAACAAGCGGCCGAGCAGAGTAGGGCGGTGGGCGAGCTAGTGCAGCGCGACCATGAGCAACGGGGGTTGTGCGGCGGTGAGATGTAGCCAGCAGAGGCAGCGGGAGCTGGCGGTGGCGGGCAGCCATGCGCAAGTTGCAGGCAACGCGCATGGCAAGAGCTGTTTGCGCAAGAAGAAAGAGGAAGAAATAGGGGAAGAAGAAGAAGGGAAGGAAGAATAAGAAGATGAGAAGAATAAAGAAAGAAAGAAAGAAAAGAAAGAAAAAGAAAAGAGAAGAGGGAGTTGCAGACGGGAGCAGAGGAGCTAGAGGAAGAAGATGAAGTGGAGAAAGAAAAGAAAAAGAAAATAAAAGAAAAGAAAGAAAAAGAAGAAAAATAGGAAAAATTCTCGAAAAAATCTCAAAAAATGGGGTTTGGATATTTATTAATATTCTGGAGATTTTGGATACAAAAAATGGTTCGGGCACGTGTTTCAAGATCATGACACCTGTATTGAGGAAGTTAGAGATGCTAAATTAAGGTAAGTAAAATTTCTTAGAAATTTTCATAAATTCAATAATATTATTTTATGAATTGTCGTAGTGAAATATTTGAGAAAATATTTTAGAAATATTTAGTTTGCATTTATTGAGAAAAAATAGGAAGAAATAGAGAGAAAATTAAAGAAAATGCAAGAAATTATGGGAAAATAGGTTATAATGTTTATTTAAACAAATATGGTAATTAAGATGCTTTGAAGCTTAAAGTTGAGGTGACTTGTGCAAATTTTGAGGTTGACAAGCAAATTGAGGCGATGCATGAATTTCGAGATAGGGCACGAATATCAAAGTGACCCGATTTGCTTGAAAAGGTAAGTGATACTTCCCAACTAGATTTAGTTTATGGAAAATGTTTGGTTGTAGGTGATTTATATTTCAAACTCTGATATTCGGGAATGCTTACATCATATTGACATATCCTGGTATGCACCAATCACATAAACTGCATACATGACATGCTATGAAATGCATATGTACACGATGATATCATTGATCACATGCATTGAGGCCGTAGGGAGTACGAATTGGCACCGCTACCTCACCAAATGTGCTCCCAGACACCCCAGCTTCGAAAGAGGTGGCCGTAAGAATGGTAGGTAGCATGAGGGGTGCAGTTGACACCTACGATGAGTAAGACATTACATATACACATGATAAAGCATTATATACCCTTACTTAGATGATTCATCATCTAACTTTGGATTTGCCCCTAGAATATTCAAACGTTCCAGATGGAGATTGTAGCAAATACAAGGATAAATGAGGCATGAAATGACACTTAGTAGAGTGCATAAGAAATTAAATGTACGTTATGTAGCCCATGTATTCAAGTTCTGTTACTTTGAAATCTGAACGTTTTAAGGAATGATGATGTAGGGTTAATATTGAGAACTTATGCTGTGTATTAAGTTATGTTGATGTACGATAATGTAAGAATTGATTTATGATCAATATTAAGATATCAGGTTTCTATCATTGCTTCCATATTTGATGTGTATAGTGATTCTCTTTCGAGAAAAAATAAATGGGAATTCTGGGATGGATTCAAGGTATGATGTGGTTTAGTTTTAAGTTTGAAAACAAAAAATTTATTGTCCCAAGTTATAACGCGCCCAAAAAAAGGGACTTTACACATTAGCTCAAATAAATTTGACGAGGAAGAGGTGCTTTAGATTTAGTGACTCCTTATCTTTTGCAAAAAGCAATAATGATGGGTATAGTGTAGTGGTAAAATACTTGAATTTTGACGTAGAGTATTGGGGTTCAAATCAGTGCAACAATTTGGAAGACAAGTTTGTTGCTGGAAGGCAACATTTAATTGGAAGATAATAATAAAATTGGAAAGTAAGTCTCGTATGAATTACGTCGAATGTCTTGAGTGTGTATAAAACGTGTTTGTATCAGATTTATTCATGCGGTGCATAAGGGGGGAATATCGTCCGTGTTTGAAGATTAGTCAGACGAAACTTAGACATTTTAAATAAATAAATAAAAAATGATTTTTGACCCCTATCAATAATAATATGTATTAATCAAAAGAAATCTTGTATTTATATTTAGTAATTGGCCAAAAAAATTTAGTCTCCTCACTATGTTAACTTACTAAATTGGAGTCAATTTGTTCTTCTTGGAAAAATAACCCCTCAATAGTAAAGATTATTCACAAATCACAAATGTAGTTAAACATTTTCTTCCTTTAAATTTTGTATTTCGATAAAATGCTTCATTTTAAGGTAATATTTATTAATTAAGATATAAATTAAAAAAATAAGTTATAAAAAGTATTCTGTATTTTTATTATTTATTAAACTTATATATTATTTAAAAAAAATAACATAATTTCTTATTTAATATTTTTTAAATATATTTATATTTTTCTTCTAGATAAAAAAAAATAATGCATATATCATCTAATATATTTTAAAAAATTTAATAAATAATTTAAAAATTATTAAGATATTTCATAATTTTATATTAATTATTTTATATATTAATTTAAAAAATATTTCAATCTTATCATAATATAATTCAATCTTACCCATCTTGATAAACCCTAAAAGCTACCTAAATATTTTCAGAATTTTTTGAAATTACCCCCTTGCGCGGTCCCGCCGCTCGTGCACTCAGCGTACCTTTCGAGCAAATTCAACGAGCGACCGAGAATCAGTATCTGTCGTCTGTGTCTATATATATATGTGTGTGTGTGTGTATGTATTGGCGTAAATGGCGAGCCTTCGATGCGCTATGCCCAGAACCAGTGAGGCCTTGTACTGTATACTGTCCTTTCGCTTACAGAAACCCATACGAAAACTTGATCCGTTTCGGTCAGTACCCACGGCTCAAGTTCTTCACCGCTTTTGCTGTGGCGGAGCAGCTGTTTCTGTTGCCAAACAGGGCCGACTGCTCACTAGCCAAGATCTCGTCGCCTTGGAGTATGCCGACCTCAATCTCTCCGGTAAAAATTCCGAGGTAAAAGTCTAGGCTTACAAATCCGTTTTAAGGCATGTTTCATTTGTATTTCTTGATGTTTTTTTTTCTTTTCTTTTTTTCATGTTCTCATTTTCCTAGAAAAACAAGGATGAAAGTGAGAGAAAACAGACCCAAAAAGTTTTCGGTTCATGCATACATGTTTATCAAGAAGCGTACTTTATATAGGTGGGTGTACATCTGTATAAATGCGTGGGTTGATGTATGTAAGTTCTATTTGATTTGGTGATTTCATTACATAGCGAGGAGATAGAAGTAGAATAACGGGTTGTCAAATTGAGCAGTCCTTGTTGTGTTGATGGATTTGCTTATTCCATATAAAGATTTTGGTTTAATAGGTAATGCAATTGGGCTATCATGGTTGTCTTGGTAACTTTGCTCGTTGTTTATAAGGAATTCGGTTTAATCCATTGTGCAATTGGGTAGCCAGTGTTGTTTTGATACATTTAAATCCATTCTTTATAGCAAGTTTGGTTTGTGATTTGCACAATTATGGATCCAAATGGTGAACGTGTCTTGTTCCTTAGTTACATGCCTGTAGCAATTATGCAAAATTGTTACATTAATGTTCAGTATTGGTAATTTTACTTGATATAGTGAAGAAAAGGAATAACTCCTATACATACCTAGCCAAAAAAAAAAAAAGGAATTTTATGATGGGAATGTATTTAGAAATAAATAATCGATATGGTCATCTTAATAAAATTTGCTCATTCTTTGTGGTTTCAGTCCCATATATTTAAAATGTGGAACCAAGTGGTCAAGGTGTGCTTTTTGCAGGACTTAGGTCATGTACGAATCAGGCAGCATGTCAACCCTCTGAGTGCTTCATTCTCTGTAATAATCTCTCTCTCCCCCGTCATTGGCATTTTTGTTACTATAAACATAATGTCTCAAATCTTAATAATGAGCTTTTTTCTCACTCATCTGTGTGTTTTCTTAATTGGTGGCCAGGCGCCAGCACAGGTGCCAGACTGGAATAAAGTATACAAGGACTCAACATTGCCACTTATGGTGGACATAGGGAGTGGTAATGAGGAAACTTGTATTTCCTGTTTCTGTCTATATTCTTTCATTGTCATGTATAGATTTTATGAGTTGAATTCTTATGTTTATGATATGTTTTATATGTGATGAAATGGTTCAACTGGTCAAGAAAACTTGCAGTTGCGTCCAAATTTGTGTGAACTGTTTTAATTCATTCAACATAGTTCAATCCTGATGATTTTCCTCTGATGGTTGATAAAAGGGTAACTCAAATAACTCAACGAGTCCATTTTTTGTATTGTTGCATGTTGCACTGCAGGAATCCTAATTGTTTACAGTGCTTTTCTATGAAAGCTATTTGTTCACTTCCCTTGCCTTTTAGTCTTTTGGATCCAGTATTTCCTTGAAGGCTATGCTAGTTTGCACTTGATTTACCATATTGTGGTTTCAGTGCACTTGATAACCAGTGAAGTGAAAATGCTAGTTTTACTTGTATGCCTTTTTGGTGTTTTGGTCTTTGTGCTAATTATTGAAGTGGAATATATGTTTATTTTTAATGAAAGACAGTGAGTGGCAATTTCTTTTCTGCAATGTCTATTTCTTTTCAAACCATTGATGTTGGAAGAGTTTGTTAGTAGGCAGTTATCATGAATAACAAACAAATTTCAGCTTTTTATATTTCAATGTCAAAACATAAAGTTAAGTTTAAAAGAATATGCACCTTTGGATTGGAGGTCATGTCCCTGGGCCTGTTGTTCAAAGATATAAGATAATAAGAGTAATGATAGAAGACACATTCATAAAGGAGGGAGTAAGGTACACTAAGCAGTAAAGGAGCAAAAACTGAAACTGCTGTTTATTTAGTAAGTTGCATACCTTGGGCGTAAGAAATGACAGGAAAAAAGTGGAGACTTATATCAATTAGTTAGCAGGCAATGATCCTAGTGCATTAATTGCTGATCTACCACTAGGTATTGAGAAAGTTTCTATTATTTCAAGTGAAAAGCCATGGTGCAAGGTTCCTTTTCAAGATTTTAGCTTGAAGAATTAGTCTTCCATAATATCATTCTGCCATTATGTGCTAGGCTGTTTGTTGGTTGTGGTAAATGGCATGGAAGCAGACAGGTTCTTTAGCTTAATAGCTTTTGCAGCAGATCGCATTGATAGTTATGTTTTTGAGATTAGCACTTAAGTGATCCAAAATCTGAATAAAGGCAGCAGATGTTGGCCTTAATGAGTTAATGTGAAATGATTGTTGAACTGAGGAGAGGGTGCATGAGGTGGGGGGAAAGGTGTGATAGCCTCTAGTTTCTTGTTGTCTAGAGCAGGTTCATCTACTGGATGAATGTTTTAATGAAGCATAAAAATGATCCTGAAGTACTCCCTTTTTATTTGGCATTTGAAGGAAATGGGAAAAGTATGTAGTCATGTGAAAAAAAAATGGCAAGGGAAGGTGGAGCTACAATATAAATGAGATCAGAAGATATTGGACCAAAACCAAGTTTTGAATTATCTATTCTCTTACCATCATGAATGAAGCATCAATACTGAAATTTGTAGTCACAAGAGATTGTGTTATGTTTGGCATCTTCACTTTGTTGATGAAAGAAGTCCATTTCCATATTTGAGGAATGTATGATGGCCATGATTTTTCCTCATTCTTTTTTGTAGGTGTTCTTATCCCATGACTTTTTTATGGAGGAAAATGTCCTGGATTGACATTGATCTCTGGAGATCACATGTATTTGATTTGTCCTTGGGGTTGCCTTGAACTATTTGAGTTATTCTTTAGTGGGACCTTAAATCTTTGTCATTTCAAGATCTCATCACTTGAAAGGTGTCTACGTACTATAATGGATTTAAGAAACATATTTTTCTTTTGGAGAGATCCTCCCTTCCTCATTTCAACATATGCTAAGTGACCAGAACTAATGTAAGAGTTTGTAGCTGGGTTTCAGGATGCATTGTACAACAAATCAATTATTTCTTGTCTCAAAGGCTACAGTGGTGGAGAAGCCAGTTTGGCCTTTTTGGTTAAGTTCTTATAAAAGTGATTGTGAATGTTTCTTACAGAACAAAACTTGACATTATGAGGTGCTGATTCTAACTTCATATTGGCACATTGCTTTAGAATTTAGTCTTTGCCCTTAAAAACCAATATTTTAATTGCTTCAAAAGTATAGACTGCATGGAGCCTTTCTCAAGAAATAAGTGGTTTCTTTTGGAATTTCACTACTTTGGAGATTCAATTGAGCAAGGTGAAGCAATTATGAACCTTTGTCTAATTTGCATGAAATATTTTGGGGATTGGAAGAAATGGAACATGGTAATTAGTTTCACAGGTGATTTTTTTTTTTTTGGTTTGGGAAGATATTGATTGTTCTTTCAGCTATATTGATCTGAAATTTATACTCTACTTGTATGATTGAGTTTTTGTGTTGGTTGTTGATCAAGTGAATCAGCATGATTAACCACCTACCACTATTTTAAAATGCAATCTACAATGAAATTACTCAAATTTTCTATGATCAGATAATCTGAATATACAATGGCCCTGTTTGTTGCAGCTTAATTAAAGAAATTATAGCTTATAGCTTCTTAGATTATAGCTTCTAAAACTTAGAATAAGTTGTGAACCTGTTTGCTGCAGCTTCTTAGAAGTTGTAGTTAAGTAGTTGTGGTGTTTGATACCATAAACTGTAAAATAACTTATTTTTATATAATTGTCCATAATACCCTTAGTGGCATAAAGGCTGGATATGTTGTTGTTGTCCATAATACCCTTAGTAGTTATAGAATGATAATTTAAAAATTAATTAGTGTATATGTATAAGTTTCAAGTGTTATAAAAAAATTAATTAAAGTATAGAGAGAGAGGAAGATGACGAGAGAGAGGAAGAGATTTGAAAATGGAAATGGGGGTGGAAAAGAAAAACCCATGATTGCGTAGACAAGAGAGTAATTCTTTGTTAAAAATAAGGGCAAAATTGTCATAAAAATGTAATTATTTAAGCAAAAGTTGTAAAAGTTGGGGTACCCCAGCTTTGAAAAAGCCAGTTTCTACCCTTTCTAAAAACTAGTAGAAGCTATAAGTTAGAATTCTATAAACTAAAACAAACATTACATCCCAACTTTTTTGAAACTAGAAACTAGAAGTTGCAACAAACAGGGCCAATATCAAGATCACAAGTTAATTGATCATGCTCCTTTATTTTTTCTTTTTCTGAATGTTCTTATTCAATCAAAACAATACTTTTACAAGTTTTAAGCAACACCATTGTGATCCTCTCCTTGGTAACTGCTTGCTTTGGGTTCTATAAATCCCACTGAAGCACATAAGAGTGAGATCAAGCTGTAGGCTGCACCAATTTTGAGTAAAGCACTCACTCACTAAGCTGAATGGTCTGCCAACCTACTGAATTTGAACTGGCTGTGTGTGGAAAAGATTAGGATTGGTATGAATGGCTCCCAAATTTTGACCTTCCTGTCCCCCAAATGGTTAACAAATTACTCAGTTTGGACTTTCAAATCCTTTGCCTATTTGGCTAGAGCTTCTGGATCAGTTTCCTCATTAACGTTGGATTATCGAAGCTGGCTTCTGCAGTTTCATCCTTACCCGAACTGTTATGTGAAGTGCTGGTTTTATGAAAGGAGTAGCATACACTTTAAGCCTGTACAGTGGTAGCAGAAACAAGAATAAACATTGGAAGGGAGAAGAACTTCTGGAGTACTCAGATGTAGTCCTGTTAATGTAGGTTGGTTTTGAATTGGATTTGGATCACTCTTGCTGTTACTTATATATGTGCTTAATAATATAATACAGCGGTAAAATCTTTGAGGGGGAGGACATAGTGTGAGAGATAACATGCATTCGCTCAGCAATATGTTAAAGTTTGAAATATAGTCCATATGAAAACATGTAAGGCTGTTCTTTTGTGACTAAAAGTTCATGGGTTTGTGGAAACAACCTCTTTGCGCAAAGCAACAATAAGGCTGCATACAAATACGACTTTCCCTAACCCCTGCAAAAATGGGAAGCCTCGCGCATTGAGGATGCCTTTACATGCAGGTCCAAATGTATGGTTATCGTGTGTTGTTGCTGAGGAATATACTGTCGACATCTAACGTATTAAATGTAATGATATGCATTTAATTTCTGCTCAAATTATTGTTAATCATCATTGTTCTTAGGTGAGGTTAAATTTGTAACATGGACAATATTATTACTTTGTTTCTTGAATTCACTCTGATGGCATAAAGAACCCAGGTAGTGGCAGGTTTCTCATGTGGCTTGCAAAAAGAAACCCACATTCCATGAATTATTTGGGATTGGATATACGGCAAAAGGTATGGCAACATGTGTCACACCCTTAGAGACCCCTGGAATGTGACAACATGTTCCTCAGGTTACCTTAAGTCTTTCTTTAGAATTCTTTCTGTTTTGGGTTCATGCATAATTGCTTATCCTTTTCCTTGTGCAGTTGGTTAAGCGTGCCGAGCACTGGGCAAAAGAGCTGGCATTGAGTAATATGTAAGGTTTCAAGATCCAAAACTTGGTTATATAATTGAATTCTAAAAAGAATGAAAAACAAAAAGGTGAGTTTTATTGGTTATATAGTGATGTATAGTTTGATACAGATATTTCATGTTTGCGAATGCCACGGTTTCTTTCAAACAACTTGTAACCATGTATCCTGGACCCTTGATGTTGGTGTCCATACTGGTGAGCATCCTTCTTATTTTCAACCTTTCTACGTGAAATTTTCTTTTTTTGGGTCTCGTCTGAGAAGAATCCTGAATTTTCTTTGATGGTTAGGCTATATTCCTGTTGTCTAAATTTGATGTTTGTTGGTTCATGCTTATTTATAGTGTCCAGACCCTCATTTCAAGAAAAGGCATCATAAACGAAGGGTCTTGCAGGAGCCTTTGGTCAAGTCTATTATAGATAACTTAAGTCCAGGGGGACAGGTATGTGCTCGAAATATTAATTATCTTGCAGGAACATTGATATATTCATTTACAGCTACCTTATGCAAGTTGCCTAAATGCTTCTTTCTAGATCCTGGAACAAATTATTTGTTTGATTATCAGGTATCTGATTAGAACCTTATTAACTGGAAAAGTATGCAATATCCTTTCCTTTTAATCTATATAACTGACACATTATCACAAATAATGGCCAATGGACATCCTTCTCAGAATTCGGACATGGCTTAACATTGTCTAGAGCATGCTAAAAAAATTATTGTTTAGGCCCTCTCAGAATCAGAAGAAAACAAACTGCCACTCTAGTAGTAGCGGCAACAAAGCCAGACAAGAATCCACATTTGTCCTAATATATATTGGCTTTATGATCTTTAGCACTATCACCGCCAACCATTTTCACATTACCAATCAACTATTATCTCAACCCATTCAGGCATAAGAGGATCCCATTTGTCTGGCAAATTGCAAAAATACCAGTGTTGTTTGATTTCCTTTAAGATCACAGAAGCATCAGTTCTTGAAGGCTCAAATATACTTCTGTTCCTCTCTCCAATTTCTTTCCATCAGTACAGCAGCAGACGAACGAATTTGGTAGTATTCAGAATTATAATTAATCTGAGAACACGAGGACTAAGTAGAACACTTACCCATTCTGGTGCAGATCAAAAGCCTATAGATTCTTCTGTATGAAAATTTGAAACTGCAATTGGTGATGCCTTTTACATTGGACATAGGAACATAAATGAATATTTGATTCTTCATACCCCACCACAGATATACATCTTGCATCCTTAATGCGAAACCTTCCAGCAAGGGTCATTTTTGTAGAGACGGCATCAGAAATTACCCTCAGTTCATATAATATAACCGGGTTCAGTCCCCTATTGTTGTGATAATGGCTGAAACTCTATGCTATCCTTTTGCTCCTTTTCCACCTTCCTTGCTCTTCTTTGTTTTTATTTTCTTTTACGTTTCCTTTTGCCTCTTTCTTCTGTCTTCTGTGGGTCGGGGGTGTAAGTAAACATGTAAAACAAAACGAGGCCATAGCACGGAAGTGCGCGTTATGTTGACAATTTGAAGGAAACAGGAAAACGCGTTATGTTCATCTAAATGCAACATTCTTGCACCGTGACATTGGCATTAATCATTGGAGCGATGATACTAATTCATTAATCTCCTAGATGATTGATGCACAAAACAATGATGGAAGGTAGCCATCCCGCCATCTCTTTACGCATACGTGACTGTTTTGCACAGGTATTTATACAATCGGACGTGCTGGATGTGGCAGTAGACATGAGAAATAAGTTTGATGGGCTCTGTGATGAGCATGAGCTCCTACAACACATCGACAGAGTCGACAGCAGCATCCCCTGTGACGAGGAGGGCTGGCTATTGGGTAATCCGATGGGAATAAGGACCGAGAGGGAGATCTATGCAGAGTTTGAAGGTGCAAAAATTTATAGAAGGCTGTATCAGAAGAGGACTTGACTCCTCTTTTGTGTGGGAAAGATATTCAGTACAAAGCTGTTACTTAGTCAACGTTATAACTTTAATTACAAAATAGCTGTTTAATTTTGTGTTCACCCCCCCCTTAGATACTCCCTTTCGGGTCCAATAAAATTTGTAAACCTCTAGGGTGGTGTACCTGCTCTCTTGGCCTGGCTCTAAAACACCTTTAAATGCTTAAAGGGTAAGATGTGTAGGAGATGCTGAAAGCACTCAAAACATGTAAAAGATAAAAAATGAGATACAAGATTAAGAACAGTGTAGAGAACGATATCTACACAGATGTCTCTATAGATTGTAAGGATTTTAATTTATAGACTAGAGAGATAAGAGTCCATGATTTGTTAGAATTTGAAATGTGATAAATTTGTGATTTCACATGATCTTGGTGCAATTTGGGATGTATTTGAATTAAGAAGCTTTATTGGCCAAGTTCTAAAAGACAAATCAATTCATTAAAATAATTATCGATAATCATTAAATAAAATTTCATTTGAGTTGATAAGAACATAACTGTGCCAATCCTGTACAAAATCTTATTTTATTGATTGACAATTTAACAAAAATGGAAGGCCACCAAATGGGCCAAAAATATGTCACGTAGCCCACGTAATAATATAACAATTAGTCCAGTCAGCGAAATTATATCGTATCCCTGGTAACCTGCGCCGTGTCCAATGGCTTCAGGCAGTGGAAGGTGTTTAGAATAATCTCAAATAACAAACAATTACGGGTCAAAGATTGGGACGCCAAACTTGACCCATAATTTTCACATGGAAGGTGCCATACATTTTCTGTTGGTGTATTGTCCTGCTGTCACGACAAAATTACAATTGTTATTAGCCACCAAATTTTCCACCGTTACAAGTAAGCTAACCCAAATGCCATGCAAGCAATTACATTTAACTATATTCCTAATTAAAGATAAATAATAAATAATGGACAATTTAATAACTAATTTAACTTAACATCAAATAATATAATAACTTCTTAAAAATACAATAATCAATTTAAGATCTAAAACTAAATTACAAGAGCTTCACACTTAGGGGCCCGGGTTGTGTGATCAGAGTGTTCGCACAGATGATATATCCAAAAACATATAAATATTAAATACAATAAAAAAATAAATCTTAAGGGCTAAGATTTGAGGCCACGAAGTAATGCAGTCTGAAATAGAAATATGACATTATTGGAATTCGTGAATTCCAAGGAAGAGATGAACGCGTCGAAGTGACGCCTGCGAATTTCCATACAGATCGCTTCTCCGCCTCATATATATATATATATATCCACGCCTTCGGATCACCGCCAGAATTGTTGGGTTCTGATTCATCAACCCACTTCGAATTTCAGAAAGCCTCTCTCTCCCTCTCGATCGATTCGGTAAGCTTGGTGCGTTCATCTCTCTCTGTTCACTACTAGATTGTTTTAGTCCTTGTTCTTATGGTGGGTTTTTGTTTTGTTTTTTTTTTTCTTTTTTTCTTTGTGGGGTTTGATTGCTTGTTCGTCTTGTTATGTTCTTCGGCATGTTTGTCTGTGCGGATGTATTTGGTTGCTTTTAGCATGTTCATTGATCACGATTCCCAGGGAAAAAGAAAAAGAATGAAACCCCCTCGTGGATGTCTTTTAAGGATGATTTAAAACAGTTCTTGATATTGAGTTACTTTTTGCTACGAGCCTTCGCTTTTATTATGATTAGGACCATCTTGAATGTATAATTTAGATCCAATTTCCATTTTTCCTAAATCTGTTTTAGATAGATCCACAAGAGTTGTGAATTTTCTTGGTTGTCATGCATAGAAAAACATCCTCTTAGTGTTATGAACCGGCGTACTAGTACTAGACCAGGTTCCCTGCTTTGTGATGGTTGGAAAAGAGTCGTTTTTGTACACCTTTGTGTTGCGAAAAGTCTCTGTATCTATTACTTCAACCTGTGACCTTCTGGTCGCAAACGTTAAAAAGGGCATACCAGAGCAAAATAAAAACGGCATACTAGTGCAAAAGCTCTACGCTTTGTGGGATTTGGGGAAGAGTCGTGTTACAACCCTTGGGTAGAAATCACCGTCAAAAGCTAGCTATTAAGAGGAGAGTGCCCAAGAAGTTATAATCCCCACACTAGGAGCCTGAATTTTCAATGTGGGACAAGTTCCATACCCTGCAGCGGACTATAATATACCACCATACTTTGCAGCCCGGTGCCTACGACGACAGGCTGTGCGTTAGCCACTGCTAGTCCCTAGCGAATACTGCAATGTCGGCGTCATCTCCGTTGCTGCTCGCTTGCACTGGGAATCATGGGGTCGGCTCTGATACCACTGTTACATCTCCTAATCCACCAACGAGGGTTTGTCCCATCGAATAAGGGAATTTCCAGCCTTGGCATGGGTAAACCATGCAGATTGTGGTTTACCAACGCCTTCTGTTGTCGTTCCCATCTGGCCTCCCCTGGCTCACCTTGATCTTCTTCGCTAACCAACATCTCAGCGGTCCTCAGATTCCTTCTTCTCCCTGGTATCATAGGATCTGTTCTGCTTTGTCTGGGTAGAATCAAATCTGTCCTCTCTCGAGGGGGAAAATCAGGTGGAATGCTTACCTGATGCTGCCTTGCAAACACCACCATAAATCCTTGTAGCTCTTCTTGGATCTGTGTTACCGGCACATCCAGTTTCTTGTCCATGGCGATGATCGCCACATGGTTCCTATCAGATCCCAACTTCAATTGATCTACCCTTGCTTGCAAGTTTGCCATCGAGGATCCGCATTGTTGCACTTGAGCCTCCAATCCTTTCATCCGTGTGCCTTCAGCCATTGATGTCTCCTTCGCTCACAAGTCTCAAAATTCGGCTCTGATACCAAATTGTTAGATCCGCAAGGATCTGGCAATGTTTTAAGAACTGATCTCTTCTGAGTGGTAGAGATCATAACAAGAACGAGAAGGATCTCGTAAAAGGGAGGAAGAGAGTTAGAAGAATAGGGAGAGAAATGGAGAAGTAGATTGAGAGGGAAATTTAGATTTCATTCAAAATTCTCAATAGCCCAAAGAATATGGCCGACCACAATTTATAACCTTCCTTCACATGCTACATCTCCCGCCCAAAATGACTGCCTAAGAACATAGCTGACTATTAACCCTATACAATGATTTATAGGATTTTCTTCATGTTGGTCCCTTAAGGTATGGCCACTCAAGAGAGGGGGGTGAATTGAGTGTTTAAAATTTTTTTCCCTTTTAATAAATATTATTGATTATTTATTTTCTCTAAGAATATATAAATTATTTTCTTTTAATTAAATTCTTGTTATTTAATTTTAAACAAATTAAGATTTTATAACTATATATATATGAGTTTGAATGGAGAAGATTGGATTCGATTTTGTGATCTCTTTTTCTCCTCTTGCCTTGTGCCTCTTCGGTGGATGCGCAATAAATCTTTAAGAGCTTTGGAATATTTGGAAATTAGCTTGAGGGTTTTTGGGAGCTTTTGAGTGTTTTGGATAGGCAATACGAGCAAAGAATACTCTCCAAAATGAGTTTGGAGCTATTTATAAGCATTCTGGAAATTACTGTAGCAGCATTGTAGTAACGGTCAAATTAACTGTAGCAACGATGAACTTCACTGTAGCAACGGTAATGTGTTCTGTAGCAACGGTCAAAATTTTGATCGTTGGAGGGGCATAGTAGCGTCACTGTAGTGGTACTGTATCAAAAGTGAAAAATTAATTTTTTTGGTCCAAATTTAGCAAAATTATTTTTTATACATTTTAGAAATACTTTGAAAAATAATTTTAATGGAAAATAACATTTTTAAAAATACATATACTTATAAAAAAATATTTAATAAATTAAATTAAAAAATATATTTTTAATAGAAAATAATATTTTTGGTAACACATATACTATAAAAAATATTTTATAAATTAATCTAAAAATTATATAAAAAATATTTTTAATAGAAAATAATATTTTTGGTAATACACATGTTATGAAAAATATTTTATAAATTAATTAAACATAATTTGATACTATAATTAATATATTTAATAAAAATACTCTTTTTGTTAATAACTAAAAATACTATATTTTGTATATTAAAAATTCTCTTTTTGTTAATCATCAAAACTTTATTAATTTGAGCAACTTGGCTCAACACTTACCACTATTTTTATTTATTACAGTATGCCCCAGGTACATGACAAGTTGTTTCTCTACACCGTTGTGTTGCAAAAAGACTGTTTTTATAACAAATGAAACCATCTTACCCTTGCTACCAAGGATTTACCTTATTGCTTTGGGTGTTCTGTAACCAAAAATATTCTGGGTTTAAATGTGTTTTGCACCCTCGTACTTTCACTTCAATCCTACTTTACACTTATGCCGTCATTTATTCAAACTTACAAAACTACTGCAGTTATATTTTTACACCACCATGGCCTCGATGTGAATTTCTGTTATATTCTTATGTCACATGCAGCTCCCATAATTGGAAAAAAGATGATTCTTAAAGGATTAACTGCACTTTGCCCTCTTCATTTTCACTGGAATCTCAATTTCAGGCTCATAAATCAAGTTTATTAATTAGATTGATTCTTGACTGCATAGTGGTGTGGGCAAAGAAACACGTGTTTGCAATTTTTTCTTTCCCACTCACTGCTTTTTTCTCTCTTCTGGTGGCTTTTTCTTGAGAGCTTTCCAAATGAAGAAGAAAGAGACGAGGTTTTCTTCTTCATTAGAGCCGCTTGTACCACAAGCGGCTATAACTTATAGCACTTGGCTCTAAATCTCCCTTAATTGTACCACCACTTGGATGATTTTTGTCTAAGGGTTCAACAAGCATTGCCTGTGGCACAGGTGGTTCTGTGTTGACAAAGCAGCGATGTTGACTCCTGCTCCAGTGTGGCATCCCCAGGTGGCCAAGAAGGCAGTATTCTAGTAATTATTTTGAAAATGGGTTATTTTGCCCTTTTTTTTTAAATGTGGAAAATTAGTGAAAAATTCTGGTTTTTCTCTGTTATACGGGTAACTCACATACTGGAAGGAAAATGCCTCTATTGAACTAAGAAGACATATAACAGTTTCCTTGCATGAGTTGATTTGCTAAATCTCTGTTCACTATACTTAAAGATAATTGTTGGCCCAAACTTGAGCCTTTTCCAGATTATTAATGACTATTCTATTTTTGGGTCTTTGGTTTATTTATATCTTTCTAATGAAATTATAAGAGGAATACTGCTTAATTACTGAAAATTTTGTTTAACATGTAAAATTTGATGCGATTCTATTGTTGGTCAGAAAGAGAAACAGATGCGTTCTGCACATAACTGTAGAATTTGGACCACTTCATTTGGCTATTCATGCTTTCATGATGTTTCTATTTAACAATATAAACTCCCTTCGAAATAAGAAATCGCAACACTCCACAAGGGTGAGGAAGGGGATGAAAAGTGTATAATGTCAATTCTGAGCTTAAATGTAAATTTTTTCTGTCTGAAAGATGGATTCACAGGGAACAAAATGATCAAATCATTTGATGTTGATTAGAAGTATTAGATTGTACATTATGAGACCATAATTTACTTTGCGATGCATCTCTTTTCTTGTCTATTTTAGAGTCCCTGAAAAGGAAAATCCCTATGTTCTAGTCCCAATGAATTCATTTATATTTTCAGTTTATCAATTTCAAGTTGAAGAGAAATGGGTGGTGGAAATGATAATCGCGATGAATCTAGTGACAAAGGACTCTTTTCTCATCTTGCGGGATATGCTGCTGGACACTATGGTCATCATCATGGGGCATACCCTCCACAAGCGTATCCTCCTCATGGATATCCCCCCCAAGGCCACCCTCCAGGAGGATATCCGCCAGCCGGATATGGTGGATACCCTCCAGCCGGATATCCTCCTCCTGGTGGATACCCTCCATCTGGGTATCCTCCCCCACCATCAGCTTATCCTCCAGGTGGATATCCCCCAGCAGGTTATCCTGGTCCATCAGCTCCACACCATTCAGGTATTTTTATGCACGATTTTGATATCCTGAGCTGTATTTAAGATAACATTCTCCAATAAAGGGACCTCACCATAGAGTTTTTTTTGTTGTCTGTTAATATTTGAGTTGCTCTTCAGTGTTAGAATATGTTTTTCACCATAGAGTTCATTCTTCACTTGTGAATGTCTTTCTGGGCCTTTCTTGTCATTCTTGCTTTCTTGTGTTGTGATGCATGGAGATAGTGGCAGGGGAAAAAAATATTGAATACTATTAGTTGACAGAAGAAACAAGGACCGCCTATATTTATGATTGGTTTATATTTCTATCCAGTTCTTGAGCCCAGAAAATAAAAAAAAAAAGAAAAAAGAAAAATTGGCAGAGATCTATCAAGTGCATCATCTCCTAAGATGTGCTCAAATAGCCACAAGTTATTGCTTTTTGATGATTTTTGGAGTCAAAAGAGTTGCAGAAATTATCTTGATTCTTGCAATGAAGATGTCCAAAAATAGAAAAAATTGATGGTTCGTCGCTTAATTCCCTGACAGGTCCATTTTCATGTGAATTGTTTTTACGACTTCCCTTTCACGTCCAATAGTTTAGTTTGCTGTAAAGTATTCCTGTTACTAACTCTCTGCTAGTTGGTGGTGGTGGCTTTTGACTCTAATCATACAGATGTGTAATTCTTTTCACGTACGTAGTAGTGACGTCCTGGTACTCCTCTTTTGTTCAAGACATTTAATCCCTTTGCTAACGATGCATACAGGGCATGGCGGTGGTATGGGAATGGGATCACTTTTAGCTGGGGGTGCTGCTGCAGCCGCGGCTGCTTATGGCGCGCATCATCTTGCACACGGGAGTTTTGGCCATCACCACGGCAAATTCAAGCATGGGAAATTTAAGCACGGGAAGTTTGGTAAGCGCTGGAAGCACGGAATGTTTGGAAAGCACAAGGGAAAATTCATGGGCTTCAAGAGATGGAAGTGATGGTCATATTAATGCGTCTCGATGTCAATGGGTCTGGGTTGGACATCACTTTAGTCTTCTTCCTTTTTAACCTTCTTAGGGATTGTGTTTTTCAGTCAGAAACTGCGGAACTGTGCTGCTGGCATGCTCATGTAATTAGAAATCTTTATGTGATAACTGGTGCTTGTTTTTATCTGTTTGGATGAATTAGATATTGATGAAGTTGTTGCTAAGTTGTTTCATAGGGCTTTAAGTGGGGTGTATATGGTTGGTTCATGGCCATTCATGCTGCAAACACTTGTTGCAATGAACGGGAAGAGTGATAGATAAAGTTAAGAATCAGGCTAGGAAGATGGAAGAAATGCATGCAAGTGCTTAAAAAATGCCTCTTGTTACCAGTCTTATGTTTCTTAAGAAGTGGATGTGCCTTGCTTGTCAAGTGAGGATTATATACGATGAACTTGTGAAACTTTTTACAATACAAGCCAATTACAATTCTCATTTTGAATGCGCATGATGCACAATAGTTTACATTAAAACGAAACAAAGGGAGCATCCATTTATCATCAATGTATGTATTTATATCCAATGGATCCTAATCACACCGAGCAAACAAGCTGTACTCCACCAATGACACAGCAAAAATGTGGTTGTTCTTGGCAAAGCATTTTATGGATCACACAGGATAGGATAGACCAATAAGCTAGCTCAACTTCAATGCGTTCTAGGAGGAGTTGACACATGTTTATCTTTTCAAATGGGTGGTGCTATCTTTCTTTTATTTCTTATTATTATTCTTTTTTTTCCTGATTCTCGTCAACTTATCCTCTGTAGCTTCATTATTTTGCATCTGTTAGTTGTTTCTTCTCTACAAATTGCTTTGTTTTATATTGTGGCTCGTGGATTATTATTATTATTGGTCACTCACCAACTCCACCATACACACTTATCACTGCATAAATAATATTATTATAGAAATAAAAGATTAATTGAAAATAAACCTTTTACTTCCTCCAATTTGATCCCTGATATCAACACCGAGTGCTTTTTCAATAAATTAGATGGGATTGATTGTTACGTAAATATAAATTCATTTTTAACCAACTCTTAGTCTTAGATGACTAATTAACATAAAAAAAAAAAAAGAATCTGAGTGCTGTGCTGTAGCAACAATATGCATGTGGATACGTGCGTGTGTGTTTATATATAAATAATAATAATAATAATAATATTTTATATATAATATATTGGAGATAATGAATGGGTCCATATCAAAATAAGCTGTACTTGATTTTGACTGTGAAGACAATTAAGTGACCAATAGTCGGTTGCCTTAGAACATGGGCACTCAAATAATCAGAGGACCACCGTACCACTTGAACATACCACTTGGGTTGGGCCCCCCCGCCGTTCATCAAAAAATTGTCAATATTACGACTTTAATGTTTAACTGTAAATTATGCTGCCATTCAAATCATAATAATATTATCAATCTCCTAACACACAACAACAATTCACACCAAATAATAACATCATCTTGTGATTAGTATGAGCAATTATTTATGATTGAAATATCATCATGAATATTGTATTGGTAATTTTAATATTATAACACTATTAATTAATATATATATATATATCTTTTCATCAACTGTTCCATTCTCAATTAATAAAATTGAAGGCTATTTCATGATTCGTCCATCATCACCTCATTTTCATCGCATTTGGGTCCCCCTTTCTTCGTCGCTGTACAACTCCCCCCCCCCCCTCCACTAAATTGATGCACACATATATATATATATATATATATAATATAAGCCGCTGTTTAGTTTATTATTAATCCTTTGCTTTACCCCTCTAGATTTTGTTCTTCCCAAACAATTCACACCGTTTTCTTCCCAGATACAGAGTTCACGTATATGTAGATGAACTTGTAGTTTTTACGCATATCGCAGAAAGCGTTTCTCGTGATCCACGCGACTTTCTACGTGATGTAGGAAGTGGGTTTTCAGTTTAATCGCAAACCCACCTTCGATCATTGACATTATAATTAGATCTGGAGAGAGAAACGCAGATTTTCGGGGTAATGTTGTTCTCAGGGAATCCGTTTCCACTCTTTGGAGTGGAAAGTGGTGGTGATTTTCAGAGGCTTTGAAGAAAGGGAAAGGCTCGTAGAAAGGTGGGTTTTTACTCTAATGGCTAGTTATGTGATTTTCACGTTGTCTGGAGTGTGTTAGTGGCTTTGACTTTGCTTTATCTGTTCAATTTTGGCCTTTTTGGTGCAAGAAATAGTATAGTTAGTTTGTGGGTTGTGTTCAGATTTGTGGTTGCTACGTTTTATTCTTGACAATTTTGCTTGGTTTTCTTTTAAATTTTAAATTGCAGTCCTGAGGCTAAATTGAAATGCAAGAAAGCTTAAGTTTTGATGATTTCTCTTCAGTTTGTAGCATAATTGCAAGACTAAGATATTTTTTCATACTGCAACAATACAATGGAAGACACCAAGATATAGGATTTTCTTTTTCCCTTTGCTGGGTTTAATAATCTTAGGCGCCAAACATCCAATTATGACACTCATAAAAAATACTTTAACAAAACTGGAGATAATCTATTATTAAACGTCGGTATAATTGAACTTACCGTTCTTTGTTGATGCAAATACTCTGTCATTTTTTGTCAATCATTTGCATATAATTTTTTGTATAGAACGAGATGAGGGAGAGGATGTGCTTAACTACTCTCCAAGGGGCTTTCATTATTACTCAGTTCTCTAGCTTTTCTTTTCTTCGCTGGCAATTCCTCAAGAATCAAGGAGAGTTGGAGATGGAAATAATATTTCCTTCATATCATGTTTGAGGGCAAACTGGCAAAGAAGAGAAGATAGAGAGCAAATCTATAGTCAAGATGCCTGTAAACTTATACACAGGATGAAGTTGTATTGGACAACCTTTTCCACGAGATTAAATTCTCTCATTTCATTATGCAATATTTGATTTAGTCTATTGACCATTAGCTCCGTCTTGTTATGTATAGCTTTTGCACGGGATCTTAGCTGGGATGAAGACTTTTGCTCTATCAATGACTGTTGATATTTATCCAAACAACCGATTCTGACCTATATGAAGTAACTACTATAACACAAAAAATAGAAAAAACTATAACTTTGCAAGATAGGTTACTAAAATTGTTGGAAAAGCTCTGGAATTCCTTCCCATATCCAAGGAATATTATTATTGTTTCCCTATGCATTTTCTGATTGGAAGCCGAGAGACTCATAGTTTATAATAGAAAATAAAATAATGCCCCTTTAATGTCAGTGTGAAGCTGTGTTCTCAAGGTGATCCCTGTCAGAGTTTGTAATGTTAGAGCTAAGAAGCCCTGCATGTAAGCTTGTTAAATTACTTAATTATTTGGACAGAACAATTTCATGAGGTTTCTTCCTGAACAAAACAGACTTCTATATATACCTTGTGCATTGTCTGTCGAGGATATGTACCTCCTATATGCATGTAAATTAAATATTGGAATTCATATGTCATGGTACAGGTGTGGGCTGTCTCCCAATAAACAAATCACTATAAGAGAATTTTGGACAAGAATATAACAAAAAACTTGATCTACTTTTGCATGCTCATGCGAATCCTCTTACGATGCTGTCTTGCTATTAAACCCTTCAATTTGAACTGCCCATTGATGATTCTTTGCTACGGATGTGACAGGCTCATTTGTCTGTTTAAAGTAGCAACTTTGTGATCCATGGCGAGTTTGTGACCCAGATGGATCCTCAGGCGTTTATTAGGTTGTCAATTGGTTCACTAGGATTGAGAGTCCCTGGACCAGCTTTGACTGCTGCTAAATCTGGAATCCATGCATTAACTCAATGCTCATGCAAAATTCGTCTTCGAGGTTTTCCTGTGCAGACAACATCAGTCCCCTTTGTGTCTTCTCCTGAAGCTATGCCAGATCCCCAGAGCATTGCCTCCAGCTTTTATTTTGAAAAATCTGACTTGAAAGCACTGTTGGCACCGGGGTGTTTCTATGCTTCCCATGCTTGCCTGAAGATAGTCGTTTATGCAGGACGAAAGGGACCATCCCATTGTGGGGTTGGTGTCAAAAGGGAGCGGATAGGAACTTTTAAGTTAGAAGTCGGCCCCGAATGGGGTGAAGGGAAGTCGGTGATTCTTTTCAATGGGTGGATAGGCATTGGTAAAGGCAAGCAGGAGAGTGGTAAAAAGCCTGGAGCAGAGCTCCATTTGCGAGTTAAATTGGACCCTGATCCGAGATACATTTTCCAATTTGAGGATCAGACTAAATTGAGTCCTCAGATAGTTCAGCTTCAAGGCAACATCAAGCAGCCTATCTTCAGTTGCAAATTTAGTCGGGACAGGTGATGCGAATTTCACACAATATCTTTATCTTTTTATTCTTGCTCTAATTTTATTATGTTTTTTAGGTGATCCAACCTACTGGTATTGATTATTACATGATGCTCAAATTGGATGGAGAAGCAGAACGTTCTCTCACTTTCATATGACAGACCCTGTTTCTGCCCTGTGAAATAAATAATCCACAAAAAAGCTCCTCCTATTAATTATGGAATTTTGAACCTGTTGTGCTGCTAATTTTTGTCATTAGCTAGTAGATAGTAGTCCATGTACGAGAAATTTACAGGATATCCCAGGTAGACCCTTTGATTGCCTACTGTTACTGATCATTTTCTGCTCTGATAGATCTGAACAAGAAACGGAAAGGAGAGAGAGGAAGGGATGGAAGGTGAAGATACATGACCTCTCTGGCTCAGCCGTTGCTGCAGCCTTCATAACCACTCCCTTTGTTCCATCAACAGGTTGTGATTGGGTTGCCAGGTCCAACCCAGGAGCTTGGTTGATCGTTCGCCCAGATGCCTGCAGGCCCGAAAGCTGGCAGCCATGGGGGAAGCTCGAGGCGTGGCGCGAGCGTGCCATCAGAGACTCAATTTGCTGCCGTTTCCATCTCCTCTCCGGAGAGGAGGCCGGGGAGCTTCTCATGTCTGAGATTTTCCTCAACGCCGAGAAGGGTGGTGAGTTTTTCATCGACACAGACAGACAGGAGATTCGCACAGCTGTGACGCCGGTAACCAGCCCACAGAGCAGCGGTGACTTTGCTGCCTTAAGCCCAGTCACAGGCGGGTTCGTCATGAGCTGCAGAGTGCAAGGGGAAGGGAAGAGCAGCAAGCCGTTGGTACAACTGGCCATTCGACACGTGACTTGCGTGGAGGATGCCGCCATCTTTATGGCTCTGGCGGCTGCCGTCGATCTCAGCATCGAGGCGTGCCGGCCTTTCCGCAGGCGGATCCGGCGGGGGAGCCGCCATTCCTGCTGAGGTAGGTACTTGTAAAAATAATATATATAATGATCTATCTCCTGGCCATGGTGATGAACTTCCATTGAACTGAGGAAGCCCCCCCCACTTCCCCCAAGATTTTTCTTCTGATTGATTGTTGTAAAATGCACCATTTGGCCTGTACGTGATCTATTTAGCTTACAGCTCTCCTTAAGATTTGTTTTCAACTCCTTAAAACTGAGCTACTAATTAAGCAGCGTGACTTAAAAGAAAAGACACATTGAAGCTCGAGTTAGAAACTCAAAAATGTTACTTGTTAAGGTAGGCTTGCTTCTTCGTCTTCTATCTTCTGTGTTGCTTTGAACTGAGATTCAAATAGCCTGGGCCCTGGGTGGGGTACAGTACAAATATGAGTTCGTTTATATTTTTGGCAAAGTCAAATCTGTATCATTATTTCATTTTAACAAGGAGAATACTAAAAAGCATAAGGCTCAATTTTAAGACGTTACTACTCTTCCAATCAAAAAACCAACCCAACCTACATATACTCAATACATAGTTTGAGACTTTTTTCTACCTACATAAAATGGTTTCTATAAATTTGGACACAAAATTGATTCTAGGTAGGTTTAGACCATGTCCATGGGTGTCTGCACTCCACTCCACTCAAATCAATTATCATATTATAGAGGCTAAATACACATCTATGCTCCTGGACTTGAGGTGTGTTTAACCAATTGTGTTCCTGAATTTGAAGGGAGATCTATTGTGCCCATCAACTTTCAAATTTGAACCTATTATACACTTCAAATCTCAAAATTGTGCTTGTGACACACGCTTCTATAAACTAAGGGGATGTTGTCACGTGAGATGCTGATTGTGTAATGAAAATCAATAGGATATTATCATGTGTCAGTGCAAACCAAATCCATTTCTCTCTCTCTACACTGTCGCCATCGTTGTAGCTGCCGCTATCATCAACACCTTGCTATTCTCTCTTGTGTCTTTCTTCTTCTTCTTCTACACATTTACAACAATTGTGTGGGTGGCAGGTCTAGTTGTCGGAGGCGTGGAAGGCAAGTGGTCAGTCAATCGCTTGCCTTCCTCGTGTTGCCATCACCACCATGGAGGTCTGTTGCCATGGGTCTCTCTGACCTGCACTATTTACACGTCGCCCGTGGCCAATGGGATGGTCCAATCGATCATGGTTGTATGGATTTTTGTAGCCGTCGATCAATTGGTCTTCCCTGCTATGGCCGATTAAGTTGCATCTTCACTATCATGGTCAATCGATTTGCTTCTTCTTGGCCATGGCTATTAGGCTTCTTCTTCCTTCTTCCTTTCAATTGGCAACCCTAATGGTTGTCATTAAGAAAGATGATCGTTGTCACTAGTACAAGGAAGGTGAGAGGTTGCCGGCGCTGGGAATGAGGAAGAAGAAGATGATGGTGTTATCTTCACATATTTTAATTGTGCATGCAACTTTCGCGTAATATTGACTGGACAATGATGTGCATGATGGCTTCACAATTCATAATTGAGGTATGTAATATGTTCTAAAATACAACTTGAGGGGCTAAGTCCCCTTCAAAGTTTGGGAACACAAATAATTAAAAGCCCCAAATTTAAGGGCACAAGTGTGTCTTATGCCTATCATAGAAGCTTATTAATTGTTCACAAAATGAGTTGTTCAGTAGGGCTTTGTTGATACACATTTGGGACTTTAAATGAGTTGTTTAATTTTGTTGGATGCATATTTTTCAATGATACGTAAAGTTATTAAAAAGATATTTCTGGTGTGATTTGGACGTAAAGTTATTAAAAAAGATATATTTCTAGTGTGTGATTTGCACACAAGTCTTGCGACAATCACCCAATTCCATCACACTCCATTTTATTTAATTAAATCCAATACATCTCGCTATGGCCTTTTATTTTCTAATCCAGTAGTTGATTTGGGTTTCAAATTATAAATTCATATACAATCTAATTGAACTCAAACTCAAATTAACTTGACTGATGATGAAGATGGACACTCTTAATCGATAAGATAATAAATTCAAAATGATGGATTAAGAAAATTAATTTAAGATATGTTAGGATCTCACATTTCTTTCAATCTCTAGTTGTTACAGGACTTGAGGCGCTCTTAGGATCTCACAATTGGCTTGTAGAAGCTCTCCAACATCATCTCAGAGACGTCCAAGCGTTTCAAGGAGATTGTTGCTGAGGGCTCAAAGCACGCTGACCAGATCAAGTCCCAAATTGCCTCCACCTCCGCACTGTTGTCTCTCGTCGACGCTTAATTGGAGACGCCTTCCACGGTGGCAGATCTCAGTTTGGGATCTTGGATGAGCTTGAGAGATTTTGTCAAGGGCATTACAATCGATACTTTTTGGGACTTTCCATTGGAAGGTAACTTCTTGAGCTGTGTTTCTCTTATTTTATTTATTTTTTTTGTTCTATTTGATTTATGCAAACATGTAGCAAGAGAAATGCAACTCTGATATTGACTCCAAAATAATTAGTAATTTTGTAGCCCAATAGACTGAATATTATTATATGTCAATGGTTAGTCAGTGTTAATTTTTTTAACCATTTTCGTTCCTGGAACTTTATTACACGATTTTACTTTTAGCATGAAATCGCATCCAACTGCACCGTATTTTGGAGTAATAAAAAAAATCACACATGGTTTAGCATATTAAAAATGGCTTAAACTGGCCAAATCACACCATGAACACCCCTAAAGGGATATGGAGTAATCTTAATTAATTTGATATTAAGATTATTGTAGATAACGTTTATCTTGATTTTTTCTAATCTTGTTAGAATTAGAATTCTTATAAATAACGTTTGCCCTGATTTTTCTTAATCTGACGAGGATTAGAATTCTTATAGATGATGTTTATCTCAATATTTGAAAATTCTTTTAAAATTAGAATATAATTGCTTATTATTTTCTTAAAATATTTAGAAGAATTTTTGAATGTCGGAATTATTTAATTTGTGTATTTGTATGGGACGTCTCGCATATGAAAAATTTAGGCTGCGTTCTCTTTACTATTTTCAAGTTATTTCTAGTTTTTGATTTTTTTAAATAATAAAAACGCGTTCTCTTTGTTGTTTTTAAAAATGTATTTTTGAAAACAAAAAAAAAATTATAAAAAAAACTCAAAACAACAAAAAGTTATTTTAAATGTTTTTATTCAAAACAAACTCTAAACTCAAAATATATTTATTTATTTATTCATATTTTATTATTATAATAAAAAATATTACAAAATCCATTAACTTTAAAATGTATATATTTTTTTAATAATATATTAACATTAAATATTTTTAATTTACTGAATAATTAAATTTATTGAATAAAATATTATTAAAAAATTATTTTCAAAATTTCAAGAGAATGTATTTTCTAATTTTCTGTTTTGATAAATAATTTTTCAAAATGACAAAAAGAACGTATTTTTAATTTTTTAAAAACAGACTACTAAAACAAAAAACTGAAAATGAATTCAAAACTTAAAATTAAAAAATAAAGAGAACACATCCTTATATTTTTAGTTTAAGAAGTTATTTTGGATTTTTGCTTATAATATAATAATTATAAATTAAATTTATAAAGTTTAGATGCGGGTTAGATCATATGTACTTGATGTGTTGGACTTGAACTATTTGTGTAAACAAAAACAAAGAGCGTTGCCTCAAGACTTGGTTAAGATAATGCGTCTTTAATATTTAAGTCAATAAGAGATTTGATGGAGTATTGAAAATTACGGTAATTATAATGATTTTGTATCTTCGGCTTATTTCTCGAGATCTTTTTATATCTTAATTTGAATAGGAATAGTGATAGTGATGATGGTTCCTTTTATTACACGTATTCAGCATTAAATTAAATTGTGATTATCAAGTATATAATTATTATTATGAAATTAGGACACATGAGCTAAAAAGACTTTCCCAAATTCTCTATAGTAGATTTAAATTTATTTTCCTTCCAAATGTGAAAGATTTTCCGGGGTCAAAGACTTATCTTGCAACGGAGTCGAAGACTTCTCTTGCTACGGATCTCTTTCCTGCTTCGTCTTGATTTTTGAATGATAGAGTAATGTTATTTGTATATTTTTATTAACACTTATGTTGATACTTCATTAATCAATTATTAATAAAAAAATATTATTATTACATCACGGTGGACATCTTGTGTTACGTCACAATGAGGCGAGGGGTATATTGATAATATTAATATAAATACCAACAAAAATAACAACATGATATATAATATTATTCTTATTAATTGACGCCTAATTGTGGATTTAATGTTACCCTTTTTTTTCAATCAATTTTTACGCCAAACCATAGGGTAGGGAAGCCCTAAACGACGTCGCCTGCCTTGTCACGGACCAAAAAATGCTCTATTTTATTATTATTATTATTAAATATTATTGTTACAGTTTTGGTTCAAATATAGACAATGTATTGAGTGGAGTGTTGCCATATATATGTATGTATGATGATATATTCTTTAATATTATGTAATCTTTCCATTTTTTGATTTCTGTATCTATTACTTATATAATAATACAACGTATTTTTGTCAATTAAAAGATATGACAAGTTTGGGAATTTAATTAATTGTGATTCGATCTCTTTCTGAACTTGTTATTCTGTCAAATGCCAATGTAATATATTACACATTATCATATAATATCTCATTTACTACTTTTAACCCATTCAGTTAGAGAAATCACAACTTACTTAGCTTCCTTCCGTTCATGAACACCACAATTAATGAATGAATGAATAACATTGTCCGAAAGAAAAAATGGGTAATTCAATTGAGCTCATTTACAATTTTAACCTTACACAAACAGTCATTGCGATTGTTTGTTGGAAAGTTGGAACAAGCGTAAAATGGTAAAAAACCCCCCTCTATTGATCGACTTTTTCGGACGCTATATGAGTGAATGAATGAATGTCCCTCCCAACCAACAATGCCAAATATTGTATGATTCATTCATGCATTGGTTGGTCTAATTGTTGGCAAGTAAATTTTATCATAAATGCGAAATGCCTGCCCACTTCTCAACGCACAATTATCACAAACCATGTATAAATAGACAAGCCACCCTCCCCGACTGAATAGAATATAGGCCAAAGATGAGAGGACTGCTAGAAGGAGAGCCTTTCGTGTGCGTGCCGTGCAATTGCGTTGGTAACGCATGCCGCAACGAGCCATACCTGAAAGGTAAAATTACTAGCTACTGGTCGAATGCAAGATGAGAGTGGTCGGAATTATCTATGATCTCATGATAATTTTAATCACTTGGCCCCTAATTCGGACTTAAAACTGCCACTGTTACTGTTTCTTTTGTCATCTGTTCAGTAGTTTTTTTGGGGGGTTGTATTTTGGAACTAATTTTAGCCGTGTGGTGGTGTTTATATATGTATGAATGGGTGAAGGGTGCGGCGACTGCAAGCTGGAGTGGCCGGAGGTGGTGGGTTGGAAGGAAGACCTTGCAAAGACTAAGATACTGAGGGACAATCCTCTGGTGATGGTGATTCCGATTTACAAGGGCCAGTTTGGGCTTCCACCTTACTGTTCCGACCGTGTTTATCTCTTTGTTGACAAACCTGGGGGCGTAGTCCTTCGTGTCCCAATGGTTGGCTAAAATAAGAATTGATCTCATCTGTGATCTTAATAAGTTGCCAAATAAGAATTGATGCCGTATCATATCATGTGCGTGGTTACTTTTCCAACCAAATTATAATCAATACTAAATAAAACTTACCTTATTATCATTATAGACTATACATTATGTCTTTAAATGGACTCACACTTTTAAATTGTTTGTTTGAGAAACGAGAATGGTGATGTATCAATAAAAGAAGTATCATGTTATTTGTATTTTTTGGATTACACAATACATTATAAATGATAAAAATACTCATCGTGCTTCACCATCTCTTCTCATCGTCTTGGATGAGGGATATTTTAATAATATGCCTCATTGTCTTAAGCTGCCTTATCGTCTCATCACACCTTACCTCCTTAAGTAATGAGTATTTTAGATATTTTGACTATATTATGTAATATAAAGTATAAGTCATGATATACCAATAATATTTTTCATAAAAGAATGGGGATGAATCGATTTCATGTGCCCCCAGAAGGCAAAAGAGTCATTTTGCATAATCACCCAAGATTAATCTTGTGAAATCCTAATAATAATAATAATAATAATTAAGTTGAAGATAGTGCTTGAGGTTACCATTTTATCCTACTCAACGTATTGCAAGTGTGCAAGCACATGGGTACATAAATTTTGGTAAGTTTTTATAAATTTCAGTTGCAATTTTAAATTTGGGTTTTAATTTCAAGGATTTAATCTAATACTAATAGAATTGAATCAAAATTTCAATTTAACTTTGTTAATAAATTCGACATACTTAAAGAAGCAAATTTCGGGGGCAAAATACCCACAACCTTTATTTTTTTCATTCTTTATATTAAGAATATTTCAAGAACTAATAAAATAGGTCGAACTCCAACTCTAGATTTATTTTAAAGATACAAATTTGTGAAACTCAATTAAAAATCTTCTTTGTTAAGTTTAGTTGGGGTTTAATTTTAAAATATTAGACAATGTATATAAAAGAAGAAGAAAATGCCACACCCACCATAAAGAATTGAGAGTAACACCATGGGCATGAACATGACCATGATATTATTTTACAGATTTTTGGCCAACCATGGTCCTTGGGGACACAAAGAAGGAAGAGAAAAACACAGCTGCAGCAGATAAGTTGGAATATATGGAGAACCTTGAAGCCCCTGTACCCTGAAATCACAGTCACCTTTGGATTATCTTTCTCATTTCTGAATCTGAATGCTTTTGGGAGAGCCCTGTACCCAGCCTTCATCCAAAATTATTAAATAAAATATAAGTAAAAAAAACTACTAGTTTAATTAAACAAATTAATCATATGATCATTGATAAAACCCACCAATCATGTATGGGCCGGCCCGGCACCCATTTCCAACCCTCCATCTCTTGGGTTCCTCTTGGACTTGCTTTCTAAGCAAAGGGGAGCCGGGTGGGTGCGATTGCCGACTGCCGACTGCCTTCTCTATTTATCTCAACCCAGTTTGGAAATGTCTTGTGCTGTGTCATGGATAAAAGTTTATTAATTCTTTTTTTTAAAAAAAAGTTTGAAATAATATTTTTAATTAAAAAGGTATAAATTTTTACTTAATTGGGAGAGTTTCACACAGCACGTAAATCTATAAAAAGTCTCAAAGTAACTAGATTTAGGATTGTTCTATTATATTTTATAAATAAGCAGTTATTCATTTCAAAAAATGTACATCTCTGATACTGGTGAAAATTATACTCTATAATTTTTAGCATTCTCAATGTCTGAGTTAAGTATCGAAGTGTTTGCATGGAGATCCCTTTGCACATTCTAATTGTTTTCTTGCTTGCAGTCTTGGACAACATCAAGTCTCGGGACGATATCAGGTCTCAGAACAAAGGTCTCAGGAAAATATTAGGTCTCGAGTTGACAGCAATCTCAAGTAGTTTGACGGCAATGTTTCAACTTTACACATTCATTGTTGTATTTAAGCAACAATAATTGGCGTCTTCTATGAGAAATGTCCAAAAAGCTTAAGAATACTATAATGGTTCTCACACTGTCCAACATACATGATGAGGAGGGTCCTGACGTCGACATTCCTCCTAACCCAAGACAACGAGAGATCTCTTCAACAGAAATTCTAGGAGCCTCTAAAATAGTTCCTCAAACTGTCCCACTTAGTAAGTACGAAGCACTTAAGCAACACCATGAAAAAAATACTAACTCTCTTCGAGAGATGGGCAAGTTCCTCCAAGGTGCCTTGCCACAAACTACATCACTCCCCATACTACAAAACTACATATCTTAGTGGATCGTCCAGGCCCAATCTCGACCCAATCTGATCTCTTTTTTGGACTTTGCTTTGGCCCAGCGCAAGCCTTCCACAACATCATTACAAACCCACTAGATATCCTTGCAGCCGTCTCAGATCTCATCCTCATTAATAACAGATTTCATCCACATTAATGAGGGTTTCGTCGGTACCATGCTACCACTTGGGAACCTTCATCGGCGCCGGATAGCCAATCTCATCACCTGCAAGCGCATATCTCATGCATGCAGGAGGACATCTCCTCTTCCTATATCAACCAGTTCTCTTCAGAGCCAATGTATGTTCTCATCTCTGACCTACTGATACACTACCTCATCTTACTCTCTTACTCACTCGATTGTCGGAGTGCTTGCAGGTGCAAGCCGCCCCCCGGACAGATCCGTAGTTAGAGCCCACTCGCAACCTCCAATTGTCCCCCTTTTGGTAAGGAAGGAACACTTAGCCTCTAGAAAGGAAGTCCCAACCTAGGAGGTCTTATGGAGGTCGACAGAGGTCTGTGGGAGGTGGTACATCCCAAGGCTCCGTGAGAAAGAGAATCAGGCAAGGAGTTTCCAAGAGAATCCCTACTAGGAACTGCTTCGAGAAACTGCCTCCCCTTATGAAGGCTTCTGAGACCGTTTGAACCAATTACGGGGAGCGCCAACCCAAAATGAGAGAGTTCTTATCCCTCATGGAAAAAAATATCACGAAGTAGTTGAAAATACAACTCTAGGAGTAGCTTTTAAGCATCAACCAAATCAATCCAATCTTATTGCTTGGGATGCTGAGGATATGAAAAGGATAGTGAAGCAAGGCCTAAAAAAAGAAAAGAAATTAGTGGCTGCAGAAGAAGATTTAGACAGAATGAAAATTCCTTTTACCCTAGAAATCATGGAAAAATGACTCCCTCACAAATTTAAGATGCCCTAAATCAATCCCTACTTTGGCAAGACAAACCCTTATGACCATCTACAGAATTACTAGTCTATTATGATGCTCCATGCTGGGAAGACGCTATTATGTGTTGAGCTTTCTCATTAACTTTGACTGACCACGCTAGAATTTGGTACAACAACCTTAGCAAGGGATCCACCTTCTTTTTCAAACAATTGCAAAAAAAGTTCTTAAAAGTTTTTGTCACAAATTTTCAATGCAAAAAAGATCCTACGTACCTACAAAGAATTTGAGAAGGAAATAAAGAAACTCTAAGGCAATATGTGGATCATTTAGAAATGTCACTTTGGAAATATGAGACTTACATGTTGGCATAGTACTCACAATGATGCTTCAAGGCACTAAGACTATACTGCTGTAAGAATCCTTGGCCTTGAGACAATCAACGTCATTAGCTGACCTGTTTGTATGCGTC
Source organism: Diospyros lotus (assembly GCF_014633365.1). Lineage (NCBI taxonomy): Eukaryota > Viridiplantae > Streptophyta > Magnoliopsida > Ericales > Ebenaceae > Diospyros > Diospyros lotus. The sequence goes on from NC_068342.1 coordinate 9,426,494, forward strand.
AATGAATATATAGTGCAAGCTGAAGTAATGAAAGGGTGTTTGGACAAACGAGCTACCACAAGTTTTATAGGCATACAAAATCATAAGCAAAGTCTCTACCGGTGAAATGCCGTTCAACCTGGTCTATGGAACATATTCGTTAATCCCTGTTGAAATTGGGGTAGAATCCCTTCGGTGGAGTGGATTCTGGACTTGATTGACGAAAAAAAGGACCAAGTTGTTCTCAAGATGACTACTTATCAAAGAAGAGTAGCCAATTACTAAACTCAAGGGTGAAAGTCAAGCTATTATTCGAAGACGACCTAGTATTGCCGAAAAGGACAATCATGAACGCATTTCGAGATGAAAGAAAGCTACGAGCCAATTGGGAAGGACCGTATAGAATTAAGAAGATGATTGGGCCAAACACGGGCAAACTTTACATGGAGATGACGTTAACAAAATGTCAAACACCCACCACTTGAAGCAATACTTTCCTTTTAATATGGAAAACAAGTTAAAGTCTCATAAATCGAGAATGAAAAACCTATTTGCTATCACTAAAATTTGATTAAGTATACCACGGCAAAATGATTGTCAAGGAAAGAAGACTGTTAAGATGTTTGGGGGTTACTTGTATTGACAGATGAAGGACTTGCCTTGGGCACATGTGGATTAAAAAAAAGACCATTAAGATGCTCTGGGGTCATTTGCGTCGACGAATGAAGGACTTTCCTCGGGCACATGTGGATAAAAAAAAACAGTTAAGATGCCCAAGGGTTACTTGCATCGATGGAAAAATGACTCGCCTCGAGCACATGCGGATAAAAGAAGAACGTAAAGATGCTTAGGGGTCACTTGCGTCGACGAACAAAGGACTCACCTTGAGCACACACAAATAAAAGAAAATCGTTAATATGCTTGAGGATTACTTGTGTTGATGGATGAAGGACTCGCCACGGGCACACACGGACGTTAAGATGCTCGGGGGTCACTTGCAAATACGGATGAAGGACTAGCCTCGGGCGCATATGTATTACAAAGAAGATTGTTAAGATTTTTGGGGATCACTTGCGTTGATGGACAAAGGGCTCGCCCCAAACACACGTAGATAATAAGATGCCTACAAACCCTCACGGCATTTAGACACGATTAAACGCCTTGTCAAAGCCAAAGGACTGAGGAGTGGCAATGTAATCCTATCTAATGTGAATTCTTGTAACAAACCAGTCCACTTAAAGGACTGGGGAGTAGCGATGCAATCTCCTTCGACTTAAAGTCCTATCCATAAACCAGTCCACTTAAAAGACTGGGAAGCAGTGACACAATCTCTCTCAAGTTAAAGTCCTATTCATAAACCAATCCATTTAAAAGATTGGGAAGCGGCGACACAATCTCCCTCAACATAAAGTCTTATTAATAAACCAGTCCACCCAAGGGATTGGGGAGTGATGAAGGAATCTTCCTAAATGCATGAAGATCATCAATAAAATTTCACGACAAAACCAATCCACTTGAAGGACTAGGGAATGATGAATGAGTCTTCTGAACAATGTCCTTTAACAACCTTAGTTTCCCCCCAAAAGAGTTGGGGGCAGTTTACATAAATGTGCAAAAAAAAAAAAAAAAAGCAAGCAAAGCAAAGAAATAGCAATGTCACCAAACAACAAAGTTAATACAAAAAGAAAGTCTTACAAAGAAGAAATTATTACACCAAAAGAAAAAAATGTTTGTATAACCCAACACAAAATCGAAAGGGAATAAGGACGACTCAAGGGACAATTATATCGTTGAAACAATTTGCAATCGGGAGTGGAGAAAGAGCCAAAGATGTGGAAGAAGGAGTTAGGGCACCACTTACATCAATATCTAAACCCGAAAGGGCATCAATCTTCTCAGGAGCTCTTGGCTCGCCTTCACACGACTCCCAAGAACTTGTTAGATTCTCCTAAAGAAGAAAGATTACTCGACAAAACACTTGAAGAAATACTTTATAGAGGATTAAAATGTCAAAGGAAATTAGAAACAACTCCAAAAAAGAGCTATGGAGGCCAAGTCTTACCTCTAGGAAAGCTACGAACAAACTTTCAAAAAATTGGCAACGACAATGATGGATCAGGAAAAAGTAATGGCAAACCATAACACAGTCTACTTTTCGCACAGACAGTGCTAATTGTTGTCGTTCAAACACTAATGAATTTGTAGAATGGAAACATTGTCATCAAGCTAACTGAGATTATCGTCGACCCAATACCTTCTTCGTCTTGAGATCTAATGTTGTCTTGAGGCCTTTGTTCCAAGACCTTCATCTTGAAACCTGATTTTGTCCTAAGACCTTCGTCTCGAGACTTGATGTTGTTGAAGACTGCAAAGAAGAAAACAATCAGAGGGTGCGAGGGGATTCTCGTGCAAATAGTTTGATACTTAAATCAAACATTGATCATGCTAAAAATTGTGGAACATAATTTTCATCGGTATTAGAGACATACTTTTTCTGTAATGAAGGCCTGATTATTTATAGAAGAGAATGTGGCAATCCTAAATCTCCTTGGTTTGAAATTTTTTTATAAATGATGCTTATCTTTATTTTCTAATATCTTATAAGAATTATGATTTTTACTAGATAATATTTATTCATTTTGTACCAACGTTTTATTAAGATTTCTAAAGAATAATGTCTATCATTTTTATAAGACCCTCGAGGGAATTTGTAGATATTGGAGTTATCTAGTTTACGCATTGCATAAAACTCCCCTAATTAAGAGAAAATTTATATATTTTTAGCTCAAAAATATTATTTTGAATTTTTAATGAATTTTTGTCTATGGCATAACACTATAATGTATTCTATAATATTGCGTACTCTTTCTATTTCTTTCTTAACTTTCTTGTAAATTTCTTGTAATCTTTCCTTCTTTATTTCTTTGCTACAGCCTATTTGGAACCCATTTCACTGGATTCGAAAGTAGCTCGTATGATATCAAATCTCTAGTTGCATAGTTTTATGTTTGGAATGAATAAATTTGGAATGTGTAATTCATTTTTAAATGAATTCTCACGATTGGTACAAGACAATTTAAAATATGTTATTTAATTAAATTCTATAAATTTATGTTTGGAGTAAGTCTAGAATTGAAGTTTTACGTATTTTTTTAAAAATATACTTTACATAATAATTGAGAAAGAGATGGAAAAAGAAAGATCATGCCTATTTTTGTCCATAAAAATTGTTTGTTTATGTTTGTGGAATTCATTTACAAATTCCCCTCATTTTAAGTGAATTTTGTCTAGTTATGTTCGATTCTATATAATTAAATTCCTAAAATTAAAATTCAAGTTTTTTTTTTTTTATTATTGTGGACTTAAAAAGTTTAGAATTAGAAATTTTGTGAAATTCACTCAATCCAAAGAGGGTATAATGATTCCAACATGGTATTAGAACTGATTTTCAATTCTTATGTTTGGAACCAAGATGAAAATGGAATTCAATAAATAATTTAATCATATTACCCCTAACAACTCAATCCAAATCCAAATAAAGGTTAATATATAACATTAAATACTTAATTTTAATTTTTAAATATTCTTAACTATATCATTAACAGTTAGTTACATATTTCTTATATTATAGAAAAACTTTAATCAAGATATTCAATACCAAGAATATGATTACATTGTCATCAAATAAATAGTTTAAGAAAATACATTAAACCCAATGATACAAATACATCAAGAGGCCATAATCTTAACCCGTTCCATTACCATTTCTAAAGTTGCACGACATTTTCTCTTATGACTTGGCATTTTCTCTGATTTAATAGAAAATCATAAAATTTCTAAATAAAAATTTATGATAACGAACAAACCCCACTTCACTTCTGTTGTAGCATAGCCCCTGGGACAGTTCTTCTTGGAGAAGTCCCCGAGAAAGTTGCCCATAGTCCTTGAAAAGCATGTCTGTGGCCGGACGTTCATCCGTCAGCATACCGCCCTTTGGAGCCAAGGGAAAAAGGCCAAAATTATCAAGAAATATAAGGAAAAGGCATAAGGCAAGGTGGCCTGCCCATGGCCTTGTTAAAGGGTCTTTTTGGCCTCTTGTCTGCGCAAGGAAGGAGTCTTCGGGAGCTCTGGAAGACTCGGACCCTTCGAACCATACAAAAGACTAAGAGTCTTCGAGGAGAAGTCATCGGAAGAGGCCCAGCAGAAGGGTCAGCCACGGAAGCCTCCCAGCCGTGCGCTGAGGGCCGGCCGCATGTGCTGCCCACCCGGCCGCGCGCGGGCACCCCGGCCAGCCGCGCGGACCTTTCTACACGGCCCTGAAGACTTATCCGGAGACCCAACCCCGAAGAGTCTCCAGCAGACTTAACCGCGCCCATGTCGCACCTACGTGGCCTCATGCCACGTGCATATCTTTCACATGTATCCGCGAATGACTCTCTCGGGCATTCGCGTAAGTATTTGGCTAAGTCTACGGTGACCTCTCGGGTCACCTAGGGACCCCCAAGGATCTCACCCCTTGTCACCTCATGGCGATTAGGCCAGCCGCGTAATGTTCTCCATGCATGCCTAACCCCAGGACCCTAGGGTGCAGCAGGATAGTTTCATGCTTCCTCCATCTTTGTCATGTGCTAACCATGTGTCCCAGTCACGCCATCCTGACTGCCCAATCTATCTCTGTATCTTTCTGTATCACATACATGAGGAGTCCAACCTAGAACACTCATGCACATGAGCACACTGCATCATACTATATATCTACTTTTTCATGACCTGTACTGACTTAGTCATAGGAGGGCTCACGCATGAGAAATTCCCGTGGGCCCCTTGACTGTCTTCTGTCTTGTAGACTGCTCCTTTGGTGCTTCGCCCTTCTGCTCTCTCGACCAGTGGGTCGAGCCCTCGACTGTCAATCTCCTCTGGTGGTTCTCGGCCTCCGCTTTAACGCCTAGACTCTGTCTGAGTTGTTCCCTGAGATAAATAAATGTAATTGTTGTATCCATACAACAACTTCAAATTGAGTAGTAAATAGTAATCCCTTTATAGAAGGGGTTGAAGGTATATATGGGAAGCAAAAAACAAGAGTCTCGAAACCAGGCTAAACAGTAAAACCGGCCTTTTCAAGAGAGAATCTAGACCCAAATATTCATTCATATTTGCCACACTATAGTAGCAGAGGAAGTCTCCCTGGATCCCTGGTTGCCTGCCCATCAGTCTACTAGAAACCAATAAATCTACAGAAACAGCAGTTGGTACAAATTCTATTCAAGGACTATAGCTGAATCTGAAGTTTTACCGTCCCTTTCCAGCAATTCGGCTGGGAAGTCGCCCCTAAGAATCTGAACTCTGAATTTTAGTGCTGGGTTGCTCTCCATGAGTTCAAAAATACAAGCATCTCCCAGCTTCAGATCGTTGTCATTTGCAAATTTTCTCCATTTGCTGTCAAATGCTTTGTTGTTGCGATCTGCATTGTACTCCATCTCCCAGCTCTTGCCACGGAAAGTGAGTACCACCGGGGCAGGATTGGGAGGCAGGTACGGAAGCATTTTGTTTGGAAGGTACTGTCAAGTCACATGAAACTTCACACAAATTATCATAGGCCCAAAGTAAAAGCACCGTATATTTGTGTGGAACTAATTAAGATCTTCCTGATTAAACCGTGAGAAGTGTCTGTGAATTGTAATGCAGGTTCAGAACTTGTTGAGAGATAGGAGAAGAAAGGACTCCATATATGAGTACAATCACACTTGTTTTTTTTTTTTTTTGATCAACTAATAATATCACACTTCAACTAGGGGAAAGTGATTACCAGATGATAAGCAGGCTTGATATGGGTTTTAGCAATAACTACACTGAAGTATGGCTTCCCTGAAAGTGGCCAAAATTCATCGCCATTTTGATCAATCCATTCAGAATTTGAAACAGGTAGAACCTGTGGTTTCTCTGACTGATGATGTTCAACATTTTCCACCAACCATAGTTTTTTAGTTGTTTTCACCGGAACAGCCCCTGGTTTCACCTTTGGTGACTTTTCAGGTTCCTTGCCTGCACATGCTGATGGATCCATCTAGAGATAGGAGCAAAAATATCAGGAGCTATTCTAGATGGATTACAAGAAAGTAGAGATAAATCAGAAGTCGCCCTGGATAACTAAAAAGTGATATAATTTTATCTCATGTACAACAATATATCCAAGTTACAGCAAGTGTTCAAAAGTCTGATCTTTTTTGGCTTGAAAACTGAAGAAAACAATAGCTGTCATTTTCTATGTTCTTTTACAATTAATTTGAATGAATAACAATTAGACTGTGTTTACTCCAACAAAGTAATAGTCAAAATAGCTATTAAAAAAATGGCTATCAGAGTATCTTGGATTGGCATAATAATACATACGAGTATTACTTATATCATACCACATTTTGGAAGATGTAGCATATAATATTCCAATACCCATTCCATGTATCAGAATTATCTACACATATCAGGTAACGTAGGATACAACAACCAATAAGCACAGTATGGTGACTTCCTTTTTCCGCCAAGATATTGGCAAAATATGAACCGAAATCATATAGAAACGATTAAAACAACTCCAACTGATTCCTTATGGACACAAATCTTGCCATCCAGTTGGAGCCCCAAGTTGAACACAAAATGGAAAACAAGTTTTAAGTTTTTTGCTAGCAGCAACAAAGGTTATGTAGATACTGAACGAAAAGCCAAGAAGCAGTTTCTCCCTGTCTGTGGCTCCTGAAACAGGACTTGCCCATACCATTTCACGGATTTGAAAATAAACCAAGCAAAATGTTTCAATCGTGGATATTTATTGCTTGGGTGTTTCATATTCTTCTTCATATTAGATGGAACTGCATTCCTCCAAATGCAGAGCATTTACTGTTCAGTCAGGTTCATCGTATAAACACCAAGATCATTACCATAGCGTCCTTTCCTATTTGCACCATTCTTTATCATCTTTTTCAGGGAACAAGAAGGGGAAGCATACATATTCAGTTAGTCCCAGGTCACCCACACATGATTAGTACAGCAAACATTTGTCAACCTATTTCTGAAGCTACCAAAGATTTTAGCTCAAGACAGAATACAAATAGTGCTAGCACACAATTTGCACTCCATACAAGATATTTCCACCTATACTTTTTTTTTTTTTCAGCAAGTATTACCACCCATACCTTATGGTGCGAGTTACACTTCAGGACCTGATTCTGATATGTCATACACTCATTGGTTTCAGTGCAGTTCAACCGTCAATTCCATTAGAAATTTTGTAGAAAAAACATGTAAGCGCTACATACTTTCTTTGACAACAAAAAAGATATCATGTGTAGCTTGTGTGGGCCCTATAGGCTGACATGAGCCTTTCATATGGGTCAAAATTGAACTTGCGGGACCAACGTGAAACTTGCCCAAACTACAAGAGTGAAACTTGGTTCTCAATGAGATTTTTTTAAAAATATATATATATATATTTTAAACAAAATTATCAAACAGTACTATGTTGAAAATAATTACCAATCTAGTATTAAGGAAGGTTAAAGGCATAAACGCATTTGGCAAGTGCAATTCGTTTTATGGAAACAATAAACACGCTTGCCAAGGGTTTTTATTGCTTTAACTTTTATCAAAAAGCACACTTGTCAAGTATGTTTTTTGATGGAAGCAAAGTTATTAAAATTGGTGACCGGACCGGTACTAGATTGGTATTTCTTTTTAACCCAATATTTTTTCAATAATTTCTTTTTAAAAAAAATATTATTTAAAAAAAACTCTGCCAACCTCTATGTATAAAATGGTAGAATCCGAAATATTTCTAAACCCTAAACTTGTCCATACCTATGAAGCATGGACATTCCAGAAATGGTTCTGTACCTGTATCCAACACTGACCAACAAACAAACTCATCAAACATGTTAAAGTATATGCTGGAGATGCCAGATGGTGATTGTCTGTATCTCAATTCAAAATTCATGTCAAATATGATACATGACTTGTCCAATAGAGATGAGTTGGTTGAAGTTTGTAATGTTTCCTTGATATTTCTTGTTATTTTTATGAACATCAGATGTTTACATAGGATTTTACATTCATGATTTATACATATTTCATGGGTAATTTTCAAATTGCCAAATTTGATGATCAGAGTGGTTGACAGAAGGATTTGGTTTACCTGACAATGTTGTGCATCATTTACTGGCCAGTACGGTTGGCGGCCAGTGTTTGAGTTGGTGGCATATAGTGGTTGCCGGTGGCGGGATTAGGAGGGTGGTGAAGCAGGATTAGTCCAATTAGGAGTTTGGGTGCACAGTAGTGGTTGTCGGCAGTGGTGAAGCAGGGTTATGCTCCAATTAGGAGTTTGAGTGCACAATTTTTGGTACTGTAGTGGGGGTGATTGGGATGGGGGTGGTAGGTCTAGTCACCATAAGGGTAGAGAGAGTGATGTGGGGGAAAGGGGATAAAAGAAGGGAGGAAGAGAGGAGAAAGAAAGGGAGGAGAATGTGGTGGCTGAGGAAGCGGGAAGGGGATGCCGCTATTGCATATAATGATTGTCTTATTGCCAAAGGTTTACACAACTTACATTGACTTATTATCAATGCATAAAGCATTTATCTAGAACATGTTTTGGCAATAAAAGGCAAAACCTCATTTATCTCAGATGTTAATGAACTCTGAGAGGGGTCTTCAATGTAATCTTTTGACATTCTAGGGTATTTTTGCTGCAGCAAGAACCTCAACAGTGACCCATGTAATTTTCTGGATATTACAATACATCACTGATGTGTACAATATAATGTGTTATATTACCTATATGATATGACCTAGGCAAGAAGTATCTTGGTCTTTACGGTCACCATTTTCTACACACCCCATCATTAGGGGATTGCCCATTCAAGGCCATCAAAGCCCCTCCCAAGTTTTTTTTTTTTTCTGAATTTAAGGAACCCTTTCAAGTAATTATATATAGAACATATCCAAATATATATAAGCTGTGTCTATGTCATTCCATCTCCAACCAGTAACACAAATATTGTTGGATGAGATATATTATAAAATACAATAGCACAATTTACCTCGGTGTCCTCTTTTTCAAACAGAAATGGAATTGATATCAGCTTGGCAATCACTAATACAGTTTGAGCCAAAAAGTCAAATAATTTGATATAAGCATCCATTCCTTCTTGTACTTACATGTTTAATGCAGTAGCCTAGTGTGTATACATTATCATACTGAAATTGGCCATAGAAACATGTAACAGATCAGGAACAATATAATCTATTTTTAAAGATACATGAATTTGAGATCCAATATCCACGCTCATCTTATATAGTTAGCTCAAAAAGAAGGATGCTACGAGAAATGTAATCCATTTAATAACCAAAAAAAAAAAAAAATCTGTCACAGATAACCCAAAAAAAAAAAAAATCTGTCACAGATCAGGAAGTCTACAAGAATTCTGAATGACTAAAGCCTAAAGGGCATGCATTTAAGAACTCGATCATAGATGACTTCTCAGTGATGGATAACAAAAATAACTGTTAATATCTACAAATATATAGGAAATTAAAAACTTAATTTGTGGAACACTGAGTGAAATTGAAAATGTGTCTTTTTATCTCTGGTTGAGCAGCATTTTAAGTACTAAATGTTAACTGAATCAGAAATATCTGGTACTCATATCAAGATTGTTTCTTGTCCTACCAGCATTCCACACTCGACAATGGAGGGTATAAAAAGGTTATGGTGAAGTTGGTAACAAGAAGAGACAATTATTTGTTTGAACTAATGATGCTTTAAATGTCAGTTTTCATTCTATTGATAAACTGAAAGCCAGATTTGCACAAAGGATATATGCCATAAATGAACAATTTGTAAGACCAGTGATAAGATAATATATGGTTATCTTTTAAGCCTTATTTAGTATTGCTAGGTCTGAAAATAATTAGTACACTTTAAATAATATCACCTAGTTCCTTCTATTCTGTTTTGGATAATTTCTCAAAGACTTGCTCGACTTGTTTGCTTGTTAGTCTTCTTGTTGCAACTCTACCCTACCTCTTTAACATATCATGATAATGTGCCTCAATATTTCGTAATATTGAATTTATTTGCACATTTACTTGACTTGTTTGATTCTAAGTCTTCTATCTTGTTTGATGAGACGTTTAGCAAAGAATTTTCCTTCTAGCCAATTGCATTTATGGAAGGTGATAAATTTCATTATTCCACATGCATGCAAACTGTAAGAGCAGGGCTGATGTTAGACCATACATTGGAACAAGATGTGTCTAGCCTGAAAATACATTGTCAACCTGACATACTCAATCTCCCACAAGTCTTTCATACCAGATATAAAATGGATAAATTAAGATGTTAAATTAGTTTGGAGGACTATTCCTTTCAGTGTTTTGAAACACATTAACACGAAGAGGAAGAGAGTTTAGAAAGGAGAAACTTTTCATATTAAGGGAACCGTTTCTTCTCATTTTTTGTGCGTGAGGTAGAACCCCTCATACCAGAATCTTTACATCATCTCATTTTATATATGACTTGTCTTTCTAAGAAAGCTTTCAGGATTTCTTTCTACAGGGTTCACCCCTTTAGGCCGTTCTCTTTTTATATACTAAAGTGAGGTATCCTCTATATGTGTCCTGACATGAAACAGTCATTTTGGTGTCCAAAACCATCCAAAATTTGCTAAATACAAGCAGAAATGCACACACAAATTTTCAGACAAAACGAAGTCAAATATTTTATATATGCTTGGGCGTGAATTAACTCAAGAGTCCCTACGGGGTTGTTTAGTTGTGTAAGGCAGCCCTAGTTTTTCAGAAAATTACTCTACATAAAATGGGAAATTAGAAAACTAATTCAAATACAATTTTTTTTTCAAATCACCTAAACTTGGAAAACACTTAAAATGAGTTTACCAAGTTCTCCTTAATAATTTGGAGTGGAAAACATGGTTTCCCCCAAATCATCTCCATCTCCTCTTCTAACACAAGTTACACAAAAGAAATTAACACATCCCTCCCTTTTTTGAACATATGTTCCAATTTTCTAGATTGGAAATTAGTTTTATGTATTCCTTAACATTTGAACGTGTTTTTCCAAATTTTCTAAGAAAATGAAGTCCAAAGATTTTATTAAAAATTGGAGATAGAAAACTGGAGATAATTTTGTACGACTAAAAAGACACTGACAATTTCTTAGTATCCTGTGAGTTAAAGAATAAAAATAAAGGGACAATTTCCATGTTTGTGTCTCTTGTCAACTGCAACTGCATTCTGATGCCAAATGAAATGCAAGCATGAAACCCAGGAAAACCATCATACTATCTCTCGAGAAGATATTGAAAATAAGCATGACACCACGTGGGCTGATGTGGTGTCACAACCTAATATCATCTTGCCACGTGTATAAAATTGTACAGATTTTGTAGAACAAAGGCAGATCAGTTTTTTAAAAAACTTGAAAAAAAAAATATAGATTTTTATCCCCTACTGCCTGCCATTTACCCTGAAAAAAAAACTGTAGAATTTTATTCACGGGGCAAGATGGTATCGGATGGTCGCACCATGTCAGGTGTCACCGTGAAATTCAATATTTTCCCCTCAATTTTATAAGTACTTCGTGCATGGATGAGAGGATCAGATAAAAATGAACAAAAATTCATAGACAAAGACATCAGTTGGAGCATATCTAAATTCTAAATCAAGAATATCACCAGAAACCTCCGGCTTTGCATTTGAGTAATCGGTAACAGGTTTCAAATTAAAACTCAGGCAGTGAAATGGGAAGTACGGAGCAGTGAAATTTGGGGGAAATTACCTCTTTGATAGTGCTTTCAACTATTCCCAAATCAATACACTATACGAATTCCATGGGGGGGTTTGCCAGTCTTCCTAGCTGACCATCCGATTCAAAGGAAAAAAAAAAAAAAAGGTTCAGTCAGTGAGCTTAGACATATGAACGATCAACACTATCAATTGGACATCAGAATCGTAACACAAATCATGATGGACAAGAGAGATGGAGGCAACGAGTCCTTTACCAAAAAACAGAGAGAAAGAATAGATGCCTTGTTTGGTTGACAAGAAAACTGCAAGGAAAACGATGATGATCATTGATCGGTACTAATATAACTGGCCATCAAAATTGTAACGTAAATGATGATGATGACTAAAAGTAAAAGGTGGAACAAACGGGACGGAAGAAGAAAGAATTCAGAGAGAAAGCGCGGCCTGTTTGTTTGCCAAGAAATTGCGAGAAAGATGAGAATGAAAATGAAAATCTCCGCACCTGGGTCACGACGTTTTCGACCCCAGCCCCCGCCTCCTCCACTACTGAAACCGCCACTTGCCCGTGAGCTCCAAATCCAATGGGGGATAAATTATTTGGTACATGTGAAGACGCTTTATTAAATATTTTTTTTTACGATTTTTCGTTCTTTTATTTTTACTATTGAATTATTATTCTTTAAAAATTTTAATAAAAATGACTGCACAAGAAACAAAAAAAAGTAATAAAAAAGAGTGTTAACATAACGTTCTGTAAATTACTTTCCGCTAATTCGATCTTATCACATAATCACGTTTATAAAAAATATTAAAAACTAATGATCTAAAATACAAAATTTAACCTCATTAATAATACTTCTTAATAATTAATTGACTAATGACTAGATAAATACATTATCGGTTCAAGTCTTGTTATGTTGATAAATTTTTAATATATTTTTAAATTTATTTTGATTTATTATTTAATTAAAGTATATCTTAATAATAATAAAAATTAATTAATTAATTTATATTTCTGCCAAATTGAGATGATTTTTGTGCACGTATGGCTGCATCCTGATATCAAGGAGTGGGGCCCATCCTTTTCATTTCAGACCATGCTATTATTACCTCTTTACATTTTGAACTACACAATATATATAAAATAATAAAAAATTCCTCACCTCACCATATCGCACCGTCCTTTTACATTAAGTGAGTGATAGTTTAGTCATATTCCTCATCACCTCAACGTCGTGTCACTGCATATTTCACCGCCTTATCTCTACGGATAAAGGATAATTTAGTCATATATATCATCGCCTCACACTGTTTTATCATCTTAGAAGAAGGATATTTTTATTGTTTTATATACATTATATAGTTCAAAGGGTACTAGTAGCATTTTTCTTTCATTTATACCGTTCACGCCATCTTTGTTTTCCAAAACTGCGTGCGACTTCTATCTTTCTGTAAAAAATCACGTTTGTGGTTTTTGTTTTATGAGAAATGTTAATTTACAAATATTTTTTTTATAAATTCACGTATTGTTTATAAATGTATAGTAATTTAATTAAAATTAATAATATTGAGTAAATTATTTTTAATAATTAAATAAAATTATTATGAATTTATATGTATCATGTTAATTTATAATAATTGTTTATTAAACTTATTTATGAATGTAACATCTCTCTTTTTTAAAATATAAGAATAATATTTAGTTATTTTATTTGATAGGGTACATTGATTGCTAGTGCCGTGTTTGGCACGTATTGAGAAAGTATAAAAAGTTGTTTTAAGATGAATTGAAGAATTTTTTTTCTTTTTTAAATTTGATTGAAATAATAGTGAGGAGTGAAACAAAAGAGAGAAAGAGGGGGAGGAGAGAGACCTATAGGCATAAAGTAAAATCTTTATTTATTTATAAACCATGTTAGTTTTATTTGGCAAGATTTGATAAAAAATCAAAAGATGGACTGAATTATAAAAAAAAAAAATTCAAAGTTTAGTGATAATAGTGACAAAAATTGAAGTATAATAAATAATTTATTACAAAGTATAAATTTTTTTTATCCCACAAATACATTTTAAGTCTATTACTTGGTAGTTTAGTGGTGGAGAAATCTGAACCAATAATCATCACTTTTGGGAGTTTGATAGTGTGATTTACAATTCTTAAATTAGCTAATACATTATATAAATAAAAAATTGCCAAAATACCAAAGAGATATCACTCGAGAGATTTCTCCAAAAACTAAATGCAATAACTGTTACCAAAGCAGTTTATTGAATAAAAGAACAATTCCTTTGGGTTTATCCAAAGGGTTTTAATCATTACAAAACGTGTTGGGTTTTAACTTTTAATTGGGCCTCCAAAGAGTTAGGCTTAAACTTTCATTTTTGTCCTTTCCCTTCCCTATCTCCTTTCTTTTCATGATTTCTTACATGTAGAAAAAATAATAAGTTTTGCCTCTTCCCTCATAATTCTCTCTCTTTTCCATTCACATTTTCTAATATCACCTAATAGTTACATTTTACCTTGTTGTCTACACTTTCTCTCTCCTTTTGTCTTGTGTTTTTTTATACCACTCAAATACGATATGTTTTGCCTCTTTGCCTTTTTATGTTTTCTTACATCATCCAAATACATCATGTTTCACTCATTTGCCCTTTCACGTGATCTTACATTATATTTTATCTCTTTCCCTCTTCACGTTTTCTTTCTCCCAACTACAGTACCTTTGCTTCTTCACACGTTACTTTTTTTCTCAATGGCTAGCCGATTGAAAGCCAATTTTCAACAAGCAAATTAAGGCCTCTTCTATAAAGTCACCTTCCTCGTCTTCAATCTCAAAGCCATCGATCACTAATCTCGCATTTGGTTTTCAAGAAGATTGAGGCTTCTTCATGCTCAAGTGTGTAATTTTTTTCTACTTTTGAGAATTGAATTCAATTTGGGTTCAGAGGTTTTTTTTTTTTTTTTTTTTTTTTTCTAGGCAATGAGAATGGAGCTCAGGAAATTAATTACCTAGGCCCAATCTTGTTAACTATGTCCAACTGAGGACTTGTTCACAGCCTTTCGTAATTGATCTCAACGAGGCACCCTTGCCGTTGCATCGCGAAACCCTCATAGAGTGTAAATTCATATGGAGCAAACAACGAGCTGCATCGTGGACATCTTGGTGTGCCATGGTTGTGGAAGAAGAAGTGTTTGCAGACGAAGGAAAAGCTGATGAAAAGAAAGTGCTTCAGATGTTTGTTTAGCAATGGGTGAGATAGCTTGCAGAGGGGGACTCGAGATTTTGGATATGAATTACGCTGTCGTTGTGAAAGGCAAACAAAGAGGCCTTTACTGGGACATGTAGAGCTCAGGCAAGGAATTCAGGTAAGAACCGCAAAGCACAATGGTTGTTTGGTTTTATAAGAAATAACCAAAAAGAGTAACCTATATTGCCCATTGTTAAATAAAGACTTGAAGCACTTCAATTCCTTAGACTTTGGGGCTTCCTTCATCCCCCAGCATCTCTTGTGAAATAACCATGGCACACCAACATGTTCCCCTAGTTGCTCTACATAGACCACGTGTTGGAGGTGTTTGGCGAGGCTAGGGAAAGGGTGCCTTGTTGAGATCGATTTCGAAAGGCTGCGACTGGGTCTTAGGTTGCGCATTGTACATGGGTTTGGGCCTAGCTAAGATCCTAAACTCCATTTACATTCCCTAGAGATGAGACTTTGAACTCGAAATAGATTCAATTCTTAGAAGTAGAAAAAACATTATACGCACAAGCACAAAGAAACCTCGATTTTCCTAAAACCAAATGCGAGATAGACAATATGTGGCACCTTTTTGGTGTGCAAATGACATTTTCTCATCTCAAGATGTTCCGATGCTAAATTGAGTGGGATCCAAAGGTAGCTTTACTATTGAAGGTGTTAATATTGTGATTCAAAATAGATTGATATGATGTATGTAGCATATGGCATATTGTATTATATTTTGATATTAAATATATTAACAAAGTTTATACTGATTTTATCATATATTTTATTTGGATCAAATAATTAAATTGGGTTATATATAAATAACTGGGTTGGGCCATTGGTATCTGTAACCCAATAAGCCCAAACCCAAGCTTATTGTATCAAATCTATTTATCACATTCATGTACTTGACTCACACACACACACACACACACATATATATATATATGGATGAATTTGAGGAAATCAGAAGAGAAGCACTTTGACACACACACTCGATCAGAAGCCTTAATCGGGCAAGAAGAACAGTGCACACGAAGAGCTAGTTGCAGCAAGATTGGAGGAAGGCGCTCGACGATCAAAAAGAACGAAGACTGCAAGGCGTTTTTGATCTCGTCTCACGGTAAGTGTATCACTTGGGGTGTTTCTTTGTGGGAGTGATTGAAGGTAGAATGGTGGGATTGCTCGGGGATTTTGAGCGTTGTACTCTATATAGTTGTCTTGTATTTTTTTGGTTTGGTTTCTGATTTGTGAAGGTTGTGATGATCTTGTGCATATATTGCTGTAAATCCTTTGATTATCATTATAGTGGATTGACTAGAGGCGGAGTCTTTGCCATGAGTAGGATCTTTTGATCCGAACACGTACATGCGGTGTTCATTGTTTCAGTTTCTGTTGTGTTGTGTGTGTTGCGTTTATTTTCATTTTTCGTTTTGTTCGGATTTTTTGGATCGTTGGTACTGCCGTAGTTCTTGGTTGTGTGTTGGTTTACACATGAGATTTCTCAACAGAAGAGAATTTTCGAAGACCTCTTTAGACTCGATATTGTGGGAGCTAGATGAGATCACAAGCAATGTGCTTGATTATCTGCCTAGTCTTTCTAGGAAGGTTATAGCTAAATGGCTTCCTTGCTCAAATGGTAACTTCTCTGATGCCTTGGCTTTGAAATGCTTTCTCTTGAAGGTGCTAAGAAGGCCTGGACACCCTTATTTTGGTTTACTGTGATTCTTTCTACTACATTTATATTGTGGTAGTAATTAGCAAGCGATTGAGTACAATTGACCATATCACTTCTTTCCTTTCTCAACCAAATCACTGTGCCTTATTCAAGGAAGACAATCGTGAACATTTATTTTTTACTTGCCAATGTTCATGAGAAGTTTTGAAGTATGTCAAGAAGATGACTTCTTTCTATTGGCCAAATAGGTCAAGCTTGGAGGGTGTTGCCTCCGTAGCTTCAAGATGGCATTCCAAATCTGTTTGGTTGATTTGCTATAGGCTTATTCTTGCTACTATTTATCATCTATTTGGATGAAAAGGAATGGATAAATCTTTAGCAAGTATTAATGTATGGCGACTTCTTTATTTAACTAAATCCTTAAGTTAGTTAGGGATCAATTTATTTTCATTACATTTAAGCATTTTTTTAAAGTCAGACTCTTATTTAATTACAAGTGAAATTACCTCTTGAGTGCATTAGGAGTTAATTGCCTTTATTTTGTTGGTGCTTCTGTTGGCATATAATTTAAGTGTTTCATTCAATAGTTTTGGTCGTGGTCAAATGCCTTGTATTAATTTTTTTTCTTTGTTTTAATGAAAGGTTATCTAGTTTCATTTTGTGATAGGGATATTATTTGCTCATTTTTTATTATTTGGAGATCTTGGAATTTAGAGGTTTAGCTTCCATGCCTAGGCTAGAGAGTATCCATAGTTATCAAAGGTGCGCCTAGGCGCGAGGCGCCTTAAGGCGCCAATTTGGCTCCTCGCCTGGGCCAAGGCGAGGCGAGGCGATTTTGGTGAGGCCCTCGCCTTGTGCGCCTAGGCACGCCTCATGAAATCTAGGTCTTCTAATTAAATGTCGCAGCCCAGTCGCTCCTCACTCTTCCCGACTCTAGCATCTACCGCGCTTGCCTCTCCTCTCTAGCTCGTTGCTCGCTCGCTCGATCTTCCTCTTCATCTCTAGCCTCAGCCGCGCCTGCCTCCTCTATTCCTCTCATCTCCAGCGATCTTCTTCTTCCTCTCCTCTCCAGCCGCGAACCCCCATTTCTTCCTCTCCAGCTCGCCCGATCTTCCTCTTCCTTTCTAGCCCCAGCCGTGCCTGCCTCCTCTCTTCCTCTCCTCTCCAGTGATCTTCTTCTTCCTCTCATCTCCAGCCGCGACCCCCTCATCTCTTCCTCTCCAGCTCGCCCGATCTTCCTCTTTTTCTCTAGCCTCAGTCGCGCCTGCCTCCTCTTTTCCTCTCCTTTCTAGCTCGTTGCTCACCCGATCTTCCTCTTCCTCTCCAGCCCCAGCAACGCCTGCCTCCTCTCTTCCTCTCCTCTCCAGCTGGCTCGATCTTCTTCTTCCTCTCCTCTCCAGCCGCGAACCCTTGATCTTCTTCTTCCTTTCCTCTCCACTCTCCAACAGCCTCTCATATCTAGCCACGCCCACCTCCTAGCTTGTTAATTTCCTCTCCAGCTGCGCCATCTTCCTCTATTCTCCTCTGCCCACGATTTTCTCCTCTCTTCCTCGCCTCTCTTCTCATCTGCTCTTCAAGTTGAAGCTGCTAAGCTGCCCACGGTCTTCTCCTATCTTGTAAGTTTTTTACTTGTATTTTATTTGTTTATTTCTTGCATTCTTGCCTAATTTCTTTTGCTGGCAGCTGGTTGCTGATATCTCTTTTAAGTCTTTATAGTTTATTTCTATCATTAGGAGAATTTTGTGGAAGTTGAAACTGTGTTGCAACAACCCAATAAATGTTGTCAACCACTTCCAAAACGGACCCGGCATGGAATTATTTTGAAGCTGATCCGAATGATAGAAATACCACCACATGTAAATTTTGTCATAAAGTAACAAAAGGTGGTATATTTCGGGCGAAACAACTTTTTTATATTGATTGTGGACTTGTAGTGTTTATGTATTTGTTTAGAACTTTGCATTATAATTGATACTTGGTAAAGTTTGAGACTTTAAGTTTGAACTTTGATGATATTTTTAGTTTAGAATTTGCATGATGAATGAATTAACTTTGATGTTGTTAGTTTATAGAATTTGAAGATAATGAATCATGAATGATACGAATGTGTTATTATTGATAATTTAATAGTTATTTATGATTTTACAAGATTTTGAGTTTTTTTCCTAAAAGATGCGCCTCGCTTCGCAAAGGTGCGCCTCGCCTCGTACGCCTCTTGCCTCAAACTCTAGGACCTTTTGCGTCTCGCTGCGCCTCGCGCCTTTCAGAACTATGAGAGTATCCTATCTTTGTGTACTTACACTTAGTATATCCCACCCAGTATTGGTCTTTTTGTAATTTCTTTTTTTATTGTGGTTAACACCTACATTATCAAAAGTTTAATTTTTTATTCAATAAATTGCTTTGGTGGTTTATTATTTCTTAAGAGAAATCTCGTGTGAACAATTTGTTACCATCGTGAAACTCGCGTCTTTGTCACGTGATCTTGGTCACAAATTCCTTTAATTTTTTACAAAAATTTCTACATAAGACAAAATTACCAAAAGTGATGTCCTTTTTTAAAGGTAAAACATTGGTCGTAATTTTTACTTTATTTTCTAAAAAGTGAATTCACAGTTTTCTTTTTTCATTTTGTTTGGCCAAACTAATTGTTATGATCGATTAGGATTAAGACTTTTGAATAGAGTTTTAATAAGAAAATGTTTAATTCGAATTTTCTTTTATTAATTTATATTAAAACCAATCACAAATATTGAAAAAACTCGTAACTCATAATAAACTCTAAGTCACCTAATTTTCATGGCTTAAGGATGATAATCAATCTAATTTCAAAGATGATTTATACTTTTTATGTTTAGACAAAATTTCAATTCTCTTCTCAATTTTATTCTTATAGTCATAGAAATGGCGATTGAGTAATGGCAAATGGTAAACTTTCCAGTAGTTCGTCCTTGCACAGCACAAATAAAACCTCTATCAACCTCTATCCTAGACATAGCAATCTGAGGCTAAAATAATCTTTACAAAGTTCACTAAAAAATCTAAACCACAAAGGTAGAACCAACACGTTATGGTGCAGAAAGGAAAGGGCGATCAGCAATGAACAAGTTCTTTTGACATTGATGGAATTTGAGCTCGGGATACAAAGAACAACACAAGTTCAAAATTTATCATATCAAACAAATTAATTAGGAATTAAAAACCATCCAGTTAATTCCTTCTAACTATTCTTTTCACCTTCAATTTTCTTTTCAGCTTTCTTCGAAGAGGCCTGTGAGTACAAGAAAGTTCCAAGTATGGCGATGGCGGATCCAAGCGCGTTCAAAGGCCTAACAGGGTTCCTGAAAACCAACACAGTAGAGACAATCACCACCACCCTCTTCATCGTATTACCAACTGAAAACGTCAGGGGGCTAATGTCATCAAGAGCTTGGTAAGATGATTGGTTATAGAGATGATAAAACACCCCAGATAGAATCACCCAAAAGTAAAATGTGGAAGGTTTTCCAATGGCTTCAATGGCCTTATGATAGCCTGCAACCCATTGAGACCCTTCAACAAACACTGCCACTGGAAACAGATAAAGCAATGAGATTATACTGATCCATCCATACAAGTTCAATCCATTCACTTCCATGAAGCTCTGTAAACTCTTTTTAGAATAAATGTTGCGGAGAACGAAGCCGACATTGCTAATCAAAGCCCCCCAGAGGCCTTGGAAATTGAAGGAAACTTCAGTGATGGCGGCCAGGGAGCAACCCAGAACAATGGGGAGGATTGAGAGCCAGACCTTTAGAGGGTATGTGTCGCCGAGAAAGGACAAGAAAACGACCGAGAAAACGGGCTCCGAGGATTTGATGACGTGGGTGAAAGAAACGGCGACTTTAGAGAATGAAACGCAGGCCGAGATGTGGCCGATGGTGTGGAAAAGGGCGGGGCCGAGAAGGGCAAGAATGAAGGGTTTGGTGATTTTAGGGTATGGTTGGAGCCTGAAAGACCAGAGAAAGAACATCCAGACAGAGCCCACAAAGAGCTGAAAAGAGGCGAGAAGCCATGGGAAAGGGAAGATGTTCAGAACCTTCTTGTTGTAGATGTTGAAGACGATGTTCTGGAAGTACCAGAGGCCAAAGACCACGGCCAGTTGGAGGGTTTTGTTTGGCTTTGCAGAGTCAATTTCTCCACTTGGGCTGGCTTCCGAGTTGCCGGCGGCCGCTCTGAGAGAAAACCCAAGTGGGTTTCCATAGATCTGAGATGTGGGTTTCGAAGAAGCTCTGAGTAAGAGGCCGTGGCGGGGGACTTTAAGCGCGGATTCGGGCAATCGGGAGATGGATTTGTTGAAAATCAAAGACGAACTGGGTAGGTTTCTGTGATTTGGAAGAAGAAGGGAGGCATTTATGGGAGGATATCTATGGTTGGGTTTGGGGAAAGTGACACCTGAGGTGGGAAGAAGGTCTAAAGGAAGCATCTTTACAGAGAGAGAGAGAGAGAGAGATTCTGCGAAGTGCAAATGAGGAAGCAGATGCAGATTTGAGGAGGAGATTTTTTATTATTCGGTGGCTATAAAGTATAAACTCCAAGTGCCACAGTCTATTGCTGCGAGGGACCCAACGGTACTCCGCCGTGTCTTCTGGCTCCTGCTTTTGCATGATTGCATCCATATAAATAAATTAACGGCACACTTAAGATTAAATTGTTAGTACCTCTCTTCTGATTTGATTTAAGTTTTTTTAAAATATTTTTATAATTTATTTTTTTATTAAATTAGTTTTTAAATTCTTTAAAATTCTCAGAACACCTCTGTTATTAGTAACATCTTTAATTATATAAAACTAAATTAAAATCAATCCTAAACTATATAATTAGATAAAGAAAATTTTAAAAAAATGTGGGAGAGTCACAGATTCGATAAACATTTTTAGCAACATTTGCTGAATCAAAGCTGGGCTACTAGGCCCACTAGTCTTTTGTTTTTGTTTTTAATGCACTAGTTGTGTATATTTGTATTTATGTAATTAATTATTTATCTATCTATATATATATATATAAAGATTAATCTAGAGGATTAAAAAAATCACATACATTAAATTAAACTCTAAAATAATTTATATTATTAAAGATCTTAAATTACATGAAAATGATTTATACAAGTGTTCTTTCATTTTACTATTCTTTTATTAAAAAAAACTAGTGTTCACCAGAGATGTAATCATAATAAATTTAAAAATTAAATTTTAATTAATATTAAAAAATTTATATATTAATCTTAAAAATATAATATCTTAAATTTTAATTATTATTAAAAAACCCATGCATTAGTCTTGCATTAAATTAAAGGTAATAACTGATTAATTATTAAAGTAAAATTATTTATTATATTATATATTTATTTATAAATTATAAATATAAATATAAATTAAAACTCATAAATGTGAGAAAATATGGATTTTTTAATACTAATTAAAAATTTACTCAAAATTTTTAATTTTTGATATTGAAATTTAACTTTTGCAGTGATAACAAAATTTTAAAAATATAATTAATTTTCTTCCATAGTCTTCCAAATGTGATATGTTAAATCTTAATTAATATTGAAAAATTCATACATTAATATTTATTTTTTAATAATTGAGGAATTAATCAAAAATAATATTATAAATATTTTGGATTAATAATATTTATAAAAAATATTTATTTTTAATTCATTGAGAAATTATATATCTTCATAATTAATAATTTAAATTGTCTATTCAAATTTTCTATTAATAATATTTATTTAATTGATAGTGAAAAATTTCAAAATATTTTATAGGAGATCTCCAATTGCTTTGAAATAATAAGTACTAAATGTAAATTATTTTTATTTTATACAAATAAATAATTTTCTATAACTTAATTAATAGTTTAAGTTGTCTATTCATATTCTTCAAAAATAATATTTATTTTTGATTGATTGAGGGATTAATTGAGGAATTAATAAAAAATAATATTATAAGTATTTTTAATTAATTGATGAGAAGATAAATTGAGTTTAAAATTAAGTTATAAATAAATATTATAAATAGTATTGGAAACCATGCTTAATTTTTTACTTTAATTATTAATTATTACTATTTTTAATTTAATACAAATTTTAGAGGTAAAAAATACTTTGGCAGACTACTAGAGGAAAAAATGCTTAGCAAATTATTTAATAACTAAATATTTATATACACATAATAATGCATTGAAAAATCCATGTTTAGAAGTTAACTAAATAAATATTTAAACGGGTGGATAAATAATATACACATTATAAATAGTTTTTAATCATTTTTCAACAAGTAAGTTGAAAAGACTATGAAAAATCAATATAAAAGTGATATTCTGGCTACATCTTGTGTAATTTCTTGGTGTGTATCTATTTTTGCAAATTAAAAATTGTCTACGTGTATATGTATATTTATCTATTTAATTGTGTTCACAACAAATTATTTACTAACTAAATATTTAATATACACATAATAATACATTGAAAAACCTATGATTAGTATTGAAAAACTCATATTGTAATACCCTATGTTTGTATAAGGCCGCCACGTAATTTTAATAAGTTTAGAATATTGAAAAATTGTATTGATAGCAGTTATAAGTATCGAATCGACTGCAGGGAGTGCCTCAGAGTGAAATTGTCTATGGAAAATTATATGGTCTCGACGAGTGTATCGAGATAAGATTTATGGTATCGAAAGAAATTGAATCGAGAACAATTTTCGGTATACCTAAAATACAGTTGCCATTTAAGTTGAAAAATCGAATCGTTGTAGGAAGCTCCCGAAAAATCAATGGAACCTTAGGGGGGCTCCGGTTTTGCATAATGAACAACCCTTCAGTAGTTTTGGGATGAAACAACAGCCCAGTAAGGACACTGGGGCGAAATCGTCATTTTCAACTAATAATTGGATTATTAATTTTGTGTTTTCGGTATTGTAATACAAATAAATTCAATATTTAAGGGCATAGTTGCAATTAGATCATTATTTAAGTGAAATAGAAATGAATTTTTAGAATTTAAATATATAATTTTTATTATTGCAATATAATATAGAATTATATATATATGTTTATAAATGTGTTGTGCGTGCAACTGCCCATGCTCTGCAAATGTAATGGCTTCGCGAAGCTTCTGTGAAGCTTTAATGGCCGAGATTTTGACCGCAAAATGGGGAGATTGTGGCAGCGAGATTTGAAGGTTATAGCAGTAAGATTTGTAGAGATTTTCATATTAAATGATGTGCGTGGTAGGCAAGCAATTCAACAGTGATATTTATGTGGAGCCACTGCCTATAAATTGGCAGTGATCGTGGCTGAGGGAGAGGCAGTGCTGGATCGTGGGAT
Source organism: Diospyros lotus (assembly GCF_014633365.1). NCBI lineage: Eukaryota > Viridiplantae > Streptophyta > Magnoliopsida > Ericales > Ebenaceae > Diospyros > Diospyros lotus. The sequence goes on from NC_068342.1 coordinate 9,450,579, forward strand.
CGAGAGAGATAGAAAGCAAGGGAGAGAGAGAGAGGGATAGAGAGAGAGAGCTGGGTCGTGAGGGAGTTGGAGGCAAGCAGCCATAGCCGCGAGCTTCGTGCGCAACCATGGCAGGACGCTGCAACAAGCAAGGAGGTTGCCGCGGCAATGTTCACACGATGCGGCGACGACTGAAGGGCTTGGTAGAGGCTCACGAAACGGCCGCAAGCAAGCAGCCGCGGCCATGGCAGCCATGGTCGTGAAGCTCCAACAAGCCGTCGCGAAGCAGGGGGCGATCGTGGTGGTTGCGGCTGTGTGCAGTGGAGCCGGACAGCATCGGGTGCGCGGTGGAGACTGCGGTGCACGGGGACGAGGCCGGTAGGCGGTATTGGCCGCGAGGTAGCCATGCGCAGGAGGCGCACTGTGTGCGCTTGGCAGGGGCGAGAGTTGCAGAGGAAGAAGAAGAAGAATTAGAGGAAGAATAAGGAAGGAAGAAAGAAAGAAATGAGAATAAGAAAAGAAGAGAAGAAAAAGAAAGAAAAGAAGAAATGGAGGCATGGTTGCTGGAGAAGAAGTAGAGGCGCGAAGAAGATGAAGTGGGGAAGAAAAAAAAAAGAAAAAGAATAAAAGAAAAAGAAAGAAAAAAAAGAAAAATAGGAAAAAATTAGAAAAACAAATCCTAGAAAAATCCTGAAAAATAGGATTTGGATATTTATTAATATTTCAAAAATTTTGAACGAGAAATCAGTTCAAGCACGCGTTTCGAAAATATGACACGCATATCTAGGAAGCCGAGTTAAGGTAAGTAAAATTTCCTAAAAAATTTTAAAAATTCAAGAATATTATTTTATGAATTTTTGTAGTGAAATATTTGAGAAAATATTTTAGAAATATTTAATCTGGATTTATTGAGGAAAAATAGGAAGAAATAGAGAGAAAATTATAGAAAATGCAAAAAATTATGAAAAAATAGGTTTTAATGCTTATTTAAATAAATATGGTGATTAGGATGCCTGGGGATTAAAGTTAAAGAGATTTGTCCAAATTTTAAGGTTGGCACGTAAATCGAGGCAAGACACGGATATCGAGGTAGCCTGATAAGATTGAGAAGGTAAGTGGTACTCTCCAATTAAAGTTAGTTTTATGGAAAATGCTTGGTTTGTAAGTAGTTTATGTTCCTCGAAAATGTTTTCATCATATTGACATGCCCTGATATGTATCCATCACGTAGACTACATACATGACATGACTATGAAATATATAAATACACATTGATGTCATTGATCACACGCATATGAGGCCGTAGGGAGTATGAATTGGCACCGCTGCCTTACCAAGGGTGCAGTTGACACCTACGAGGTAAGACATTGCATACATATATGACATATGATTATGTACCCTTACTTAGATGATTCATCATTTAACTTGGGTTTTGCCCCTGGAATATTTAAACGTTCCAGGTGGAGATTGTAGCAGACTCGAGAATAAATGAGGCATGAAATGGCACTTAGCAGGGTGCATGAAGAATGAAATATATGTTACGTAGCCCTTATATTTGAGTTATGCTATTTTAGATTCTGAACATTTTGAGGAATGTTGAATTTATTTATGATTAATGTTAAGATATCAGGTTTCGATCTTTGTTTCAGCATTTGATGTGTATAATGATTATTTTCGAGATTAATGAATGAGAATTCTGGGACGAATTCGAGAAATGATGCGGTTTAGCTTTAGTGTTTGAAATAAAAAAATTATTGTCCCGAAATTGTCCCAAATTATATAACGCGCCCGGGAAAGCGGGGCGTTACACATATATTGGAAATTTTATTATTAATTTTATAGTAATTATTAATTACTACTACTTTTAGTAATAACAATTTAATTATAATTAATACAAGTTTTGGGGGGAAAAATTATTTTGCAAACTATCTTACTTTATTATGTATACTAGTGTTCACCCGTGCGATGCACAAGAGGTATAATCACAATAAATTTAAAAATTAAATTTTAATTAATATTAAAAAATTCATATATTAGTCTTGAAAACATAATATCTTAAATCTTAATTAGTATTAAAAAACTCATGCATTAGTCTTGCATTAAATTAAAGGTAGTGATTGATTAATTATTAAAGTAAAATTATTTATTATATTATATATTTATTTACAAATTATAAATATAAATATAAATTAAAACTCCTAAATGTGAGAAAGTTTGGATTTTTCAATGCTAATTAAAAATTTACTCAAAATTTTTAATTTCTGATCTTGAAATTTAATTTTTGCAGTGATAACAAAACTTTGAAAATATGAATTTTGATTTATTTTTCTTTCACTGTGTATTAATTTTCTTCCATAGTTTTGCAAATGTGATATGTTAAATCTTAATTAACATTGAAAAACCCATACATTAATATTTATTTTTTAATAGCTGAGAAATTAATCAAAAATAATATTATAATAATTTTTGATTAATAATATTTATAAAAAAATATTTATTTTTAATTCATTGAGAAATTATATATCTATACATGACATAATTAATAATTTAAATTGCCTATTCAAATTTTTTATTAATAATATTTATTTAATTGATAGTGAAAAATTTCAAAATACTTTATAGGAGATCTCCAATTGTTTTGGAATAATAAGTACTAAATGCAAATTATTTTTATTTTATACAAATAAATAATTTCTATGATTTAATTAATAGTTTAAATTGTCTATTCATATTCTTTAAAAATAATATTTATTTTTGATTGATTGAGGGATTAATTGAGGAATTAATCAAAAATAATATTATAAATATTTTTAATTAATTGATGAGAAGATTAATTGAGTTTAAAATTAAGTTATAAATAAATATTATAAATAGTATTGGAAACCCATGCTTAATTTTTTACTTTAATTATTAATTATTACTATCTTTAATTTTAATACAAGTTTTAGAGGTAAAAATACTTTGGCGAGGAAAAAAATACTTGGCAAACTACTTAATAACTAAATATTTATATACACATGATAATGCATTTATCCATGCTTAGAAGTTAACTAACTAAATATTTAAATGAGTGGATAAATAATATACGTATTATAAATGATTTTTAATAATTTTTTAGCAAGTAAGCCGGAAAGACTATGGAAAATCAATATAAAAGTGATTTTCTCGCTACATCTTGTGTAATTTCTTGGTGTGTATCCATTCTTGCAGATTAAAAATTATTTACGTGCATATATATATTCATCTATTTAATTGTGTTCACAACAAATTATTTACTAACTAAATATTTAATATACACATAATAGTGCATTGAAAAATCCATGATTAGCATTAAAAAACTCATGTATTGGAAATTTTATTATTAATTTTATAGTAATTATTAATTACTACTACTTTTAGTAATAATAATTTAATTATAATTAATGCAAGTTTTGAGAGAGATTTTCTCTTTTGCAGACTATTCTACTTTTATAATAATAATAACAATAATAATAATAATATAAAGATAAAGATAAATATAAAGATAATTTAATTATTATTAATGCAAGTTTTGGGGGAAATAATTCTTTTGCAGACTATCTTACTTTATTATGTGTATATTAACTAAATATTTAATATATACAAAATAATGCATTGAAAAACCCATAATTAGTATTGAAAAACTCATGTATTGAAAAATTCATTATTAATTTTACAGTAATTAATACTTTTAGTAATTAATGCAAGTTTTGAGGGAAAAATTCTTTGCCACACTATCTTACTTTTATATATATAATATATATAAAGATATTAACTAAATATTTAATATACACAAAATAATGCATTGAAAAACCCATAATTAGAATTGAAAAACTCATGTAATGGAAACTTCATTATTAATTTTATAATAATTAATACTTTTAGTAATTAATGCAAGTTTTGGGGGGAAAAAACTCTTTACCAAACTATCTTACTTTTATATATATAAAGATAAAGATATAAAGATTTGTAGGCTTAAATAAATTTAAAGAAATTTGTAAATTTAAAACAAGAAAGTGATGGAATCACACAATATAACTAAACCCATCAATGATGAAACCCAATTAATTAAATTCATAGATTGGATTTCAATTTTCAAAATCTATATAATAGAATTGAAATTTTATAATATACTATTAATTCTGAAAATAACAATAATCATTTCATTTACACAAACAAAGTTTGGTTTGACATAAGGTAATAAGATTTCAAGAAAAAGAAAAAAACATAAACAAAAACAAATATGCTTGCTTGTTTCTAACAGCTAGTTTGGTAATGTAGTTTGACCATTTATAAGTTATTAATTTAATATATAAGTTATGAAGCTTATTTTCTTATATGTTTAGATCTTATTAATAGCTTAAAAGTCAAGGAGCTTAATCAACAGCATTTTTGGAAAGCCATCACCCACCCGTTTTTGCAAAAAAACTCTTTGAAACTTTTTGAGTTGACCAGTCCAATGACTATTTCACCATCCAACAATATCAAAATTTACAACCTCATATCCCTATATCTTCCCGAGCCTCATTACTGTCACCATCTCATTCACTTTACTACTCTCATATTCCCTAGCAAATCGCTGCCATCGCTAGTGTCGCAAACTTCCATTGCCACCCAACGTCGCCATCATCGCAAGTCGCCCATCGCTACCATTGTCGCAACCCGCCTTACTACTAGATCGTCGCAAGCCTCCATTACCACCCTACTACCAGATCATCGCCAGCACCCATTGCGTCGGCGGTCATCCATCGCCTTTATCTCCTCCGCGTTACTACCATGGCCAAACTATATACATAACAATAATACATAATAATATATATTATTATATAACATATATAATACATATAATTTATAATCTTAATATATTTTTAAATTTTTTATAATTTATTAATATATAATTGTAAATATTTTAGTAATTGGGCATCAATTTATTTTTTAAAAAAATTATATTTTTAAAATTTTATTTATATTATCCAGTGTTATATCCATTTTTATTTTTTTTTATCAAATTTTAACAATTTATCAATTTTTATAAATTAAACACATAACTTTACACTTATAACTTAAAAATACATTTATTCAAACATGCTATCAGTTTAAATTTAAATGCTACTCAATTCAAATGTTATAACTAATTTAAACACTAGCCAACTTAAAAGCTTAAAAAAAAAACGCATAGCCAAATCCAAGCCAAATCATAGCCCTAATTCTCCAAGCCAAATCCGGCGAAGCTTCCGTTTCCGTAACCGCCAATGCAAAGCTTTGCAAACTGTGAACAGAGCTCTCCAACAACTTTGCTTCAGTTTGGTGGTTTGCTGATCAAGCTTCGGCAAACAACATTAACAGTAATCCATTTTAACTCATGAAAGCTGGAAATTTGGGCAAATTAGGCCAACGAAGCCGAGAACTGCTTTATGCTTCGCTCTCTAGCGCTTTGTCATCGGCAACAACCTCCAGAGAGCTCCACAGAGTTCACTCGCTGATCATCACTTCGGGACTCGATCGGTCCGTCTTCTTCTCCGGCAAACTCATTAGCAAGTACGCGCAGTGCAGGGACCCAGTTGGTTCTTTATCGGTTTTTTGTCGAGTTTCGCCCGCTGACAACGTTTATCAGTGGAATTCAATCATAAGAGCGCTGACTCATAATGGGTTGTTCTCTGAGGCTCTGTATTTTTACTCGCAATTGCGGAAACTGGAGCTTCAACCAGACACATACACGTTCCCTTCGGTTATCAATGCCTGTGCCGGCTTGGCAGATCTTGAGATGGGCAGGCTTGTTCACAGTCATGTGTTGGAACTGGGTTTTGACTCAGATTTGTATATTGGTAATGCTTTAATTGATATGTACGCAAGATTCAATGACTTGGGGGGAGCACGGAAAGTGTTTGATAAAATGACTTGCAGAGATGTTGTTTCTTGGAATAGTCTGATTTCAGGGTACAGTTCAAACGGGCATTGGGAGGAAGGACTGGAAGTGTTTCACCAGTCGAGGATGGCTGGTGTGGATCTGGATTCTTTTACTGTCTTGGGTGTTTTACCGGCTTGTGGAGCCTTGGTTGCTGTTGAAGAGGGTCAGATGGTCCATGGATTGGTTGAGAAATTGGGGATTAAGACGGATGTCACCATAAGCAATGGACTTCTATCTTTGTACTTCAAATTTAGTTGCTTAAGAGCTTGTAGTATTATTTTTGATGAGATGGTAGTCCGAGACACTGTCACTTGGAACACTGTAATTTGTGGGTACTCCCAGTTGGGCTTCTTTCCAGAGTCAATCAAGTTGTTCATGGAGATGAGGCATGATTTTGAACCAGATCTTCTAACAATCACCTCTGTCCTGCGTGCTTGTGGTGAAACTGGAGACCTGGAGTTGGGAAAATATGTTCATGACTATATGGCTAGAAATTGCTATGAGTATGATACAACAGCAAGTAACATTCTCATTAATATGTACGCAAAGTGTGGTCATTTATTGGCCTCAAAGGAAGTTTTTGATAGAATTAAATGCAAGGATCTGGTATCATGGAACTCACTCATGAGTGGTTATATTCAGAATGGTTGTTATGAGGAAGCACTGAAGCTTTTGAATGTGATGAAGATGGACCTAATACCAGATTCTGTCAGTTACTTGACATTGCTGTCTATTGCTGGTCAATTAGCTAACACAGATTGTGGGAAGCAAGTACATTGTGATATTGCAAAAATGGGATTTGATTCTAGTGTAGTTGTTGGTAATGCACTCATTAATATGTATGCTAAATGTGGTAAAATGGTAGATTCGTTGAAACAATTTGAGTTCATGAAAGGTCGTGATATTGTAACCTGGAACTCAGTTATTGCTGCGTGTTTTCACTCTGAGGATTGTAGTCTAGGATTTAAAATGATCAGTAGAATGAGAATTGAGGGGATGATGCCAGATCAGGCCACTTTGCTAGGGTCCCTACCTATGTGTTCCTTAATAGCTGCCAAACAGCAAGGGAAAGTGATCCATAGCTGCATTTTCAGGTTACGGTTTGAATCAGATCTTCCAGTTGGGAATGCACTGATTGAAATGTACTCAAAATGTGGTAGTTTGAAGCATGCACTCCTAGTATTTGAGCATATGAAAACAAAGGATGTAGTGACATGGACAACCTTGATCTATGCATATGGGATGTATGGTGAAGGTAGGAAAGCTCTGAGAGCTTTTGAGGAGATGGAAGCAGCAGGTGTTGCTCCCGATTATGTCGCCTTTGTTGCCATCATTTTTGCATGTAGCCACTCAGGTTTGGTGGATGAAGGCCGGGGTTACTTTGACCTTATGAAGAAAGAGTACCACATTGTGCCAGGAATTGAACATTATGCTTGTGTGGTTGATCTTCTATCACGATCTGGTCTTTTAGCTGAAGCAGAGGAGTTTATCCTTTCCATGCCAATGAAACCAGATGCGAGTATATGGGGATCTTTGCTTAGTGGTTGTCGAACAAGTGGAAATGTTAAAGTTGCAGAACGTGCTACTAGACATATTATAGAATTAAACTCAGATGACTCTGGGTATTATGTGTTAGTGTCAAACTTATATGCAGCCTTAGGAAAGTGGGATCAAGTAAGAATGATAAGAAAATCTGTGAGAAATAAAGGACTGAGGAAAGACCCTGGATGTAGCTGGATAGAGATTCAAAGCAGGGTTTATATATTTGGCACTGCGGATAGGTCCTTTGAACAGTATGAAGAGGTTACTAGGTTATTAAAGATACTCATTGGTTTAATGGCCAAGGAAGGTTATGTTCCCGATATGCAATTTGTTTTACATGATGTCGAGGAGGATGAGAAGAGGGATTTGCTTTGTGGACACAGTGAAAGGCTTGCAATAGCATTTGGGTTGTTAAACACAAAACCAGGGACACCTTTGCAGGTGATGAAGAACCTTAGGGTTTGTGGGGATTGCCACACTGTGACTAAGTATATATCAAAAATTGTGCAACGAGAATTGTTAGTTAGAGATGCTAATCGTTTTCATTTGTTCAAAGACGGAATCTGTAGCTGCAGAGATTACTGGTGAGGGATCTGTTGATCAGTATGCCTTTAACTGGGCAAGATAGATGCCCGCAATAGAAAAATGTTCGGTGTATTTGTTTCATGGGATCCAGATCCAATGATGAAAGGTCAGACTGTCTTGACGTGTTCTCAGTTTCTTCTTTTAGCAGAATTTAGTATGCTATATTTTTTAATTTTTCTTCTTTCGTTCAGTAACAGGTACAGCTACTAGCATTTGATTTACCAAGTCCCAGTACATTATGCTGTGTCAGTCGTATGGTGAGTGTTTTTGCTGCTTGTCACATCCCATGTTTCCCACGGATTTTTGAATCCTAACATGGAATTTTGTTGTGGTGAATCATATAAACTCATTTTCTTTCAGTCAAGCTTTTCTTATATTCCAAATCATATGGAGGGTGAATATTATTAAAATTTTCCATTTAATGGTCCTTTTCATTTGTCTCCCAATGGTTAATTGTAATGACATCATCACTGGGCAATCCCTAAAGTTTTTCTCTCGCTCTCATCATGCATATATGCATATATATGTCTATCTAATTTGTGGGTTAGGGGGCTACCTGGGAAGTTAGTGTGTGTTGATTACTTCTGACAGCTGAGCTTCTGAAGAGAAACTTTCTTGAGTCAGCTTAATGAATTGATGGAAGAATTTAGGGATGCCTGGGTGGATACAGGTGAAGCTGATCACGTTTTTGTTTCCTTTTGGAATTCTTAAATAGATTGCTGATAAAGATGCTTTCACGGATGTTTAAATATCTTCTTTTGTTTTATTATTACCCCAAATATTCTGGAATATGGACTTTGTAGAACTTGATTTCACTTCTTCTGCAATAAATAAATATTCATAATCCCTATCAAATAATGGTGTTCTTTTTTGTGCGAAATCAACTACCCTCCCCATCAATCTCACTTATATCCATGATAAAGTTAGCTCCATCATATGTTGTGTAGCTTGATGGATACAGAAATTAGTTTACGTAGTTTATAAATTGATAAACAGAGGACAGTCCACATTGATGATTCAATTAGTGAAGGCTGATGACAGACAATGATTGCCTTGAAATAGGAACTGTATTATTTGGTCTGCCTACACATGGCTTTTTGAACCTTGAACTCCTGAAACATCAGCTTTATGAATTGGTTTCATTTAGGCACATCTGCTGAAAGGTATGACTCACGGATGGCTCTGAACTTTATAACTAGCTTATCATGCGGTGGCCAGCTTTCTTTGATTACTGGAACATCTGAGAAGTTCTGCATCCACCCAAATAGTAATGGGAATTTGTCTGCACCTATCAACTTTATACCAGTAATCTCTATGAAAACGCTGATCAAATTAGCAATCCAACCAATTGTAATATCTATTAGTCCAATTGTCTGTCCGCCAAAAAATTTCTTTCCCTTTAGGTCTTCCTCTATAAAGCTCAGATTTTCTGTAGCTGCAGGAATGGCCTCCTCTTGCTCTTTCCCTTGTGTAACAAAAACCTGCCATATGGATGGCGAAAGCTGCACTAGGAAAGAAAATAGTGAGGGTTGGTGAAGATGAACTGAATAGGCGAAATTTCATATGTGACGATTGGGTTGGGGTAGTACTATAAGCTAAGCTGATTAGTATGCTGCTCAACACTCTCCTTAAATGCAAGTATTTCATCGTCTCAAATGCAGTTATTTGAGTAACATTATGAAATTGATGTCCTGATGGACTATTTTGTTTCAGATGAAATTGGATCAAGCCATGCATAAGACATTGGTGACTTTACCTTGTCATCGTTAAATTTTTCCCAGAAGCGAGCTGTGGCTTTCTCGTACGGATCTTCAGGTAATAAAGGAGTATCTTTCCATGTATCCTCAATGTATTCAATTATTACAAGAGATTCTGAGATTGCTTTTCCATTGTGCACAAGGACCGGAACCTTTTTGTGAACTGGGTTGTACTGGAGGAGTAGCTGGCTTTTGTTTGAAAGATCCTCAAATATGGTCTCATAATCTATGCCCTTAAGCTCCAATGCCCAAACTATTCTCAGAGCATACGGACTTGACCATGTCCTGAAAAGCTTAACTTTGGACATTAACTCTTTTTTGATTGTGAAACTGTGATTGTTGCGCTTTTTTGATTGTGGAACTGTGATTATTGAGATTTTTTATACATGAGATAGAATGCTCTTATCCTGCTCGGACTTTTCTAGATATTCGGATATTCTCTTTTCTCTTAGTTCCAAACTTAAGTTTCTAGGTTGAACAGGTCATCAAGTTATCCCCCTGTAAGATGAGTGTTTGATCATGTGGAGTTCTTTTATTCTTTGGACAGATGCGTGTTGGTCTCTCATAGTTAAAAGATTCTTTCCTCCTAGATTTTACCATAAGTTTGTCCATTAGACATTGTTTTAGCTGTCTGAATTTATGTTATTGTCGTGACGGGATTTGATGCTAAGTATTATATTAATTATTTGGATAAATGTCTACATTAGTAATCTATTGAGGAAATCTTGGGTATATTATTAGTTGTTCCCATGAACCCATAAGTCACCTTCAACTAGCACTTATGGATAAGGACATGTTGTATTATAAGTGGTATCAAAAGCCAATGCAGAATCACTATCGGGTGGGTGCTAGCCAAGAAAGTATTTTGGTTAGATTGAGATATGAAATTTTTAGCTTGGCATAAGAGGAAGGGAGTTTTCCATGATCCAATTTCACATCGGTAGTCTATCAGTGAACTCTTGAATATATTACTTGGTCCTATAAATTAATAAATCATCTTCAACTAACACTTTAAATACTCTCAGCAGGTGGGTTTCTTTCTTTTGCTTCCCAACATAAATTTCCTATAGACTTTACTTTTGCTGTATAATTGAAGCCGGCCTGGTTTATGCTCTTAGTAAGACGAAGGTTGATTATTGTTTGTTATTTTGATTCTTTGGACAGATCGACATGTTTTGTTCTTTCATTATGGCTGCTTTCTCATTAGGACGGCAGGGCCTAGATGTGATGTAGAAAAATGCTCCACCCGTTTGCAAGTGAAATTAGGTCCCTTCGATTATCACACCACAGGCCATGCAAACATCTGGTGATTTAACCTTCTCTTCAGGCAGAGTCAGGACCTTAGATGAGAAGGTTAAATCTGTATATTGATTTTTTTTTCTAATACACTATTCTTTTTGGTTCTCTCTCCCATCTTAATTGGTGTTCTTTAATTACCTTTCATCTTTTTTATTTCAGAGGAGTTAAATGTTATAGAACATAGTAATTTATACATAAAATGAAGCGCAATGATGGGCAATTTTAAAAGTTGGGGGTGGGGGAGGGGGATTGCCCACCCTCGTGAAGCTGTAGCTCCGCCCTGTCTTCAGGTAACAAAGGAGTCTGCTTCTAGGTATCCTCAAGCTCTTCAAGAATTTTTAAATGATTCTGAGATTGGTTCTCCATTGTCCACAAGCACTGAGATCTTTTCATGCACCTGGATTATTTAATAAGATCATCTTAACAGATAGAGATTATTTTTCCCGTAGGATGAAATGGAACTCTATCTCTATTCCTTGATTACATGAACAAGAAGACTTGTTCCCAAGCTGGTTCATTTAGATGTTGCTTCTGCTGCAAGTGCAAGACGTTTCTCGCGGAAGGCCTGATACTTGGAGACGAGCTTCTCACGAGGCGGCCAGTTCTCTTTGATCAGCGGCACGTCGGAGAAGCTTTGTAGCCACGTCGATATTGCCGGAAATGCCTCTGCATCTGTGAGCTTGAGCCCGGTAACCTCCTCCATTACACTTAACAGATTAGCCATCCATCCATATGCAATGTCCGCGAACCCAATTGCCTCTCCTCCAAAGAACTTCTTCCCCTTGAGTTCTTCCTCGACGCGCTTCATGTTCTCCATGTGCTGAGCAAGGGCCGCCTCCTGCTCTTTCCCTTGAGTCACAAGAACATCGGCCACTGGTGGAAGGACCTGCAATCGTAACAGACTGATGAGAAAAATCTAGTGATTTTGCCATAGAATTTGAAGTTGACTGTTAGACAACTCAAATCCTGAACCAAATGGGATTGTGCTTCTCAGTAACACCAAAACTAGGCATGTATGCATGGAAAATCTATCCCAAGGGGGAACAGGGAACACGATTGGTATAGGTTTTGAGTGGCCACAACTTAGTAATTGATCACTACAACATCTTTGATTGAGTGAATTTCTCCCGTGATTATGGGATCGTAGACGTAAGACTATTTTCGTGTCTTCTTTCTCTTGATTTCCGTGTGTGATAGCTTAAAGCATAGATGAAAAAGTGGTGAACTTCTTACCTTTTCGTCGCAGAATTTTGCCCAGAAACGAGCCATGGCTCGTTCATAAGGATCTTCAGGCAGCAGCAAAGGAGGCTGCTTCCATGTTTCATCGATGTATTCAAGAATTACAAGTGATTCCGAGATGGGTTTGCCATTGTGGACGAGCACGGGGACCTTCTTGTACACAGGGTTGTAGTGAAGGAGAAGATGGCTTTTGTTGGAGAGATCCTCAAATATGGTTTCGTACTCTATGCCCTTGAGTTTCATTGCCCAAATGATCCTCAAAGGAAATGGACTCGACCATGTTCTGAACAGCTTCACCTCTTCTGCCATGGCGGTTTGTTGTTCAAACCTGTGAAGCTTAGGCCTTTTATGAGCATGGCAGTCCTCTGGGATTTCTTTTCAACTTTGGCGTCTCAATGGTTGACCAATAGTTGTTTGCTTTTCCAGGAAATTAGGATTAGGGAAATTCTATTCTCAACCTTACGTTTTGCTTTTCACAATTTATTTTTAATATTCTTAAAATATCTTGAAATGAAAACTCATATTTGTCCTTCATTTAAATTTTTGACACTCAACTACTCATCATTACTCTTCACGCGTATTTATTCACTTTCTCAATCACGATCACCATAGCCACTTTACTCATCCACTGAACATCGCACAACCACTATTATTCAATACTTAGCATTACGTAACCACTATTATTCAATACTAAATATTGCTCAGGCTAATTTTCCTCGCCATAATCAATTATCAGTATTATCAGCAGTTACTACTAGCGATGGAAGATTATTATTCATTATTATTTACGTAGAGTTTGACGAAGAAGATAACGAGTATTCCTATTCCTGTTTTCTCGAGAAACAACACAATTTACAACATCTATCACTAGTTCAATAACATAATTTACATATACATAGAAGAGGGATGAATTAAAAAAATAAGATTAATTAAAAAATAAAAATACGCCTTGAAACCCACCTAAACTTCGGGGTTCGGGGTTGGGGGATGCCCCCGAACCTCGGGATTCGGGGGCTAGGGGATGCCCACCCTGGTGTTCGGGAAATCTTGAATTTCAGAATTCGGTAAGCACCCCGAATTCATAGATTCGGGAAAATTTTTTTCTCCCGAATCCATAAATTCGAAAAAAATCATTTTTCTCGAAATTATGAATTCGGGAGAGTTGCATTATATAACATATTATATAATTAATATAATGTTATATATGTTATATAATAATATATAATATGCATACTATCCATTCTCCCGAACTTCAGGGTTCGGGAGAATGTAAATGTGTATAATATATTATATATTATAATACTATTATATATATTATATAATATATGTATATTATACTATTATATATTATAACTATATACATATATATATATAATGATTTTATATAAATAATTTCAAACGTATATAAATTATTCTGAATGATCGTGCCCCAAATATTTGGATTAATATTATATTTTTTTTGAATTAATGTTGCTTTAATTTTAATTTTTTTTGAGTTAAATACAAATCGTAATAAAATTATATTTATTTTTATTTATATTAAATTTATGACATTTTATTATAAATTAAATAAAGTTAATTTAAATAAAATCTAACAGCAAATACTAAAATAAAATATTATTACAATGGGATAAAATTATTAAATAAAGTTAATAAAATATTATTACAATGAGGTTCGGGGAAGCCCCAACCCCCCCCTGAACAACGAGTTTCGGGGGGCTGGGGCTCCCCCGAACCCTGTTGTTCGGGAGTTGGGGGTTCCCCCGAACACTGAGATTCGGGGGTGCGGGTTCCCCGAACGCCTAGGTTCGGGCGGTAACCAAGCATCGACCGGCTTCTAGGAACTCCGATGTGTCCCAACACTATCGCATCTATATGAAATCAAACTAGAAGGCAAATTTTTTATCTGGTTATGCAATTTGGGGGATTCCAACAGGCTATACGAGACAAGCAAAGTGGGCGAGGCAAACAAAATCGGCGGCGCGGTCACAGAAGAAGAAGAAGGAGAAGGAGACGGAGAAGAAGAATAATAGGATTTGATGCGCGTGGGCGTAGTTTTTAAGGGTTGAGTGTGTGAAGGGCATATTTGGCATGTAAATGGTTGCAAAAAATAATAAGTGTGGCTGCAAATAGTAAAATTTAATATTTTAATTAGACTGGTTACGAATAGCAAATTCTATGGTTGCAAATAGAATTTTCCTTAGGATTATGCTACACGTCCGACTTTGTTGACAATGAAATTACATATCAACCCTGAATGTAAATTACAAATTCGCCCTCCACCAAATCACCTCTCTCACTCTCTGATTCTCTCCCATGTCACTCTCTCTGTCACGAAATTCTTGCAATCATACGTTTTGCTTTTCACGACCCACTTTTAATATTTCTAAAATACCCTAAAATGAAATTTCATATTTACCCTTCATTTAAATCTTTGACGCTTAATCACCCATCATTACTCTTCAAGCGCGTTCACTCACTTTCTCGACCACGATCACCATAGTCACTTTACTCACCCACTAAACATCACACAACCACTATTATTTAACACTTAATATTATGCAATCACTATTATTCAACACCAAACATTGCTCAGGCCAGTTCTCCTCGCCATAACCAATTACCAGTACTATCAGCAGTTACTACTAGCGATGGAAGATTATTATCCACTATTATTTACGTAGAGTTTGACGAAAAAGATAACGAGTATTCCTGTTTCAGTGAGAAACAATACAATTTACAACATTTATCTCCAGTTCAATAACATAATTTACATATACATAGACGAGGAATGAATTAAAAAAATAAAATTAATTAAAAAATAAAAAATACGCCTTGAAACTCACCCCGAACTTTGGGGTTCGGGGGCTAGGGAATGCCCCGAACCTCGGGGTCAGGGTTGGGGGATGCCCCAGAACCCCAGGATTCGGGGGCTAGGGGATGCCCCGAACCTTGGGGTTCGGGGAACCCCGAATTTCAGGGTTCGATAAGCACCCTAAATTCATAGATTTGGGAAAAATCAATTCTCCCGAATTCATGAATTCAGAAAAAATTATTTACCCCGAAATTATGAATTCGAGAACCTCAGGGTTATAGAGAATGCAAATGTATATAATATATTATAACTATATTCATATATATATAGTAATTTTATATAAATTATTTTAAATGTATATAAATTATTCCGAATCATCATGCCCCAAATATTTGGATTAATATTATATTTATTTTTTCTTGAATTAATATTGTTTTAATTTTATTTTTTTAGTTAAATACAAATCTAAATAAAATTATATTTATTTTTATTTATTTAAAATTTATATTAAATTTATGACATTTTATTATAAATTAAATAAAATTAATTTAAATAAAATCTAATAATAAATACTAAAATAAAATATTATTACAAATAATAATAATACATGTTAAAAAGTTAAGAAAAGAAGAAGGAAGAGGAGGAGAAGGTTTGATGCGTGTGGGATGTCTTTTTTGAGGGATAATATTTGGAGAGTGTATTTGAAATAGAAATAGTTGTAGAAAATAATAAATGTAATTATAAATAATAAAATTTAATATTTTATTTTACATTGATTATGAAAAAAAAAAATAATGATTACAAATAGTATTTTCCTTCACTCTCACCTTTCGACGGAGACCCCATTTCCACCGCACTCTAACTCTCTCTTTCACTCTTAGCTTTCGAAAATCGCCATTACTGCCACACTCTCACTCTCTCTCACTTTCATCTTTCGGAAACCCCCATTACCGCCACACTCTCACTCTCTCTTTCACTCGCTCTCTCTGCAACGCCAGATCGACCACTACCTTTCTCTCGGAGCTCAGCCTCACTGCCTCCTCCAAGTCGGCCACCACCTGATTCGCCCTCCACCGACGGTTCAACACCAGATCGGCCACCCACACTCTCACTCGTCGGTACTGGAAAAAGATAGTGAGCCGACCTGTAATTTTTCTGGCTTCATCTGTCATTGTCGCCGACGACGATCTTGAATGCACTTCACCCCCACTGGCTTTATCTTGCACCTCGCCGATCTCTCACAGTTTGCCCATGTCTTATAGTGTAACAGCCTTCTACACACATTAGATTCAATTTTTATTTTGTTATTTAACATTAGACTTAACCAGATTTTATGTTCAGTTGTTAATTTTTTCTAGATTTGATGTTAATTTTTATTTAACAGTTATTAAAATAAAAAATTAGTGATGTTAGCTAACATGAGTGATGTTAAATAAAAATTAGATTTGATGTTTCCAGATTTGAAGGTTGTTAGCTATAGGGTTGTTAAATAAAAAAATTAATAATATTATATTTTTTAGATTTGATGTTAGCAGTAGGGTTTATGCATGAGTGATGTTAATGACCAAATTTTGTGTTTAGTTGCTATTATTTTTTATATTTTATTGCCGACAATCGATTCTATTTTAGAAAACGAAGAAAACCAACAATGAGTGACATAGGTATAAATTTTTCTCCCAAATCTGGCACAACTTCCTCAAACTACAACCATATAAAACAAGTTTGTTAAAGGAATGTATGTGGATAATGTAAATTATAAATCTAACATTATATTCTCATATGATCATATCTTGTTTTGAAAATTATACTGTGCTTGTGGAATCATTCAAACATAATGAGAGATCTTTGGTTGATAATGAGCAAATTATCGAAGATAATAAGTGTCCTGTATTAAATGACGAACTATTAGGAGAAGATAGTGATCTTATCTCTAAGATTGGAATGAAGTTCAATGACGAGAAGAAAGTTTTTGAATTTTATAAAAGATATGTTTACCACGTGAGTTTTTCTGTTAAAAGTAGTTTGAAGAAGGGCGATGATGGGGTGGTAAGATATGTGGGATATGCATGTAATCGAGAAGGCAAAAGAAATATTAAAGCTAGCACCTCTTTGAACTCTCAACCAACAATTTAGTTAGGGTGTAAAGCTAGGATGGTAGCAGATTCAGATGTTTTAGGGACATGAGGAATAAACATGGTCCATCTTGAGCATAACTATAAAACAAGTCTAACGAAGTCTAGGTTATATCGATGCAACAGACAATTAAGCAAACATGTGAAGCGACAACTTAAAGCGAATCATATAGCTGGAATTCCATTACCCAAAAGTTTTAATTCAGCTATTGTTAAAACTAGTGGATATGAGAACCTGACGTTTATGGAAAAAGATTGCAGGAATTACTTTGATCAAGTGAGGAGTTAAGACATGGGAAATGAGATGTTGCTGCTATTCAAGCTTACTTTTGAAGATGCAAGCCTTTTATCTGGGTTTTTACTTTAGTGTGGATTTGGATGAAAAATGTTGATTGAAGAACATCTTTTGTGCTGATAATAGGTGTAGACAAGTATTCAAGGAATTCAGTGATGTCACATTTGACATCACATACCTGACCATTAGGTATGATATGCCGTTTGTTTCATTCGTTGGTGTAAATCGCCATGGACAGCTGACACTGCTTGGATGTGGTATAATTTTCAACAAGGACACCAAGACTTTCGTGTGGCTTTTTAGGACATAGCTTGAGTGTATATGGAGGATTAGGCCCTTACAAGAATAATCACTGATCAAGATAGGGCCATGCAAAATGCTATTGAGATAGTCTTTTCTAACACAAAGCATAGATGGTGCTTGTGGCATATATTAAAGAAGTTACCTGAAAAATTTGGGAACCATAGTTGCAAGGCTTATATTCTTTCGATCGTACATGACACGGTGTATGAATTACAACAGTTCTGGAGAATTTGAGTAGGCCTGAAATTCAATGATTGAGCAATATACATTGCATGACAACGATTGGTTGTATGGACTTTATAGAGAAAGAAGTTGATGGGTCCCATGTTTCTTGAAAACTAGTTTTTGGGCAGGGATGCTAACAATGCAGCGAAGTGAGGGTATGAACACATTTTTCGATGAATATATACACTCGAAAACCTCGTTGAAGCAATTTGTTGAACAATATGAGCGGGTAAATGAGCCCCTAGGAAGCTTCGCAATAAGGGCCCATTGAAAACAAGTACCAAGAAAGCGAATGTATGTTTTTTTATATTTTTTATTTACCTCAAATTGATTATGTGCTAAATTTCCTGATTGTAATGGTTGTTACTTTCATTTGATGTCTAGATAGGATCCTCGAAATCAAGTAAAGGCAAGGTCCTGAGGCAAAACATTATTTAAGATGCTCAAGCATTCAATCAAACTTTTCCACAAGATGCACAATATCACGCGCTTCCACCAATCTCCCACTCACAACAATTGATGGTAAGTAGTAGGATATTAGGTTAATAATATAACTTGAATTTAATAATTTTTCGCAATCTCTTTTAGGTTATATCCTATGTTTTGCGTGTATCTTTCTATATCTAATCTCTTTCGTTGCTGGCTACTCCCTATCAAACTTGGAATGCTACTCACCGAATGCCTATGCTGCCTACATTTGGCACGGTTCAGCCTTTTATGCCAATATACCCGCCCCACCAATAACCTGATGATAATCTACCAGATTTTTGAGATTATAAGACTTATACGGTTAATTAACTATACAAATGTCTCCTGAAAAGTTTTATACATGGTTAATATGTCAGTGTATATTTTAACATGGTTAATATGTCGGTGTAGAAATGCATTAGTGCATTGAAATTATTCATTTTTTAAATTTTTATAAATTTGATTATTATTTTTTTTAACATTTATAGTTTCTTAAATGTTTAGGCCGGTGCTTGGTGCGACGGAGGAGAAAATGGGAGCGAGGGGGTCGAGGAGCGCGAGGAAGGTGGTGGCTAATGACCAGACCTAGAATGATGCTTTATTTCTTGCTTCCACCCATACCAAGCTGCAGATCATATTCATGTCTAACTTTATACCAAAAGAATTATTTCATAGTTTATTGTAAATAAAGTTGGCATTTGGTAAATAATATAGAAGTAAGTTGTGTGAAAAGTAAAGCCTGAAGGATTATCTTGATTTTCCCGAGATAATTGCATTTTTTTGATAAAGTAGGGCTGGCTTTACTTTCACATTGGTGATAGATGATTTGTGAACTTTTGGAAAGGAAAGGCAAACGGTGAAGCACGTTTCTATTCAAAACTTGGTGAAATCTTTTTTTGCCATTTTAGAGATGGATGATGATGTGGTCAGTTTATTTTTTGAAACTATGCTCTATCACTGGCATCCTCAGCCACCTTACCCCTAGAGTTATATTGAGGAGATAAATCGCAGGATGTGACCAAGTGACTAGGGTGGTAGGCCTTTGGCCCCTTACTGATGTCACCCCCAAGGTCCTCCCTCAGAAAGAAACATTATGCTTCTCCAGGAATCGAACCCACACTGGGAGCCCTCAATCAAGCTTTTCAGCCCCTTGCCACTTGGTCACTTTATTTGCATTAATGTTGATGGAGCAAGGTTTGTTTTCATCTCGCTTGTTGCATTTCTGCATATACTTATTTTTGGTTTGTAATTTTTGTCTACATGGAACATTTTAATGTTTATGCTATCAAAGCTTAATCATATCATTGGAAAAAGAGTAATGCTATTTGGCCATTCTCAAAGCCACCCAACGAAATCTCGCGATATTTTGATGAGATATTGCGATATATTTTCAATGAAAAGAGCTGCCCAAAATTTCAAATTTGTCTTCTCTCTCTCACCCTCTCTCGTGTTCCTTTCTGTTCATCCTTCTTCTTCCCCCCCCTCTCTCTCTTTCTCTCTCCCGTCCGTTGCACGTCTCCATTGGCTCTGATCTAGAAGGAGGTAAGTCTTTTAAACCTATTCACAATGAGTTTCAGCACGAATGCATGATATATACGTATATATGCGCTATTTGGGTTTGGCCGAAACTTTAAACTTAGATCTACGGAGTTTCGACCGTTGGATCTTATTGGTTTTTGGGTATGTTGGTTGATGGGCCTTTGGGTGTCGGGTGGTTGCCTCTGATCCTAGGAAAGCACCAGCCACGGTGGTCGGTGGCCACTGACAGTGCGTATATACGCGTTATTGGGGTTTGGCTGAAACTTTAAACTTAGATCTACGGAGTTTCGGCTATTGGATCTTGCTGGTTTTTGGGTATGTTGGTCGATGAGCCATTGGGTGTCGGGCGGTTGCCTCTGATCGCTGGAAACCATTGACCATTGTGGCCGGTGGCCACTGATAGTGCGTTTTGAAGTTGTGATCGAAAATTAAAAATTAGATTTACTAAAATCCAACCGTTAAATTTTACTCACTTTTTTATATGTTAATCCTCTTGACTTGGTGTTTCTAATGGGAAACTTCGATCGTGAGAATCTTCAGCGAACGATGGTCGTTGGAGGCCGCTGGCAGTGGTGTCGTGACTGGTTAGGCTATTTACATACATATATTTATATATATTTTTATATTTTCCTTTCTTTTATTTGTTTTTTTTATGAGGGTGATTTGGTTTTGAAGGGGAAATTAAAAAACTTGATTTGGTTTTTAATTGTGTTCTATGAATGCAGATGCGAAATCAACTACCCTCCCCCATCATTCTCACTTATATCCATGATAAAGTTAGCTCCATCATATGTTGTGTAGCTTGATGGATACAGAAATTAGTTTACGTAGTTTATAAATTGATAAACAGAGGACAGTCCACATTGATGATTCAATTAGTGAAGGCTGATGACAGGCAATGATTGCCTTGAAATAGGAACTGTATTATTTGGTCTGCCTACACATGGCTTTTTGAACCTTGAACTCCTGAAACATCAGCTTCATGAATTGGTTTCATTTAGGCACATCTGCTGAAAGGTATGACTCACGGATGGCTCTGAACTTTATAACTAGCTTATCATGCGGTGGCCAGCTTTCTTTGATTACTGGAACATCTGAGAAGTTCTGCATCCACCCAAATAGTAATGGGAATTTGTCTGCATCTATCAAATTTATACCAGTAATCTCTATGAAAACGCTGATCAAATTAGCCATCCAACCAATTGTAATATCTACTAGTCCAATTGTCTGTCCGCCAAAAAATTTCTTTCCCTTTAGGTCTTCCTCTATAAAGCTCAGATTTTCTGTAGCTACAGGAATGGCCTCCTCTTGCTCTTTCCCTTGTGTAACAAAAACCTGCCATATGGATGGCAAAAGCTGCACTAGGAAAGAAAATAGTGAGGGTTGGTGAAGATGAACTGAATAGGCGAAATTTCATATGTGACGATTGGGTTGGGGTAGTACTATAAGCTAAGCTGATTAGTATGCTGCTCAACACTCTCCTTAAATGCAAGTATTTCATCACCTCAAATGCAGTTATTTGAGTAACATTATGAAATTGATGTCCTGATGGACTATTTTGTTTCAGATGAAATTGGATCAAGCCATGCATAAGACATTGGTGACTTTACCTTGTCATCGTTAAATTTTGCCCAGAATCGAGCTGTGGCTCTCTCGTACGGATCTTCAGGTAATAAAGGAGTATCTTTCCATGTATCCTCAATGTATTCAATTATTACAAGAGATTCTGAGATTACTTTTCCATTGTGCACAAGGACCGGAACCTTTTTGTGAACTGGGTTGTACTGGAGGAGTAGCTGGCTTTTGTTTGAAAGATCCTCAAATATGGTCTCATAATCTATGCCCTTAAGCTCCAATGCCCAAACTATTCTCAGAGCATATGGACTTGACCATGTCCTGAAAAGCTTAACTTCGGACATAACTCTTTTTTGATTGTGAAACTGTGATTGTTGCGCTTTTTTGATTGTGGAACTATGATTATTGAGATTTTTTATACATGAGATGGAATGCTCTTATCCTGCTCTGACTTTTCTAGATATTCGGATATTCTCTTTTCTCTTAGTTCCAAACTTAAGTTTCTACGTTGAACAGGCCATCAAGTTATCCCCTTGTAAGATGAGTGTTTGATCATGTGGAGTTCTTTTATTCTTTGGACAGATGCGTGTTGGTCTCTCATAGTTAAAAGATTCTTTCCTCCTAGATTTTAACATAAGTTTGTCCATTAGACATTGTTTTAGCTGTCTGAATTTATGCTATTGTCGTGACAGGGGATTTGATGCTAAGTATTATATTAATTATTTGGATAAATGTCTACCTTAGTAATCTATTGAGGAAATCTTGGGTATATTATTAGTTGTTCCCATGAACCCATAAGTCACCTTCAACTAGCACTTATGGATAAGGACATGTGGTATTATAAGTGGTATCAAAAGCCAATGCAGAATCACTATCGGGTGGGTGCTTGCCAAGAAAGTATTTTGGTTAGATTGAGATATGAAATTTTTAGCTTGGCATAAGAGGAAGGAAGTTTGCAATGAGCCAATTTCACATCGGCCGTCTACCAGAGAACTCTTGAATATATTACTCGGTCCTATAAATTAGTAAATCATCTTCAACTAACACTTTTGTTAATTGTGAAGCTCCAAACGGTGTCGTCTCTCTTTGTTGACTGGATGGCTGCACGTGGCAACCATCAGCTGACCCTCAGCTGGCGCCTGATCATGCTCCCTCATCCTTTGCCCGATCATCTCCTGCTCTCCTGCTCCTCTCCCGTTTTCTGTTGGGATTATAATCGTGCTTGCACGATTTGATCTGGTCATTAATCCTCACCTTTTTGAGGCGCAATCCCAGCCGCTCTTGATCGCTTTTAATTGCTGCCTCGAGATATGAACTTGAGAGAGAGGCAAAAGAAAAAGTCGGAAGGAAAATCAGAAAGGGTTTCTCTATCGGGTTGGTTCTTGCGGGTTGAAGGCTCTCGCCTTCTGGCTAGGGTTCTTTCTGGTTTGTTCCCGAATTCTTTTTCTGTTCATGTCTGTATAGTTTTAGTGGTTCGATAGGTTTGCCTTTAATCTGTATTAAGTGATTGATCGGCAGTTTTGTGTTCTCGAACCATTGATTGTTTGAGGGTTTTGTTTGAGGGCTTATGAGTGTGTAATCCGATTTTCATCTCATAGTGCAGTGAGCTCTTCTCTCTCGAGCTCAACGTGGATGTAGCCTCAGTTTGAGGTGAACCACGGTAAAAACTCTTGTGTCTCTGTTCTTATTTTTTGTTTCTCTGCGTTTATAATTTTTGATTCCAGCACTATGAATGTTTGTTTCATTTAGACCATCAAATAGTTTGTGATTGCTTAAGAAAAACCCTAAGTTTTCTGTCGAGTCTCAACAACTTTAAAGTAAGGAGCCACGACGTTACAAATACTCTCAGGAAGTGGGTTTCTTTCGTTTGCTTCCCAACATAAATTTCCTAGACTTTACTTTTACTGTATAATTGAAGCCGGCTTGGTTTATGCTCTTAGTAAGACGAAGGTTGATTATTTTTTGTTATTTTGATTCTTTGGACAGATCGACATGTTTTGTTCTGTCATTATGGCTGCTTTCTCATTAGGACGGCAGGGCCTAGATGTGATGTAGAAAAATGCTCCACCCGTTTGCAAGTGAAATTAGGTCCCTTCGATTATCACACCACAGGCCATGCAAACATCTGGTGATTTAACCTTCTCTTCAGGCAGAGTCAGGACCTTAGATGAGAAGGTTAAATCTGTATATTGATTTTTTTTTCTAATACACTATTCTTTTTGGTTCTCTCTCCCATCTTAATTGGTGTTCTTTAATTACCTTTCATCTTTTTTATTTCAGAGGAGTTAAATGTTATAGAACATAGTAATTTATACATAAAATGAAGCGCAATGATGGGCAATTTTAAAAGTTGGGGGTGGGGGAGGGGGATTGCCCACCCTCGTGAAGCTGTAGCTCCGCCCTGTCTTCAGGTAACAAAGGAGTCTGCTTCTAGGTATCCTCAAGCTCTTCAAGAATTTTTAAATGATTCTGAGATTGGTTCTCCATTGTCCACAAGCACTGAGATCTTTTCATGCACCTGGATTATTTAATAAGATCATCTTAACAGATAGAGATTATTTTTCCCGTAGGATGAAATGGAACTCTATCTCTATTCCTTGATTACATGAACAAGAAGACTTGTTCCCAAGCTGGTTCATTTAGATGTTGCTTCTGCTGCAAGTGCAAGACGTTTCTCGCGGAAGGCCTGATACTTGGAGACGAGCTTCTCACGAGGCGGCCAGTTCTCTTTGATCAGCGGCACGTCGGAGAAGCTTTGTAGCCACGTCGATATTGCCGGAAATGCCTCTGCATCTGTGAGCTTGAGCCCGGTAACCTCCTCCAATACACTTAACAGATTAGCCATCCATCCATATGCAATGTCCGCGAACCCAATTGCCTCTCCTCCAAAGAACTTCTTCCCCTTGAGTTCTTCCTCGACGCGCTTCATGTTCTCCATGTGCTGAGCAAGGGCTGCCTCCTGCTCTTTCCCTTGAGTCACAAGAACATCGACCACTGGTGGAAGGACCTGCAATCGTAACAGACTGATGAGAAAAATCTAGTGATTTTGCCATAGAATTTGAAGTTGACTGTTAGACAACTCAAATCCTGAACCAAATGGGATTGTGCTTCTCAGTAACACCAAAACTAGGCATGTATGCATGGAAAATCTATCCCAAGGGGGAACAGGGAACACGATTGGTATAGGTTTTGAGTGGCCACAACTTAGTAATTGATCACTACAACATCTTTGATTGAGTGAATTTCTCCCGTGATTATGGGATCGTAGACGTAAGCCTATTTTCGTGTCTTCTTTCTCTTGATTTCTGTGTGTGATAGCTTAAAGCATAGATGAAAAAGTGGTGAACTTCTTACCTTTTCGTCGCAGAATTTTGCCCAGAAACGAGCCATGGCTCGTTCATAAGGATCTTCAGGCAGCAGCAAAGGAGGCTGCTTCCATGTTTCATCGATGTATTCAAGAATTACAAGTGATTCAGAGATGGGTTTGCCATTGTGGACGAGCACAGGGACCTTCTTGTACACAGGGTTGTAGTGAAGGAGAAGATGGCTTTTGTTGGAGAGATCCTCAAATATGGTTTCGTACTCTATGCCCTTGAGTTTCATGGCCCAAATGATCCTCAAAGCAAATCGACTCGACCATGTTCTGAACAGCTTCACCTCTTCTGCCATGGCGGTTTGTTGTTAAACCTGTGAAGCTTAGGCCTTTTGTGAGCATGGCAGTCTTCTGGGATTTCCTGTCAACTTTGGCGTCTCAATGGTTGACCAATAATTGTTTGCTTTTCTAGGAAATTACGAGTCCTACTACAAAGCCACATGTTCACCGAGTGCCTTATAGGGAGTGGATAAAAAGATAAAATTGATCTCTCAAACTTTGCAAAGTACTGCCCCTGCTCTCTCCTCCCTCCCCTCTCATGGCCGCACTTCCGCCGCTTTCTCCTCTCCGCGGCGCCTCGTCGCCTCACGGTCATCACCTCACGTTGCCTCTCTGACCGTTGGAAGATGTCGCGATAGTCAGCGAGGCAATGAGGCATTGCGGAGAGGAGATGGCAACGAAGACGCAGCCATGGGAAGGGAGCGAGGAGAGAGCAGGGACAAGGGCAATGCTTTGCAAATTTGTAAAGTTTGAGGGGGTAATTTTATCTTTTTGTCCCCTTTCTGCAAGACTTTTAGTAACCCTCTCGGGCTCCCAAAATTTTTTCAAAAATTATTGTGAGTGCTTGCCCACTGCGGGACGAAACCAATGGAGGGGGCACAGCAATCATAAAGCAAAAGGATAAACAGCAAAATCCATGAGAAAATGGGAAAAATGGACCTCCTTATAAATAATTCGTTCTTTATTTTAGTTTCATCTCAAAAATTATATTTACTTCAACAATACTTATTTGACTTTATATTTTATTTATTTATTAATAAATTTTAATTCTACTTATTTTATATACCCATAATCAATAATCAAATATATATATATAAAATTATTTATCAAATATATAAAATAATCACATACACATATATAAAATTAATAATTAAATATGCAAAATAATAAAATACAAACAATATCACTCATCTAATATAAAAATAAATATAAAAAAATTTCAAAATAACAAATTAGACTGATTTGCTTGGAGAAGATGCTACCACTACTATTGCTAGTTTTGCTCACCGTCGCTCGTCGTTGTTGTCAAATTTGGTATTTGCAATTCGTTTTCTAAATTATTTGGTCGATTTTATTTTTGTCATTATTTGTAACTTGTCTTCTTTTTTTTGATCGATTTAGTTTTCACATGTCTGTCAATTTTTTCCCGCATTGATGTGTGTTGGGGGTGGGGGGATGGCGATGTTGTAGTTGTATATTTGGATCGTCACAGTTGACGATGCTTTTGAGATTTGCCAGAAATTAAGCGAAATAATTTGGTGATGACAAGCTCTCTTGGAGGCATAGTTTTGGGATTGGTTCCTAAATTTGGCTATGGATCAAGCTGTTGGAGTCAGTCAGCCTACACAGCGCCGTAAGATTGTAGGTGCTGTGTCAAAATTCTTGAAACATTTGTGGTGATATTGTCCGAAGAGAAATGTTGTTATATTTACCGTAAGCTACAACGATTGATGTAGAATTGATATTATTATGTTCCTAATATTAAGTAACACATTAATTCTAGTAATTTATATAAAAAAAGTGAATCAAGCATCAAAACGCTGTAGTTTAATAAGTTATCTGAATTGATGGATGCTAACGTGATTTTTAACTGTCATATATTTTTATAATATAATTTTAATTTTTGAATAAAAGAAAAAAATAAATAAATATTACAGTCCACTTCATGTTTTCCTGCCCGTCTCATCTGCCAAACTATTATTTCATGTCAAGAGTTAACGGTTTCTAATAACATTTTATAATTATAATAAATTATAAAAATTAAAAATTCCATTATAAAGTGTAGTTTGTTAAATTATAATGGGCCTTAAAATAAGTGGTTGGGTCGTCGTCTATAAACTCAACCTCAGACTCAGAGCACAGGCCCATGGGACCAAACCAGTTCATTCTCTTCTTATTCCAGTTCTTTTTCCCGCATTTTCTCTAACGACCAAGCGGAGCATTGCACTGCACAATGCCGAGGACCATAGCGAAAGAGCAATGGCGAATGCTTTACACACGAACTTTATTTTTGGGTCTGCCTTCATTTTGTTCAATCGCTCTTCTCGCAGGAAGTAACTTCTGGATCATCGTAATTGGAAAATTTTGATCGCCTGTGCTAACTGGTCATATATGTGATGAGCAGATTTAAATCGAATGTTTCGCTATTTGTCCACTCACTTTAACTTGATGTGTCGCCATATTAACTTCCGTCCATACTCAATCTATCAGTTGAATTCTAGGATCACGGGTTGTTTCAAGCGCGGGGAGGTGGAGTCTGCACAAATGATATTTGATGAAATGTCCCAGAAAAATGTGGTGACTTGGAATTGTATGATATCTGGCTATGTTAGGAATCACATGATCCATAAGGCTCGTGAAGTATTCGATTGCATGCCAACTCGGAACATTGTGTCTTGGACAGCAATGTTAAGTGGGTATGCCAAGTGTGGAAAGTTGGAAGAAGCCCGTAATCTGTTTGATGCAATAAAAAATAAGAATGTGGTATGTTGGAATTCTATGATATCTGGGTATATAATCAATGGAAGGATGAATGAAGCGCGGGAATTATTTGATGCAATGCTAGTTAAGAATGATGTGTCGTGGGTGATTATACTTGAAGGGTATTTCCGCCATGGGCTTATTCACAAAGCTGAGGAATTGTTTAATTCTGCTCCTGTCAAGAGTGTTTCACTTTACAATGCTATGTTATCTGGTTATGTTGAAATTGGATGTCTGGAAGCTTCACAGGAACTATTTATTGGAATGCCCGATCGAGATGTTGCATCATGGACCATGATGATAACTTGCTTGTTTAGAGCTGGGCAGATGGAGAATGCTAGGAGCTTATTTGAAAATATGCCTAAAAAGGATGTAGTTGCTTGGACTGCAATGATCCAGGGTTATTTGCATAATAATAGGATTGAAGATGCTCTGAAGTTATTTAATGAAATGCCTTCCCGCGACACTGTTGCATGGAATTCAATGATTGGAGGTTATGTTCAGAATGGAAGATTGGAAGATGCCATTGAACTGTTTATGAAAATGCCAAGACTGAATATTGTGTCTTGGAACTCAATGCTACAGGGGTATGTGCTACAAGAGGATATGTTCAATGCTAGGAAGTTTTTTGACCAGATGCCATACAAAGATGAGACTTCATGGAATATAATGATTGCAGGATATCAAAGTGAGGAAGCTTTTAATCTTTATTCTCGAATGTTGCAAACTGGATTTAGACCTGATCAAGGAATACTTAACACTGTAATCTCAGTATCTGGTGCACTTGCTGCACATGGTTGGGGAAGATCAATGCACCTCTCTGTGATTAAGATTGGTTTTGAAAATGATACTGTTGTTGTTAGTTCAATAATCTCCATGTACTCCAGGTGTGGATTTCTGAATGATGCTACTTTAGTGTTCGAAAGGATGAGCAATAGGGATACAGTAGCTTGGAATGCCCTAATTGTGGCACATGCATGTCATGGTTCTGCTGCTGAAGCCCTTAAGCTCTTCCTTTTGATGATTGATGTTGGATTTGTACCAGATCATGTGACTTTTCTTGGCATTCTGATTGCCTGTGTTCATTCAGGTCTGGTTGATGAAGGATGGAACTATTTCAAGGCCATGAAAAATGAATGGAACCTGATTCCTAAGCCAGAGCATTATGCTTGCATGGTTGATCTCCTTGGCAGATCAGGATTGGTAGCTGAAGCTTATGATTTAGTTAAACAATTGCCTGTGGATCTACCAGTGTACACATGGGAATCATTATTAAGTTCTTGTAGAGTTCATGAAAATCTTGGACTAGGGAAACTTGTTGCGCACAAGCTTTTGAATTTTCAACCTTTGAATAGGGGGATGCACATACTTGTATCAAATTTATATGCAGCGAAAGAGAGGTGGGAGGACGCAGCAAACATCCGGGCATCTGTTAAATATGGTGAAGCAAAGAAGCAGTTGGCATTTAGTTGGATTGAAATAAAGGGCCACGTCTTCCAGTTTATGTGCAATGACAAATTTCACCCTCAAATGAAGGAGATCCACACTGAACTAGAAAGTCTTTCTGCAGTCATCAAGGAGTTAGGGTAACAACACACTTTTTGGGACAACATCAGATCTTTCTTCTTGTAAAAAGTAATCTACATATGTTTTTCATTCTCTGTGGCAGTGGCTCGTGGTTCAAATGAAGGAGATACACACAGAACTAGAAAGTCTTTCTGCAGTTATCGAGGAGTTAGGGTAACAACACACTTTTGGGACAACATCAGATCTTTCTTCTTGTAAAAAGTTATCTACATGTATTTTTCATTCTCCATGGTAGTGGCTCGCGGATCATGGTAAATAGATATACTAAACTTCTTTAAAGGCACAAGAGTTTTTCTTTTTCTTTTCTGAAATTGTGGTGAAGGAACTTAAATTTGGCCGTCTTCCATGGATTTAGTCTGTAAAATTCAAATTTGGACCTCAATTGTGACATGCCAGTTCTACATTTTGATAAGGCTGTTTATACAAGCGCCAGGCTCTTGAATGCCTTTGTGATCAGCGAGAAGTCCTGTTTTCTTTTTGTTCTTTCTCCATCTACGCTCCTTTCCCAGCACCTTCTGCTTGGTTAGGCCTAGTTAGCTATGGTTTTGTCTTTTGACACTGACCTGCTATACTATAATCACTCAGTTTGTGAAGGTTGGCGGCTAAATGACAATATCTCTTACTTAAATCAGTAAAGAATCAAGAAAGAAATCCTTCCAGTAGTCCTCTGTTTTCTAGACACCTTAAACATCACTTCATTTGCAGACTCAACAAGAACAAGAATCACAAGCCTTAATTGCACTAGTTGGGATCAGCTACATGAATTTATGTCTCCAAGGCTTCAATCATCTCTATCTATGGCCACATCCTTTGTAATGCTATTGTATCCTATATCACGTTTAAGAGTTTCCCAACAAGTTTTCTTTGGTCTTGCTCTCCCTCTTTTGCTACAAACTTCCTCCATTTCATCCCCTTCCTTGGCAGGTGTGCACGTACCAGTCTTACTTCCCCTACAGACTCATTTACTATTTTCATAAACCAGTTTGTTGGGTATAATTAGCATGGAAACCTATGGTTTCTTCCTGTCAGTTATTGTTCCCTCTCATTTTAGAATAAATGAATTCCCTTCTCTGTGTTTGAATGCAGTATGAAGGCCAGCATCACAGATGCACCTGCACAGAAATATGGAAAGCAGTAAACTGTTATAGCTTCACTGACCAGAGCATAAACAGTATAACGTAGTTAGAAGGTATTCTTTTTTCATTTCCGTGTCCAATTTCCCTTTCGATGATTTTGTTTGTTTGTTTGCTTGTTGGTGTTTATGGCTTTTCTGTTTGGAAGAATTTTACATAATTCATAAGTTTTAAATTAAAAAAAAAAAAAAAACACATAGAATACGTTTGGAACAAATATACTATTATCTGTGAAAATGATCAATTTACATGATGCACAACGATAAGAATAAATGTAGAATGAAAAAGTATCAGAAAGCCAAAATAAAAATTTCTCAAAATAAGATAAAAATCCTTCATGCAACTTCTTCCACTCATGTACCATATTCTTCCTTCAACATGGTCATCTACTTCATATTTTTCAGGTCCTTGGGAATCTCCTCCTCTCTCTCAGGGCTCAAGAAGGATAACGGCCAAGGTAGCAATAGAAACTGTGACAATCAACAGGAAAATAATAAGATGCTTAGGTATTAATGTTTCAACTTCATAAGAAAATGAAGCAATATATTTTATGCACCCGACAGCAATGTTCAAAAAAAGCAACAAAAATGGAAACACTTAAAACTTTTTTAGGTTCAATCACAGCATACAAAGTAGTTATATTTTCTTACAATTGAATAACTATTATTCACTTGATCATTTAAACTCAAAATATATACTCATGCATTTTGTACGTTGTGCTGTGTGTTTGCTCATGTAAATTTAAAAATTCTACTCAATCTCATGGAGAACAAAGCTTTAGCAAAGTGAGTAAATTAATCGATTGTTAGAGGTCATCGAGTTTCCGGATGAGAATGAAGGCAAGGAGTTGCTTTGTGAAAAATGAGCATCTGGTGAAAGTGGATAAGAAGGATGAGTTGAGCAGCTTCTTGATTTCAATGGAAGTGAGGTAGTTGTTGAAATCTGAAGAAATACTTGTTAGATAAGAGATTAGGAATTATAGATACTGTTGGAATATTTTCAAAATTAAAAGCATTACTTTCCAAAAAGTCATATTTCTTGATGAAAAAATATGACCGGTTGTTCATTAACTTCTAATTACCCAAATGACTACTCAAAATAGTTACAATTGCAGTAAAATACCTCATTGGTTATGCTAAGAGTTACAACTCTTAATCATGAAGGTATATTGCTCTTGATCAAATAGCAGCTACTTGGTGGTTGTATTCAATAGTCACAATTATTCATGAAGAGGGATATATATATTACTATCCTAATAATCACAACATTACATGAAAAGTATCAAGGAAAATTATGATTGTGACTACTTGGAAAAGTCATAACTTTTCGGAAAGGGTATAAATAACTCTATAATGCATGTGTTGTAGAGTTCTGTTTTTCTAAATTTTTATCGCGTTCTAACTATTCACTTCAAATACTTCAAATCAAATAAAGATATCCTGAAGGCAGTCTTCAGGTCTTGGTGTCCTGCAGGCTGAGTAGACTTTATTATATCCTGAGGGTGATTAATTTGTCACTAATCCTACAACAATTCAAAGGGGGCAATATCACCTTAAAGAAAATGATTCATTCAGGCCTCAAAGTCTACATTCTAACATTTTCTGGATTGCTGTACGAACAGATTCTTCCATAGGATGACTAATGCTCGCAAGGTGCCTTGTATAGCTTGCATGGTGAGAAATCTGCTGATCCAGATGGCTTTTCCACGGCCTTTTGGCCTTTTTTATACCAATCGACATTACTATAGTTGCATGGGGAAGGGCATTCTATGACTCACCCGTTTGAGAAAAGTTGACTTGGAAGGGTAAGATTGCGAGACAACCAAAAACCAAGCTTTTCAAGTTAAATTTCTGACAATTACGAATATGAAAGCCATGAGACCAGCTTATCTGGTAGGTGAAGTCTAGGTCTAATTATGGCATACTCAACACAACCCAAAAAAAAAAAAAAAAAAACACAACCCAACCCAACTCAATAGTGCATGCCTTGTGTTCGTTCAAATATCAATTTGATTTGGACTGGGCCAACTGCATATTTATGATGATCTTACAGCTATAGTAGCAGGTTACCGCTATATGGGGCGTGTGCCCATTCTGACCTACGGCAATGGCAATCCCGTGATCGCATGTAAATATCAAGCAAGAGGACCAGATTTCAGACTCTGTACCAAGCAAGAGGACCAGATTTCAGACTCTGTACACTGAACCACTGTGCGCAATGACTCTTTTTTTTATAAAAAAAATCAATTTTATTTTGCCCTTTTGTCGTTTCTTTCCTTGCCACTGAATAATGCCCTATGGGGGGCTATGTTACATAATCTGTAAAGAGATAAATTTTTCTACATTTTTTCATTGTTATAGAGAAATTAGATAATAGTGTATAATCTTGTAGATGCAACAGTTGAATTGGTACTTGGAGTTTATGGTGTGATTCCATGGAAAATTTGCTTATTGTAACTGACCTTCCTAAGCTGAAAAATAGTAAAATATAAAATGATTAAAGTTTTAGCTCAAGGAGCAAGATCTTATACTGAAAGTCATTTTTGTTGTTTCATTAGCTTCATTTATACAACCACTCAAAAGATTTTCAAGATTTTAAGTGAACCAATCAAATTAAGGAAGATTATGGAATTTCCACAGGTTACTGTAAGTTTTTACTTGCATAAAGAAGCTTAGGGTAAAAATCATTGGTGGTCACTAAGAAATTGGGGTAAATTTCAAGTGCTTCAGTAAGCTTTATTTGTACCAAATTTTAGCACTGTACTTTCAAAGTATCACATCATTCCTCACGTTAACAAATATATATGGGATATTTTTTTTAGGACGTTCTAACGTGTTGTTTTTGTTTAGATGAGTTGAGAAATTAATTAAATGCCCCCTATTATATATATATATATACACATGCATAAAACATACATAATAAAAAATATTTAAATATTTTCGCACCTTATCCTAATAAAAAAACATGAAAGCACGTCTTGGAAAATATTTTTTCTTGTATATAAATAAAGATGAGAAAAGCTTAAATTAGTCTACGCTATCTTTTCAGTACTCCAAAAGTTGGGTCCATTCAAGGTGCTGTAGGAACTTTCGTGCAGTTATTCCATGCGACCCGATCGAGGATGAAAGGCTATAATGAACTTTAGTTGGTGGTAGCTGGAGAGGGAGACAGAAAGAGAAAAGGCAATAAATTGGTAAAGGTAGGAGTAGCTTAAGGACAGGAATTAATGAGGTGGGGGAGTGGTTGGAGAGAGTTTTCAATTGAGTGGTTGTGCTTCAGAAGAACTCAGCCTTTCTCCTTTCCTTGGAATTCTCAACAGCTTGTTACTGTCGAAACCCAAAACATACTTTTTCATTCGGCACTATCTTTATTCTCCTCATGTGGACCTTTACATTGATGATTCTTTTCATGTGATTTTGTCTGTTTCTTTGTTATTAAACTTGTACTTATTTTCAAGTTTTACAATTACTTTCCCTTCCTCCACCAAACCCTGGACTCTTTCTGTGGACTGTTTACATGAAACTTTTTTTGGGTTAAAAAAGGCAAATTACCCTCAGCACCCCCGAGGTTTGGTACAAATAATGGAGTATCCCTCACTTTTCAAAAATCACACTAACTATCTCTAGTGTTCAAAAGTTACATCATATTATCCCCTGAAATTAGATTTATGTTACATGAGGTCTTCTTGAAGTTTTATAAAATTACATAGATTTCTTATCTAATATTTGACCTTCAAAAAAAATGTAAGGGGTAGACGTTGTAATTTAATGAAATCTGGGGGGGAGCCAAGTGTAACTTGCCAACAAAAAGACACCTTTTTTTGTTCTTTGTTCTTTATTCCATAAAAATTAATCTACTGTTATCTCAGTGGGATTGATGGATATTTAAACTTATTAATATGTCTTACTGCTACCCTTTCCAGGAAACTATAGCTACATACCAAATCTTATTTGCCACTTCAGAAATAATTGATGTCAGGTATGAAGCTCTTCAATTGTCAGTAGCTGTGAAAATTTTACTACGAATCAAATCTCAAGGAATTCAAGCTCACGTCACTAAAAAAATTGCAGCCTTTTTCTGTTTGTAGTTTTGGTCACAAGTTAGGACGTAAAAGTTCAAACAGGCAGCAAGTTTTATCCACGCAACTAATTAAGCTGAAATGATGCATGCGGTCTACTTACTAGTCACTCTTATTTACTTTTTCAATTATTTTTCTTCCAAATGCATGAGTATTATTATTATTATTATTATTTTTGTGGAATTTATGTTTGCATCGCACAAGCTGATCCCTTAAACCCCCTAGTTGCATTAAGCCGCCTTGCCTCTTGAATCTTGGAATTTATCCTGGTAGCCAGTGGGCTACAAAGCAAATATATTCCTGGGGCCTGATTAATGTTTGGTGGAATTGGGAATTCTCCCTAGTTGATGGGAGACATTTTCTATAGAAGCCACATGATCAAATAAGTTGATGTGGAATATCATCAACTGAGATCTCTCCAACCAAATTCTGGACTGTGGATTTGATAAAGACGGTGTGAATGAAGTCATTTGAAGTAGTACTTAGTGTTGAGAATGTTAATGTTGTTAATATGTTCTCTACCTTTTCTTACTTCTTGTTGGTTTCAGATCATTTTTCAATCCATGGATGAAAAGATAACAGAAGAGTAGAAGCTGACACGTAATTATGTAAATCCAAGCTTTACCATTCTATCTCTCTATCTATCTATCTATTGATATACACATCTAAGCTTCTATCTTTATTCTGACAGCTGGTTCATCCTGGGCAAAATATGAACGGAAATCACTTCCATGCCCAACGGTGGATTAACAACCCATGTTCTCGTTGGCCTTGCCACCACATCCACCACCACAATCTGCCTGCCATTGGCACACACCACACAAACTCTCCCCCTTCCAGCCGCAATCTGTTCAGCACCTTTCAAGTGCTCCGCGGACTCAACCAGCATTTCCCAGGTATCATTGTTAGGATCATACTTGCTCAGCACGCCATTTGCCTCATCTACCACGTACATTTCTTCCCCGCCATCCATGGTGGCTGCTGCTGGCCCGTTCCACCCTGCCAGCATTCCCTCGGGCATGTCTTCCCACTGGTTCACTGCTACGTTGTAAACACCGCCTTGTTTGATGGCATTGCCCTTCACATTCACCATGCAGAGTTTCCCTCTATATCCAATAGCTGCAACAGCTTCTCTGCTGAACCTACCATCTTTAAGCCCTGCCATCTTCTCCCAGAACCACTCCTTATCCTTCATATTCATGTTCCATTTCTCCACAGACCGTGCCACGTCACCCTGGTAATGCGAACCAACCCCACTTGCGACATAGACAGCGCCACCGATGGAGCCAGCAGCGCACCACCTCCTGGGAGCAGCCAATGGCGGGCCGGAGAACCAGTGATTGGAGTTGGACAGGGGATCAAAGACTAATGGACAAGAGAGTGCAGGCAGGAAGTGGTCAGTGGTGGCAGCAATAAGGACGAGGCGACCAGAGGCTGTCACGGATTGGATCGGAAGGTTCCAGGATATGAACGACGGGTGGCGATGGAGCAGGCGGAGTGGCGGGTCTGATGGAGGGCTTGGGAGCTGCCGCCAAGCCGAAGAGACAGGGTCCAGGGACAAGAACTCAACAGAATTCGAGTACTGGCGATTCGCAGCTGATGCCGGGGATGTTGATGAAAGAAGAGCATACAGAGAGAAGAAAGGAGGGCAACAAGGAGAGTAGAGGAGGCGCCGCCAGGGACGGCAGACGGCATAAAGGAGCGAAGGATGCAGAGTTGAGAGGCAGAGCTGGGCAAGGTGATCAGGCAAGCCTGGAAGTAATATAGACTCATCATCTTCATCATTTTCAGTGGGGGAAGATGAGTTGCTGGTGCGCTCGGAGTGATTGGGAGCTGTGTCCATGGCTGTGGAAAGAGGCAAAGAGAGAGCTAGACGGTAAGGAAATACCTTTCTGGAGCTTGTGCTATCATCATTTTCCTGGGGCCTGGCCTTGCTTGTTATTCAAGTCCTCATGGGGCCATATACTTTAAGGCAAGTTGAGCAAACTTTGCTTACCTGTAGGGAACCTAACCCATTGTCTGCTTCCGTTCTTTCTTGTCTGTCTTGCTTCTAATTCCTTATAAAGACAGTCCCATGACAAATAGAATAGAAAAAAGTCCC
Organism: Diospyros lotus; assembly: GCF_014633365.1. Taxonomy (NCBI): domain Eukaryota; kingdom Viridiplantae; phylum Streptophyta; class Magnoliopsida; order Ericales; family Ebenaceae; genus Diospyros; species Diospyros lotus. The sequence continues at coordinate 9,487,290 of NC_068342.1, forward strand.
TTCTGGAAAGTAATCCATCTCTCTATCTCATGATAACACACGAATTCTAGAATTTGCTCAGTTAATTTCTTATATAATTAACCTTCACGGGTGATGATCGAAACCTCAAAAAAATAACCTCCAATTCACTTAGTATTTTCATAATTTAACTCTCAAAATTACCAAATGACCTACACTTCGGGTTGAAAGTAATCAATTTCTCTGTCTTTGACGTTTGCATGTCAACTCCAACGCTTGCTTCTGTTCAAAGCTTGTTAAATTACACTCATGCCAACTGGCATTTATGTAAAGCAACGGCATTGTTGCATCATTATGCATCATCACCAAAGTTGTCTTTTTCTTTGTTTCTCTTACGATAAATTCCGCATAAGCTCCTCTATTTTGAGTTATTGTAAAAATCCAAACTGTGTGGTTTTCTCCAATATTGATGTCAACATAGCCTAGTTTAAAATATGTTTAGGAGAAAAGGCTAATTTGTTTTTTACCGTTAATCACTGTTAATTTCTGTTAAGTATTAATTTGACCTAATCTTTGAAAAGTAGTATTTCATGGTCCCCTGCCAGTGCAGTAAATAGGACTGAGAGTCTGAGACCTGCCACCATCCTGGCCATGTTGGGCCGATCTAGCCCATCTTCCCTACATCCATTAGGCCTTCAATATATGTGTGTGTGTAAGATCTGACGGGCTTGGCCCCTGGGCTTTGTAAACCGGGCTGGGCCAACCCTTTATAGGCTTAGCACATGACAAGAATAGTTTGGCCGAGTCGTACACTAGGACACATCCATCGGTTTCCACTTTCCACCTACTGCCATACGTTCAAACCAGCACACACTTAATTTTCCCTTTCTTCCTTAATTAGTTTATCATGCATACACAGGTCTATATCCACACAAAACTGTTATTCCTCTCTCTCTCTCTCTCTCTCTTATAAGAAAATAAAGGAATATATATACACATATTGGGCATTGTACAGTAACCATAAATTACATGCAACAGGTTATCATAAAAATTTGAACCTTAATAATAGAGAACTAAGAAGGCCACTATATCCCTTGCCGCTTTTACCACTTTATCACAATGATTTTTTTTATTGATGAGAACTGCAACGAGTACCTTTCATGTTTAATGCTTGTTATATATAATTAAATATATATATATATATATATGCTATTCAAACTTAAAAGTTGATTATATATATTGCATTTTTGCTTTTAAGGCTTTAGACAGTGTGCACGTTGCATAAATATTTACTAACTATAGCATTCCTAACTATTCGTGGAATTAATAATTCAATATGTTTCGTACGTTAATATATATTAATTATTAATATCCAATAATCTATGTTGTTTAATGTTTTAAGTTAGTTGGGGACGGCTTGTTTATATAAAATATCTAAGAATCTTTTTCATAATAGTACTCTTCATAAGTGGAGGTAGCTTCCCTCGAAGTGCATTAGAAGCTAGTTGATTTCGTATGATAGTTTTCAATTATTAGTGTTTGCTAAGTAATGGTTGGTGTTTCATTCTACTGTTTTGTTAAATAGTTTAATCTAATTCAAAAAATACCCTGAATTAGAATTTTAAGTTTCTTGAGATATACCCTCACATACATCGATGGATCTGCAAATGAATAATCTAGATTGTTTTAAGGAATTTAAATATAAAATACCATAATTTAGTTAAATAAAATCACATGTAATATAACTATAAAAATCAAATTGAATTTAGAAAATTGACAACGACGTATATACTTAAAAGTCAAAATCATACAATTTTAAATATATAAAAAAGTTTTTTTTTTCGACCAACAATCTCCCTTTCCTCTCTAGGGCTCTTAGAGTAGAACGCGTTGTTCATTGTTGCTACGGTCTGCCCACTTTGATCCTCATCGATTGCCTATTCATCGTCGCCATCTGCCCCCTATTTTGGACTTTGTTCTTGATCTTTAAGGGGCAAACTGCACAAGCATTCAAATCTTCTGAGATGAGGCTTGAATCTAGTAATTTGGCCATTGGAATCTGCGATAAATTTGGTGATTTGGCCTTTATTCACAAAACCTAATCCACATATATAGAATCATACATGAACCTTGAGCTCGCATCAAGGCCACGTCGATGGTGAACCTTGATGCTATCAATGGCCTTTTTGGTCTAGTAGGTATAACTCTTCTTAATTACTTGCCTCTTTCCCCATCTAGCGGTCTCTTGAATTTCTTTCTTTTGCTATTTTTTTAGTAATCATGGCCATTTATCCAGTATGCAACGACTTGTATTGGTCCTTTACATATCCTTTTAGGCAATCTAGAGCTACCTATCATAGCTCCCCTTAATGGACTTTTATCCTGGGTTCTTAATTAGACAAGTACTAGTGGAAATGTTGGATGGAATAGATGGGTTTTTTCTTGTTTCACTTAATATTGCCTTCACCGGTGATTCTTGGCACAATTAATGAGTTTTCTTGCAAATCTATGTATCTTTATGGGTGCCGATGGTTGGATTAATTACTTTTTTGATGATCATGATGTGCCCGAGTAGTTCAATTTGGGTGTTAGATCGTTTATGGACCTTTACTTTGTTTATCTTTCTAATTGGTCTAGTTTGGAGTTTGTTGTAGGTCTTGTTATTCTCATTCTATAATTTGTTGAATCCTTTGTCATGTAAGGATTGGTTGTGTGTAATGCTGCTGGCTAGCTAGGTTGCCTTTTTCTCAATGTTTTACTTCAAAAAAAGAAAGACAAAAGGAAACAAAAAGGAAAGATAAGAAAAATAGTGAAGAGATGAGAGAAAGAACAGGATGAGTGAGAGGAGAAAAGAAGCAAATTAAAAAGGGAAATGGTGTGAACTTAATTTTACCTAGGGGACAAAAAAGAAAAAGAAATGGTGTGAGAACGCATGATGGAAAGGATTGGAGAGTGAGGGTGTGTTGACTGAGCTAGTGTAGATAAACTTGATAACCTAATTAACCATATTAAGGTAATTGGGATAGTTGGGTTTTATTTATTTATTTATTCAGTTTGATTTCAGTCTAGGTCTAAAAATTAGACTTAGTCGATAATATAGTACATATATATAAGTTTAGATTCAAACCCTTGGTTCATATATATAAGTTACTTCATAGAATTAATTGACTTGAACTAATTACTTCTATAAAATGGTGTCCAAATTTTTAACACTAGCTACCTTAATTATACCCTCTTGAAACTCTCAAACTTGTTCCATTGCTCTCACATTTGCCCTAAGTTATCATGTCGGTCTCTCAATTTCAATCTCAATCTCTCAGTCTCTAAAGGTCTGGTTAGTATTATTGTGTTATTGTTGTTATGCTATGAAAGTAATGCTGATAAAAAAGTGTTTGGTAACTGAGTGTGGTGATGTGCTTAGTATAAGTCTTAGGTTAACAATATTTTACTAGTAATTTGTAAAATGACTAAAAAAACACTAAGAAATTAAATAGCTATTTTAAAAATTGGTATAATTTGAATAGAAAGAACGATTATAAAAGTAAGAAACCTATTAATCATTGTGCGATTCATTAAAAATGGTTTTTTTTTTTTTTTTTATAAAAAACAAGGTTTATTGCTTTTGCTTGAAAGCAGCTTAACTTGCTTTTTTGGAAGAAACAATTGTGTTTTAAAAACACAAACAATACTTTATCAAATTATAAAAAATTATCAATACTAAATAGGCTCTAAATCTCTAACCCTTCCCATATTGTCAATCTATATCTTACTTTACAATTAATCTCTTCTGGTGAATCCATATCGTTATTGTTGCTATATAAAGAACTTTCAAATGCGTGTCTTTCAATATTCCTCAATCTGTGTTTCCCTTGTACTCTCTGTCATTGACCCCTATTTCAGTTTCTTAACTAGAATCCATAGACATTTTTGCTCATCATCTTTGTTATAGTTGGAATTCTATTGTGTAATGGAAGATCTAGATCATGCATGTCAAAGTTTTAGGCTATTATTTATGGTTAATTGCTTGTTACCAGTTCTTGTCTATCAATTCTTTTTTTTTAGGTTAAAAGGTTAATTTAATTCCTATATATGTCAATCTCTAGTTTAATATTTATTTATTTTTATCAATTAAGTACTTAAATGTGCCAACTTAATACATGTCGTCAGTCAGTCGTTAATTTCCATTAATCAAACCAATAATTGACTCAGTATTTTATTACCCAATAGGCACAGTAGCCAGTGCATGTCACTATAAATGATAGGTTTGTGTTTGAGGTTTAGGAGCATTGTTTCCTTCTGTTTCATGTTTAGACACAGAAGCCTCAAAGCTGGCGACGAAATTCAGCTGTCGTGCTCTCAAGGAAAAATATACGGAGCGAATTAGCAATGAATATTGAATATGTGACGCCAGTTACACAAAGAATCATAACTAGGGATACATTCGATATTCATTGCTAATTCACTCGAGAAGGCAAGAGAGAAGTTTAAAATTTTGCTTGCCAGTGCTATCATTATGAGGCTTCTGCTGCTAAAGAGGGCGGAAGGAAGCATAAAATGGGCTGAAACAAGACAACGCTCCCTAAAACCCAAATGCATAGCATAAGATTTGCCAGCCTTCCTGCATATATGATTCACAAAGACACGCACAGGCATGTCATCTCAACCTGCTCCTCCTCCACTGTCAACCACTTGTTGTTACAGATAAATGCTCCAAAAAATCCAGCTGGTATTCGGCCCTTCTCCTTCTTCCTCGCGTGAAATTTTCTTTCTCAGTACGAGATAAGCTCATCATTGTTTTCTTCCCATATGGGCTGTGAATATATATATATATATAGCTCATCACTGCCGAATGTCATATAGAATATTATCATTTTGCAGTGCCCAAATAGCATTTCCTTGTATACATAATTGGCCATAGAAATGTTTAATGAGTTTGTGTTTAACTGCCAATTCAGGAGGATGAGTGAGCAGTCAATGGTTCTGTAAATCCAACTACAATAATAAGCCTGGTCAAGGATGAGGAATGAGCCATACATAAAATTTAGGAAGTTTATGTATGGAAAATCCATATTAATTATTAAGCAACTCATTGCAGTTAATTCACCATGAAGTCAGAAAAACCCTCCATAAATATAAACCTTAGAAATGCATTTGAATCTTCCTATAACCAGATACATGATAAATAAAAAGAAGGTGAAAAGGCAAATTTGGTTCTTATATACTTTATGTTGTAATGTCCAGTTTAGTATTTATTTCTTTTTTGATATATAGTTGAGTATTTAAAATTTTAAAATTGCATGTGTTAACTTATTAAGGTTAATTATACCAATAATCACTCAACTTTGTATTTTGTTACTGTTTGATCACTAAACTTTAAAATGTTACTTGTTAATCACTAATATTTTAAAAACTATTACTGTTTCATCACTGAACTTTAAAATGTTACTTACAAGTCATTAATATTTCAAAATCATTTCTTATTCGTCACTAAACTTTAAGTTCACGAGTGACGAATGAGAAACAGTTTTGAAATATTAGTGATTAGTAGATAATATTTTAAAATTTAGTGACTAAGCAAAACAGTTTTAAAATATTAATGACTAACAAGTAATATTTGAAAATTTAGTGATCAAATAGTAACAAAATGCAAAATAATGATCAAATAATAACAAAATGCAAAATTAACTAATTATTGATATAATTAACCCTAACTTATTATTCGGTCTCAGTCAACCACTAATTGTAGTTAGTCATTGTTAGTCAAACTAACGATCTTAATCTACACATTTTAAAAAAAATTAAGAATTAAACTGGTTTCATTTTTTATTTATATAAAAATTTGTATTATTTAGTATTTAATTTTTACCAGATTATTTTATTTTGCTTTTTTTTCATGTAATGAGAATATGTCAAGTTTGAATTATAGAGAAATAAACTTAAACTCAAATCTAAAGAAACCAATTTTAGTTGAGTCTTAATATTAAATATGGTTACCTGATTACCTAAACTCAAATTCAAAATTGATTACATATATCATAAACCAATAGATAGTATTAAATATATTTATTATTTTAGCATTAATATATTATGTAATTAATTTAATATATATAACATTAAACATATTTAATGTTTCATTTAATGTATAATATTAAATATCAAATATATTAAATATAATATATTTAATCTGTTATCCATATCTAAACTATTTATGACATATGTAAGTTCGAATTCGGGTTCGAGTAATCAAATTCATGTTCAATACAATATACGATTAAATGAATTAAATTTTGATCCGCAGCCAATTCATTGACAAGTGTAATATATAGATAATTCAAATCTTTAAATTTAATTATAGTTTTAGTATTTTATAATTTAAACTAGCTTGTTATAATTTTTTAATTTTTAATTGTGAAAAATAAAATAATCAATATGGTAAAAATTTAATGTGAATGAATGAATGGTTAATTCAAATAATGAGAAATTTAATGTGAATGAATGAATGGTTAATTCAAATAATGAGGTTAACGATTAACTAATTAATTAACGGCAATGAATGGAAAGACGGGGTATTAGGAAGAGGTAAGAGAGAGAAGCCTATCTAGAGAGACTGGCTTTATCAGAAGGACCAAGATTTGTTCATCTTCCTTATTTGAGGACTTTGATGCAAATTGGTAACAAATTAACATAATTCGTCTTCCACTTTTACCCTTTTCAGTCCTCATCTTTATTTGGCATAACCAGGGTTCCTATTGTAATTAGATATACAAAATAATCCATATTAACGATGCTGATTAATTAAGCCATGTTAACGATCCTCATTCAATTTACTCTGAGATGTATCAACCAGATATATTTTTGGTATTACCTTGAACTATGATTATATATATATATATAACTTTTTTTTTTTTTGCCATCTTTGTTAATCTATCTGCATATAATTAAAACATGAACATGCAAACGAACTTGAGCATAAATATATGTTACGGTAAGATTATTTTTTTTTATAAATTTTTTTCCAAGGAAAATTTTGAATATCTGTCGCTATATCTACTTACATTGACCATGCATCACCATCATCAAGCGCATGCTGCATGCAGCCATGGAATTCTCAAATCATCCCTCCCATTAAGCCCTTTAATACTTCATTGGAAGCATTTTCGATCCCATCGATCCAGAAGACGAGTTGCAGTCTACAATTTCTTATATTCATCTCCATCTCCAATTTGGAAACAACTGTAGTCAAGATAAACCCGACAAGTTTAACGGCTGCTCGGACTCCTGGGAGGAGGCAACCGAAGACTCCCGGTCGCCGCCTTGATGTCCGTTCTGGTCCAGCGCGTCGCCATTGTCCATGACAACCACCGCCCCGAAATGCACGCGGCGTTTGCCTTCGGTAGAAGCGACCGGCGAGTCGACGGGGGAGGTGGGGCTCTTGGAGGTGGCTTGGGAGTGGGAGCGCTGCAGGGTGGCGGCGCGGCTGCAGCGGTAGCGAGCTCGGATGCGGGCTTTGAAGAAGGTGTAGCAGCAGGTGAGGAGCCAGAAAATCCAGGGGAAGCCGATCAGAAGCAGCGCAAGGACGGGGAACCATGGGCGGGAGGATTCGAGGTCGAGAACCCATAGAACGAGAAGGGTTCCGCCGGTAATGCAGGAAAGGAAGATCATCAAAGAGATGATCGTCATTCTGCGATCTCCATCTCTGCAGTATTCCTCAAGCATGTTTTCCATGCAAATATTATATATACCCACAAAAGAGAAAACCCTCTCTCTCTCGGATTGGAGATGAAGGAATTTCACACCACAATTTCTCGATTTCGAGTCTCCTCCAAAATAAAAGGTCTGATTTTGATAAAAGGGATTCAACTCTCTTCCTCTCTCCTTCCCCTGTTATTTTCTTTATCGATTCCTAGGAGAGATTGAATTGAGAGATACAATGATCCGTTTCCTCCTTGGTCTCTCTCTCTCTCTCTCTGCTATTTTCTCTATTTTTGTCTCCGTAGGTTTGAGTTAGAGGAGATATCCATGGAATGTGGTAAATTAACAAACTAAAAACAGAAGGGCAAATGAGCGCAAAAAGGTGGGGAGTTAATTAATTTAACAACAATTAATTAATCCCCGTTGCTGTTGGGTCAAATATTACTAATTCTTCTACAACATTTCAACATTATTTTATACCAAATCTATTATATTATATGTCTGTTAATAATGTTAGGGCAATGGGGGAGAAAGTGTTTTTAACTTACACAGAAAATAAAAATCATTTCCCCTTAGATGAAATTTTTTATGAAAAAAAGCCAAAAACATGCTTTAATGGTTGCACCATAGAATTGAATTCCATGAAAAATATAATGTGTCAAATACCAAAAATAAAATTCAATTTATTGAATGAAACATTTTTCATGCATTTTCTATGCTATCAAACACACCCTTAAACTTTGATTATCCACCCCCTGCAGAGTTGAATGACAACACATCTCAAAATTGTGCATGGACTAATTATGTTTGAATAAGTACGTTTTGATAAATGAATACAATAATCTATAAAAGAGATAACATTCATTATTTTTTTAAATGAACACAATTTTTTCAAAAGACATAATTACGTATTTATTAATATATAATTTTATTATGTTATTTGCGTTGAACAAGATAACATTTGCTCGACGAAAACAAAGGACATGGGTTCCATGGGGGTGGTGGGGTCCACACACCACCCCTTACTAACCGCATTGGGCAAATGTTGCCTGCATAGCAATTTGTATTAACATGTAACTCTAATTGATTAAACTCAATAAACACATCTCTTGGGGAATATACATAAAGTAAAGTAAATTGTTTATTCATCAAAAAAATGTGTAATAAATTAAACACAAACCTTTTAAAAGTTTCATTCACCAACAGGTAATCTCTTTTGAATAAGTGTACAACAAAAAGACATGATTAATGAGATTAATCTCATACATACGTATATATATAATATATAGTTACACCATTATACAATCATTTACCCTCTTTAATCGTATAACCTATCCGAATATATAACAATATCAACATAAAATCCGTTATGTATAATTGCGGGGAGAGCCATTTTAAGCTTTAGTACTACTAATTGTTTATGAATTACGTTATTCATGTGTTTTTGGTTTCGGATATTAAATAATACTTGATTCTAGAATTTTCATTTTATTGGTGAAAAAAACAAACAAACATGTCACGTCTTCTAAACTTACACAATATGTACTCCAGAAATAGGATATCGATTATAATGATCTCTAATTTATTTAGCTAGCTAGCAGTGCATAATAAAATGCATGCATGCATGCATGCCAGAATATATAATTTTCAACAAAATTTTAATTTCATTCTTACCAAAAATGATTCACAACCAAACAGTCGTAATTAGTTACAATTTCTTCTTGAAAATTTTCTATAATTAAAAATAATTCTAATTTCTATAAAAAAAGTACTTATAATTTCATGAAAATAATTTATTTCCTAATTTAATTTTTGACTTGTAATATATATACTGTTGCTAGTGCCTTGGGCTCTTAATTTGGTGTTGGGAATCTGGACTCCTCCCTACGCGTCGGGGTCGGTCCCTTTGGGTCACCTCTGATCTCTCCCTAAGGTGTGGTTTAAGTTGATTAGATAACTCCCTTATCTTACGAGGATAAAGTGCTTATGCCTTGCTTGCCTAATTAAAACCCCCAAGTGTCCTTGGTATCTCCCTCGTGCATGGCTCCTGCCTTGATGTTTTCTATTTACCAAAAACAATAAAGTACCCAAAAAGCATTACTTTTATTCAGTCATGGGTTAAAATAATGGATTAAGAGTGTACAAATAACATTAATTACAAGACTTCTGTTATTTGCCCACTGTTGAGAGGATTAAATGTGCATTGTTCTTAAACATCCATATTTATTATAAATTAGTTTAAGAGCAAAAAAATTTCATTAGTTGGTGTTAAGAATAAAAATACATTAATTTATTACAATAAAAAAACTTAATTCCTAAACATAAATATAATAAATACACGTTAAATATAACGTTAATTAATGCTCATCTCCTTTAATTAATAATATTGTCATTATGCTCGCGCGACACAAATCGCAAAGGTTGTAAAGCTTAGAACAATTGCGTCACACTTGAATCTCGGCCAAGAGGTAGGCAGCCATCGCAATATCACACATATACATGGGCATCGAACAAATTCCTTTGGCATTTTTTTTCCCCTCTTTTAGTCTGTACGTACGTTCTCTAGAAATATGGGGATTCTAATTAATGAACACAGCAAATTAGATGGAAGTGATGTCATGGGAATAAGAGCAAACAAGTCCGTTTGCATACCCGAATCATCAAAGCTAATTTTATATTAAGTTGATGAACAATGATATGCATATGTATATGTATGTCAATTTGTCAACTTAATTAGTGAGAATTGATGATAGAATCCTTGAATAAATTAGGGTATCTTGTCTAGTTAATTTATTAATTTAATTAAATAAATTAGATATATAAAATTGCTATATAAATTGATTAATATTCACGTTTGGCTGATTGTATTTTTTTTTTTTAAACTGACCTATATATTTAATAATTTTATATATAACATTCTTAACCAAAATTTATCTATTTATTTTTAAGAATATAGTTCATGCATGCACTATTAGTTGAATTATTCCCCAATTCTATCAACTAAGGTGGATTAAAAGCACTTAGTGACTTCTACCACGTGGAGTAATTGCAAATTAACACATTCATGTACAATCACAAATTTATTATTGAAGTCAAAAAGTAAAGATTTCAATTCTCCTCAAACCACATTCTCACGCAATATCATTTATAATATTATATAAATAAAATTTTATTTAAATAATATATTTTATATATATTCAAAATTTTAGAATATTTAATCACATCATACGTCAACCCAAATCTCTCTTTTAAGAAATTTTGAGTAATTGCAAAATTTAAGAGAGAGAGGGGAATGATATTTTGTATTAATTTTATTTTTAAATATAATCGTTGAGGGTTCTATAAAAATTTCGTTTAGAGTCCCTAAAATCTCAAAGCCGACCTTATTATATATTATGACAAATATTGACCAAACCACCACTTTTAAGAGATGAACTCAAACATATAAAAATAATTAATTTATGAAATGTCAAGTAGAAAAAAAATGCCAAAAAGAAACACAAACACAAATATTGTATTGATGATATATTCTTTTGGTTTAGCTGTACTGATAATATTTTTTAATCAAGGCTGAAAAGAGATATCTTACAAGCAAACCCCAATTAAACAAGTATTTGCAACACTTGGGGGGGGTATCTTAAATGGCAGATGTGGGATTGGGACCCCTCACCGTTCACATTTCACTGCATCAAATTCACCTGATGAGACAGCCTCCAAGAAGTTGGCGACTCTGTGGCAGATTCGCCGCCCACCAAGGCGGTGGGAACCACTGCCACCCCCAACCCACCACCACCACCTTCTTTTCCCGGTATCTCCTTCAACATTGTTCACATCCAAAAGTCAGATTAATTATTGTTCTTTTAAGACCCACTTGGTGTACGTTATAAAATGCGCCCACCTCGTTCCAGGCTTAAACCAAGCGCCTTGAGAAGGAGCTTGATAAGTCGGAAGATTTCTCATATTTCTTGGCAAAGAAGAGTATATAACAATGAAGAAATTGCCTTCTCCAGACTCAGATAACTGTTTGCCTCAAAGGAGCCGAGTTGCTACCGAGACGGAGGGTGGTGCCGGGCCAAGCTTGGCCGTCTGCTGCGGCGGCTGCTTGGAGGAAAACAAGGTGTGCAAGTGTGGCGCCATCCATGGCGGCGGCGGCGGCATTGTTGAGGAAAAAGCTTTTGGGAATACTGTGAACGCTAATAGCTCTTTTGTTCATGCTGTCATCAACATGAGTGGAATGCTCATAGGTAAATCCTTCAAGCCTTCATTTTTTTTTTTCAAATTTCTTTTTGCTGGCTAAGTAAAATAATTGGAGTAAGAGGAAACATCATGGCATCGATCCATAAAATTAAATAAAGATCACATCGGTAGTAACGAAAGAGAAATTCGTTAAACTGCCACTTCTAAATTAAAGGTTTTTGACCTCTTATCTGCTGACTGAGTTCAAGACTGCATATTTCATATTTTGAGTCAATTAATTCGAAACAGGTTTTTCTCGACATTAAAGTTCCCAGCATTATTATACGCTGTTTTTATGTTAATTAACTTAATTCACTTCGAAACAGGTCTGGGGCAACTGTCAACCCCATATGCCCTGCAAAAGGGGGGCTGGACCTCTGCATTTCTGCTTGTGGGCCTGGGCATAGCATGCACTTACAGCTCCCATCTTCTCGGAAAATGCCTGGACAAGTACCCAGAGCTGATGAACTACGCAGATATAGGGCGCCATGCCTTTGGAGCGAAGGGCAGAGTTCTAGCAGCGTCCTTCATCTACCTGGAGATTTTCATGGCCCTAGTTTCCTACACCATCTCACTTCATGACAACTTGAACACTGTGTTCTTGGGGGCTCACCTGAAGCTGCCGGCCACCGGCCTTTCAACCTCTCAGCTGCTAACTGTGATAGCCGTACTGGTGGCGCTGCCCAGCCTGTGGCTGAGAGATCTCTCTTCCATCTCCTTCCTTTCGACCGGCGGCATCCTCATGTCACTCCTCATTTTCACAACGGTGGTCGGAACTGCCATTTTTGGAGGTGTGGGAACAGACCAGAGGATCCCTGTTCTTCAACTCCACAACATTCCGGCCATATCTGGCCTTTATTTCTTCAGCTACGCTGGCCATATTGTTTTTCCTAACATTCACAAAGAAATGAAGGACCCCTCCAGGTTCACCAAGGTACTGCATATATATTATTATAGTTTGTGTTGTTTTCTGGACATAATAATTGACTAGAAATGTTCCCGAATCTGCAAAATTAAAAAAATAATCCTTTAAATATTTCAATGCTTCACTCATACATTGAGTATGATGAAAAAAACTGTATTGAAACTAGTATCAGAAATGTTGTTATATCTTTTCAGGAATGAGTGCCTACTTATTTATAAAGAAATATAGAATAGTCTTTAGTGTAACAAAATTGAAATTCTTATAGACAACATTTATCTTAATTAATCTTATTGTTATGAATGACATATATCTCTTATTATGGATGACGTTTATCCCAATATTTCAAAATCATTTCAAAATTAGAATTTTTTATGAATAATTAATTATCTTTTTGAAGAAATTTTCGGATATCGGAGTTTTTTTGTTTGTGCATTTGTGTGGGACTTCCTGCGTGTGGAAAAGCAAAATATTGTTTTGAACTCTTGGACTTTTAACGAGTCTTTACTTATGACACAATAATTTGAAAATAAATAGAACTTAATTTTTTATGTTTTATTAAGAGAAAAAAGTTAAAAGTAGCCAAAAAAAAAAAAAAGTTGAAAAGTTCACTTAAAAAATTGCTAAAGGAAGTTAATTTTTGTTAGTCATCTTTTCATAATAACTTAATTATAAATGATAAACAATTCCTCTAATTAAATAAATTGGTTGTGATATAAAGTAGCAAAATTTTAGGAAATATATTTTCTCACTTCCATTAATGAAAAAACCAAAAAAAGAAATTACTTTCTAAGCTTGTTTTTGTCTGGAAAACTTACTTTATTGCAAAACTAGCATTAATCTTCGATACCCTTATTATTATTATGTTTATGTTTATGTTTTGACGAGTGAAATAAACTTGTATCAAACTCATTCGTGAATATTTATTGCAGGTATCAATAGTGAGCTTCTCACTGGTGACAATGCTTTACACGGCCTTAGCTTTCATGGGAGCCAAAATGTTTGGGCCAGAAGTGAGTTCCCAGATCACTCTGAGCATGCCCAGACACCTCGTGACCACAAAGATTGCACTCTGGGCAACAGTGCTGACACCAATGACAAAATACGCATTGGAATTCGCGCCATTCGCGATCCAACTAGAGCGAAACCTGGAGGACCATGCCGTGAAATCCAGGACAAGGATGATCGTAAGGGGCGTTGTGGGTTCCTTCTTGCTGCTGGTGATACTGGTGCTGGCGCTTTCTGTGCCGTACTTTGAGTGTGTTCTTGGCCTCACCGGCTCCCTTGTGAGTGCCGCAATTTGCCTCATCTTTCCCTGTGCCTTCTACATCAAGCTCTTTCGGCCCCAGATTTCGAAACCTGGCTTGATTTTGAATCTGGTTTTGATTGGTGTTGGTTGCTTTCTTGGGGCGTCTGGAACCATTTATTCTTCCAAGATGCTTATAAGCAACCTGCATAGAGCCCACTGAGATCACAGTATGAAATATATGTATACATATTTTATTATTGATCTTCATCCAAAAATAACAAAGTACGGATGGTTTCATATATGTTGTGTTACAGTCACAGACCAAAGATCTTTTAGGCCTTTTTAATTTCCTGTACTTTACAATGGGTCACCCATGAATAATTACCCATGTGGGTGCTATTGTAATGAGCTAGATTTCTACTAATTAAAGGCATATCATAAAAGATTTTTGTTTTTGGTTATATATCACTTCTAGTTGAATGACTCAATCTGCATAATTTCTTGATGTACATGCTCCTTGTAAATTTACTATTGTTTTTATATATATATATATATATATATGTAGTATGAGAAAATATTAATTAATTAATTATATAGGTACACCTGGTGCATGGTAATTAGGTTAAGATTTTTTGCTACATCAACCAAATAATTCAAATTTAACTTCTATATATCGAAAGGCAATCTTAATTAATTAATTTCATTTCTTGTGGCTACTGAATTTTGGTCTAGAGAAATAATAGAAAATTGATTAAGGCCTATGGAAGCCAAAGTGAACAGAAGATATATTTGAGTTGGAGAATGAGAATTTACAATAGAAGGGGATCAAATCCACAGAATTTCTCTTTTGATCCACCAGACCAGCCTATTATATATATTCTTCCTGCAAGATCTCATCTCTCAATTTTATATATAGAATCTCTATACAACTATTCCCCACTATTTTTCAACCACTAATATATACAAGCCTAGTCATGTGGCCTTAAATGGATGGTTTTTATCGCATAATTAATTAAACTTGCATAAAAAAGTCACAATAAAATTCCATTCAATATATATTATGGGTGAGGTGGCCATCGTTGATCATATATAGTTGGTTTTATGAAGTCGAGAAAACCAGTTTCATCCGGTTCTCTCTTCAACCCTTACAAGTCATTAAATAAATTAGTTAATTTTTTTTCTCAGTTGATTTTTAGATTTGAGTCAGATTTGTTAGTGTTTTTTTACTGAACTTGTTGACATGTTTGGCATTTTAATTAAATAGTGTGGTCTTCTCTTTTTGCAAGGTTCAAATAGTGGTCTTCTATTTTATGTCAACGTTACCCAATAAAGCGCCTAAGTAATTTCATTATATTATCTCGTAAGGATGAAAAAGGAAAGAATTATTAAATTTACAACATTAATGAATGAAATATATAGACATAAACCAGCAAAAGATTATTGGAGATATGATTTTGAAGTATTCGATACTTCTTGTCAAGAATGAAAAAACATGAAGGCATCTTATTAGAACCACATCATGCATGAAACTATATATATATATATAGAGAGAGAGAGAGAGAGAGAGAGAGAGATAGAGAATTGATCGGTTATCTGCAGGTATTTTTATGTTGGCTGACGCGAGCCCCTTCTCCACCATCACCCAATTTCACCCCAGCACCCCCCCCCCCCCCCCCCCAACCCAATTATCCCCCGTACTTGCATGCACGGATATAATTTTATATTTTTTAAATATTATTATAAATTATTATCTAAATAAATTGTTAACTCTAGTATGTTTAGTTAAAAATTATAGTTATTTTAATAATTATAATTATTAATTTATTTAATTTTTTAATCATAACAGAATTTATATCTATTTTTTTCTCTTTTTTAATCGTATCTGTCAAGTAAATGTGCAACAGAATCAATCAAATTACTCAAAAGGTCTAACGTGATTTAATTTGGGAGGGGGAAGGGGCAAAATGAGGGGTTTAATTAGAGGGAGATTTTAAATTTGTTACTAATTGAGCTATGTTAATGTCAGACAATCTAAACGGTTCAATATTTTTATTTTTTTTTAATTTTTCAATTTGTTTGATTTGAGTATCTATTCGATCGAGTTGGTTCGATTTAAAAAAAAAAATTGATCTGTTCAATTTGAGTAATTCGATCGATTCGGTTATATCCATATTTAACTAGATTGATCAAATAAATGTTCAAATAGAATAAATTAAAAAATTTAAAAAATTAAAAATATCAAATCGTTTATTTTGCCTAACACTAACGTAACTCAACCAATAACAGACTTAAAACTCCTCCTCCAATTAAACTTCCCCCCTCCCCCACTAATTAAATCACGTCATGCCTCTTTATATAATTTGATCGATTTAGTTACACTTTTATTTGAGAAATATAATTAAAAAAGACATAAAATATGTATAAATTCTGTTATGATTAAAAATATATATAAATTATTAATTATGGTTATAATTATAATTATTAAAATAATTATAATTTTAATTGAGGAGACTAAAATTAATAATTTATTTAAATAAGAATTTATGATAATCTTTATAAAATATAAAATTATATATATGTATATATGTGGGGATAATTGGGGGGATCGAGGGGAATTGGGTGATGGTGGGAATGGGGCCGCGTGAGGCAACACAAGAATGCTGGACGCGGGTAATAGATCAATTTTTTATATTTATATATACATCTCCATCTGAGAATATAAAGTGCGTGGATACTTTATAAATTGAATATTTCCTTTTGCCAATCCCAGAGCTGGATTATTCGAATATATATATATATATATAAAGCTAGATAGGATTTAATTTCCAGTGGCTCAATATATATATGCATGTGAACCTTCATGTGAATCAATATATGTATAGTATATAGTGCCAACAGAATGGGAATAGATCCTGTTGCACCCAGCCCCGCCCGGCATCCATCCAATTCATTAATTAGTTTATTTCTGGTTTTTACTCTCTCTCTCTCTCTCTCTCTCTCTCTCTCTCATTCATATATATATATATATAATATTTCATTTCTTGATGCTCTTTGCCATGCATGCGTCCTTACTTTTTCCCATTTGTTGGCAGTATTAATTATATTCTTAAAGCATTTTTTGGCTCGATCCATGCCATGATTCTGATGTATGTTTGGAGGAATTAATGTCCCATCATGCATATATATATATATATATTAATATATATGTATAGAATATTATAGTTTAAGGCTTTAAGCGTCAGCTGAATATTATTGTAATCTCTTCTTTATGTGATTCCATGAGATGAGAGCATCCATCTTTAGGCAAGTTCAACTGTCCGACTTCTGATTCCCATTTCTAAATTTGTTTTCAGGGGAATCAAGTTGATCATTATTTTTTTTTTCTTTTGATCAATGACAAGTATATAGAAAGTTACAAACGTTCATATCTTAAAGAGATAGTTTAGCATCAGGGGTGATTTTGGGTTGAAAAAAGCACTCCGCCCTCACGTCAGTGAGTGTGCCAGGGATTGAAATTGATTGTTGGGTTTCTTGATTTACATCTCCTACTGATATCGTAGGGTCGAACAACAGATGACGTTTGTGATGGTGTGTAACCCCCAAAAAAAAAAAAAAAATCACAAACGTTCACATAATGTATTAGGAAATTTATTTTGGAATATATTGTAATACTAACGTGCAGGGTTTGACGTTTTATATTTCAAAAAAAAATAACATCTCCTATTTTTAATGACACAAAATGATCATTTTATCTTTAATTTTTTTCATCTTCTCTCTCTCTCCTTTATTTTTAAATTTTAAAAACATAAAAATAAAAAACAACCCTTGAATTAAACAAATAAAATCTAGGCTCATCTAAGTTGTCCAAGAAATCTATGTTTTCTTCAAGAACGAATTAAAGAAATAGCCTAAAATTTGGGTTTTTCAAAAAATAAAACTTTGAAGGTTGAGAGATAGGGACTTGATGTTGCCAATGTCTTCGTTGTACTATAGTTATTATATGATTCTCGAATTAACGACTAAAACCTATCTTTCTTCGTGAAACAAAGAATTTAGATTTTTTAAGTCTTCGATCAAAACCAAAGCACCCATAAAATTAGGCTCTTCAAAAAATAAAACTTCAAAAATTAAGAAAGAGAGTTATTATTTGCTCTACCTTTGTCTGTGTCTCTATTGTGCATCACTATCATTGTGCCATTATTAAACCAATAATGAAAACCCATCATCTAAGTTAGATTTACAAACTCCAACCCATCTAGGTTGATTTATTGTAAAAGAGATAGAATGGAGAGAGAGTAGTTAGTGTCACTATAAATTACCTTGCCGTTGATTATTGCCTATTAAAGAAAAAGAAACAGTGAAGAAAGTTGAGAAGAGAGAGAAAGTAAAATAAAAAATGAGAAAAAATCTTTAAATATTGGAATATTTTAGATACTTTTGAATGTTTAACTATACTTCACTAATAGTAGGCAAAAATTGTAATATAATAATATTAAACCTCAAATTCAATATGTTTTTTCAAATGTTATAGATAATTTTTATAATTATCCTAAATTTTAGAGGTACTAGATGAAATTCTTCTTTACAATTATCTTAAGTCTCACATGTATCCCGTACTTTTTCCAAAAAAATTGTTTGGCCTTTTATTAGGATCGGGTCTAATTACTTGTTAATCCTTGTAAGAGCAAAACGAGCCATGCCCTTCTCCCCAAATGTACCATTTATAATTTATTTATGGTTTGATAGAATCATTTAACCATATGATTTGAAATTCTAAATTTATTATTTGAATGCACTTTAATTAAAAATAAAAATAAAACAATTTGAGACGAGATTTAAGTAGAAATAATTTTAAATATCAAGATTTGAAATTTAATAATATCATTTAAGAATATCTGTATCAGAATGCAATCTTATTATGCTTATAATAATTAAGTTAAAGTAGAAAGGAGAAATTGCATTACCAATTGTTTTGTTTGTTATTTGTTAAGCGATGGGACAGTGAGACAAAAGGATGGGAACCAAAATTTATATGTATTCAGGAGTGAGATAATATATGGGATTGAGGTGATTTTGATTTCTAGTGATAATTGAGTGATCGTTGGTAATATATCATTTATAAATTTAAGTGTAGAAAAGTTCATGGTGACACATTAACACACCTTAAACAATATAAACCCAAATGGATTCGAAGATCTAGAACGAATATGGATCAAACCCAAAGTTTACCGTTCTTTAATTCGGTGTAAGAAAATCCAGTCTTCCATTTTGACAATTTCATAGATGATGGCAATAGATGTGCAATGCCAACGGTCAGATTTCTCTCTTTCTCTTTCTCTCAACTAGAAATATGTTTTCAGGTCTTTGAGTTTTAATTGCTTGAACCATCTTTTGATGGATATGTTCCAAATGTAATTATTTTTTTTTTATAATAATCACGCAAAACGATAAGTGATAAATACAAATATAATTTTTGTCTTTTCAAAGTACATTGAATAATTTAACTTTAAAACTAAAAATAATAACTTATTTAAGACTTTAACTTTTCAAATGCATACATGTGTTAAAATAATAACTCATCTTGGCTTGAAATATCAAAGCTATAATCAATAGGGAATTGAGTCTTGAGTTAATTGAGGGATTTTTGGGAAATGGAAAAATGCAACGACCCGTCTCCCGGAACTCTGCTAGTATAGAAGATCCGTGAGAGAGTCATTACTAAAATGATATCGAACAACAACACAACTACAAATCACACACAACCCTTATTAAATCATAATATTTCTTTATTATAACATCTCAAAATCATATTTACAAAACCATTTATCACTTGGGCCCACCTAGGCTTACATAACATACGTCAATCTCAAAACATAAACATTAATCTTAACGTAGGCTCAATGACACCTAGGATTTATTTTGGAGAGAGCTCTGCACTTGCTATCCTGACTAGACGATCTGGACCCAACTCTATCGTACACACCTGCGATCTCGGGATACCCTTACCTGGAATGATGTAAAAGCAAACGTGAGTCGCAAGACTCAGCAAGCTCATGAAAGAAAGGATATAAGGTTAGGATAGGACTCTTCCCATGACACCCCATGCAATTCATACCAATGCAACGTCATGTCATGCCATGCCCAATACCTGCCTTATTTGCATATGTATAAACATATAATAAACTTCACATAAACGGTCTTTGGGGCCCACATGAAACACACACTGGCATCCAAGTCCAACACACAAACCTGTTAGCAGTCTTTTATAAGTTGCCTCAATACCATTTCCCTTACATGTCCATTATTGTCGCTCACATCATAATCTGTTGTTGTGGGTCTCACCCCAAGGTCTTTATGTTGCCGTGGGTCTCACCTCAAGGTCTTTTTATGGACCACGCCGCCATAGGTCTCACCCAAAGGTCTTACCACGACCATGTTGTGGACCACGCCGCCGTGGGTCTCACCCCAAGGTCTTACCGTGACCACACCTATCACCCATACTTATCACCTAAAAACGCACATTCTCACTATACAGTGCAACAAATAGGAGATACAATAGCTTTTGTAGTATAAACGTGATGACAAGGCCCCCATAAACCAAGCATCAGGCCATGCTAACGCTGTTGAGTTACATAGATCTTATCATATGCGCAGCGGAAATTAAAATTTAATTTGGAGGTATCCCGTTTTTCAGAAATTATGGTTTAATAAAACGAAGGCATAATCGAAAAATACCTCTTTGATGAAATCTTATTTCACCGTTAGATTTCCCGCCGTATAATCCTCCAAGTGTAGGATGCCGAGTCGGTCCACCCGAAATCACTTCTATTCAAGAATATCAAAGAGAGAAGATAAGTAGAAGAAATTTTTCACAAAAATTTCTAACTTACCTCTTGGATTCAAGAACACTTCTCCAAAATTCTCTCTACATTCAAGTGAATCAAGAAGACACTTATGAGAGAAAATAAGAGTTTGGAGCTATTTATAGTTCCAATTAAAAACTATTCTTCATTAAATGGATTGGGCTTCTCAAGCCCATTTCATTTAATGCAATTGGACCAAGCCCAATCCAATGGAATTTATTTGAATCCAATAGTGCCATTGGGCCAAGCCTAATGTACTAGCAAAAGGCCCAACCCAATCTATGATTAAATAATTACATTCATAATATAATTATTTAATTATTCTTATTTATCCAATAAATAAATGCACTATAATTAGTAATTATAAAATTACTAATTTATTTATTTTCTCTTTGAAAGTAATTTCTTTTGGGTGGGACTTTCTGGGTCCACAAATAAATTGGCAACAAGAATAATCAACAATTAATTCTCGTAAATCATGAGTGACATCTAGCAATATATCATGATTACCCAATTTATTGTGAAGCGGGTATTGTGAACCTTTTACTACGTTACCATACAATAGGGTCCTTCTATCATCCTATATCCCGACAAGATATGAGATCATGGTCAGTAGGTCGAATCTCTTAATCTTGTCATATGACCAAATCCAAAATCAATCTTGACAAATTATGACACAACCCGTATGGAACAAATTCCATCGTCATATTACCTCGGCCAAGGATTTATCATCAAGTGATTACTGGATCGCATAGGATATCTTCCTCATAAATCTCGAGGTGATAGATTCCATGTCTAATGCACACATACCTCATGTATCACTGAATCAGGCACATAGATACGTATGATTATCCTTGATTAGAACAACCACATGATATCGTTGATATCCTAATCCACCAATACACAGATATCCATGTCATCTCAGGTCTAAGGACTAGTTGTAAAATCGCAGCTAACATTAAATCATTGACCCGTGAGAAATAACCCATGTGATTTAATGTTAACAGTCCCGTTCAGTGAACTCGTTCTTGTAACGAGCACCCACTTATCTTCCTTCTATAGCTCATACAGAATGGCACGAGACTCACCAACCTTATCTTTCAGTATCTCATACTGAAACAAGGAGGAAGACAATGTGCTGGCCTTTACGAGTTGCTATCATCCATGATAGGAATTCTATGGCCAGGAACATGTTTATAGTATAACAAATTGTGGATTATCCGTAACTCGTATTCTTAACACTTAAGAATGGTATCCACTTCTTATTATACTAATGGATATATGTTTTATAATTTAAATCATATTGCAATTTAAATAAAAACATAAACTTGCCATTTAAATAATATTTAAAGAATTACAAAATCGAATCCCTTTGTGTCACTGGAACTGGTCTTTAGGACTCATATCTAACAAACGCCAATATAAGAATTCACACTTGCGAAATGCCTCTAATGCACCGGCTCACCTAAAGAACCCATGTTAGCTCTTAGACCAACCGGGTCATGCAAATACTCACACATCCCATCACACACAAAGCATGTCCCCAAGTGAATGCAACCCAAACCCTATGCAACACACACATCATGATATGCACAAGCCAAGGCAGGAATCTGGAGTACCAGCTCTTCTGGCCGTCTAGCGCTTATCGTAACAACCGATGACTGGCGCCCATACATCCAGCCATCAACTGCCACGACCCGTAGTCGACAGTCAGTGGCTTTGTATCCCATACCCTTATACACACTTATTGACACTATTAACTTTATATCCTCTAAACTTAACATTACACAACATTTCTCCATAACTCTTCATGTACATAATCCCATGAACATTATAATACCGTTCTCAATCTCATCTAGTATAAACATGGAAATGAATCACTCACTTTTCCAATTAAACTCTTTAACATAACCCCATAAATCATACCGACTCTTCTAAGAACCTAACCCATCAGGTTCGGCATCATTCCCAAGAAAAATGGAGCAATACGAAGCTCCGTAACGGTCAAAATGAAAAACACCAAGATATATTTGCTTAACTTATTTCATTCCATCAACAATAACCTCATTAATAAAATATAAATCATATGGTGGTTGCCATGTGAGGTATTATTAGTAATGCGTGGAACCGAATCAAGATGAGGGAGGGTTTTGAGTACAAGAAATCTTAAAAACTTTCACGGGAAATAAATAACGTGAGGAGAGAGTTAGAAGCTTGCCTGAAAATAGCTGCTTTCAGCCCCTCTTGTGCTCCCGATGCGAATTAAAACATTTCCTAGCAGATAACACAACCGGGACTTAAATTATAACTTAAACATATCACTCTTTTACTAATTTTTACCCACGTATCTGATCACTTTTCGTGCCGAAAAATCCCAAAATTCCTTTATTTTTTCTTATTTTCTTCATTTTCTTTTCTTTTCTTTTCTTCCTTCTCCTTCCTTCTTCTTCTCCCTTCCTTTCCTTCTTCTTCTTTTTCTTTTCTTTCTTCTTTCTTCTTCTTCTTCTTTCCCGCGTCCGTTGCTCTTCTTCTTCTCCATGGCGCGCGCACCAGCTCATGGCGGCAGCCGCCGCTGCAATCGGCCGCCCTTGCTCACCCTTAGCTGGCCACTGCTGCCGACCATCGAGCATCACCGGGCCTGCTGGCCCGCTGCTCTGCCTTCGCCGCCACTACTGTTTGCTCAACTGCCATGGCCAAGCGAAGCTCGGCCAACTTCCATGGCTCCCACACCTCTCCCTCCTTCTCTCTCTCTCTTTCTCTCTCCCCCTCGGCTAAGCTCTCTCTCTCACCCGATCTCTTGGCCACTAGCTCTCTCGCGAGCTCTCTTTCTCTCCATCCCTTGTTTCCATTTTTATGAAATTGGCCACTGTAGAATACTTGGAGGCCAAGCACACGCACACAACCACATAATTTAACATTTTAATTAATTTATTTTAATTAAAATTAATTTGGTTTATTCTTTTATTATTATTATGAATATATATTTATATATTAATTCGTTAATTTAAATTAAGTTAACATAATTTACACATTTATTATTATTATTATCATCATTATCTATTTTATTAACATTATTTTTTCTATTATTTGTTTACCTCAAATCCTCAAATACTCAATACGGACTTCAAATGCCTAAATTTAATAATTATTATCGTCTCCAAAATTTCAAGATATTACATTTCTCCCCTCCTTAATAGAATTTTATTCTCAAAATTCGCTCTCAATCCATTTCCTCAAGACACGCTCGCAACTCTCATGAGATTACTCAATAACACCTTTGAAACATTCCGTATCATTATCTTCCAGTATCTCCACAAGTCCGAAATTACTACATATCTTACTTGACTTAATACACCAATACATTTCCCCAATCTATCACCTCTATTAAGCCACGTTATGACCACTAATACATTTACCAGGTTAAGGATCATCACCAATCATACTATAGAAATCAACGAGGTTTTCTTATTATAATATCATAATCCAACCATTGTACTTACGACACATAGGAGCATGGAAACAATACGACATACTCAATCAAGAATTCAACAGTAATATCTTTTAGTCTAACTTTTTTCAACTAATTCTTAACCAAGTATACAGCATTTTCTTGGCAGTACTTTCTCCCACAATTTGCCACGTACACTCGAGATCCCGCCGTCTTGTCCTCTAAACCTCCGCTTATTTCCCATGGCTAACCTCAACACCCACGGATCTCCAAACTCGTAACGGTGCCAATTAAAAATCTATTCTTGGCATTCCTAGCACCTCTGACTCTCAAGCTAGTAATTTTCTTTCCTTAGCATTCACTTCCCTACATTAGCGACCATACTTAGAATTCCAGATTCTAACTAAATTCACCTCGCACTAGGAATACAATCCTAATATTACAACCCTTGACACTCGCCTAACTCTACCCGATCGTCCTATGTGTGCAGAGTCTCCTTCCTTAAACTTTAACTTGCTCTGATACCAAACTGTAACGGCCCACCTCCCGGAGCCCCCGCTAGCATAGAGGATCCGTAAGAGAGTCATTACTAACATGATATCGAACAACAACACAACTACAAATCACACGCAACCCTTATTAAATCATAATCTTTCTTTATTATAACATCTCAAAATCATCTTTACAAAACCATTCATCACTTGGGCCCATCTGGGCTTACATAACATACGTCAATCTCAACACATAAACATTAACCTTAACATAGGCTCAGTGACACCCAGGATCTATTTTCGAGAGAGCTCTGCACTTGCTATCCTGACTAAACGATCTGGACCCAACTCTATCGTACGCACCTGCGATCTCGGGATACCTTTACCTGGAATGATGTAAAAGCAAACGTGAGTCGCAAGACTCAGTAAGCTCATGAAAGAAAGGCTATAGGGTTAGGATAGGACTCTTCCCATGACACCCCATGCAATTCATACCAATGTAACGTCATGTCATGCCATGCCCAATACCTACCTTATTTGCATATGTATAAACATATAATAAACTTCACATAAACGGTCCTTGGGGCTCACATGAAACACACATTGGCACCCAAGTCCAACACACAAACCTATTAGCAGTCTTTTATAAGCTGCCTCCATACCATTTCCCTTACATGTCCATTATTGTCGCTCACATCATAATCTATTGCCGTGGGTCTCACCCCAAGGTCTTTATGTTACCGTGGGTCTCACCCCAAGGTCTTACCACGACCACATTGTGGACCACGCCGCCGTGGGTCTCACTCCCAAGGTCTTACCACGGCCACATTGTGGACCACACCGCCGTGGGTCTCACCCCTAAGGTCTTACCACGGCCACGTTGTGGACCACGCCATCGTGGATCTCACCCCAAGGTCTTACCGTGACCACGCTTACCACCCATACTTATCACCTAAAAACGCACATTCTCACCATGCAGTGCAACAAATAGGAGATGCAATGGCTTTTATAGCATAAACGTGATGACAAGGCCCCCATAAACCAAGCATCAGGCCATGCTAATGCCCACATAAGAATTCACACATGCGAAATGCCTCTAATGCACCGGCTCACCTAAAGAACCCATGTTAGCTCTTAGACTAATCGGGTTATGCAAATGCTCACACATCTCGTCACACACAAAGCATGTCCCCAAGTGAATGCAACCCAAGTCCTATGCAGCACACACATCATGATATGCACAAGCCAAGGCCGGAATCTGGAGTACCAGCTCTTCTGGTCGTCTAGCGCTTATCATAACAACTGATGACTAGCGCCCATACATCCAGCCATCAACTGCCACGACTCACGGTTGACAGTCAGTGGCTTTGTATCCCATACCCTTATACACACTTATTGACACTATTAACTTTATATCCTCTAAACTTAACATTACACAACATTTCTCCATAACTCTTCATGTACATAATCCCATGAACATCATAATACCGTTCTCAATCTCATCTCGTATAAACATAGAAATGAATCACTCATTTTTCCAATTAAACTCTTTAACATAACCCTATAAATCATACCACTCTTCTAAGAACCTAACCCATCGGGTTCGGCATCATTCCCAAGAAAAATGGAGTGATACGAAGCTCCGTAACGGTCAAAATGAAAGACACCAAGATATATTTGCTTAACTTATTCCATTCCATCAACAATAACTTCATTAATAAAATATAAATCATAGGGTGGTTGCCACGCGAAGTATTATTATTAATGCGTGGAACCGAATCTAGATGAGGGAGGGTTTTGAGTTCAAGAAACCTCGAAGACTTTCACGGGAAATAAATAATGCGAGGAGGAGGTTAGGAGCTTACCTGAAAATAGCTACTTTCAGCCCCTCTTGTGCTCCCGATGTCAATTAAAACATTTCCTAGTAGATAACACAACCGGAACTTAAATTAATTAATTCTAATCGCGTAAAATTTATAATTTAAACATATCACTCTTCTACTAATTTTTACCCACGTATCTGATCACTTTTCGTGCCAAAAATTCCCAAAATTCCTTTATTTTTCCTTATTTTCTTCATTTTCTTTTATTTTCTTTCCTTTTTTTTTTTTTTTTTCTTTTCTTCCTTCTTCTTCTTCTTCCCCGCCCCTGCTCCTGCACGCCTTGCTTCTTCTTCTCCCTTCCTTTCCTTCTTCTTCTTTTTCTTTTCTTTCTTTCTTTCTTCTTCTTCTTTTTCTCCATGGCGCGCACACCAGCTCGCTGCCGCCGCTGCCGCTACAATCGGCTGCCCTCGCTCGCCCTTAGCCGGCCACTGCTGCCGGCCATCGAGCATCACCACGTGCCACCGTGCCTATTGGCCCGCTGCTCCGCTTTCGCCGCCACTGCTATTTGCTCGATTACCATGGCCGAGCGAAGCTCGGCCAGCTTCCATGGCCGCTGCGCCTCTCTTTCCTTCTATCTCTCTCTCTCTCTCTCTCCCCCTCAACTAAGCTCTTTCTCTCTCACCCATTCTCTCAGCCACCAGCTCCATCGCGAGCTCTCATTCTTTCCATCCCTTTTTTCCATTTTCATGAAATTGGCTACTATAGAATACTTGGAGGCCAAACACACGCACACAACCACACAATTTAACATTTTAATTAATTTATTTTAATTTAAATTAATTTGATTTATTCTTTTATTATTATTATGAATACACATATATATATTTATATATTAATTCATTAATTTAAATTAAATTAACATAATTTACACATTTATTATTATTATTATCATCATTATCTATTTTATTAACATTATTTTTTTCATTATTTGTTTACCTCAAATACTCAATACGGACTCCAAATGCCGAAATTTAATAATTATTATCGTCTCCAAAATTTTGAGATATTACAAAAAAATGTAGAGATATGAGTGAGTGCTAAAAGGACTTGGAAATGTTAAATGTTCATGAAATTTATATATTTTATTTACAATAAATTTATCTAGATAGAATTATTTTTTTGATCATTTTAATTATTAATGTTAAGATAATTAAGTCATTTATCATTTTATTTACTAACAATATATTTTCTAGTAATAACTTTTGAATTTTTTATAAGATTAAAATTATCTTTTTTATTTTATTAAATATTATAAAGTAATATAAAACAAGTATTAAATAGAAAAGTCCTTTCATTTATACATTTAATTTTGGTTTATTATATATTTTAATATTATAAACACACTCCTGTATTCTTTGATTAAATGAACCATCCCAGTAACCAATGGGATTTTGCCAACGACCCAGCAATGGTTAATTGAATTTGAATCTCAGCCATCATTGGGATTCCACATATCCACGGCCAAAAAATGGTTTGTTTTTTTTTTTTAATTTTACTAAAATGACATGGAAAAAGAGAGAAAATTGTAAAATTATTTTAGCTTAATTTTAAATTATAAAAAAGTATTATCATTTCTCAATTTAAAAAGGTGATTTTAGTAATTAATTAGGCCAGCGTGGTTAATAATGTAATTTAATCTAAAATAAAACATGTGTTTCCCAGGAAAGACCCGCTGGTTCAGAGTTGAACATCTTACTGAGAAAGCTGCTCTCCACTTCAATTTCGATTCCAATCATGGCTATTGGCGCAAGAACTAATCGCAAGTCCTTGAATTCAGTATTCGTCTTCTCTGCAATTTGGGCAATCATTTCCCTTTCGATCGCTCCTCATGAAGCTCTGGCGAAGTCTCGCCGCCCAATTTCAGTAAGCATTTCCTCTATTTTCCGTCAATCCAAACACCCCCTTTCCTTCCGGCTCCCTTCTCCCTATATTTGTGTATTTTCATTTCAAGCCCTAATTCTTTCTTCTATCGTTGCTTCCCTTTTTGCCGGGAAACACAGGACGCTGAGATCAGAGAAAGGAAAAACCAGTGCTATTCAGACATTGAGAAGTACGTACTTGTTTTATATTTTCTCTAGAAAAGTCCTGCTGTAGAGTAGTGTAAAGAACTAAGACCTCTTTTGATTGGGTTACTTTCTGGCATGTATACAAGATTGATCTATCTAATTCAACAGTGGATTGTGGGGTTGGGAATGCAAATCCTCGATGATAGCCAAGGAGAACTGCGCTTTGCGGTGTCTTTCACCTGCTTGTTATGAGCTACTTTATGAGGGCGACCCGGTAAGAGACAGACTAGTTTTACATATTTCTGGATTCATATAGGACCCTCCCTTGGTCAATTATTGATTTTGTTTTAATTTTTCCCAATTGTGGATTGTGTTATTAGTTGGAAGAAGGAGAGAAAGACATTGTCAGAAGCCAGGAGTATAAATATTGTATGCACAAGTAAGTGAGAAATAATTACACAGTTCAATTTTAATGTGAATAATAGAGAAATAATTACACAGTTCGAGTTTTTATTTGTTCATTAGAGTTATTTTACTTTTTATGATTCCAAGATTGCTTTAGTAATAGAAGTCTTATTCTGGTACATTTTACTTAATTTCTTTGGGGGGAAATTTAAAATTTATTTGATAATTGCCATGAATAAAATTAAGAAAAGAGCACCAATTCTGTTGTTTGCTGTCAACTGCATACAAGGGAGGGGTCGAGATTTGCTTACGTATTTATCAATTGTGAGCAAGAGTTTCTCTAGCTGGCCTTTTACTAGTTCATTTTTGTATTTACCAGTGACTGGAAACTTTGACCTAGGAGTGAAGCATGCCGACGGGATAGTTTGTTAACTCCTCAAACAGGCTTCTTATTTGCAATTTTTAATGTCTATAACATGGACCTATTACTGGATTCTTTGTGGAGGATACATGTACCAAATCAACAGCTCTAACTAGCAATTCTCAATCAGACTGTCATTGGAATAGTTTGTCGTGCACTTTTGTGTGAATAGGAAAATGACTTAACGGATTTTGAATTAGCAAGTCATCTTCCCCCGAAAACTTGCAAACAAATGGAGCCTTAAACCCCCCAAAATAAGCTTTAAAATCAGCTGCTTACTTGAGTTTTTACCTGCTTCTATCAGCCCACCCATCAGTTGACTTTCCTCATTACTGTCAGCTTTTGTGCAGTAGCTGCCCCTAACATCAACTGCTCATATCAACTCTCGAGTCTCCCTTCGCTTCTTTCCCTTTCATTTGCTCATATCAACTCGGGATGTCACTTATCTCACATTTTGACCTCTCACAGCATCATGTTTCTTTCGTTTGGTAAGTACCCTTTCATTTTCAAAAATTAGGTAAGCAATTCAGAGATATGAATTGGAAATTAGTGATAGTTGTTAGAGTGTTGTCTCAAGTAATCCTGAATTATTGGCAGTAAGAATGCATAAGAATTTAGAGGGTATAGATAGGCGGTGACCAACTTGTATTTACAATTAAGTTGGGGGTTAAAACCGGTAATATCTATACCGGTTATAAGGTTCGTAGAAGTTAACGTCCTATCTTCTATAAATAGAATAGTGGTCTAGGCATAGGCGATGAGTCATTCTCACGAGAAAGTGAAAGAGGAAAGACTGTGTAATAGAATAGTCCTTTGTAATCTTGAAGGCTTGTAATCGTGAAGGACTGTACTGATCGCATTCTGGTAATCGAAGGAAGGCTGCTCTCGGGAGGTTTTAGAGGCTGGATGTAGGGTTGTCCTAAGGGTAATCTGAACCAGGATAAAGGCTTTGTGTTCTTCTGTGGTTTGATTTAATTTATGTTAATTTTCATTCTGTTTTTCTTTCATATCGATTTGATCTTTGTATTTGTTCAAACTGTGAGTGCGCGCGCTTGTGAGGCAGTGAATTTTGTCTTAGTAAACTAATTCTAAGTGCTCCCAAGATAACAACTTGGTATCAGAGCTGGTCTTTAGGATCAAGAAAGCCAAATATTTTCATTGTTTGAAGTTTATGTCATAGAAATAGTGTCAAGAATGTTTGCCACTAGATATGATATTGAAAAGTTTGATAGCCAGAATGATTTTGGCCTCTGGAAAATGAAAATGAGGGCTTTACTAGGGAACTTAGGATTGGAAGAAGCTTTAGACGGTGAATCAAAAATGCCTAAGTCATACTCGGATGAATAGAAAAAGGAGATTATCAAGAAAGCCTATAATACCTTGATATTTGAGTCTAGGGGATAAGGTGTTGCAGGAGGTATCAAAACTGAAAACCGCAGCAGAAATTTGGCTTAAATTAGAAAGCCTTTACGTGACCAAGACCGTATCAAGTCGATTGTATTTAAAGGCTAAGTTCTTTACTTTTAAAATGAATGAAGGTCAAAAGTTACAAGACCATATTGACAGTTTTAATAAGTTGTGCCTTGATCTGGAAAATATAGAGGTTAAATATGATGATGAGGATAAGGCATTAGTCTTGCATTCTCTCCCAAAATCATATGAGATTTTTGTAGATATATTAAATCACGGTAGGGACACCCTAACCCTAGATGATGTAATAGGGGCATTAAATTCAAAGGAATTGCAGCATAGGGTAGATGGGAAGAGCACAGTTGGGGATGTGCTAACAACTAGGTCAAGACCCGACAAGAGGGATCCCAAGCAAAAGGGAAGATCTAGGTCTAAATCCAAGAATGGTAGGAGAACTATAAAATGTTATAACTGCCATGAGGAAGGGCATATTAAGAGAAATTGTCCTAAGAAAAAGAAGGATTTCTTAGATAGACCTAGGACTGAAAGTTCCTCATCCATTTGTGAATATGACTATGATAGTGCTGATGCACTTGTAATATCTGAAAATATAGATAAAACTGTATGGATATTAGATTCCGGGTGCTCTTTCCACAGGTCACCCCATAGGCAATGGTTCTTGAATTTTAAAGGAATAGAAGGAGGTAAGGTGTTGTTAGGAAATAATCATGAATGTAGGATTAAGGACATAGGAGATATAAATATCAAACTGCATGATGGGTCCATTAAAACATTGAATTCTGTAAGATATGTTCCTGATTTGAGAAGAAACCTAATTTCCCTTGGAGAATTAGATAGAAATGGCTACTCCTATAGAGGAGATGGTGGAGTCCTAAGGGTATCTAGAGGCTCTCTAATAAGCATGAGAGCAGTCCTAAATAATGGAATCTATGTGCTACAAGCCTCCACAGTGTGTGGAGAAGCTGTAGCCACTGAGTTAAAAGCCTGGGATAAGACAAGGCTTTGGCATTATAGGATAGCTCACATTAGTGAGCAAGGCCTTAGGGAATTATCTAAACAAGGGATATTAGGTGAAGGAAAAGTTACAGATTTAGATAAATGTGAGTCATGCACATTTGAGAAATCAACTAAGGTAAAATTCTCCAAAACTGCCATACATTCATCTAAAGCACCTTTAGACTATATTCATTCTGATTTTTGGGGTCCTACTCAAACATTGACTCATGATGGAGCTAGGTATTTTCTATCAATTATAGATGACTTTTCTAGGATGGTTTGGGTGTATGTTCGTAAGTCAAAAGACCACACTTTTGAAGCCTTTAAAGGCTGAAAAACCATGATAGAAAACCAAAAAGGCAGCAAAATTAAAATCATTAGGACTGATAGTGATTTAGAATTTTGTAACAAGGAATTCTCTCATCTATGTAAAGAAAATGGAATCCTAAGACATTTAACAGCCCCTGGAAAACCAAAGCGAAATGGGCTTGCTGAAAGGATGAATAGGACCTTGCTAGAAAGGGTTAGATGCATGATTTTTCATGCTAAATTACCCAAAACTTTTTGGGGAGAAGTTGTAAATACAGCAGCTTATATTATAAACCTATCTCCCTCAGCTGCTATAGGTCTTAAGACCCCATAATGTGGACTGGACATAAACCTAGTTTGGATCACTTAAGTGTTTGGATGCTTGGCTTATGTCCATGTTAAGCAAGGGGAACTTGAACCGAAGGCTAAAAGATGTATATTTATAGAATATCCTTCTGGTGTAAAAGGGTATAAATTGTGGAGTCTAGAATTGGGGTTTCCTAAGACAATAGTATCTAGGGATGTGACCTTTGATGAAAACTCCACTATAAAAGACATAAATTTAGATATATCTAAAGGAAATGAAAGGAAAACTAAAGCAGTTGAAGTTGAACAGCATTTAGGACCTTCAGAAAATGTCTTAGATAGCCCTATGAACTTAAATACAGAAGAAGAGATGTCTGAAAATTCACAGACAGTCCTATAGGTCAAGATTCAGATTATAGTAGAGAGAGTGAAGAGCCATCTAGCATAGAAAGTGAGCAAGACCATGAGAGGTATAATATTGCAAGAGATAGGCAAAGAAGAATTGTAAGACCTCCAGTTAGGTATGGATATTCGGATCTAGTTTCCTATGCACTTTTGAGTGCAATGGAAGAAGCTGGTGAGGAGCCTCTTACTTTTGAAGACACAATGCACTCTAAAGACTCCAAGAAATGGCAAGCTGCCATGAAATCTGAGATGGAGCCCCTTATGAAAAATGAGACTTGGACTTTAGTAGATAAACCCTTAGGGAAGAGGGTGGTGGGTTGTAAGTGGTTGTTCAAGATTAAGGATGGTGCTGGGAAAGAAGATAAGCCTAGGTATATAAGGCTAGGCTAGTGGCTAGGGGTTTCACTCAAGTACCCGGTATAGATTTTAATGAAGTATTCTCACATGTTGTAAGACATACTTCAAGTAGGATCTTGTTAGCCATAACAACACACTTAGACTTAATGCTTGATCAAATGGATGTCACAATAGCCTTTCTACATGGAGAGTTGGAAGAGAATATTCTTATGGAGCAGCCTAAGGGATTTGAGGTTAGAGGGAATAGAGAGCAAGTGTGTTTGCTTAAAAAGTCTCTCTATGGATTAAAGCAATCCCCTAGGCAATGGTATAAGAAATTTGACTCTTTTATGATAGTCCGAAGATTTAAAAGGAGTGCATATGATAGCTGTGTATATTTCAATCATATGCCTAATAAGGTATCAATATACCTTCTCCTATATGTAGATGATATATTGATTACAAGTCAGTCAACCATAGAAATCCACAATTCAAAGCTGAGATTAAGGTTAGCCTTCGAAATGAATGAATTAGGAGAAGCTAGAAAGATATTAGGCATGGAAATTAAGAGAAATAGACAACAAAGACAACTTATCCTATCCCAAAAGACGTACCTTAACAAGCTAGTTAAGAAGTTTAAAATGCTGGATGCGAATGAGGTTTTTGTCCCCTTCGCACAGCACTTTAAACTCTCACATGAGCAGTCTCCAAGTAGTAAAGCAAATATGAGAGAAATTAGTAAGATTCCTTACTCAAATGCAGTGGGCAGTCTAATGTACATCATGGTCTGTACAAGGCCTGATTTGGCTCACTCTATAAGTGTATCTAGCAGATTTATGGCCAATCTGGGTAGGGCTCACTGGGATGCTGTGAAATGGACACTGAGATATGTAAAAGGAACATTATATATGGCTTTGGTTTATGGTGGAGCAAAGCTAGGAGAAGAACCTTGCATTATAGGATTTTCGAATGCTGATTATGCAGCAGATCTAGATAGGAGGAGATCCTCAACCAGATATGTTTTTCAACTATGGAACTCTACCATAAGCTGGAAAACCAACCTGCAGCTTGTGGTGGCTCTTTCCACCATTGAGGCTGAATACATTGCTGTTACTGAAGCAATTAAGGAAGGTCTTTAGTTAAAAGGGATTGTGGGTGAACTCCTAGGAAGAAATGTTAAGGTTGAGTTAAGGTGTGATAGCTAAAGTGCAATTCATTTGGCTAAGAATCAATCCCATCATGAAAGAACCAAACATATTGATGTTAGGTATCATTTTGTTAGGGATATCCTTGAGAAAGAGGAAGTAAACCTAGTTAAAGTTGTTGGAGAAAATACTGTGGCTGATATTTTTACCAAACTAGTTCCTTTGTCCAAATTACAACATTGTTTGAATATTCTTAATGTTTGTTTGTGTTGGTGATCAGGTGTATATCATGTTGAAGCCAAAGGAGAGTAGGTCAAGGCTTTGATGGATGAAGAATGGATTGGATCTTACTCAAGACAACAGTGGAGATTTGTTAGAGTGTTGTCTCGAGTAATCCTGAATTATTGGCAGTAAGAATGCATCGGAATTTAGAGGGTATAGATAGGCGGTGACCAACTTGTATTTAGAATTAAGTTAAGGGTTAAAACCGGTAATATCTATACCGGTTATAAGGTTCCTAGAAGTTAACGTCCTATCTTCTATAAATAGGACAGTGGTCTAGGTATAGGCGATGGGTCATTCTCACGAGAAAGTGAAAGAGGAAGGACTGTGTAATAGAATAGTCCTTTGTAACTTGAAGGCTTGTAATCATGAGGGACTGTACTGATCACATTCTGGTAATCAAAGGAAGGCTGCTCTCAGGGAGGTTTTAGAGGCTAGATGTAGGGTTGTCCTAAGGGGCAATCTGAACCAGGATAAAGGCTTTGTGTTCTTCTGTGATTTGATTTAATTTCTGTCAATTTTCATTCTGTTTTTCTTTCATATCAATTTGATCTTTGTATAACTGTGCGCACGCGCGTTGTGAGGCAGTGAATTCCGTCTAAGTAAACTAATTCTAAGTGTTCCCAAGATAACAATAGTCATGACAACACTAGGTGAAAGGAGTCTTGGTTAATAAATTTGGGTTGCCCCACTTGCTGCACTTAATGACTGGGAGACTGAGGGGTCATTGCTTGGTCTGATTGGGCTGCCTAGCGCGGGAGTCCTGAAGTTTGAGTCCGATAGGAACCACTTTGTGTGTATTCCTGTCAAAGGTTAATGAATGACCGGGAATTGAGCAGGGGCCATGTCTGGGAAAATGATTCTTTGGAGTGACCACTGGCAAATATTAGCAGGCTGGCAATGTCGAGTACTACAG
This sequence comes from Diospyros lotus, assembly GCF_014633365.1. Classification (NCBI taxonomy): domain Eukaryota; kingdom Viridiplantae; phylum Streptophyta; class Magnoliopsida; order Ericales; family Ebenaceae; genus Diospyros; species Diospyros lotus. The sequence continues at coordinate 9,522,990 of NC_068342.1, forward strand.
GCTATTAGTGCTGCTTCTGTTTGAAATTTTTATGATTTGGGTAATATATGTTAGGTGAAGTTTCCCAAACAGACCCATGATCTGTGAGATAGAAAGGATGACTTCTTCTTTTGGTATTCATTATGCTACGTCATGTGGAACCGAGGTGTGCATGTCCCCTCTAAAATATCAATTGGCTGCTAAATGCTTCATGCACTTGTTTAAAACGAGACTCGCTCAGTGGAAGGTACCGAATGAACTAAACTTGGTAATCTTGTCTTCTTTTGTATGATGAAGTGTAGAAAAGAATGGGGCAAACTCTGCACAAAATAACTGTAGTCTACTAACAACAAAAAGTTATGAACCTGCTATTGCTACAAAGGCTTGCCTTCTAACAAAGTGCTATGACCAAAACCAGAAAAAGACACGGGGAAGAAACACAATTCTCCTCCAATCTCCTTTTTCCTTTCGACTTCATTGTTGCTACATGGTAGGTTCCCAGCGTGAGTGATTGAATTGTTATGTAACTACTAAAATTGTTGGCTTTATTTGTATTCCGATCCTACAGGTTATCACTTGGGGAGAGTCTGGATGGTGTCAAAGGCTCCTTCAACTATTAGATGAACATAATAAAAGCGGCAGTACTTCAACCTGATTGTGTGCTGCCTGGATGCCAGAGCTTTTGTTGGAAAACACCTTTCTTTTCTTTTTTCTTTTTTCAATTTCTTGCACTCGTCTGAGTGATGATGCTCCAAGTTACTTTGTGACATTTGAAGCATCCTTTGGTTAATTAATTGACCCACTCTAGGGCTAGGGCTCAGGCAGATGCTTGTAAAAAATAACTGCGGGGTTGCTGCTTCATTTATCTCCCGGATCAACCATGGGATTAATGTTAAATTGTGGTGTTCCTGCTTAAACTTTTGCTAGCTAGCTGGGTCGGTGAATAGATCGAGGGTGACAATGCATAACAATAATACCAGTGGACATAGAGTTTGATCCAGTGAACCACAATAGAGCAAAAATTAGTGATTTTCCCAAAAACCTAAATATAACTATACTATAGCTTAATAGCATCAATTTTACTCATGACTTGTGATGCTAATCATTTTTGTATACAAATTTAAAATGGGATTGGACTGTTTCTGTTCTCATTTTTGTATACAAATTTAAAAAAGATTAAGTTGCATTTTAAAATTAGAATGATAAGATGGGTGGGCATTCTTTTAGGAATTTTTCATAAAAGTTGGTTCTTGATAAAAGAAAATTTTGGATTAAATGTTCCTAATCATATGCAACCGATATGTTTAATATTTCAGTGGTCAGCCAAACAAAAAATCAATTATATTCTAAAGAGTTGATCGATTATTACTGACTTGGCAAAATTGATCACTGTTGAAGGGTATCAATTCTGTTATTATAAATAAGAAAAAAAAGAACAATTGGAACAGGGTATTTATTTATTTAATTATTTGTGCGACGAGAGAGGGGGCCGAAGGGCAAAGTTATATGTTCCTTCCAATTTTTATGTCGGCATAGTTCTTTGTGTTCTTCACAAACACAGCGTAATTTTTTCCGGCGAAGAGAGGGAGAAATGGCATCTGCAGCGGCATCAACTCCGGCTTCGTCCTCCACCTCAACTTCTTCCGTAGATTCCAGTCGCGATCTCATGAAGCAGGCATCTCTCTCTCTCTCTGGAGTATGGAATCACATATGCTTAATATGTGGTGGTGTTCGTATTCAAGATTTCTAACGTGTCCATTCATGGTTTACACAGATATGGAGCTACGAGGTTGCTATAGCGGAGCTCAAGAGTCTTCCCTCCTCTCGGGTCTGTAAATTCACTACAGTAAACCCCCTTTCTCTATCTTATACATTTTGAATGTATGCAATTCTATATGTATATGTGGTTTTTGGCTCTTCTCTGCAATACCCACGTGCAAACTGAATTTTCCGAACAAATATCATAGCAACCCTTTTGAATTATTAGAAAAGGAAGGCTAAGCATAACTAGAATGTTCTGATTGGGATTTTTAGTTTAGTGTGTTAATTGGGCAGTTTACCTAAAATGTAGAGGGTTTTCCCAGTTGAAACCATGATGCTAATTAGTCAATCTAGGGAGTATATATTTATCTATTTTAAGCACCTCGGGTATGGCTTTTCCCCAAATTTCTTTCCCGTATCTTCGTGTGTGGTGTGGAGGATGACATATCGATATGGAGCTTTATGGCCAATTTGTATTAGTTGGAAAATTATAGTCCCTCATATTTCAAAATTATTCAAAATTCTAATTATAATTATCATGAATAATGAAAAGTCCTCTCTTGAATTGTCAAACATCCCTACTTTCCATTATGCCAATGAAATCCATTGTAAAAATTAGAAATCAACAGACAAAGGAAAACAAAAGAAAAAATAAGTGGACCTGACCCATTAAATCATGACTATGTTCGCAATTCTGATATTAAAGTTCGATAGAGATGAAACTGGACCAGTTGACCCCTTTTTATTTCATTTCTTTGGACTCCACAAGAATTTGTTGATTATTAATGGGCATATGGGTTTTCTGCACGGTGTACTAATCTCTTCAAATGATGATGATAAAAGCTGAACAGTGATGTGAAACATCAATAGACCAGAAAGAACTTGGAAGACATTCCAAGAAATGCTTTGGGACAGATCATGCTGCTCAAGCAGTGTGGAGTTTAAAACTCTGAGCCTGACCAGTGTATTTATAGGCTGGTTAATATTTTTATGGATGCTTGTAAATAGCAAAAACACTCAGAAATTAGTATTAGTGAATTGTGAAAGACATTCATTTACCATGTTCCTAAGAGTAGGGGCATTGTCAGCTTAGCTATGATTGTATCACCTAATAAACATCAATTCGACAGGAGAAACTAGAGGAACACTGGCGTATGGTTATTACCTTTTTTTTTCCCCCCTTTTTTGATACTGAGGTATGGTCTTACTTTTTAGGTCTTGTAACCAATACCTTGGCATTAGAAGTTTTTCAAGTGCTTTGGATCATCCACTTTAAAGAGCATTTTTCTCAGAAAAGAAGCAACTGGATGCATGAATACCACTTGACCATGAACGTATCTCCAGTTGATACGCCCTAGATCAATTTACAATTGATGGAAATTTTTAACCAAATCATTTGGCAAGGGATATTCATATGAATCGGAAGATGCTTGTAACTTGCTGCTAATCTATCAGAAGCACATAAATTGCAGAAATTGTTGTTCAGAGTGTGGACGCATCAATAAGCTTTGAATTTGGAGTAGAAAAGTACATGCACCATATTTATGTTCTGTTGGTTAATGGTGGGAAAACAGTTACATACTGTAGCAAAGCCTTAGGTGGGTTATAGCAAGTACTTAAATAAACTAGTATGAAGCTATCATTCTCATGGTATTCTTCTTCTTCCCATGCTAACTAGTGATAAATTTTGACATTTTATTAATTTGTTTGCATCAAATTCTTTAGAACAACCACCACCAAATTACTAAAAGATGTGAGGAATTATGCTTTAAATTATTCGAACTTTAGCCTCCTAAATACAGGATGATCAATTTTGAGCCTGTGAATGAGATAAAGCTAAGCTTAGCCTTCAGCCCCTTTCCAGACTAGGCACTTGCTAATCACTAATCAGCACAAGAGTGCATGTTGACAGCCAAAAACAGCCAAGGCTCAAAAATTCATATTTGAAAGAACAAATGATATCATGAGAGTGACTGTTGTGTCATGGCACATCACTTATTGGGCCTTGTCCCTGATTTTGTCATGGATGATAAATTTTTGAACTTGTGGCTACTAGTGTATGATATATTGTTTTGCTAGGTTTATCGTTTACAGTTGACAAATTAATTCAGTTGTAAACACATGCATTACTTGACTGTAGGCTGTGTATCAGAAAAAGGGGAACATATTTTTCCGTACCAACATCCAGGAAGCAACATCATTTGAAAAGAGTAAGGAATTTCTTCTGCTTCCTTTACATTTTTTTTTTCTTTTTTCTCTTTTGTGATAGTAATTCAGTAATATATATTTCTTCTCGTCTCTTCCTGGTTTCTGGACACAGGACAACTTGATGCAGCTAAAGCTGAACAACAAAAGTTAAATAACTGGACTGCACCCTGATTATGGTTTGAGCTCTCCATGGTCTGCCATTTGTTTTGTCGCCTGGTGTTACAGACTAAAATGCCTGTTACACCAACTATTTGCTGTGAACACGACAAATTGTGTATCTTCTTGAGGCACTTATTTTGAACAGCTTGATATGTACATATGGATTTTTTTAGTCTTTTTTTGGGAAATAGATAATCATCTCTCACCGTAATGAAAAGGGCATCCCCAGTATACAATGCTCTCCTCTTTGGTTTGCAAGGGTTGGAAAGTTGTTTTCTTGCATGTAGCTTTACCCTTTTTTTGAAAAGAAACTATATCAGCAATAATAATAATATTTTTATCTTGCATACCTCATAATTGACTATAATTGACCACTATGCTTTTTAAACCCTCAAGACTGTAATTGACCATATAATATAAAAATCTGCTAAATTTTTTATCTTGCATACCTTATATCAATAGGAGAAAATTTCAAATTTCTATTTTTTAGGGCAACTTACGCTCAGCATCATTTAAGTTTGATAAAAAGAAATAAATATCCTGACATCTAAAAAATGACAGAATTCTATTATTATTAAAAAAATTAGTTTACCCTACAACTTCTTTTTTTTTTCTTTTTCTTTCTCACTACAATAGCCATTTGTTTTTGTTTTTTTTTTTTTTTATCTCCAAGCGATAAAGGATTGGCTCCTTTCTCTCCCTCTGACAACCCTTTTCTTTCTCTCTTTATGAATTGCTTAATATCAATTTAGGCGGAAAATTGAAGTGGTTTTTTGTTAGACTTTAAAAATATACAGTGTAATATATACTATATTTTTAGAAGAAAAAATTCTTTTCACCATAGTAGTTTATAAATTATTTGCAAATAAATTGCTCAATATAAATTTAGTATGCCCTCGACTCTGTGGGGAGGAGGGATCAGAAAGTAATTATCAATACTTTGGGGAGGGAGGTTGAATGCAATTTTGTCTGAAAAGTAATCAGCAAGACGACACCATGATTCAATAATAGCGGGCAACAGGGCAAGGGCAGGCGCCGTTCAAGCTCACCAGAGCTTTCTTAATTAATTGCTTTTGACCCTGAAAGTGAAAGGGGTGCAAATTAACCTCCATTAATGGGTTGCTTCTAATAATGGGTTGCTCTGTCAATCTCAATCTCAAGTTAAACTCCATTACTAATTGCTAATTGTTGCTTTCCTTTCTCTACAATCAGAGACCAGGGTGGGTCTCCCTTTCTTTAATGTTTATAGTTATGTCCTGCTCCTGCAAAAGCCAAAATGCTCCACTCCACTACCCAGAACAATACTGCTTTTCCGATAAGTGGAGTATTATTTTGGATAAGTTATATTGTTACCTCTTCTTAACACTTGTTATCTAGTAAAATTTAGGTGTCAGTTTATAATTTAAAATTTAGAATTGAATGGCAGACATGAGTAATGATCACAGCAGCTAAGTTTTTTATGTCAAATAAAAAAAAACATCATTTTAGAAGGAAAAATAGGAACCAATTAAAGTGCAATGTGTCAGCATTCGTCTGCACAGGGACAGGGTGGAAGTCTTTGAAAGTTGATAGCATTCTGAAAAGCATAATAGACAAGGTGACAGACGTGTCCAGACTCCAGAGGAGTTGATTTTCATCATTTTTAAGCAAGATTAGTTTCATACTGATGTTGATGTAAAGAGGATCCAACTCAGCCCCAGAACAGAACAATGCTCCTCAACAAAAGAACATTCCTTTCCTTTCAGGTGATGAAACCACAGTAGAAACACCCATCAAAAAAATAATAATAATAAAAGCAAACTCTTATCTCATTCCCAACAAATTCTATATCGGTTCACAGATTGTATAGCAGATAATCAGTTGGCCGAATAAACGGCCAATTGGCGATGCCTATACACAAATCTGGAGCCATTAATTCGTGTGCTTGAAAAAGGCTTATTCAATCGCCTGGCTGGTTTGAACATCACAAATAACTTAATACATTCGTTCACTATTTGTAGCTGATAAGTTTGCAGGGCTTCGATTATTATAGCATGCACACAGTCACTGCTTATACACGACGTGCAGCAATTCATGGCACCCAAGGGTTCATTCGATTCCATGCTCAGCTTGGAAGGTCACAACTGCAAGGGTCACAAGCGATGCATAAACTGAATTTGGTAACCTCTGCACCACCTTGCCCACGCCCGGGATACCCTCTGTTGTCTTCTTTGTCATCAATGCTACCACTGGAGCTACGGCCAATGTTATGATCAGTCCCTGACTAACTGCGATGACTGTATCTGCCGTCAATTGTTGAATAAATTTTGCAAATTCTTCACGATCAAGTTCTCCATCAAGGTTCAGATCATAATCCTGAAAGAAATAGTAATAGTAACAGTATAAATGATAATAAGGAAGATAGGAACTGATGAACAAAGGAACAATAGAAGTAAAGGGTGGGTAAATAGCGGGGGAGTGTGATGCTATGTTATAGTCAAAGTTGGGTAGAACTGCACATCCATTATATTCCGGTGCTTAGAATGTGTCATTGTAAAATGATAAAATATACCACACAACAACCATAGTAACTCGAGACAATTCATGCAGGCAGCTTCTTTCATTACAGTTACATCCACTCAGAGATTGGACAACTCAATAGCATCATCCACAACCTAAATAGGTTGAGTTACAGCTTTCCCAGGCTCATTGGACTACATGGGCAAATACTCTAAGCTCGAGAATTTCTATCCTCATTAACCCATGGAATTGGGACAGAATTTTGGCATTATTCTAAAATATAAGATCACAATTTCACATTCTGAACAGTCCTGTAACACGTAACAATTTGTTAACAACCAAATTTGCCGAGTTGATCTACAATATCTGGCTATTATTGACAGCATTCAATACTGTTTGTAGCATCTAAATAGGGTGTTGCCCATCAGTTGAAAAGCAAGGATACAGAAGTGTACACAGGCACGTATTATACAGATAAAGACTTGGTGATTTGAGAAGAAAAATGTTCAGAAAATAACACCTTGTCAAAATCAAATTACCATTCGACAGTGTCAACCAATAAACTTATTCCATCAATGTGAAAATGCAACGCTCCCATCAAGTCTAGACATTACACCCCAAATGTGCAGTTAAATTAAATAGTGAGCAAGTCATCCATCAAAATATATAGTCACAATTGAAAACAATAATCATCTCATAGAGAATTACAATCTTAAAACGTCAATTGGCATTCAACGTTCCCAAGAGAAAAAAGAACAAGAAACAGAATAACAAAAACAAACAAACAGACTAAGTATTCCCAACTTCCAGGTCAGGCAAACTATGTCTTGCCACTAGATATGCCATGCAGTGTCCCAAGTGCATTTTCATTTGTCCAACAAGTATCTATGTCCCCTTTTTTGGATAAGAAAAGTATCTATGTCCTTTATATTGAAGACACAGGGTCAGAAACCCATATTGGAAACCCATATTGGGATGTTTGTGGTTTCTAGTCCATCAGTTAATATGCCATATATATTACATATATTAATCAATTAGTTAGAGCTTGATACCCTATACAGGACATCATTTTCATTGCAAATTTCATAAAATTTTTCCAACTGGTGGCATAAATGTGCAAGCTTCATGGATATGTTCATCCTTCAAAAATAGAAAAGCACATTTGATTTTGCTAAATGACTGTCCACAACGCTATTGTTGTGCAGTTCCTCTATTTTATTCTATTCGCACAAGTTTCTCTGTATTAGATGGGTGTTGCAATGAAAGCTCCTAAAAGTGGCAATTCCTATAGCATAGATCACCATAACCTGTTGTACTAGGTCGTGTCTTTGGAGAGGCACTAATTACTTCTACACATGGCAACTGCAAGCCTCTGTCAATAAATCTCTTATGTTTGTCTATTTTATTGTTTAGGAGCTTTTTAATCTTCTATTTTTTTATTAAAAAGAATTGCTAATAGCTGAAGATCAAATTATGACTGGAGTGTAACTAATATGAGCCAGCAAATCCGACGAGAGCCTTTCTTATCTTAACAGGAGAAGAAACTCATCCTCAACGCCACTCTTGTTCACTTCCTCTATTTTATTCTATCCACACAAATACACACACACGTTTCTTTGTATTAAATTGATAATGCAATGATTAAGAGGCTCCAAAAAAGTGACAATTGAGCCCTATAGTAAATAAAACACCATGGGTTCCACTCAAAAGTGCCACTTGGGTTCACGAGACCAAGTAATATACCCAAGACCACTCCAGTAAACTACCAATGTTGGATTGTGCTGTGAAAATTCCACCCCCCCCAATTTAATACTTGACGTCCTCACCAGGCTAGAAATCTCAAATTGCAATCTGACCCAAATCAGTCTAAAACACTTTCTTAATCTGCACCCACTTTATAGTGGTCCCATGTTGTCTTTGATGCAGCTTTTAACACCATTGTTCCTCATTACAAAGTGCTACCTGAAAGTGCCTCTTGGATTCATGGGACAAAGCAACAACCCAAGACCTCCCCAGTAACCTCCTTATGTCAGATTGGGTTGTGATAGCATAGATCACAATAACTTGTTGTACAAGGTCATGTACTTACAGAGGCATGAACGACTTTTCACACAGCAACTACAAGCCTCTGTCAATATCTCTCTTTATTCTAGTTTATTGTTTATGAGCTTCTTGATCTTCTAATTTTTACCAAAAAGAAAAATGTTGAGAGTTGAGGATGAAATAATGAGTTATGACTGGACAGGAGTATAACTGTTAAGAGTCAACAAATTCCACAAGAACCCTTATTTATCTTAACAAAAGAAAAGGAACTCATCACACATACCTACATGCTACAATGGAGAGCTTAGGGATTTGACACAATGTGAAGATACCTAGAGAATGAGTCATTTGTTCTCAGAATGTAATTAAGCTTTCATTTCATACTTGGAAACACTTCCAGTTACCATAATTTTTCACTGGTCAACTGAACTACAACCAATTTAATAGCCAAGACTTCCCTGGTCATCTTAAAAAGTCACTTAGTTTACCACAGCAACATCCAAGGAAAACCAGCCAAAGAACAACCCTTCTGAAGAGGAACAAATTGATGTACATGCAACTGGGGATGTCCATCATGTACATTAACCATACAAAAAAAGTATATAAACTGAAGAACACGTACTAAACTCAGGTATTAAATTACCGGACACAACACAATATCTAGATGGCTGACACATGTAAAGGTCCAAAGGATGACAAATAACACTTCACCACTCTCAGAACCATTCAGAGAGATTGCAACCACAACTTGACAATTCATAGGGAACTGACAAAAAAGCAGTTCAAATATAACAATGTTTCTTCTATATTAATTACTGTCATTCACAACCAAAGCTACTCTAAGATGTTCCAATTTCATCATACAGACAAATGGAACATACCTGCATCATGGCTCTAACTTGCTCCTTGGTGGGGGGATCAAAATGAGGACCAGGCAATCGCTTATTGATTTCACTAGAGAAAAGAAATCGGTCTAGGTAAGACTTTGTGTGTAAAATATATAAATGAATGTATAAATCTGTTGTGATACTTGAACAATGCCCATAAAGAGATACAAGCTCTTACTTGTACACAAGTAGTACAGAAATGTACAGATCTTCAAATGTCAAATTAGCTCTTCCCGTGTCATTCTTTACACGATCAAAAGCATTGTTTATGATCTTTCTCATTTGTTTACGCCTCCATTCCTTACCTGCACAATGAGAGCTAGCATGTATAAGGTCGTTCAAAAAACTTTAATCACCCTAATAGTAATTTATCAGTTTGAAAAGCCTCCTAAAGGAAGGGACCATTATCAAAAAAGTGAAATAAGTGGACTCAACTACAGTCTACAGGAAACAGATAACACTTTTCGAGTTCAATGACGAGGCCTGAAGTATCTAAATTCAATTATCTCAAAGTTAGATTTTCCAGTCTTGGACAAATCCTTTCGGTCCCCTTCTGACTTCAAATACACTAAAAGAAAAGTAATATTAAAAAGGGGTAAATTACACAGCTCGCCCCTGAGCTTTGCACTCTGCAACAAATTGGTCACAATATAATTTGTCACAGTAGCCACTAAACTTTGATTTTTGCTAAAATTTAGTCCCTCTTTTAAGGTTTCATCAAATTCTATTAATGAAAACTGCTGTGATATACATTAATATAACCTCCAAAATCATTTGATTAGGGATTTTGGATTAATTTTAACATTAACTGATTTTAGAATTTATATTAATATATATCACGTCAGTTTTTGTTAAAAAAATTTGACAAAAAAATCAAAAGAGGGACTGAATTTTAACAAAAATCAAAGTCCAGTGGCTATAGTGACAAAAATTGAAGTATAGTAACTAGTTTGTTACAGGGTGCAAAGTTTAGGAACCAACAATGTAATCAACCCTATAAAAAAGTCCACAAAATAATCATAGCTATGAAATCCCAACAACAAAAGGGTAATATATGCTAATAGCTATCCATATTATTAGGGGAAAAAAAACTCTTGTTCATTCTCCAATGACTAATTCGACAGAGTTATACCCATACATTTAATGCTCCCCCATGCAGTAACAATTTATGGCCCAATATTTCATCCTAAAACCTTCAAACAATTAAGAACCATGAGATACATTAAGTTAAACAGAGGCTCCTAATAGAGGTTTCAATGACCCTGTTTACATCTTGAAATGAGTCTCATCAGTAAGGCATTTCCGTTGAGAGCCGCTAGAAAACCACAGCATACAGAAGAGCATTCCGGTGGAGAAAGAAGAAGAGATGTAACAACTTTACCATAGGATTGAATTCTTTAGAATGTAATAACTGTTGATATTAATTAACCAAAACAAAACAAAATTGTTGATATTTGTGTGGCCAATAATCAATTATGAAAATGTACAGGGATTTTAATATTGACCTTTTCTAATAGAGCAATCAGGACCAGATCATGGAAATAAATTTTTAATCATAAAGGAAGCTAAATAAAAACACTTTATTATGCTTTCCTTCCATGGCCTTCATGCCTTGTTATACACAAGCAAAACCTTTGTGCGTCCGTCTTGTGAGCAAAACAATTAATAGTAAAAAACCAAAAGAACTTTGAATCTAATGACTTATTTCAACTTGATTCCAGGAAGACAAAAAATCACTCCACAGCTAAATCATAATTCTAAATTGATTCAGGATTCAGTCAATAAACTTAACGAGAATTCTTACACTTCATTTTGATCTGGGGACAATTCTTTCCAGCTTAGAATTGATAGTGCTTTTGTTCCTTTTATCGTTCATTAGATGTTGAATTATCCTTAACACGTATAAACTACCTCAAGAAAAAAGCATCCTTCGCGTTACTTGTTTTGCGTTTCTAAAGGAGAAACGCTCACTAGCCAACTCTGTCACTGACCATAACTCAACAAATAATTGAGATAGAATCCTGAATAGAGTTTCTAAAGGTCACCTTTCTTTTGATTCAATAAAAAAAAATTTCTAAAATTGAATCTTTTACACTATTAACATGAAAAGATCATTGGTATCTCATATTTCCTAGTTCCTTAACCAATCCCAAAAATGCTAAGAATCAACAACAGCCCAGAAGAACGGAAGACACACTCGCAGAATAAAAAGTACCACTCCACTAAATGAAAACCCAAGAAATAGAATTGACAATCTCAGGGTGTTTTAGTTTTACATAGAAATTGCTCAGAAATCAACACAGATACGTGATTTACCTTGAAATTTCTCCAGAGCTTGTCCCATGGCTGCGGAGCACTGATTGCGCAACTCAACTGCTGGATAACGGCAACGGGAAGCTCGTATTTGAGAGAGAGAGTGGGGGAGGCGGAGGCACCGGAAGTTTCGTCACCTGAATATGATTGAGGAAGTTTCTCAGATCCATTAGGATCCTCTGCAGCCGTAGATTTCCAACTGGATTGCGACCCTTCAAAAAATACAAAAAACATCTCTAGCACTCTTTGTACTGTGCACTGCTTCTTGCCAAACTATCAAATTTTCGCTCTTTTTTTTTTTTTTTTTTTTTTATAATATGACATATCTTTAATAATTAAAAATTATGATTATTAATTTTTTATATGTAAAATATTAAAATTTAATATTTAATTATTAAAAATTATTATTTTAAATTCTTATCTTAAATAAATATTAACAAGTACATGAATATATTTATTTTTATAAAAGAATGTTACGTTATTAAATACAATGTCAATGTGACAGATCAAATTATGCTTGACAATAAATATGACATTTGGTATTTGAATAATTAAAAAAATTGATATTTAGTCTTGAAAAAAATTACTAAATTTGATAAAAATAAATACGTAAATTTCATAAAAAAAACTTAAAAAATCATAAAAAGACATAAGAATATTTAAAAAAAATAAATTTCATAAAAAAACTTAAAAATTTCATGAAAAGTCCTTAAAACATCTAAAAAAATTGATGGGGTTTATTTTGTCACTTCTTGTTTAAGATCTCGTTTCATAGTTTATGAACAAAATTTATGGATTTAATAAGTTTTTATTATTTTTCATTTAAATTCTTGTTATCACAATTTTCTATTAGATTTTTCATGAAATTTGGTCATTTTTTAGTATTTTTTATGAATTTTTTAGCTATTTTTATGAAATTTAGGCATTTTATAATATTTTTAGGTATTTTATGTGAAATTTAAAATATTTTAGGTATTTTTGTGAAATTTTTAGGTTTTCTATGGAATTCATGTATTTTTAAATATTTTAAGTTCTTTTTTTGTAATTTTTTTTATCTTTTTATGAAATTTGGTCTTTTTTTGAATATTTTAAATATTTTTATTAAAATTAAGTATTTTTAAAATATTTTTAATTTTTTTATCAATTTTTTATTTTTTAATCAAATTTGATTTTTTTATGTATTAGAGATCAAATGTCAAAATTTTTAATTATTTAAAAATTAAATATCATATTTATATATTAAATCTATTTAAATATGTCTCACTGATATAATTTTTTTTTTATGTGACATCTTAAGAATATTTATTTATATATTAAGTTTTTAATTTTATTTTTTATATTTTATTATGTGATGCAAGTAGATTGACACGTTTCAGGATATTAGCGCATCACGTGACTTCGTTTCTCTATTAATCAAGTTGGTTTTGTTCGTATAATTCACAAAATATCTAATTTATTTATTTTTATAATTTTTTTTATTTATTTAGAATATTTGAGTTTCTCTCGACTAATTCTCAAAAGTGGGTTATATTATCTCCTAAACTTCTCAGGTAAATCTGATATAAATACAGTCTATACATACTCATATCTAAATATTTGGTATAGTTCACTTAACTTTCAGACTTAGTGCCGTTTTCTAACAATAATTTTGTTTTTTCAAGTCGTCGCACTGATTTAAATTTTGATATTTTATATGAATTCCAAATACTTTATTACTGTACCATGCCGTGGAGCAATTTCTATAATATTTTTTTTTTTGGTTAGCGCACCATCAAGAGCGCTCCTGCTATTCGACCCTATGATTTCAGTAAGAGAGGTAAATCAAAAAATTTAACAGTTAGGTTTTAACCCCTAACACAACTACAATTTGTATAATCTTTATACATAGGATAGGTGTGGCCACGGAGTTAAAAAATAAAATAAAAATTAAAATAAAATTTTATTAAGTGATAATTTGCGGTTATAATTTAATATTAATTATTATCTTCATTTATGAAACAATAACTGCGCATTATTTAAAATAATATACACCTTTATTTTTAAACTCAAAATAATTTTATTAATTAATGAAATGTTTTTAGAAATGGCTGAATTATAAAATAAAATACGTACTTTTTACTTTATTTTTAAAATTTTAATTTTCTTGATATTTATTAATTGTTAATATGTCATTCTTAATAAAATGACTTGATTTTAAGAGTTAAATTAGGCAAATAAGGTGTCTTAAAATATTACATAATTTCTTTTTAAATCCATTACATGCTAAATGTAATGGATCAAATTAAACATTTGGGTGATATTAATTTAATTTGATATTTTCAACAAAGTGAATATATTCTTTCGATATTTGTAATTTTTGAGTAGTAATTTAGGTATGATACAAGGGGTAATATTGGAATATCACAAGATACCGCAAGCAAGCAGACAAGTTTAAAACCCAAATCCAACGCAGTAGGGATTTGCAAAGGACCAAGACCGGCAAATTTTGTCCCGACAAGGTTAGTGTAATCCCTCTATGCACGCCATATTCATTAAATCTTCAACTCTTGTAGACCAGAAACCCAGTTTTCTGTGATGGGTTCAATAGTTTAAGCCGTTGAAAGTTTTCTTTTATGCGTACAGAGTGGTTCAAAGATTTGGTTTTTCTTACCTTTAGAACGCCTGTTTCGTACCAAGTAATGAATAGTGAACTCTGCGCCGATTGAGAAAAGCCTTGGGACGGGAACTGCCCACCTGTTTTCTCTGTTTGTTTGCCGAGAAAGTTTGGGAAAGGAAGGGGAGATTGAACTTTTTAGATTTGTTTTCTCTCGACATGTCTGTTTTCTTTTGCAATTCAAGTCGACCAAACACTGCAGTTTTCTTCCATGCTCCCTTTGTTTTCTTAATGCTATATTCATTTGCAATAATTTTGTGACCCCCCCGCTCCGATGGAATTCTGGTTTCTTATTCATTTGCTCTGGTGCCGCTGCTGCTGCTTTAGAGAGGGAAAAAATTCCCTCTCTAAATGCGAAGTTTAATTTTTTAGAAATGAAAAAAATTCCGAATCTGAATATTAAATTAATATTTTATTATTTTTATGATGGAATTGGAAACCAATTATTAGACAAATTCTGAGACGAAAGTTTATAGATCAGCGACGGAATCTTTCCCATCTCTAATTAGATACAGAAATAAAAATCCGTCTCTGTCCGGTCAGCGATGCCGTTTTCTGATACGATTGATTTTCTATCACTGATTTGGCCTCAGAGAGACGGACCAGTTTTTTTTTTTTTTTGTAGTGCATCATTTCATTTACACTCATGTTCTGTACATATTGGTGCTTTATTACCCAACATTTCCTGCTATAACATAGAAGTGGAAAAAATTCTGTATTATTTTGACTTAATGAAATATAAACATACTTATATTGTAAAAGATGATGAGTTATTATTTAAAAAAAATGATTTTTGTTACCTTGTCTTTACTGTGTAGCATGGCATCATGTCTTTCTAGACGTTACTGTATTGATATGTTCATTTCATGTAGTATGTATGTCCCGTATCTATATTTTTGCTTCTTATGCGGTAGGTTTCTTTTTGATAATTGATATAATGGATGAGATTTCAGTTTGTATTGTGTAAACCAATTTGGATGGAATTGCATTTTGTGAACTTAGTTTGTCATGTTGTTGATGCCTATTCAGGGTAAGGGATATCTGGATTTAGATTGTGAAATGGTCCAGGAACTGATTGTCATTAGTTATCTAAAATCAAATTTTGATGGATCATCTCATTTTATAGACAAGATTGCCCCAGTCATTCGGGTTTGATGATTGTGAATTGTGAGAGAACTTGGAAAGTGCTTTAACTGTTTTCTTCTAAGAAGCTTGTATTTAATGGTTTTCTAATTAGTTGAATTACTTGGTTTTTTGCTGTTTTTAATCTTTTATATTAGATTTTTTATTTCTCTAACTGCAGAATAAATTTCTAATGAACAATTTGCTTATTTCTAAGTTGCACAAGCAAGTGCATGAAGACCAATGGAAGACCTGTTTATGTCAATGCTTTGGGGTGTTGGAGTTTCAAGTTAAATTGTTTTTTTTTCTTCTCTGTATGTTTGGAAGGCTTAAGGGAGAAATATCTTTGTTTACTTGAAAGTGGCTCCTTTTTACCTTACAAAAGAAAAGTGGCTCATTTTTTGGCCATTGCATGTTTAGTAGAAATAGAAAAAATATATCTTTAGATACAATGGCCTTCCTTCCAAAGCCAAATGAGACTTGTGCCAAGGATTTTTTATTTTGATTTCATCATGTGTACCACCATCCATATTTTGATAATTAAGATAAATAAAAAAAACAATTCATTTACAATACAGGTGGGTGTTACTTTTGTGAGTTTTTACTTTTCCTCTTTAACTAGCATCCATTTGTCATCTTCCGCATATGACTTACACCCCAAAATAAAACATTAGAGGGAGGGAGGGAGGGAGGAAGCTGGAAAAATATCTATAAATCATATGCTTCTGTTTAGAAAAATATCCAATTTCAATTGCCATCTGACCCTGCATTTTTCTTTTTTTCCCCTCCTTGTTCTTTCTATTGCTCCAGGCATATATTTCCTTGCTGGATATATAGTTGCAGTCAAGATGGTAGATATTTTGTTTGATGATATTATTAAAGTTGACCGACTAGATCCAGATGGTAAAAAATATGACAAAGGTATGTTATGAATGCAGATTATTCATCTAGATTCTGGTTGTTCCTTTGATTCCTTGAACGATGTTTAAAAACCATTTCTCTCTCTCTCTCTCTCTGTGTGCATGCCATACTCCTCAGTCCTCTCCATCGCTTCTTATGAAAGAAGGATTTGTAAACATGTCAGTCATATTGTTCACATGCTTTTGGACACACAAGGATATAGGGTCAGCAAAGATTCTGGTATAAAAATGAATTTTACCTTTAAAAAAAAAGATTCTGGTACAGAAAAAGGCATCAACATGTGGAGATGATACCCTCTGCATGCCAGGTGTAAGACCCATCCTCAGAGGGTATAACATGTTAATATGCCTGGTTCTGGTGTTTAAGCTGACTAGAAGGTCCCTCTTGGAAATAACCTCTTCATCAGTTAAGACTTTTCTTCTTCAATCAATAATTACATATTGTCAAGTATATGATAAGTGACCTCTTTGTCCAAGTGATTTTCAGCCATACAGTAGCAAGCATGTTTCAGATTGCGTCAATAGCTATTTAGTGCCTGAACAATGTGCCATTGTTGCATAACTTTGTTGGTGGAGCATATTTATTAACTTATAGAGTGTTTGGCTTTGCTTAAACTGTAGAAGCTTTAAGCTTTAGTTCTTATAAGTTCTAAGAGCTTGTTCAAGTAGGGTATTTTGGTCTTTCACTTGGTCAGCAAGAGCTTTTCTTAGACAGCTTATAAGGTTCCCAAAAAAAAGAAAAGTTAGGGGGTACCAGCTTTTTAAAAAAGCTGTTGAAAGAGCTTATAAGCTACCTAACTTATAAGCTCTTCCAGCCTTACCTAACAGGTAAATTTAATAGATGACTTATAACTGCAGTACTGTGGTGCACTTTTCCTTGAGGCTACCTCTGGAAAATTGTGATTGCTAATGTATGGTGGTTTGTCTATCAAAATACTCAATAGCCATCTTTTTCACACCTTGTGTGGAGATTCCTGAAATGAGCTTTTTGACTGATTAATTGTAGTATGAGAAAGCACAGACACCTCTGTGAAGGTGCAATATCTTGTTGGACTTCCATGTTGGGCATCGACGCTTGTTGTGCACTTCCAAATGTGTTGAGCCTTTCAAACTATATAGCATTAATTTGTTGATTTTCGTTTACTATTAGACACTTGGGGCACTTGTACCAATAGCATGATCTCGTGCATTCATCACTTAAAATAAATTTGAACCATATTGTATCTATTTTGCTGTGTCATGGTGGAGTTTGTTGTTTTGTTTTTCATGCTTCATTATCTTGCATTGGAAACTACTTCCAGGTTTCACCTAATGATTACAGATAAATGCCTCTTCAGTTTCTCGGATTGAAGCAAGGAGTGAGGAGTATGGTATGGAGATGCAGCTAGATGTGCATACAGAAATATATCCAGTTCATGTTGGGGAAAAGTATAGGATGGCATTGGCTCCTTCTTTAAATTTGGATGGAACAGCTGTCACCAGCTATTTTCCCGAGGTAACTTAATTTCTCTTGCAGTTACAGTTGTCTTATCTGTTCAATGGAGTAGTTTTTTGAGCTTTCACCTTGCATCTTCCTGATGTCATATCCTCATATCTATTACTTCTATTTCAGATTTAACATCAGTTTGTTGTTTAAAATTTCAATTTCTTCAGAAAATTCAGTTGTCAGCTCTTCCAGTTTTGATTCTTTTAAAGTTTAATGATCATGCGTCGCCTTTATTTGTTTTATATTACTTCCAATCTGTTGGGTTTGGTTATTTGTTTTATATTACATCTGTTGGATTATGGTAACTGTTATATCTTATTTAACTTAAATCAAGCTTGGAATGGTGTCTTGCTAAACCAACTAGTTTGATTATTTATTTCTTAAATCCATTGATTTTCAGCTTATTTCCCAGACATCTTAGAATCCTGTTTTGGAGATGTGATTTTTTGATTTAAGAACTTTACTTCTGACTTCAATAAACTTGGTTTTAGGACATATATTGAAAAAAAGTTGGTTTGCGAAATTTCCTATACCACCTGGTTTTATAAAAAACAAACTCAAATTCCACATTCAGCACTTGTAAAGAAAACTGCATTTGTGTAGGAATGTGATATCTTTAGAATGCTGGCGTATCATACCACTCCAGGGTTGATATTCTCTGTCCATACCCGGTGCGCTTAAAAATTAATAAGTTACAGATATAACTTAGCAATAGCAATTGTTATTTTATTTTAATCATAATAGTCAAATAATATAAAGGCAGATCCAGTGCACAAGGTTCCTGTCATTACGATGTTTTGGGTGGCTTGTGTGCATAAAAGCTATTATGTTCCTTATTTATTGTTTGTGCTAACTTTAACTGCTCTTTTACAAATGGGTTACCCATAATCCTTCTTATTTTGATGACACAATGTGTAATACAGGCAAACGCTGGATGAAACTAGGTCCGTTGTTTTATTTAAGAATTTTTGGAGTGGAAATTAATTATGATTGCAGATTCAAATTCCTTCCAAGCAGTATGCTTTAATACAATGGATACTAGATCATCATGTTGTGCTACATGCAGACAACATATTTGCAAAATGGTTTACCTGTTTTTTTGGTGGCCAATTTGTTAGACAACATGCACTAGACTTGGAATGGTTGCTGTAAAAGACTTCGATTGGTTGCATTGCTTCTTGGTCACCTTTAACAACCTCACACTGATACCAAAAGGTATAATCCTTGGGAGGGATGAACATTATGAAGAGATACAGCTAAGCCTATAAAAAAAGGACATGTGCTTGGTCATTCGGAACTAAGTTAAGAGAAGCAATAAGGGCCTTTCAACATCAAGTTATTTTCTTCTTATTTTCCCCTGCATTCTACTGCAGAATAGCATCAAGTATCTCGGCAGGTTTGTAATTCTGTAATTTGATATATTGGCCTATCTTCTTTAGTGTCCAACGGCAATAGGCACTTCATATTTACTTAACATGACTTGTATCTGCTCAAATTATATAATTTCAGAGTTACAGTTATAATACAGATACTGAAAGTGAGGACAGTGATGTTAAAGCATCACCTAGAGATACGAAAGAAATATGGAATAAACTTCTCTATTATGTGTGACATAATCTGTATTTGCATATGTTTCAACTTTTTCTTTCTTAACTGTTGAAGCCTAACGTCATTAGTAAAATTTACTCCACTCCACTTTCAGGGTGGCTCAAAATCACTTGCTGACAAATTTGAGTATGTCATGCATGGGCTGTTATACAAGATGTCAGAGGATGCATCGGGATCTAATGCTAAAGTGTATGTCTCCTATTCAAAATTTTTAAGAATTTATTATTTGCATCTAGCCCCTGTTGGCGAACACTTTTCTAGAACATTGCATGGTGATAGTGCATCCTGTAGATAGTTCATTGTGAAGGGGTGTGTGTGTGTGTGTGTTTTCTTTCAGATAGAAGACATTAACTTAATCTCTTGGTGAACATAGACTTCCATAGAAGAAATTAAACTTTTTCCTGAGTTTGGATGGTTCTTCCCAATTTTGGGCTCTCTGTTGATTGATTTTTCTTTCGGCTTTCAGGGTTGTATACATGTCTTTTGGTGGACTCCAACTGATGCTGAAGGGTGATCCGGTCAACATGGGTAACTTTAAGCTTGATCAGAGGTTATTTCTGCTTATGAGAAAAATGTAAGATGAATCTGAAGGTCCCAATGAGTTTACTTATCTTGTGAATGACTCAGGTTCCAAGTCGTGGCTATCTTTAAACTGTTTGCTTTCACCCCAACATTACAGTTGATATTTGCTTTTATCCTGTTTTTTCTACCCCTCCGTGGTCTCTGGGTTTTTATGATCTTTTGGAAGAAGTAAGCAGGTGTTAAAATTGCAACATATGGTTTTTGAAATATGTAAGAACCAAATTGATTGAGTTGAGAGTAGAAAATTTTGACTTACTACTTTTCAAAATTCAAACATTGGATTGATTAAACTAATCTTCATTTTCACTGCCCTGAATGTACCTTCTTCTTCTTGATATGGCAATCACAATCACGCATACCACTCATGCACCCAAATTTCCTCTTCACATCTCTCCACATCCCACCTTTCTGCTTCTTCACTTTGCTGCAGCTTTCACTCTGGATCTCTTTCCTCATCATGTAGCATTCTTTCTCCAACTCCATTACCTTGCTGCCCATTTTCTGCATCTCTGTTCGCCCTTCTTCTTCCCAACTGCTCACCCTTGCCATCTCTTCCTCTTCCTCTGCCTCCAACTTTCTCAATCTATCATCTGAATCCTGCACCTCCTTTGTAATGGTGTCTCTCAGCTGCAGCTGCCCCACAAAGAGCAGCTGCACCACCACTCGCAGTGGCAGCCGGTCATTTTGCACGGCATGCTGGCAAGCTTCCGGGGACATCTTATTGCAATCCAGTACTCCGCATACCTCTTCTTTCTCTGATTCTGTCAAATGACTGTGCTTATCTAAGTAGATGTCAATGGCTCTGTATATTCCGTCAGAGCTTCTTTGTACTCCCATGGATACCGAAGTCGACATCTCTGCGAGCGATAAAAAATTGCTTATCTTCAGATCCTCATCACTCGCAACCTCTGCCAAGAAATTTTCCACAAGCTCTGCCACTGTAATTAGCCCAGACATGTCTGAGCGTTTGTAGTTGCAGTAAAAGTTCTTCAAAATCCTTCTCACGCATTCCAGGTCATATTCCATCTCTTTAGCATACCCTTTTGAAGGGATCAACAGATCTTTGACTGTAGCCTTGTCAAGTTGTTTCCCGATTCGAATCTCGAATCCTTCTCTACAATCGGAGTTGGCTTCCAGCAATATTGCAGACTGCAGCATTTCAAAGAAGAGTGTGCAAGGTACGATTCCTATCTCATAAGGCAAAAGTCTTTCCACTGCTTCAATCACTTCTCTTTGGGAGTTCCTCTTGTGAATTGACATTCCATCCCTTCTTTTGCTGCAGGGAAAAACCCATTGCTTTGCATATTGACACAGAGATGCTGCAGTATACTCTGGAGGGACTCGTCGCTGAATCATTGCCTGAATGAGTGGCTTGTAAAGCTGCAGGCACAATGTGACCAAATCCTCCAGCTGCTGTTCAAAGCCAAAAAGCTGCCTCCTCGCATTTTTCTTATGCACGTTTTCCTTGTCCTCGCTCTCATCATCATTGTTCAAACCCCCTGTTGGTTCCCCAAGAAGGGTGGGATTAGCCAGCACCTTCGTGATGATGGTCTCAGCACAGGCATCGATCAGGCCAAGACTCATTGCCTGTTGAAGAACACTTTCTGAGGCCCTGAGGGCCTTAACCGATTGATTCCAGCTAGGAAGGATTCTCTGCTCAAAATAGGTTAGAGCTTTCTTCAGTAGGTTATTGGTGCTGTGAGTTTCGGTCATCTCAAGAAAGTAAGCAAGACAGGTGAGAGGTACAACATTTTCAGCTGCCAGCTTCACTTCAACACCATGACAGAATCTCACAGCAAGCTCAAAAGCTTCTGGACCAGCAGGTATGTCTCTTAGTAAATTAGAGGCATCTTCATTGGGATTCTCTTCAAGTAACGCGGTAAATTTGGCTGATTTTGCTGCCAAAAGGTCCTAAGCATAACCAATGATTATCGAAGAAGTAAATGGATTTATTCTAGAAAATCAGAGGTGGGATAAAATTTAGGTGATATTCATACCCTGTCAACAGTGAAGAGGATGCCGTCAATTCGGATTTGGATTTGTGTTGAGAATATTGTAGGTTTTGGCAACCTGGAAAACAAACGGAAAAAATAAGTCAGAAAATAGGTTTTCTATGGGAGAGAAATGATCGGAAGAGGGAGGATGGTGCTAATTTACCAGGATGATGATGATGATTCCGTTAACTTTCTTGTGGCCATCTTATTTCGATTCTTTCTTCAGCTACCTCTCCGTGGAATAAGTTAAATGTTACAAGCAGATGAATCAGTCACTCCCTGCAAAGAATCCATCGCCAGGGTTGATCAAAATTAGGTACCATATATGCCCCACTCCTCTTTCTGTCAACTTCATCGATGAATTTATACTACTAGCAGGGAGACAGATTACTTCTTTCTTCCTATACTGGGGGGAAAAAATCTAAATATTAATCAATCCAATCCTGCGGGAAAACTCCTTTAGACTGGTGCTATTTGGGTTGGTTCAATCCTTAGGCGCCCTCAAAGGAAGAAATAGTTGTTTTGGGAAACACTAAACATCATTATTATAAAGAATGCACAGTGAAAGCATAAATGAGTGAACGAATTAACCGATTTGGCTTCTTGCTTGAACGAAAAGAAAATAGCAGTTGATTTAGAAAATCAGGTCCATGGGTGAGAAAGTTCTTAAAAGTGAACATGCTTACTGTGGCAATGGTTTTGGACGATATTAATGCAAGCCTTGTTGAAGCAAATAAAGAAGAAGATGAGAAACGAAATGTGCAGAGAACTTACAGGAGAGCAACGGCTATCGTTTTCGGAGTATTAGACGAAATACTGTTTTCTCTTTCTATAAATCTCCAACGATCACCATCCTTCAAAAATGGAGGCCGGTTATATTTTGAAAATGCTGCTGTTAGATTCTGATAAGGAAGGTAGGTACCAGATTTACCCCCCGATCCAATTTATATGGGCCAGACTGATTTTGCCACATCATGGGATGGGCCCAATATCTGGGGGGGAAGCCCTCCAGAAAACAGTCAGTCTAATCCTTATAAAGTAATTTCATAGTCACAAATATTATGATTAATAATTTGTAATGTTTGTATTAGTTTTTAGAAAGGAAGAACAACAGTGAAAGAAACCAAGCAAGGGCAAAATAGGTAGTTTACTCATCTCCCTACTATTTGTGTTAGGGTCACAGTCTCGGACTGTATTATGGTCCAAGGAAAACAGCAAAAGAAATGGGTATATATGAAAGACCAAGAGAAGAGATTCGGTGCGTAAGCCGAATGGGATGAAAGTTCTATTCTACCTCTCTACGTTTATGTGAACGATGATGGTACTATCTCTTTGTTATCTTTTATGTCTATGATCTCACTGAATATAAAAAGCAAACAAGATATCTGTCTACCTGGTGTTTGATAAAAATACTCACATACTTTACACACCATCATGGTTTGGTTCATATTAGTAATGGCCTGGATTGTTATACGAGACAATGCCTTGCCCGTAATGTTTGATCGTAGTTCATTATGATGCACTTGCAAAGGAGCAAATAATTTGATTAGCATAAGGTTTTTTTGGAGAGGGCTGGAACAAGGTTTGATGAAGAATACGACACAATAAGTCTACATTACGCTGGAGACAACATTCTTGTGCACTTACATAGTTGCACCACATTAAGCCATCAAATTATTTTCAGAAGCATATATATATATATATATAATACCGATAGATAGATAGAAAGTGTCACCAAGAGAGAAGCAATCCCTATTGTGGAGCATCGATAAATAGGATCACCGGCCCAATTAGTATCTAAATAGGCACACAAACGGTAAGAAAAGAAGAGGAAAAGTAGTGAAGAGGGTAGAATAGTGGGTCTTTGATATAACGAAAAATGTAAATAGAAACATAATAAAAGGAGCGATAAACAATCATAAATTGATTGATCAGATGGATTAACAGAGACAATATTTAAACGTGTGACAGAAACAAACTATTCGCAAATCATCGATAGAGATGAGGATACTCAAATAGGGTGCCATCCAAAGAAGTGAGACGAGTAATGGGCTGACTTGGATGGCTTATGGCTAACATGGGTGTCTTTTTATGGGCTAATTCATTTCAGGAAAATTTTGGACTTCCAAATCCTTGCAAACTAATGGGCAAAAGGAACTAGCTGGCTGTCAAAAATATGTGGTGGGCTGGGTGTTGAAGTGTAAAATAAATGATCGCATTTCCATCGGGTGGGACCATCCCACATTCTTGCATAAGTAGTGTTCCCACCTTTAAGCTGGCTCAATAGTTTTCATAAAATTAGGCCACTACTAGTCCAACCCATAACTCTTTTCTTCTCTTCCGTGTTTCTCATCGGAACAACAAAGCAGCTCTGTGATTAATGCATGAAGGGTTGGGCGAGAACGGAACCAGGGTTTAAGGGTCAACTGCATCTTCAACATTCCTTGATGTTTGATCATTGTGTATTAAGCAGCAATTAATTATTTTGATGAATATAGGCGGGCGAGGATAATGCGCGGGGGTGCTTAGAAACAAGGTTTGATTATGAGTTATATTCCGAAATTAAGGATAACAAGAAAGGAAAAAGAAAATACTTCAGCAGGCTTCACACAATCATTTCGTTAACAGAAAAATGGAAAAAAAGACTAGTAAATTACTTTCCCATACTGAAGCTGGATAATTTGGAAGGACTGTATTACGTGGGATTATCATGTAGAACCACCTTAAAAGCTACTGAGTTCACAGCCCTCAAAGAACGTTGATTGTGTGACATCGTTGAAACCTTTGATTCCTTCCTGCGCACTGGACCTTAAATCTGGAGGTATAATTCTCTCTTGGTCCCCATATATGCCAAAGTGCATGAGTAGCAGCCACACATGAGTCAGAAATTCTCCGCCATGTCTAAGCTCTTGGGCGTGGTATTTCAGTTCACACTCCTTCGCGGCATGGCACAGCATCTCCACCCATATACTGCTAATGATCTCCCATCTTTCCTTGTTTGGTTTCTGCATCAACGCACTGGCAAGATCTTTCGCACGTTTCACTGTGATACTTTTGCATTCCTTGCGAGGTTTCTCTTTCAGGCGCTCACATGCATCAGCGAGTGTAAGTTTCTGGTTCTTAAGAATTTCCATTATATCGGTACAAGCCGTCGAGAAGTTGCCATCCGTGTTGCAGAAGGGTAATGTATTAGGACATATGAGAAGAAGATGCATCATGTAATATGACAATATTTTGGCTGCTTCCGACTCATCTGTAGGTTCTTCATCTTTAGAGTGATAGCAGATGTCTGTGGCAAGGTGCCACACAACAATAGCTTCGCCAAAGTCTCTGACCCTCTCGAGCGCTTGCTCCAATCCGTAGTTAGGAAGGCTCCGCTCATCTGCTTTCATGGATGATTTCTGGGAAGGTTGTCCTGAATTCTTCTGTGATCTCTCTCTAAGCTGATTGATGATTAATGCTTTTATAGTCGGATTTGCTTTTCTCGAAGGCAAGCTGAAATTGATGCTTAGAAGTTTCCTCCAGCCACACACAGCCCGCACCATTCCATTGAACACCGTCGCCTCATATTTGGTGCAATAGTTCAGTAAACTAAATTGTCCCACTTCCTTAGACCATCTGCTGTGAGAGATTAGATGTTCGTGAACACAAAGTACTGGACTTGACAACTTGCTCTGGTGCTTCCATGCCCAAACCACTGCCCAGTCTGAAACAAGTTGAAGAAGAAGTCCAACTATCTCCAAGAAAATGGCTCCAAGTAGCAGAATGATGGTGATTTGGACATCATCTTTCAAATCTTTAGTACTAGACTTGTCAACCATGAAGAATCCCACCAACACACAAACTACACAAGATAAGGTAATAAACCGGAGAATGAAACCCCATGCTGTAAAAATTGTACCTACCTTGCTGAAGAGCACATCATACATGAACCCCAACTCAATCTCAATCTGTTTGAAAATGTCCTTAGGATCTGTATCCTCTTTGATGAATTTGGCTAGCGGCCTCTTGAGCACATGATAGCCAGGAATATGAGGCTTCAAGGTCTGGAAACAGATATAACCTTCAACCACGAGCTGTGTTTTTTTTTCGAGCTCAAGCTTCCTGTTCGGTGAAGAAGGACTAATGCCAACAAAATCCATAACGGTGCAATCATCTGGTTGAAGACAACCTTCAGAGATTGCCCGGGCTCTTGACTTGATAACCCATGTTCGCTCTGCATACTTGATCATTCCAGAAATCCACATGAACAGACTCAGAACAGAGAGTCCAGAAGGAGTCCAGGTCTCAATCAAAACGAAACATGCTCTTCCGCCTTGTGTTAACAGCGATATTAGGTGTTTCAGCCACAGCTGAGTTTCTTCGATGTATAAGAGAGTTATTGTGTCTGGACCTCCAAGATAGAACAGGATAACCGGTGCCCATAAACCCCTTAACAAACTTTCTGGTTTATCAGGGTTGCACATTTCATCTGGCTTGAATTTTGGAAAAACCGCTTCTTTATTAAGAGTGCCTTCGTCTTTGACTTTGGAGAGCTTCCCGAGAGCAATAGCTGCCAACAAGTCAGCAAAAATATACAGCAACGACACATTCAGATTGATCAAGAACTTCCTTTTCGATCTCCTCCTAAAGCGTCCAAAAATGAGGAGGTACAACTGAGTATAGAGGATGTATAGAATTAGAATCCTGAGGTCCCATTCTTCCCAGAATTTCCGTAGTCCAGCACCGAAGCTGTACTCATCAACCGGAGACCCCGTATAGTTGTTTACAGCCTCGACAAGATTGTAATAATATTCTTGACATCCAGAAGAAGAAGACAATGCTGAGCACTTGGGACACTCGGGAGGATACAGGGTGGGATACTTGGCACATATGGGATACCTTGGGGCTGTGCTGCACATGATCTCTCTCTTCTATATCAACTGCAAGGATGGACGAAAACAGGAAAAAAATAGCGACATGTACAGAACCAAACTATATTGAATAACAGAATTTTAGTTTGAATATCTCACATATGAACATGATCCATAATTGTTGTAAATAATATTCACTAATAAGGTAAAGTCATAACTACAACATTTGGAGATGCTGAAACTTTTCCAATTACAATCAGATTACATAAACGAGGAAATGTGTTTACTTTTGTTTCAAAATCCAGAAAGCAAAATTAATTGTAAAATTCTACTGTCACTGTGAAAATTTTCTCGTTTCATGTTGCTACAGCAAGGAGGAGGGCGTTTTCATTTTAAAATTTCAAAAATTAGGAACATGATTGTTGCAAAGATATAGATTGCTGTACCTTAGAACCACACGCGACTCTAAACGAAATGCACAGATATGGAGCTAAGAAGAATACCTCGAAGCAAATCAAGAAACGAACTGCAAATAAGAAAATAATCAGTACCGGGGAAAGGTTTGAGGCCCCAGAGAGAGAGAGAGAGAGCAATAATGTAGTTTATTGCTGGGAAATGTCCTTTATATAGACGTGGACTGGAACAATTCATTGAGAGAGAGAGAGAGAGAGAGAGAGAGAGAGCAATAATGTAGTTTATTGCTGGGAAATGTCCTTTATATAGACGTGGACTGGAACAATTCATTGAGAGAGAGAGAGAGAGAGCAATAATGTCGTTTATTGCTGGGAAATGTCCTGCAACAATTTATTTCTTCTACTATTTGAACAACCATGAGTAGATATTTAAATTATTTGTAAGAGAAGATGATTGAGATGACGAATGAGGAATGACGAGAGCAAGACTATGTAGAAAAGTCTCTAAGATAGATAGGATCCAAAGTGAGTGGCAGTGTGAAAGAAAGAGCAGCTTGCAGGTTGCAGACTTGCAGTTTGGACCTTTCATTCAAGTTTACGGTTGAACGAATGGTTTAGTGAAATGGGTAAGTGCGGTTATCATTTATCGGAAACTATGGGTGAAGTGTGCAGCGTGCAGTGTGACATACCACAACCACTACCACTACCTTTTCCTCTCCATCCAGACTCCGGCCAGCTATATGTAATATATGCTGCTGTATTATGGGTATACCAAAGAATATTAGAATATATTATATGGCTTTGAAATCAAATCTAATCTAACCTAACAGGTAGGTAGGGATCATTTATTTTAAGTTTTAGTGTCTCTTCAATTTGTTTGATCATTTTAAAGATGAAACAAAGAAAAACCTCAATTAAACAGACGGGGGCAGGGCTGAAGCGCTTTTGTCTTAGCTAGAATTCTCATCAATCAATTATGGTTTGGTTTGGGGCCCCCTGCCCTGCCCTGTCAGCACTCAAATTAATTTATTACAAAGAAATTAACAAAGAAAGAAAAAAGCAAATGCACACACTAAAGTAAGAATAATCACTTTTGCTGTATTTCAAAAAGGTAAAGGTGGAAAGGAATCACCTTTATCTGTTTTCTATTCCCCACCAATAAAAATGTTGAAAAGGTCTCTCAATAATTGGCATAACAAGTTTTAAATAATGGAAAGCATATAATGCATCTCTCTCTCAATTTGATACGAATACGAGTCGTGGACCAATCACATGATTCTATTCCAATTACACTATGCATTTGCATTTGCATTTGCTGCCTAATTTCATGTCACAAAATTGATTCAATCCCATAATATTTTGTTCTTAATTATTGTAAATTTTCGTCACAGACTTATATTGGCAACAAAATTATTTTTATCAAAATGTATCATTATTTATTAATTAAATTTTTTGTGACTAATAATAAACTAGCTATTTGCATCGATAACATACTTACTATAGCAACTAAAATATCTCTATGTTATTTTATAATCTAAAGATAGTCTTAGCAACTGGCACAAAAACATTTGATGTTATTTGTGATTTCGCTGCTTTGACACATACATCTATGAATAAAATTCTAGTTACATTTCATCACTAAAAAATATTTTCCATCTTCGATTTAATAATTGCAAAGTTACCAATTTTGATCCATATTATTAGTATATTTATCACTAAAACTATAATAGTCTATGATTTATCCAATGCTTCCAATTCTGAGTCATACTATTAATTCATTCTCATTTGACTAAAATATAAGATAATAAATATTAGACATAAATCTCTCATACATAAATAACACGTCTTCATAAATCATTTATTAATTTTATTATGTTTGACATAATTAAACCTATAAAAACAAAAAACAAGTATAAATATTAATTATGACGAGCAGAGTCAATGGGGGCATAGGTTGTGACTAGCACTTCCAACTAAGTCGTTATTAATCTACTTGACACGGCTAGTTACCTAAATTTAAATAAGAATTTATAGGTATCAATTTTAACTATTCATTATATGATTTTTCCTAATTTAAGAGATGTGTGTATATATATAGTTTATTAGGTAAAAATGAGAATATATATTGCTGACTTTTGAATTTTGACTTAAATTTTTAAATATTTTTTCTTTTCTTATAATGTATTAAAAAAAAAATTGACTTGCAGGCTAGTCCGTATATTTTATCAATTTTTGATGACTATAAAAAAAGACAAAACATAAAACATCTATAATAAATTATTGTCTAACATTTACAGTAAGTTCCAAGCAAAAAAAATATTTACAGACTAAATCTCCTTGAAAAGAGATTAATGGTGGCGGCCAATAGGGTTTGAACCATTTTTAATATTTTTAAAAAAATAAGAATCGTAATCGAACCATATGTAAAATCAAACTATGATCAATCTGTCACATCAGATCGGTTTCGGTTCGATTTTAGTTCTATCTAATTAACATTTAATTTTTAAATATTTTGACAAAATATGAAATTATAAATAAATTTGTTAATTAAAATAAACTCATAGCTTCATTAATACTTTAAGTCTTGAAGTAAAAGCAGAACAAAATAATTCATAGACTACCTTATCAAATGAGATTATATCGATTATTTAGTATAACAATAGAGTATAAAAGTCTAGAAATAAAAGAGTTCATGAATCTTGTTAGTTTTCTAGAAAATATAACAATAAGGTCAAAGCAGAACATACCTTAGTCTCTGATCAGGCTAGTTTATATAGAAGAGAAAAAAGAGAGGAATCCTCCTGTATACATGCTTGCCTCGATGTAGCAAAGTAATGGAACTGTGATATTCGACATTGGCCAAGCTCCTTAACAGAGACGTGGTGTTGACAAAATTGACAATAAATGCGGATGGAATTTGCAATAAATGCAGATGGGGTATGGGGGTGTCAGTATGCAATGGTGATAATGGTTGTCACGGGTTGAAGTTGGGCCGAGGTCGGGCCGTCTTTGAGTCTTCTAAATTGGGCCAGATCTGGTTTGATCGGGACGGTCCAAAATCTAATTTAAATTCTAATCGTTTATCCTATTATATTGTTAAAATTTACATATGAACATGAGCCATAATTGTTGTAAATAATATTCACTAATAAGGTAAAATCATAACCAAAAAAAAAAAAAAAAAAAGTACCGCATTAGAATTTTTTGAAATTATGAAAGATTAATAGTTTATTCTTCTACTAACAAGTAAAATGGATTCTTTTATTTGAAAATGAAGTCCAGAAAAACAAAAGTAACTTTACTTGAGGAAATTATATACGATTTCATTTCTTTACATAATTTACGCATTACAACATTTGGAGATGCTGGAGGAGGGCGATTTCATTTTAAAATTTCAAAAATTAGGAACAAGATTGTTGCAAAGATATGGATTGCTGTAATCATGTATTCATAAATAACTGGCTATGCGAGATGGCTGAAATGAATGAGAGAATCGCCTGAAAAATTCAATAAACTTAAACTCCTTTAGAACCACACGCGACCCTAAACTTAAACGAAATGCACAGATAGAATACCTGGAAGCAAACCAGAATCGCATCAAATTTCGTATTTTCAACCACTGCGAAACAAAAGTTCTTAAACAAAATCAAGAAACGAACTGCAAATAAGAAAATAGTCAGTACCGGGGAAAGGTTTGAGGCCGCAGAGAGAGAGACAGAGAGAGAGAGGGAGCAAGTAATAATGTCGTTTATTGCTGGGGAATGTCCTTTATATAGACGTGGATTGGACTGCAACAATTTATTTCTTCCATTATTTGAACAACCATGAGTAGATATTTAAATTATTTGTAAGAGAAGACGATTGAGATGAGGAATGAGGAACGACGAGAGCAAGACTACATAGAAAAGTCTGTAAGATAGAAAGGATCCAAAGTGAGTGGCAGTGT
The DNA here is from genome assembly GCF_014633365.1 of Diospyros lotus. Classification (NCBI taxonomy): domain Eukaryota; kingdom Viridiplantae; phylum Streptophyta; class Magnoliopsida; order Ericales; family Ebenaceae; genus Diospyros; species Diospyros lotus. Next base: position 9,554,416 of record NC_068342.1, read on the forward strand.
GAAAGAAAGTGCAGCTTGCAGTTTGCAGACTTGCAGTTTGGACCTTTCATTCAAGTTTACGGTTGAACGAATGGTTTAGTGAAATGGGTAAGTGCGGTTATCATTTATCGGAAACTATGGGTGAAGTGTGAAGTGTGCAAGTGTGAAATACCACAACCACTACCACTACCATAATTCCTCTCCATCCAGACTCCGGCCAGCTATATATAATATATGCTGCTGTATTATGGGTATACCAAAGAATATTAGATTATATTATATGGCTTTGAAACCAAATCTAATCTAATCTAATCTAACCTAACAGGTAGTGTCTCTTCAATTTGTTTGATCATTTTAAAGATGAAAGAAAGAAAAACCTCAATTAAACAGACAGGGGCAGGGATGAAGCGCTTTTGTCTTGGAATTCTCATCAATCAATTATGGTTGGTTTGGGCCCCTGCCCTGCCCTGCCCTGCACTCAAATTAATTTATTACAAAGAGATTCAGAAAGAAACAAAAAAACAAACACTAAAGTAACTTTTGCAGTCTTTCAAAAAGGTAAAGGTGGAAAGGAAACACCTTTTTCTGTTTTCTCTTCCCCATCGTTCCCAGTAAAAATCTTGAAAAGATCTCTCAATAATGGGCATAACAAGTTTTAAATAGTGGAAAACATATCTCTCAATTTGATACGAATCAGAGTCGTGGTCCAATCACATGATCCATTTTATCATCATTAAGCTTCTATTCCAATTACACTATGCATATGCATATGCATTTGCATTTGCATTTGGTGCCTAATTTCATGTCACAAAATTGATTCAATCCCATAATATTTTGTTCTTAATTATTGTAAATTTTCGTCACAGACTTATATTAGCAACAAAATTATTTTGTCAAAACGTATCATTATTCATTAATGATTAAATTTTTTGTGACTAATAATAAGCTAGCGACAAATTTATTTGCATTGGTAACAAATTTACTAGCAACTAAAATATCTCTTTATTATTTTATAGTCTAAAGATAGTCTTAGCGACTTGGCACAAAAATATTTGATATTATTTGTGATTTCGCTGCTCTAACACATACAATTATATATAAATAAAATTCTAGTTACATTTCATCGCTAAAAAATATTTGCCGATTTAATAGTTACAAAATTACTAATTTTGATCAATACTATTAGTACAATTATCACCAAAACTATAATCCTATGATTTATCCAATGTTTCCAATTCTGACCAATACCATTAATTCGTTCTCATTTGATTAAAATTCAAGATAATAAATCTTGTACAGAAGTCTCTCATATATAAATAACACGTCTTCATAAATCATTTGATAATTTTATTATTTTTGACATAATTAAACCTACAAATGCAAAAAATAAGTATAAGTATTAATTATAACGAGTATTAACATGGCATAGTTTTGGATCATCACGAGTCAATGGGGCGTAGGTTGTGACTAGCTCTCGTTACGTAAATTTTTATAAGAATTTATAGGTATCAGTTTTAATTATTCATTATATAATTTTTCTTAATTCAAGAGATGCGTGTGTATATATATAGTTTATTAGTTAAAAATGAAAATATATATTGCTGACTTTTGAATTTTGCCTTAAATTTTTAAATATTTCTCCTTCTCGTACTGTGTATTAAAAAAAATGGTTTGCAAGCTGATTAGCAGAGTATATTTTATTAATGTTTGACGACTATACAAAAAAGAAAAGACATAAACAATCTATAATAAATTATTGTCTAACATTTATAGTAAATTTCAAGTAGAAAAAATATTAAACCATGTTATTGGTACATATTGAGCTACAGGGCTACACATATGCACACAAATAACAAAAATATCTCTCGTACAGTCTCATCACCTTGAGTATAGGATATTTTAGTCATGCGTTTCACCATCTCACCGTTTTACCGTCTTAAATAAGAGATATTTTTATTATTTTACATGTATTATATAGTTTAAAGTGTAATTCAAAGAGTACCAATAGCATTTTCTAAAAACATTTACAATGAGTTATAAGGAGACTAAATCTCCTTGAAAGGAGATCAATGGTGGCGTCCTGTAACACCCGAGAATAATTTTGAGGATAAAAATGATATTGGATAAGGGGCATAATTGGAATTTTGGAAAAAATAGGACTATAGGGCACACTAACACAGCTTTGGACGACCGAATTAATCAGAGGGAGTACCTCGGACTCTAGATAGCCAAGGAAAATGATATAGTATCGATGAGAAATTAAAATTATGATTTTTAGTGATAAAAGAAATGAGATCGAGAACAGTTTTCGGTACAGCAAAAATACAGCTGCCAATTAGGTCGTATTACCGAATTATTGTAAACGACGTCCAAAAAGTCAACGGAGAGTGTCAAGGACTAGTATTCGATGTATAGAACAACCCTTAAGTGGTTTCAGATTGAATCGAGTGGATTTGAGGTCAAATAAACCAGTCGGGCCTAAGTGTAATTTCCAAAAATTGCCGAGGGAGGTCTAAACGGCAATTTTTCAAAAGTTTCAAGGGAGAAATGAGAAGTACTAATCTTGAGAGTCTTAGTGAGGGTGTTATAAAGATCAGGGGCTTGAGGTTAAGGGCCAAAATGCAAAAGAGAAATTTCAAAGGGCCAAAGTGCAATTTTCAAAAAATTGTACAAGCACGGCCGATTTGGCCATAGATTTGGCCGGAAAATCCGGCCATTTGGCAGCCTAGGACCATCAGGGAGTGGCCTAGGGAGGTCTAGGAGGCGTGGGGAAGAAGCTTTGGCCTGAAATTAGCCACGTGGGGGTCGGATTTTGGCTATAAATAGCCAAGGGTTTCGGCTGAATTTGAATCATCAAATCGCTCGAGTTTGAGAGCGAATGGAGGGAAACCAATAAGGGAATTTTGATCCTTGAGGGAAGAGGATCATTTATGGAGATTTTGAGAATTTTTGGGGTAGTATAGAGGGTGTTTTCGCATATATATACATTCGGCCGTATATATATATATATACATTTTGCGTGAAATACCAAATCGGGTTTTAGAGTGATCGATCGAGGGATCTAATAAGGGGATTTTGTTCGCAAGGTGATGGGTAACTGATCTGAAAAGTTTCGTGCCAATCGGAGTTCGAATCGAGGGTCAATTTGATTCGCCGGAGTTCGGTGGCGGGATAGCTTCGGCCGACTGTTTTTGGCCAAATCAGAAGGCTTCCGGTGGTTTTTTCCGAGCAAGATTGGTACCATTGGGATCGACTAAGGGAGAGGAACAGCCTGGTGTCGTCGCTTCAATTTTACGGTGTACCGTCGCCGGAGAAGATGATCGGAGGTATTTTTTTTGTATTTTTTAAATACTGAAAATAACGAAAATTAGAGAAAAAATATAATTAAAGGAATTAAAATTTTGGAAAAATATCCAGAAATTCTAGAAAATGAATAGTTTATTTTGATGAATTTTTATCTTGGAAATTTCTTGAGAAAATAATTATTTTTGATTTTTGAAAGGAAATGTAAATAGAAAATAAATAGGAGGAATTTTTAGAAAATTCTGAAAAAATTCCAGAAGTATAAGGAATTTATTTTATGAGTTTTGGTGATTTTTTGAAGTATATTCGAAGTAAATCGATAAGAAATAAATTTTCTCAAGGAAAAGTAAATTATGGAAATTTGAGAAAATAGGAGAAAAATCTGAAAATTTCTTGAAAATCCCAGAGGCTTATAAATATTGTTTTATGAATTATTATGTAAAAATATTTGAGAAAATAGTTGTGTAGATATTTATTTTGGATTATTAGAGAAGAAAATGGGAGAAAAATAGGAAACTTGTGAGAAAATTATAATTGTTGGATAAATGTGATGATTAGGGTGCCTTGAGGGTTGAGACGAAGTGACTCATGCGAAGTTCGAGGTAGGCATGCAAATCAAGGCGTATCGCGCTTGTCGAGAAGAATTTGAAATTTCCCCAAAGATGAGTGTTCGCCCCCAACTTTGTTTTGACTTGTGAGTGGTTCTACCCAAAAAAAAAACTTTAAGTGACATGTGAATGGTTTACTGTGAATGTTCATCCCTATGGCTTGGTTTATTATGGTTGTCCAAACAATTATTTACATATGCATTGAATTTCGTACGGTAAATTGCATACATTGAGATGTTGATTTTATGCATGTTATGATTTTTCGGCATTGGCTTGTTTTGTGTCGTCCATGTGGGACATGGGTTGGTAACTTGTGACGTAGCCCAGAGTGACAGCACTCGGGATGCGTACCTAGGATTAATGCTAGGTGACCTGTAACACCTCGCCCTATACAGGCGTGTCACTATAAGGAAATTCTCGGGGTTTCTTTTTTTTTTTTTTAAAATCCGATACTCACGGCGCCTGTGAGCACAATCTTCACATGCAGATGAAACACTCGTCGTAAAACTACAGCCGGCACCCGCAATGATCTTAAGAACAGTCTCCACATGCAGATAATATACCCCGAGAGATCCAGTCTTACTTGTTTAGTTAACAATAACAAATCTTAACCGAACGAAACAATATAAACACAGCGGAATACTTAATTAATCAAAGTGACGTGGCCTACCACGTGTTACACACCAAAATGTTCCCATGCCGTCATATGTATACAACATCAATACTAATTATTACAACATCGTCAAGTGATATATAACATCAATGCTTCCAAATTTATATAACAACAACAACTATCAAACAAACACCACTGGCTCATCTGTCATGTCCTCGACCTCGCTGTAGTCCCTGACTGGAACGTTGAATGTTCCAGGGGCATAACCCATGTTAGATGATAAACCATCTAAGTGAAGGAATGAAACAGTTATACAATGCATGAAAGACATACGAGCATGGCATACTATACGACAACATGCAAGACACGTCTAACTCGAGATATCACCTTGACATACTTAATCCCTTGAATATCCCACTGTGGCACACGTTCACCTGGTCCAACGTTAATCCCTCGGGTGCACCGTCGTGACACCCGTTCACCTGGTTTAACATTATTCCCTCGAGTGCCCCAGTGTGACACCCGTTCACCTGGATTAACATTGTCCCAATCTCAAGTAGACCCCATACCGCCTCATATGGACCCAACGATGCAATTAGACTTGACCCCACATGATATGAAAATTTACACGCCATGCACCAATATTTTAAAAATAAACAGTTAATGCAATGTAGTGAATATCGACACAACGAATGTAAGTAAATGCCTTGTAAAATAAGCTAAGTCTAGGAGCGTACAATTACTCACAAGAACTCACCAAAAGCACTTAAAAACACTTTCGAGTCAAGATAAGGCTAAAATCAAACCACTCACCTTAATTCAGAAAAGTCTGAATTTCGCCTCGAAAAACGTGCCACACCTAAAAAATTGTGTGATTCTTCTTCCAATGACCCAATTGATTCCTATTTCACCATTTAAGACCTTTGGAATCAATATTTCTATTTTCCCACAATTTCTCTATTTTTATTTATTTTTTAAACATTTCTATCTTCGAAAATTCATTAAAAATACCTAACATCAATTTTCACAAAATATTTTTCCATGATAATTCTTAAAATAATTTTACCTAAATTCTGAAATTAAAAACAAAGAAAAACATACCTCACGCGCCCTCACGCGCCACCCAGAGGTCCCGCGAGTGGCTGCCACGCGCCGCCGCACAGTCTTCTTCTCCAGTTGTCTTCTCCGATTCCGACGACGTCCAATGCCCTAAATTCTTATAGGGGCTTGTAGAGCTCTTCAAGGCGACCTCAATGGTGCCCTTGATCGTCGGAAAAAGTGGCCGGAGGTGGGTTTAAAACCCAGTTGCAGGTCGCGGCGGCGGCAGTTCGATTTTCCGGCCAAGCTTCCAAAACCCCTCCAAATCTACACCAAACGCTCCCAAATGCTCCAGAAATGATACTCTCAACCCAAGGAACAAAAGCCCCTTATCCCTCAAGCTCGATTCAAGCAAAAACACAAGAAATTTGAGCGATTTTGTTTTTGAAACCCTCGGCCGAAAACCTCCTTTTATACTCGTTTTTTACCCGATTCCCTACCATATCCGGCTCGTTCTTATCCCTTAAACCCATATCCAACCTCTAAACCAATCGAGAAGCCCCAGAACGCGAACCTAAGCCCTCGAAAGATTCGGCCAAATCGGAAATTTTTTCCGCCATTAAAACCGGTCACCTCAATGCATTTTTCGGCCAATGGTAAGCCCCTACAGCTTCATCATCGCCTGAAGCTAGTCTAGCACCTCCCAGGCGACCTTCCCGACGTCCAGAGGCGGCTGGACGGCGACCCATGTGCGGCGGTCGCGTTCACACCTTGGAAATTTTGAAATTTTGCAGTTTAGCCCCTAGTTAAATTTTAATTGCATTTTCTCCTAACCCTAAACACCCTTGAACTATCCAACACTTTCACAACAGCCCTCAAGTTCTATATTTTCCATTTCCTTTTGGAATTTCTGAAAAATTCGTCGATTCGACCTCCCTCTGATATTTTGCAAAATCTGCACTTTTGCCCGAACTCTCCTAATTGCGTGCTTTTGACTTCAAACCTTTGAAAATCTCTGATTTTTATCAAATATCATCTAACTGTGCCATTTCTCGTTAATTGGCTCATCTTAACTTAGTCATTCTTCTTTCGTTTAAGTTTTAAATATCGCACTTAGGCCCGAAACTTTGCTAAATATCATTTTTGACCTATATCTTCAAAAATTCTCTTATTATTTAATACCGGGTATTACATGACCCACTTGGGACGGGGCTGAGACGGACTTCACCCTACGGGACCCAAGTGGCGGGGCTGAAAGTGGACACCACCCCGGTTGTTGGCTCAAGTGGCGGGGCTGCGAGTGGACACCACCCCAGGTTCCTTTGAGCAATAACATTAATGCCGAGGTGACGTCGATTCCGAGGATAGTGCTGATGTGACACTCTTGGGGCTAGGGTTGCGTTGGGTTTTGGATTGCTTTTGAGTTGGAGCATAAAGCCTAACAATGACAATGGGGTGATTCCCGGGTTCATATGTCGAGGTTGTCCCTCTTAAGCAAGATTGTTTTGCCAATGGGCCGAAGTGGTTGTGTCGCCTTTAGAGAGATTGCATTTTTCTCGGTTATGATTAAGTGCTATGTGGGATTCTCTTAGACTGGTGCATGTCGGGATTTATCGATTTTGTATATGATTTTTCATATCTGCATGAAAACATTTTTGAACTCTCACTTAGATGATTCAACATCTAATTTGGACTATGTCCCTAGAATATTCAAATGTTCCAGGTGAAAGCAGTGGCGCCAAGGGAAAGAATACCATCGAGATGTAGCGGCTATGTTTAGTTTTCGTAGGTTTTGTCCATGATTACGATGTTCAGAGGTTATGTAATATTTTGATATTTTCATGTGAAACATTGATTTGGTTATTGTAAAGGAATTGTCGGTTATATATCATTGAGGTTTCGATCTTGCTTCTGCTGATGTGATTGTTAATACCTGTCTTAGTTTGTTTATTATTAAATTTTGATATGCTAAGAAGGTATGATCGGGATTATCGGGAAATGACTATGATGAAGGTATGTATGTCGAGAGGCTTGTGTTGTGATGTGAAAAAAAAAAAAAAAAAAAATTCTCGAAATCTCGAGTTAACGCTCGCTTGGGAAAGGTGGGGCGTTACACGTCCAATGGGGTTTGATTATTCCTCCAGAAATTTAAAATACGCAATAATATGTAAATCGCTTGCACCAAGTAAATAGAGATAATATGAGCTCATTTTATTGTAAGGAGATTTTTTAATCTTGATTAACCTAAAAAAGACCTTGTGTTTACCTTTAATATAGAATAATATTATGAGTCATAATTGATGACACTGTCATCAATTATGTAGTGCCTCCTCGTTATGAGTCATAATTGATGACACTGTCATCAATTATGCAGTGCTTCCTCGTTAGAGGAGACTAAAGAAATCATATGTCATTCTTATATCTTCTTAACATGTTTTTTAATGAGGATGTGACACACGATTGTTGACAATAAAGAGGTGACACATGACTAATAATACCGTTATCTGTCATGATTCTTAACATTATTCTTTAATATATAGATGTGTTTGTTTTTAAATCATATGGTATTAATTACTTTTATAATTAACATAATACTTTTTATAATTAACCACTAGTAATTAGGAATGTGCAATTAGCTATAACTGAACTGCACTGTTCAAAAATTACTAACCGAACTGAATCGCCCCACATATAATAACTGTTAAATAATTGTCTTAAATAGGTTGCAATTACATTTTTGGTTTTATGAAATATATATATATATATATGTTTTGTGTGGGCTCATATAAATTGTTATGCAGTGTTTTGGACTTTAACGGATTGGGCTTATTTGATGTTGGCTTGCATATGCTTTGGCCCACTTTTGGACTGCCGTGTTTTGTTGGCCCTGCCATATATATATAGTTGCTGTGAGAAAGCCAAGATATATACTGTTTTCAGCTGCCTTGATAAAATCAATCGTTTGACAGAAAAGAAATTAAGGCGTGAGGAACAAACCCTAACCTCCGTAATCCGATCCATGCTTTCTTGATGCCATGCTGTGATTTGTAAGTATGAGATATGAAGGTAGGAGCATTGTATTAGCTTTGATGCATGCTGTAAGTGCTCTGTTTATATTTTCATTGATTGGTAAACTTGAAATCGGTAGGTTATATAGATCTTGAGATCTATCTTGTATCTATGTTTGTTCTCTCTTGTATAACTGTCTTGATCATTGATCTAGTGGATTGACTAGGGGTCTAAAGCCCCTGTCGTGAGTAGGATTCTATTTCGAATCCGAACACGTAAACTCCTTCGTCTCTTTGTGTGCGTGTGTAAGCGTTGCTTTATTGTTCTTGTGTATCTGTTTGCTTCGATCTTGTGGGTGTTTGGTTTTGGATATTCAAACAGGTTCAACAAGTGGTATCAGAGCCCGTGTTGGTACCAAGATTGAAGGAGACATTCGGATTGTCTCAAGATCAATCAAGAACACACACGAAGAAAGAACTGTGACGGTCAGAAAGATCCGACAACCGAGGGGTTTCAACGACTGGCATTTTTTCCTTGATTCGCCAGTGTCATCTTGAAGCAGTATATCGAACCTATTGGTGTTCTTCCTGTTTTACTAGAGTATTTTCTTGGTTGCTGTGTTTTTTTTTTTTTTTTTTTTTTTGTGTTGTGGTTGCGCAGGAAAAATGGGATCATAAGACTTGAGATCGACAAGTTTGATGGCCATGGGGATTTCAACCTATGGCAGATGAAGATGAGGGCCATTCTAGTGCAACACAAATGCATTCAAGCACTAGATGATGTGATGACAGTGAAGGAAGAGAAGGACAAGGTAGAATCCACTCCCTCCTAAGAGATGAAAGAATTGCAACAATTAGCATTCAATTTGCTGATTCTTAGTTTGTCTGACAATGTGCTCAGACAGGTAAGTGTAATTAGGGATTGTGACTTCTATTTTCTGAGAAATGAACTATTCATATAGTGTGGCACTGTGGCATGGCCATCTGATTGTTATTTTTTGTATTTTCATGCACTGGTAATCACTTTTGAATTGTCATATTGGGTTAAGTACCATTTAAAGTTCCAAACATTCATATCTTAGAAGAACAAACTTTCTTTGTTTCTGGTAGCATTTGGAATGAGTTTGTTTTGGCATCTGTAGAGAACCCAATTGGGATTGCCAACAATAGAGCCATATCTACATTTAAAATTGTGCATGGGTTATTATGTACAGTTAATTCCCATTTATAAACTCTTATTTTGTCCATGTTCCACGGATAAGCTTTTTACCTTGAGATGGTTATACTTGCAACCGTAGTCTGTAGATTATATTTTGTATATGTAAGTAAAACATGTCTTTCTATATCGAGCCTCCATTTGCAAATACTTGACTGGGGATTAGGGATAATCATCACCTCTTACATTGGAAATTAGTTAGAGCTGTTATCCATACCCCTGCATTTGTTAATGAGGCCAACCAGAGTGGGTTGGCCATCAGCATCCTTCATTTTGGTGTTTTTTCTTCAGAAAACCCATTTAGATGTGGATTTGAAGCTCCCAGTTAAACAAATGGGGATTATTATTGCAGGTCAAGTTTTTGAAACATGAATATCAGGTATGCTGGTATTGTTTCTCAGCAGAGGCCCTGTTAATGCTTTATGCTGCCACTGATCTTTTTTAATATCATCTCATAGCCACATGACATTTGAAATTATTTATTGTTTAAACTTTCCTAAAGAAAATTAGTTTAGTGGGGGGGGGGGAATACACTTACAAATATTTTTTTTAAAAAACCAATAGCAAAAAAGAAAAAAAAAATACATATCTATAATATTTCTTTACAATATCTTGTACTAAATATCTATAAGTTTCTTTACCTAGTAAACATAAATCTTCAAGATTTGAAACTTGGAATGAATGAAGAAAATGAGGGTGAAAACATGTAAAAATAGAAATTGTGATGAACCAAAAAAGCCATCTCTTGATAGATCAAATCTCCCTCTTTAACCCTACAAGGTAAGGAGCCTTTAAAACTATCGAAACATAGGAGAGAGAGAGACAAATGTAAATAGCCTCATTGATCTTTCCATTAAATGGATCTCAGCCTTTAAATACTAGCCCTAAAACTAATACATCAAAATTACCAAAGTACCATTGTTCAAAACAGCATATCGTTCAAAACAGCAATACTAGAAATGAAATAACAGAAACAAAAATACAATGAAATGAATTAAAAATCAAATACTCTGTTATGCCCCCTCAAGATGGACCATGAGGATTGAGAATGGCCATCTTGGACAGTAATGAAAAAAGGTGAGAACGAGGCAAAGCTTTGGTAAACATATCTGTCAGTTGATGGTTAGACCGAATAGGGAGAAGCTTGATCTGACTAGTTAAGACCTTGTCACGAACAAAATGGCAATCAAGCTCTATATGCTTGGTGCGTTCATGGAAAACCGGGTTAGTAGCAATATGGACAGCAGCTTGATTATCACAAAATAGGATAGCAGGTGCAGAAACAGAAACTTGAAAATCTAACAAGAGCTGGGTAATCCAAGTGAGTTCACTAGCAGTGGCAGCCAAGGCACGATACTCAGCTTCAGCTGAGGAACGAGATGCAGTAGCTTGCTTTTTAGAGCGCCAAGATACCAAACAATCACCAAGAAATACGCAATAACCCGTGATTGAACGCCGGGTATCTAAACAAGAAGCCCAGTCAGCATCTGAGAAAGCCCTAAGCTGCATAGATGAAGTTGCTGGAAAAAATAAACCTTGGCCAGGAGCTGCCTTAAGGTATTGCAGCAAGTGATAAACAGAATCAAGATGGGATTGGCAAGGACTGGATACAAACTGACTGAGTTTGTAAACCGCAAAAGTGATATCCGGCCGGGAAATAGTAAGATATAACAACCTGCCTACCAATCTTCGATAAAGAGAAGAATCCTCAAGCAACTTACTATCAGAAGCACTAAGTTTCAGATTGGGTATCATAGGTAGAGAAACAGGCTTACTAGCCAAGAGACCAGAATCTTCCAACAATTGCAACGTATAATGTCTTTGAGAAAAGAATATACCCTTTTCAGATTGAGCAATCTCCAAGCCAAGAAAATATCGCAATTTTCCAAGGTCTTTAAGTTTGAATTGGCTGTGGAGAAACAACTTAAGATCATTTATAGCTGTAAGATTGGGGCCTGTGAGGATGATATCATCCACATACACCAAAAGAGCCACAAAAGAAGATCCTTTACCCTTAGTAAACAATGAATAATCAGATTTGGACTGGACAAAACCAAATTGAAGGAGGGCATTAGAAAATTTTGAAAACCATTGCCTTGAAGCCTGTTTTAAACCATAAATTGATTTATGTAACCGGCAAACTAATTTCTCCCTTGTTGAACCAACCGGGATTGGAGGCCTATATCCAAGAGGCAATTCCATATACACTTCTTCAAAAAGATCCCCATTAAGAAAAGCATTGTTCACATCTAATTGCACAAGAGACCACCTATTCATAGCCGCAAGAGCCAGCAGAATTTTTACAGTAACCAGTTTTGCTACAGGAGAAAAGGTGTCCAAAAAATCCAATCCTTCTTGTTGGGTATATCCTTTTGCAACCAAGCGAGCCTTATGTCTCTCTATAGACCCATCAGACTTGTATTTTATTTTATAAACCCATTTACACCCAATGGCATGCTTGTGCGGAGGCAAAGAAGTGACTGTCCAAGTGTGGTTAAGATGCATAGCATCTAACTCAGCTTTCATGGCATCTCTCCAATGGGCATGGGGAACAACTTGATGATAGAAGTGAGGCTCAAAATCAGCTGACACTTGAAGTAGAAATGAGCTATGGGCTGGAGAAAAATTTGAATAAGAAAGGTATTGAGACAAGGGATAAGGACTGTTGGTTGAAGGAGGTGTCTCGTGAGAAAGAAGGTTGCAATGAAAATCCTGAAGGTATGTAGGAGGTCTAATCACCCTAGTAGATCTGCGAACTGAAGTGACAGAATTAGGTAAAGAAGGTGGACTATCAATAGGATTAGGCAAAGAAGAGGAAAGAGGGTCAATTGTAGAAAAATCTGAAAGAACAACCGGCAATGGAGCATGGGAAGAAGGCAAGTCAGTGGCTGGGAATGGAAGCACCAAATCATGGAATGGGTCAACTACTTCATCAGGAAGAGTGACAGAATGAAAAGGGAAAATGTGCTCATGAAATTGCACATCCCGGGAAATGAAAATGGATTTGGTGTGAAGATCATAAAGTTTGTATCCTTTAATATTTGGAGGATAACCAACAAAAATGCAGGCAGCAGCCCTAGGATGAAATTTTGATCTATGAGAGGACAATGTCTACAAAGGCTACCAAACACTCGAAGAGGGGTATAATCAACTGGTGACTGATATAACAGTTGATAAGGTGTTTTGGAATGCAAGAGAGGAGAAGGAGTTCTATTTATCAGGTAAGTGGCAGTGAGAATACAGTCACCCCAGAACTGAATAGGAACCCTAGATTGAAAAAAAAGTGCTCGTGCCACATTTAAGAGATGCTGATGTTTCCTTTCAACCACTGAGTTTTGTTCAGGCCTCTCAACACATGAAAACTGGTGAATAACTCCTTTAGAGGCAAAATAATCAGCAAATTTAAGTTCAGGAGCATTATCTGACCTAAACCTTTTAATCTTCTTATTGAATTGAGTTTCTACTAGAGAAAAAAACTTAGGGATAATGGCCTTAGCTTCTGATTTATTTCTCATAAGGAAAACCCAAGTGTATCTCGTGCAATCATCAACTAAGGTCAAGAAATATTTATATCCAACATAGGTAGGCACATGATAAGGATCCCAAGTGTCACAATGAATCAAATCAAAAGCATTCTGTGATAGGTGATTATGAGATATAAAAGACAGTCTCCTTTGTTTAGCTAAGGGACAAACAGAACAAAAATCATGATCAGTAGTATGGAATTGAAGTTGAGGCTTTATTAAATCCAATCTCTTGAAAGAGAGATGCCCTAGCCTGTTATGCCAAGTAGTCTTACTAACATGAGCTACTATGGCCACAGGAACCCCAGAATCTACTACACCAGAAATAGCATCCAAAACATATAATCCAGCAATCAATTCAGCCTTGCCAATCATCTTCGAAGTGTGTGCATCCTGTATTGTACAGGAATGAGAGGTAAAATTGAGACTCATAGAATTTTGTCTTACTAATGCACTCACTGAAATAAGGTTAAACTTAAAATAAGGCACATATAGAACATTGTCCAACACTATATGTGGAGTAAGTTTAACACTGCCCGTGTATTGAACTAAAATCCGTGTGTGGTCAGGTAAAGTAACATAAGCATCCTGAATAGGCTTCAACTCAACAAAAGATGCAAAATTAGAACACACATGACTTGTGGCTCCAGAATCCAACACCCAATGATTAGGATTACTAAGCAATGAACTGATATTAATAGAAAAACAGATACCTGATGCCTGACCAGAAGAAGAAGGGGCATCAAAAGGAGTAGACTCAGCATTTTCTTGCTTGACAACTGAGAGGTGAGAACTCAGCATGCTCAAAAGACTCTGATATTGCAGTGGACTCAGGGACTGCATAAATCCTTCTACTCCTTGAGTTTGAGAGGAGCTAGAGATAGATCCTGATACCTGACTCACAACGGGATTTTTATTCTGATTATTAACAGCCATGTGACCAGAATTATTTCCTCGTTGTCTAGGCTTATAACCGGGAGGATATCCATGGAGTTTGTAACACTTATCTATGGTATGTCCAGTAAACCCGCAATGAGTACAAAAGGACTTCTCCCTCTTCTGATTTTTACCCTGACTAGACTGATATGTGTCATTCTTGACCAATAGTGTAACAGGATCAGAATTACCAAAAATATTATGTATGTTTCTTTGGTTCTCCTCTTGTGTAACCAGGGCAAAAACTTTATTGATAGGTGGAATGGGGTCCATCAACAATAATTGTCCTCTAACTTGAGAATAAGTGTCATTTAAACCCATAAGAAAAGACATGACATACTCGGCATGATAATATTCAGCTAAAGACTTCAAACCACCACATGTACATTTTCCACAAGAACAAGTTGGCCTATAGCTGCTAAGTTCATCCCAAATGATCTTTAATTTGGTAAAATAGGCACTTATTGATAGCTGTCCTTGTTGCAGGTTCATCAATTCTCTCCTAAGTTGGAAGATTCGAGGACCATTAGCTTGTTGATATCTTTCTTTTAAATCATTCCATATGCCATAAGCAGAATCAGAAAAAATAATACTTGCCGAGATTTCTTTAGAGACAGAGTTCAATATCCATGAAATCACTATGTTATTGTTCCGTATCCAAGAACTGAGAAGTGGATCATCACCTGATGGCCGAGAAATCAAGCCATTTACAAACCCTAATTTGTTCTTTACCGAGAGTGCGATGAGCATGGCACGACTCCAGGACGAGTAGTTGTCTCCCGCCAAAGGTTGCGACACCAGCAATAGTCCAGGATTGTCGGAGTGGTGCAAATAGTAGGGGCTCAAGACATCGTCAATGGCAGATGAGTGACTCATTGACGGAAAAGATATTTCTGGAAACATATTCGCCATAGAACAAGTATGGACGATCGAAGAAAAAGAAAACAATAGCAGGAAGCTGCCACGGAAAGAGATCGATTTTTGGATCTCCGATCAAAAGATATAAAGGAGGAAAACTCCGAACAATAGAGATTCACAACGAAGAGAGAAAATACAGCGAAGAGAGAAACGTACCTAAGACTCGTTGAGCTCGTCGGAGTCGAAGATCACCGGAGAAAGGACCGTGATCGATGGAGACGAAAGCGCGAGCCTAGGGTTTCAGAAAGCGCTCTGATACCATATCGAAACAGAGGAGAGAGAGAGACAAATGTAAATAGCCTCATTGATCTTTCCATTAAATGGATCTCAGCCTTTAAATACTAGCCCTAAAACTAATACATCAAAATTACCAAAGTACCATTGTTCAAAACAGCATATCGTTCAAAACAGCAATACTAGAAATGAAATAACAGAAACAAAAATACAATGAAATGAATTAAAAATCAAATACTCTGTTAAAAACTAAAGGCTTGAACTGCTCAACTTATTCGCATGATGGCATCAAACTAGAATACTAAAATTATTTAATATATGACAGTACTTGATAACTATTATAACTACACGTTATAATAGTTTACATGTAACTTGGACCAACATCTACGTTAATTGTAATAATTTATATTTATTATAAATAGTTCGAAGAAAAGGCCAATCTAAATTGGTCTAACAAAATAAATAATGTAAATAATAAAAATTGCTTCAAATGTTAGTGGTATTTGAACCTGCGCTGCCTCATTGTAGAACCAAATCTTAGCACTTAAAACAGCTCAGCCATGCTGCCACTCTTAGCAACTCTTACACATTTAAAAGGTTATATAGTTAATTTAAAAGTTAATGTCACAACAAATTAATTAATTTAAAAGGTAATATAGTCATCCGTTGCTATTAATGAATTGAGTTGATGGTTTTATTATGGTTTGTTCTATATCATCTCTATAATGACCTCCTTTCGAATATCCTATGCTAGCGAGAATATTCGAGAATGGATCTTACAGAATCGATCAACAAACTCTAACTAACCGAAACCTAAGCCATGATAACTGAACCAAATTGAAAATCAAACTAACTTAGAAAATAACCAAAGAGACCGAACATTAGTTCTACCATACTGTTGTCGCCGACCACCTGGCTGACCGGTGATTCATATATCCAAAAATGAGTTTGATTGGACGGTTGATTTTTTGTAGATCTAAAAATTAATTCTACAGTTAAAAAACTCAAAACACGTTTTTGGAAAAATGTCGTCGGCACTATCCATAGAAGATTTCGATAATCGGAATTGATCATTAGATTCACTTTGACTCATTGACCCATATATCTAAAAATTAAAAGTATCTAATGGTTAGATTTTAGTAGATCTAAGTTTTAATATAAAATAGAAATTGTCGAAAACTTACCAAAGGGGCCATCGACGTCGAAAGAGAAAGAGATGTAATTGTCGTCGACGTTGAAGTCTGTGTTGTTGTAAGTGTCGGAGGTCCAAGTTGGCGTCGATGTTAGAGAGGAAGCGTTGAAGGTAAAGAGGAAGCGATAGAGGTGGTTGCTTCAACGAAAACAACAATAGCTGGTGTCGGAGGTAGAGAGAAAGCATCGCATCAGCCTCAACGTCGGCATAGGAAAGCGGCGATGGTGCCGTCGTGCCAGAGGTTTGGTTCTTTGAACCTTCTTTCAGCTAGCATGGAGAGCTTTGAAGGGGAATTTTTTTTTCCCATACGACAACATCTTCAAATCTCATTAAGACTCTTTACTCATGTGCATGCAGCTTAGAGATAAGTTCTACAATAGTAAGAGTCCTCAAGTGACACGATTTTTCTATAGCTAAAATCTTGGACTTAAATTTATCAAGAAGGCTTTTCATGAGCTTTTTCCACCACCTTTTGATATGAAATAAACTCACCATGGAGTTTAATCTGATTAACGTTTAGCAGCATAATCTTTAATACTTTCAGATTTCTTTATCTTCAAAAGTTCAAACTCTAAGAGTCAAAAGCCTGATTACCTTAACCCTATCACTTCCCTCAAATTCTTCTTTCAATTTGTCCCAGTCCTCCTTTGCTGTTTCACAGGCCATTTATCCTGGCAAAAATAACTTCTGATATTGTAGAATGCCTATAGAATGAAGGCATGTAAGTGCCTTGGGACTCTTGGTTTCTTATGCTTCTTGATTTCATTCAAGATCTCATTTTCTCTCAGAGGTGGAACATGTGCTACTCCTTGCTTAACAAAATCCCACAGCTTAAGAGTTGTCAAGTAAATTTTCATTTTAATTAAGCCTACATTTGATAATTCTCACCGGAAAAAACTAGAGGATCAGATGCAAAGAAGCTTTTTGATGCCATAATATACAACTTTCAAATTTTTAATTTAGTGAAAGGATGATTGACTTGTTTTCTCTCAAACACACAGTATTTCATCCCCAAGAACAAAGAAAAAAACAAAAGATTATAGGGAAATTTGCAAAAATAGGACTTTCGGTACTAAACTTTTGAAAGATAGGACACTTTACAAATCTTTGCAAAACTAGGATTTTTGAATGTGTATTAGATAAAAATACTCTTGCTTTTCAAGTAGTTTTCTCGTTGTTCTTTTTTTCAATGGCGCTTCTTCTTTCTTACTAATTAATTTGCTGAGAAAATTTTCAAAATCTACCACACACAGCAGCTGTGCCTCTTGCTTTCTACGCCTAAACTACTATTCTATTCTATTTTTTTAATTCTTTTTCAATGACACTTCTTCTTCCCCATTGATTAATTTGTTGAAAAAAATTTCAAAGTCCGCTACACAGCAATTGTGTGTCTTGCTTTCTCCACCTAAGCTGTTATTTTATTTTATTTTTTTATTCTTTTTCAATGGCGCTTCTTCTTCCTCGCAAATTAATTTTTTGAAAAAAAAATTAAAGCCCGTCACACACAGCGGCTGTGCGTCTTGCTTTCTTCGCCTAAGCTACTATTTTATTCTATTTTCTTTTTATTTCTTCACTTTTTGCAAGTTCTCCGTCAAACAAGTACAAAGGTTGTTTAAAGATATAAGTTTTAGATATTGGTTCAAAGATATCGGTTGTTGATAGATATCGGTTTAAAGATATCGGTTCAAATATATCGTTTGTTGATAGATATTGATTTAAAGATATCGGTTTAAATATATCGATGCAAAGATATCGATTTAAATATATCGATTGTTAATAGATATCAGTTCAAATATATATATTTCAAAGATATCAATTAATTAAATATATATCAATAATAACAAAAATTGCATATAACACATGAAATGGTTTCTGTTACAAAGTGGATGAAACATACAAAGTAGCATTAATTTTTTACAACTTGTTCTTCACTTTTATGGAACAATCAACTTTAAGTGTTATGTATGGACCAAATATATTAACAACTTTTATAGAATAGTCCACTTTAAGTGTTATATATGGACCAAAGATATTAACAACTAGTTTTTCTACTTGCAGAAAAGTTCGCATTTTGGACCAAAGATCCAGCAGCAGTGGAAGATGTTTGGGTCCCGTAGATTTTTGTATCTTTGGGAGAAGCTGTCTCTGATGACGTCTTCCATCATATGCAGTGATGAATGGTGGTGGTGTAAAGAAATGAGAATTAAAAATGGAAAAGAACAATGAATTGATGAGAAAGAAAGAGACAAGGTTATTTTTGTTTTTGCAAATTTCAAAAATCCTAGTTTTATAAAATAAAAAATAAAAAATTAAAGTGTCCTATTTTTCATTATTTTCTCCACAAAAGTCCTATTTTTACAAATTTCCCAAGATTATACTCACAACCCATAAGAAAATAACTCTAATACTACTGCTGGAATTCTCTCTCACACATAATAAACACAACTTACAAAACACAGAAACTCAAAAAATAGATATAAGAAAAGAGAACTCATTAGAACCATTGTTGTTAAAATCCTGATTTTACACGTACGATTTTACGATTTTACGATTCGAAGACCCCCAAACGATTCAAATCCCATGTAAAATCCAATTTGGGATAAAATCCTATAAAATCTCGATTTTACAGGTACGATTTTACGATTTTACGCTTCAGAGATCCCCAAACGATTTTACGATTCAAAGACCTCCATTGATTTAAGTTGTAATTTAGAGGATGCTTCCAACGTCTCAATGTCACATAGCATCTGACATTGGAACTTATGCAATGAATTGTTATATTTTGCCTTTAAATTGGAACTTGATTTAACATTGATTACATAAGTTCCAATGTCACATAGTATCTAACATTAATTGCATAAGTTCCAATTTACTTGATTTAAATTATAATTTTTACTTGATTTAATATTGATTGCATAAGTAAATCAAGACAAATAAGTAATTAATTAATGGACCACCCAACCCCAAATCGGGATATTACTTGATTTAATCAATGTTAAATCAAGAAAAAATTGCAATCTAAATCTAATGGAAGACGTTGGAAGCATCCTCTAAAGAATTTTAAGCTATATTTTACCTCTAAATTACCTATATTTTGCCTCTAAATTGCCTATACCAACCTGTTAGTTTTTGAGCTATATTTTGAAAGTATCATCTTTTGAATTATAATAAGGAATAATCAGGTTATTAAATGATATTAATTCATTTTCTACAAAATTATGTTATTATAAACATATATTTACAAAAATTAAAGGGTATTTTTAATTATCTCTAAAATCTTACGATTTTACGATTCGATTTTACGATCCGATTTTATGGACCCTTTGTCGATCCCACTTAAAATCCCGATTTTAACAACCTTGATTAGAACAACTCTTTTCTTACTTTTTTTTTCATTAACAAAGGCTGTATTGACAAGATTTACCTTACACAACAATTCAAATATTTCTTTACTTAAACAACATTCTTAAATTTAAAGACATACACTCCTTCCCAATTAACACTAAATTTCTTCACCGCAAAATATCTCACATTCTAACGCACACAATCACTTCGTTAACAGCAAAATGGAAAAAAGTTAAAAAAGACTAGTAAATTACTTTCCCATACTGCAGCTGGATAATTTGGAAGGACTGTATATTACGTGGGATTATCAAAGCAACTGAGTCAACAGCCTTCAAACTTCATTGATTGACAGAGATCGTTTAAACTTTTGGCTCCTTCCTCCGCATCTGGCCTTAAATCTGGAGGTATAATTCTCTCTTGGTCTCCATATATGCCGAAGTGCATGAGTAGCAGCCACACATGAGTCAGAAATTCTCCGCCATGTCTGAGCTCTTGGGCGTGGTATTTCAGTTTACACTCCTTCGCGGCATAGCACAGCATCTCCACCCACATACTGCTCATGATCTCCCATCCTTCGTTGTTCGGCTTCTGCATCAACGCACTGGCAAGATCTTTCGAACGTTTCACTGTGATACTTTTGCAGCGCTCCTGAGGTATCTCTTTCAGGCCCTCACATTGATCAGCGAGTGTAAGTTTTTGGTTGTTCAGAATTTCCATTATATCTTCACGAGCGGTCCAGAAGTCGCCATCCGTGTTGCAGAAGGGTAATGTATTAGGACATATGAGAAGAAGATGCATCATGTAATATGACAATATTTTGGCTGCTTCCGATTCATATCTAGGTTTTTCATCTTTAGAATGATAGCAGATGTCTGTGGCAAGGTGCCACAGAACAATAGCTTAGCCAAAGTCTCCGTTCATGATCCACATGAGCGCTTGCTCGAATCCGTAGTTAGAAAGGGTCCACTCACCTGCTTTCATGGATGATATCTGGGAAGGTTGTCCGGAATTCTCCTGTGATCTCTTTCTAAGCTGATTGATGATTAATTTCAAAGTTGGTTCTGCTTTCGTCGAAGGCAAGCTGAAATTGTTGCTTAGAAGTTTCCTCCAGCCAGCCCGCACCATTCCATTGAACACCGTCGCCTCATATTTGGTGCAACAGTTCAGTAAACTAAATTGTCCCACTTCCACACACCATCTTTCCCTCTTAGAAATTCGATGTTCGTGAAGAAAAAGTACTGCACTTGACAACTTGCTCTGGTGCTTCCATGCCCAAACCACCGCCCAGTCTGAAACAAGTTGAAGAAGAAGTCCAACTATCTCCAAGAAAATGGCTCCAAGTAGCAGAATGATGGTAATTTGTTTATCAATATCGAAATATATAGTCTCAGGCTTGTAAACCATGAAGAACACCACAAACACAGAAACTACACAAGATAAGGTAATAAACCGGAGAATGAAACCCCATGCGGTAAAAATTGTGCCTACCTTGCTGAAGAGCACATCATACATGAACCCCAACTCAATCTCAATCTGTTTGAAAATGTGCCAAGGAGTTCTATCCTCTTTGATGAATTCATCTAGCGAACTCTTGGGCACATGATAGCCAGGAATATGAGGCTTCAAGGTCTGGAAACAGATATAACCTTCAACAACGATCGCGTGCTTGGTTTGTTTTTTGTGCTCAGGCTTCCTCTTCGGTGAGATTTCCGGGTTCTTGACTTGATAGCCCATATTCGCTCCTCATACTTGATAATTCCAGAAATCAAAATAAACGAACTCAGAATCGCGAGTCCAGAAGAAGTCCAGGTCACAATCAAAACGTTAGACGCTCTTGCACCTTGTGCTAACAGTGATATTAAGTGTCTCGTCCATAGCTGAGTTTCATCCACACGTAAGAGAGTTATTGTGTCTGGACCTCCAAGATAGAAAAGGATTATCGGTGCCCATAAACCCCTTAACAAACTTTTTTTTTTCATCATCTTCGACTTTTGAAAGCTTCCCAAGAGCTACAGTTGCCAACAAGTCAGCAAAAATATACAGGAACCAAGCATTCATATTGATCAAGAACTTCCTTTTCCATTTCCTTCTAACGCGTCCAAAAATGAGGAGGTACAACTGAGTATAGAGGATGTATAGAATTAGAATCCTGACGTCCCATTCTTCCCAGAATTTCCCAGGTTCAGGACCGAAACTGTAACTGTACTCTTCAGAAGGCGCTGGGGCTGGGGCTGGGCAGGACATGGTTTCCCCCTTCTATATATGCTGCGAGGATGGATGAAAACAGGAAAAAAAAATAAAGATTCAGTATTACCGAACTATAGTGTTTGGAAATAATTATTAATCAAGATATGAGGTGAAATATGTGAGAAGTATTATAGATATTTGTTATTTTTAAGTGTTTATTAAATTTATCTTAACATTTTCTAAAAAATTCTTATATAACTTCTTATTTGATTTTTTAGAGATAAATTTATTTGACTCCCCTCTAAATAAATTTATTTGATATTTTATAAATAAATTTAAATTACCTATATACCTATAAATTAATGTCACTTCATACATTTTTAAAATTTAAATTTATTAAATTTTATTTTAACAATAAAAATAATCTTAAAAGAACTTATTTATTTAAATTTTATAATTAATGTTATTTAATATATTTTTAAATTACCATATATTTTGATAATTATTAAAATTTAAATGACATTATTCCTTTAACTGATTTTTCAAATTTAAATTTCTCTCTCTATATATATTTTATTATCTAATACAAATTATTTTTTAAATTATTTTATTCAATTTTATATTTTATTATCTATTATGAAAATATGTTTTGACAATTTTTAATTATCTAAGTGGAATTATTGTAATTCCACCAATAATTATTTCTACTTTCTAGCCTTTTTAAAATCTATTTTTGAATATGAATTTAAAAAATAAAACACTACTTTTAATTTTTATTTTTTTGACAATTCATATTAATTATAATATACTATTTTAATTATAAATTTATTGTTGATGTTAATCTACAATTTTGAAATATGATTACAATCAGAGAGGAAATGTGATTAATTTTGTTTAAAAATTCAGCACTATAAAAAGAACTGGTATTGCTGGCGAAATTTTTCCGACGGTTTGAGAAACCGTCGGGAAAACAGTACAATCCCCAACCGCTGGGGATTTAACACAATAACCGACGATTTTGAAAACCGCTGGCTATGGTATAGATATCTCCGGCGGTTTCTACCGCTGCTAAAGTTCAGCACTTTACTAGCGGTTTTTAAATTGTTGGAAAAAGATTTTTATCGTTGGTAAAGTATTTCATTTGCCGGCGATTCTACAACTGTCGGAAATTTCCGATGGTTTGGAAAAACCGTCAGTATTATTATTTTATCGGCGGTTTATAAAACCTATAAATCGTGGCAAGAATTTTCCGACGGAGAAATTTCCGGCTGTTATTAAAATCGCTGGTAAAACTTTTATCGGCGGTTTTTCAACTTTTTCCGACGATTTTCTCACCGTCGAAATTTTAATAATTAATTGTAAAATTCTACTTTCACTGAGAAATTTTTCTCGTTTCATGTTGCTACAGCAAGGAGGAGGGCGTTTTCATTTTAAAATTTAAAAAATTAGGAACATGATTGTTGCAAAGATATAGATTGCTGTAATCATATATTCATAAATACCTGGCTATGCGAGATGGCTGAAATGAATGAGTGAATCGCCTGAAAAACTCAATAAACTTAAAACTCCTTAGAACCACACGCGACTCTAAACGAAATGCACAGATAGAGAGCTAAGAAGAATACCTCGAAGCAAATCAAGAAACGAACTGCAAATAAGAAAATAATCAGATTATAGTAAAAAGACGAAATTGTCCCTCTTCTCCTCTCCCTACTATGCTCTCTCCTCTCGTCTCCCATGGCCGTCGTGCCTTGCTGCCACACTGCCGTCGCCTCGCCCCGCTACCATCGTCGACCGTCATTGTAGATGCAGCGACGATTGGCAAAGTAAGACGACGATGATAGTGAGGCGAGACAACGACGGCATAGCAACTAGGCATGATGATAAGGTGAAGCAAAGGTCATGGAAGACAAGAGGAGAGAGCAGAGAACAATTTCGTCTTTTTACTCATTTTCTATAAATGTATATGTAGACCTATCTGATCTAGTAAAACGACTCTTCTCATCAATCAATTATGGTTTGGTTTGGGGCCCTCCTCTACCCTGCACTCAAATTAATTTATTACAAAGCAATTAAGAAAAGAACAAAAAAGCAAATGCTCACATTAAAGTAAGAATAATCACTTTTGCAGTCTTCCAAAAAAGTAAAGGTGGATCAAAGGAATCACGTTTATCTGTTTTCTGTTCCCCACCAATAAAAATTTTGAAAAGGTCTCTCAATAATTGGCATAACAAGTTTTAAATAATGGAAAGCATATCTCTCAATTTGTCACGAATACGAGTCGTGGACCAATCACATGATTCTATTCCAATTATACTATACATTTGCATTTGCATTTGCATTTGCTGCCTAATTTCATGTCACAAAATTGATTCAATCCCATAATATTTTGTTCTTAATTATTGTAAATTTTCATCACAAACTTATATTGGCAACAAAATTATTTTTTCAAAACGTATCATTATTCATTAATGATTAATTTTTTTATGACTAATAATAAGTTAGCGACAAATTTATTTGCATTGGTAACATACTTACTAGCAACCAAAATATCTCTTTGCTATTTTATAGTCTAAAGATAGTCTTATCGACTTGGCACAAAAATATTTGATATTATTTGTGATTTTGCTGCTCTAACACATACATTTATAAATAAAATTCTAGTTACATTTTCATCACTAAAAAATATTTTCCGTCTTCCATTTAATAATTACAAAGTTACCAATTTTGATCCATATTATTAGTATATTTATCACTAAAACTATAATAGTTTATGATTTATCTGAAGCTCCCAATTCTGAGTAATACTATTAATTCATTCTCATTTGACTAAAATTTAAGATAATAAATATTAGACATAAATCTCTCATACATAAATAACACGTCTTCCTAAATCATTTAATAATTTTATTAAGTTTGACATAATTAAACTTATAAAAACACAAAACAAGTATAAATATTAATTATGGAGTATAAACAGGGTATAATTTTGGATCACCATGAGTCAATGGGACATAGGTTGTGGCTAGCACTACCAACTAAGCCGTTATTAACCATTGTACTTGACACTGGCTAGTTACCTAAATTTTAATAAGAATTTATAGGTATCAGTTTTAACTATTCATTATATGATTTTTCTTAATTGAAGAGATGTGCGTGTATATATGGTTTATTAGGTAAAAATAAGAATATATATTGCTGAATTTTGACTTAAATTTTTAAATATTTTTTCTTTTCATACAGTGTATTAAAAAAAAAAAACTGTATATTTTATCAACGTTTGATGGCTATAATAAAAAAAGGAAAAACCTAAAACATCTACAATAAATTATTGTCTAACATTTACAGTAAGTTCCAAGCAGAAAAAACATTTACAGTGAGTTATAAGGAGACTAAATCTCCTTGAAAGGAGATCAATGGTGGCGGCCAATAGGGTTTGATTATTCCTCCAGAGAAATTATTTAAAATACCCAATAATATATAAATCGCTTGCAGCAGGCAAATAGAGATAATATGAGCTCATTTTATTGGAAGGAGATTTTTTAATCTTGATTAAGCTAAAAAAGACCTTGTATTTACCTTTAATATAGAATAATATTAGAAGTTGTAATTGATGACGGTGTCATCAATTATGTAGTGTCTCCTCGTTAGAGGAGACTAAAGAAATCATATGTTATTATTATCTCTGTTTAACACGTCTTTTAATTAGGAGGTGACACATGACTGTTGACAATAAAGAGGTGACACATGACTAATGACACTAAGAATGTGACACATGATTAATAACATCATTATCAGTAATGATTCTTAATATTATTCTTTAATATATGGATGCGTTTGTTTTTAAATCATATGGTATTAATTATCTTTATAATTAACATAATATTTTTTGTAATTAACCACTAGTAATTAGGAGTGTGCAATTAGTTATAATTGAACTGAATCGCCTCACATATAATAACCAAACTGAACCGATCAACAAACTCTAACTAATCGAAATCTAAACCATGGTAACTGAATCAAATCGAAAATTGAACTAACTTAGAAAATAACCAAAGAGACCGAAAATTAGTTCTACCATACTGTTGTCACCAACCACGTAGCTAGCCGGTGATTCATATATCAAAAAATGAGTTTGATCGGATGGTTAATTTTTTGTAGATCTAAAAATTAATTCTATAGTTAAAAAACTCAAAACACGTTTATGGAAAAACGTAGTCGGCCACCGTCCATGACAGATTTCGATGATCGGAATTGACTATTAGATTCGCTTTGGCTTAGTGATTCACAAAAGCATCTAATGGTTGGATTTTAGTAGAACTAGGTTTTAATGTAAAATAGAAGTTGTCGAAAACTTACCAAAGGCGCCATCAGTGTCGACGAGTCAGCACGGTGGTGCAAATTGGAGGAAAAAAAGATGCAATCATCGTTGACGTTAAAGTCTGCGTTGTTGTAAGCGTTGGAGGTCCAAGTCGGCGTCGACGTTAGAGAGGAAGCGTTGAAGGTAAAGAGGAAGTGACAGAGGTTGTTGCTTCGACAAAAAAAACAACAGTCGGTGTCGGAGGTAGAGAGAAAGTGTCGCATCGGCTTCAACGTTGGCATGGGAAAGGGCGATGGTGCTATCATGCCAGAGAGTTGGAGACGATGGAGGAGGGAGAGGGCCAATCAAAGGAAGGATCAGTTCGGTTCTTTTGCCTTTTATATCCTGGGACTTCTCTTTTTCATGTTTGTGTGGCATATTTTCACTTTTACTTTTATAGTAAACCCAAAATGAAGTTGTTTTTTAAGTTCGATTTGATTTGATTATTTTGATTATTTCAAACAAAAAATTGAATCTAATAATAAAAATTAATTTTTTTAAAAAAAATTAACGGAACCAAAACAATCGATTTGGTTTAATTATTTTAATTTAATCAAAATTGTGCCCACTGCTAATGGTAATATCATTCTGCACTTGTACGTTTCTCAACATGGGATGGTTTTCTAAGGCATTTTTCTTGAAAGAAATTCTCCATTTTTGAAGCGCAATTTTGTTCACCTTTTTTAACGGTGATCATCACCTTTATTGTTTTTATGAAGATGAAAAATAATGAAATAATATAAAATAATTTTTAATTATTGACTCGTTACTTTTCACTCTCACAAAAATAATAAAGATGATAGATCAACCCGTCACAGGAGTGAACAAAATCGCACTCCCATATCTGCACAAGTCTCCACTTCAGCCATAATTAAGTTGCCACCAATAGCGTTGCAGAAAGGGGTAATCTCTGAGGACATATGACAAGAAGATGCATCATGTAATATGACATTATTTTGGCTGCTTCTGAAGGGTCGTCAGAATGATAGCAGATGCATCACTGCGACACTTGCTCACTGGGTTGAGTAATCCCAAAATGTGTATTGAGTGTTGGAAGGGGCTGCTTTACAGTGGTAGTCGTCCCCAACTCGCCATAAGTTAACATCAATTGAATTGCATAAATATTCATTATTTAATAAAAACATAAATAAGGATGAAAAATAAAAGATTTAAGGGCTCCTTCGTATAATTTTTATTTTTAAATTTTATTTTTCAATTCTCTCTATTTTTCAATATCGAAAGCAAAAAAAAAAAAAAAAATAGTATTTGATTATTCATTTTCCTTACTTAAAAATTTCATAACTTTTCAAAACTTAAAAACAAAAAAAAAAATTTTCATTCTCTATCATTAAATAATATTTCTATTTCTTTCTTTCTTAACCATTCACTATAAGCTAATTATTTTTGCGTCTCTTCAATCGTATCATTAGGCAAGGAGACCAACTAAACTTTTAACTCTTAAGAGTCTTAGTCAATCTTATTCTAACATCACCATTTGTTACGGTTGAAAAAAGGTCAAATGAGTCACAAAAATAGGGAAAAAAAAATATAATACTAAAAGTGAGCACAATATTTTCAAACATGCTAAATTTTTACTTTTTATGTAAAAACAAAAGTTGAGCACCAAAAATTAATAATGAAAAATAATTATTCTATCATACCAGCTCAAAACATATTACTTAAATACACCAATATATTTGAATACCATTGAAAAAGAAAAAAAGAATTCTAAGTTTATTAAAAACACGAAAGAGAGGTCAATAAATATTATCAGAAACCAAAATATTCAATCAAAGTTCTTAAATTTGATATCTATGATAACATTTTATATTTTCTATCGTATGAATATAAATGCAAAAGACAATAATAAAAAACTATTATTACAAATATTAAATTTAAATATCCAAATAACATTCTTATATAAAAAACTCACGGTTAAATTGTGAATGCACAACACTACCCCTTCCTTTCTAGCTATATATGGGTCAATTATAAAAAACGAAGGGTAAGAGATTATGATTATGTCTTTCACACCAAAAAGGTATGAATAATTTATGCAGGGCCTCCTCTCCCTCCTATAATTCATGTAGGGCCTCCTATCCCTCTTCCTCTTAATGTTCGTCTTTGTCGTTCTCATAATCATAGACACAAATTTTATCTCAACATTTTCGTAATCATTGATCACAAATTTTATCTCAAAATTTTTAGTTTTCATATTCGTCTAAAAATTGTTTAGATTCTGTTCTTTGTAGTCTTAATTTGCATAGTATTGAGTTCTGAGTTAGTTTTCTTTCCTATTCACTTTATTAGAGGTCAACATTAAATTTTTTATTTACTTTCAATTAACTTTTACAATAAAATAATTTAAAATATTAATTTAAAAATAAAATATCATTTTTTTTAATAACTCCACCACAATTAAATCCATTTCATGAAAACCAACTACGTGGGCTAATTTTCAATAATAAGTGGATTGTCCAGCCCAATTTTGTAACACCCCGCCTTTCAGGGCATTAATATATGTTATAATTTTTTTTTAATATAAACCAACAAAAAATCCTCAAGATAAACTTTAATCATTAATACTCCCAAACATAATGAAAGAGTGATACACTTTAAATGTAAGCGAAAGCAAGATCAGAACCTATAAGAAATCTCGAAAACATAACATACTTGGGTACATACACATCATCCACTCAATATAATATTACAATTATTGTTAAAATCTAAACAATACAACTGAATGTAATAGATGGTACTGGCCTCACATGGGGCCCACAAAAATTCTGTCAAGCTCATGCCTCGATTACTTCTTTGCCCTTCTGGTCACTTATCTAGCCTGAAATGTGGAATATTCTAAGGATATAGTCCACTATTAGAAGATGAAATCTTCTAAGTGAGGGTTAGATAAGCATGAATGATGCATTAACATTTATAAACCGATACCCTAGTATAACTTCCCTGGCCCACTAGCTCGGCATGGAACCCAAGACAGAATTCATAACCTTTGCAGAATAAGGCTAATGTTGTTCCATCAATTGCCCTTAGAGAATTACGACTACACTCTTAGGACGACGTCCAAATCCCATGCATGAGATTCAATATGTCAATAATATCGTGCCGTATGAATATCACAACTTTAATTGCAATAGAATATGAACAAATATGACGAAGATAATCATAACGTACATAAATATCATGCATAGAAAGATAATTATATCGTATATAGGTTATAGGGACAAAACCACTCACCTTTATCAAAAATCGGGATACCTTGAAAAGCATACAACTTGCCTCATTTTTTGTGCCAACTTTGAAAATCGCACCAATTGTTTCACCTCAAATCACAAGACACCCTAGGCAAGATATTCATTTAAATAATCAATAAAAACTATTTTTCCTTAATTTTCTTGCCTTTTTCTCTATTTTTCTCCAATTATTCTCTCTAATAATCCAAAATAAATACATAGATCACTTATTTTGCAAATCTTTTTTTACATAGAATCCTAAAATATTTTTCTCAGCATATTAAAAAAAATTGTAGAAAAAAACCAAGCCCGCATGTGCCAGCGTATGGTAGGGTGAGTGAGACTGACGCGTGAGTTTCATGCGTCGGTCATCTTCTCCGGCGACGGCTTGCCAGAAAAATGAAATTTTCACACCTTACTAAACTACATGCCAAGATGATCACAATGGTACCTGAGATGGCTCGAAAGGAGGTCGGGAAGCCGATCAACTTGAAGCTCGAAGTCTTGGCTAGGCGATTCGCCTATGGCTGGCGAAGCCTCGGATCTCCTTCGTTTCTACTTCGTTGCTCGCCAAATTCTCTAAAAATGCTCTCCAACTTATGGGTAACAAAAGCCCTCTATCCTTGCCTCTCAATTTGTTCAAAAATGCCTTCGATTTGAGCTTCCATTCTCTGAAATTTTTTGCCATCATGAGCTCTATTTATAGGTGAAAACTGAGCTTCGAAATGGCCTTGGTCGCCTCACCCATTGCCTTAAACGTCCTCACCTCCCCTGGATCGACCTGAAAGCATCAACACGCGATCGAAAAAGCAAGTTGCAAGGCTCAACATCGCGGCCAGTTTTCTTGGCCGAATTTCTCAAAAATTCGGCCATCCCGATGGCCATTATCTGCTCATCATCACTCTTTGGCCATCCTTGACCACCCCCATGCTAACCCAGTGGCTTTTGGCCACTCCCGTGGCCTGGTTAGATTCCATGGCCAAGATTTTCATTTTTTACACCTTTGCCCTACTGTTTTGTCTTTTCTATTTTGGCCCTCTTTAACAAAAGTCCTTCAACTTTTGAATATTTCCATTAAGTCCCTTAAGTTCTAATCTTTTCATTTCTCCTTTGAAACTTTCAGAAAAATGTCATTTTGACCCTCATCGGGTAATTTTAAAAAATTACACTTAGGCCCGAATTTCCATTTTGGCTTTAAACCTCTTGGTTTCTTCTTGAAACTTCCGAAAGGTTGTCCTACTCAATGAACCAAAGCTTCCCAAGGCTTTAATTATCTTCTCGGGAGTCTCGTACGACAATTCAGTTTTTTAGCTCGATCCATAATTGTACCAAAAACGGTTTCTGATTCGATTTCTTTCGGTCTTAAAAATCATGCCTCAATATGCTCGTTAAAGGCATTCTTATTTCCTTAGACATTTAATCTTCAGGGTTCTTCATTCGGTTGATTCGGTAAATTTCTCGGGCTTTTTAGATGCTTATTTTCCCCGAATTTCCATTTTTTCTTTAAAACAATAACCCAGTTCTGGGGTATTACATTCTCTCCCCCTTAAAGAAATTTCATCCTCGAAATTTTTGCATTCATACCTACTAAAACATTGATATTTGGCTAACAACTTATAAGAGCAACGTCTTCCATCTCTTAGCTAAGCATTATCATCAATCTTTTTGCAACCACATCAATTTGTACTACTTATACAAATAATGCCTATCGGGCATACTGTCTTTTACAGAATATCTCGTTGTAGCTCTTTACCATGGATCACACACATCAAGAATAGTCTATATTTTCTCAAATGTAAACGTACTGTTCATAATTATCTCTTTATTTCACAACATTCTTAGTACATTTAATAAAAATCACAAAATTTTGCTACTCTCATTCTATTTCCTCGAACAACTGGGGATATTTTTCCCTAATCGTATCCTCGAGCTCCCACGTAGCTACTTCTTTAGTGTGATTTCTCCATTGAATCTTCACCAGCGGGATGAATTTATTCCTCAGAGCTTGGTCGCGCCGATCTAAGATTTGCTTGGGTGACTCTAGATAAGTCAAATCGTCTCTTAGCTCGATTACTTCCACTCGAATTTCCTGGGTCGGATCTTGTATATATCTCTGAAGCTGAGACACATGGAAGACATCATGGATGTTAGACAGGCTAATAGGAAGTTCTAAACGGTAAGCCAACGGTCCAACTCGTCATTTGACCAGATAGGGTCCTATAAATCAGGGTCTTAACTTACCTTTCTTCTTTCCCTATGTTGCCAAATGCTGAGGTGATACCTTTAGATATACATGATCTCCTATCTCAAATTCCAAATCTCGCATCCTTTTGTCCACATAAGACTTTTGTTGACTTTGTGTGGTTCGGATTCTCTCTTGTATCTTTCGAATCTTTTCCATAGTCTGCTGAACTAGCTCGGGTCCCAATATTTGTCTCTCTCCTACCTCAATCCAACAGATAGGCGATCAACATTTTCTTCCATATAGAGCCTCATAAGGTGCTATTCCTATACTGCTGTGGTAACTACTGTTATAAGCAAACTCCACCAAGGGCAGATGCTCTTCCTAATTACCCTCAAAATCCAAGGCACATGACCTTAGCATGTCTTCTAGCGTTTGAATGGTTCTTTCAGACTGTCCATCAGTCTACGGGTGATAAGCCGTACTAAGATTCAATTGAGTCCCCATACACTCCTGCAAGCTTCCGCAAAATCTTGAGGTAAACCTCAGATCCCGGTCTGAGACTATGCTTACCGATATGTCATGAAGTTTGATTATTTCTCCTATATACTGTTCCGTAAACTTTCGTATTGGCCTATCCATCTGCATAGGCAAGAAGTGTGTTGACTTCGTTAGCCTATCTACGATGACCCAAATTGCATCATTACCTTTATGACCCATAGGAAACCTTGTCACAAAATCCATCGTGACATGCTCCCATTTTCATTCTAGGATATCTAATGGTCTCATGAGCCAAGCCAGTCTTTGGTGCTCGATCTTTACCCTCTGACAGGTATCACATTGAGCTACTTTCCTTGCAACACTTGTTTTCATTCCCGGCCACCAATAGATTTCTCGGAATCTATATACATCTTCGTGGCTCCCGAGTGTACTATAAAATGAGTTATGTGGGCTTCATTTAAAATCCTTTGCCTCAAGTATTCTTTCAAATTTGGCACGTAAATCCTTCCTCGAAACCTTAGTATGCCATCATGCATTTCAAAATCAGATCTCTTAGGTTGGCCATGCTCGTCCACCCATAAATGTATTCACTTATCATCCACATATGCCTCCCATATTTCGTTCACCAAATCTAGATGAACTACTATGCCAGCGATAAGGACGAACGATTCATTTGGTACTACACTCACCGTTAGATGGCTAAAAGCCTCCAACATCTACCACTCACGGGCTATCATCCTGGCAATAGAAATAGGCACATTCCTACCCAGTGTGTCGTCCACCACATTGGTATGTCCCGAGTGATATCGAATGGTGCAGTTGTAGTCCCTCAAAAACTCCATCCACCGTCATTGTTTAAGATTTAGCTCATTTTGTGAGAACACGTACTTCAGGCTCTTGTGTCTGTGAACACCTCAAAGGTTTTATCATACAGGTCATGTCTCCATAGTTTCAGAGCATATATCATGGTTGCAAATTCCAGATCATGCATCGGGTAGTTTACTTCTTATCTCTTTAACTGTCACGATCCATACGTGATCACTCGTTCGTGTTGCATTAACACGCAACCTAAACCTATCTTAGAGGTATCCGTATACACAACGAATCCTCCGGGCCCACCTGACATTGCTAAAACAGGTGCTGTGGTTAGTCGATCCTTGAGCTCTTGGAAACTTTCCTAGCACTTGGCAGTCCATTCGAACTTGACCTCTTTTCGTATGAGTTTTATTATAGATGCGGCTATTTTTGAAAATCCTTCCACGAATCTACGATAGTAGCTCGTTAATCCCAAAAAGCTTCGTACCTCTGTCATGTTCATTGGCTACTTCCATCCCTGGATAACCTTAATTTTTGCCGGATCCACCGAGATTCCTTCGGCAGAGATCACGTGTCCAATAAATGCGACTTGGGGTAGCCAGAACTCGCACTTTGAGAATTTGGCATACAACTGATGCTTCCTGAGAGTTCCTAGCACCGCCTTTTAAGTGCTCCTCGTGATCGCTCTCATTCGAGGAATATATCAATATATCATCTATAAATACGATTATAAACTGATCTAAATAGGGTCGGAACACCCTGTTCATGAGATCCATAAATGTTGCTGGAGCATTCGTTAACCCGAATGGCATAAGTAAATACTTAAAATGGCCATACCTTGATCGAAACTCCATTTTCAGAATATCATCAGGCTTAATCCTCAATTGGTAATATCCAGACCTTAAGTCAATTTTTGAAAATATTCTTGCTCCTTGCAGCTGATCGAACAGCTCATCGATCCTTGAAAGTGGATACTTATTCTTTACCATGGCTTTATTCAGCTGTCGATAATCAATGCACATTCTCAAACTCCATCATTCTTCTTTACAAATAGCACCGGTGCGCCCCACGGTGATGTGCTCGCTTAATGAATCCCATATATGTCAGTTCTTGAAGTTGACTCCTCAATTCCTTCATTTCTTTCAGAGCCATTCGATATGGAGGAATTGATATCGATTTGGTTCTTGGCACTAACTCAACTGAGAACTCGATCTCTCGAGGTGGCGGTAATCCTGATAATTCTTCCGAAAACACATGCTCATACTCTCATACTATATGTACCTCCTTGAGCTCTGATACTTCTTTCTCTTCCAAACGAGCATAAGCTATACATCCATGGGCTCCTTGGCTTATCAACTTTTCTGCCTTCTTGGCCGAAATCATTTTTCCATTCTTGGGGTCACCTTGTCCCCGAAATTTGACCCATTCCCCTTTGATTTTCTTTATGATCATTATTTTTCTTCGACAATCTATGCTGGCATCATATCTAGACAAGAAGTCCATTCCTAAGATTACGTCGAAGTCATATACTTCTAGCAAAATTAGATTAACTTGAAATTGAGCATCACTTAAGCTAATTTCGCATCCTTCTATCACTTTTGAAGACCTTGCACTTTTATCCATGGGTGTTGAAATTACTATAAGAGATTCCATAGGTTTAGTTTCTACTCCCAAACTCTCAACCAAAGCATATGACATAAATGAATGCATTGACCCAGTGTCTATCAATGCATGTACAAGGGTATCCAATATAAAGAGCGTACCTTGTACGATTACAGGATCTGTCCCCACATTTTCCTTGGTGAGGTTGTAGACGCATCCCTGACAAGTCCCACGAGCCTCTCTTGCTCTTTCAACTGGTCCATCTGCTTATCTGAGTTTCGGCTTCTTCGAACAGTTCCTTGAATAGTGCCCTAATTGATCGCACTGAAAGCACACCACCTTCATTAGGTCTTTCACTGGAGGTGTTTCTTTTCTCTTGCGACAGTCTTTACTTATGTGTCCTCGCTAAGCATTTCCTCCCCAGATGGTTCTTCTTGCATTTGGGGCATTGCTTGCTGTTTTGGGAACTTTTATTTCCCGATTTTTGTTCCAAATTTCCCTTTGTTTCACCAGACCTAATGAGCTTCACTTGAAGAAGATTCATTTCTGTTGCCAAAGCTTTGCTTCATAGGAGTCGATCGACCAAGTGCTCAAAGCCTGCAGCAGCTCCACTCGAAGCCCTGACATAAAATTTTGTGCCTTTTGCCATTCATCAGCATCATACATTGGCACGTACTTAATGAGTTGATTGAATCGAGTGTCATATTGAGCCACCAACATTTCCCCGATCTGTTTTAGGTTTGTAAACTCCCAGCTCTTGTTTGCCTCTAGCTAAGAGGGAAATACTTATCGTTGAAGGCATTCTTAAATGCCTCCCAGACCGAATCGTCCTTCGGCAACTGTTGCTTCTGTCTCTTGTTCCATAGTCCGGATGCTACTACTATCGGCGCGACTGTAGCGGTGATTCCCATTGTTTTTTACATCCTCAATTCCTCAATTGGGGTTGATAGGAGTCATGTTCCTTTGTTGCCTTGTAGTTACCATCTGAAAGACAAGACGAAATCTCATTCCACGAGAATTTCTTCAAAACGGAATTTCATTTCATAACACGATATATATAACATCATTTAAGAAAAGCACATAGCACACATCTGACACACTAATAAGCGAAATAAAGTCATCCACGATTCTTTCTATGGGCTGGCTGACTTCCAGACCCAAGCATCATTGTTTGTTGTGTTGTCTTCAAACTTGGTTGTGGGTCCATCTGGGTTGTCGTGCACAGTTGCTTATTCTTCTTCGTCGTCCGAGTCAAGGTAGTCGACACCCATCATATTGGCTTCGACTACCTCGAGGTCATCCCAATCTCCATCCGACATCTTTTCCTCTATTATGGCTCCCTCGAACATATTAATGACTTGATTGCGGAATCGTATACAGAAGATATGTAGAGACGCGTAATCGCCTTGCTGGCGAATCTCTTCGGCTACGGCTCTCCATTCTTCTTCTGTGTGATTGATCAGGAACTCTACCTAGGCGTGCATTAGGCTCGGCCTCACGAAGCTACTTGGTGGCACATCCCTCAAGATATCTTGTATTATGTCTAGGCAGTAGAAGACGTCTCCCACAATTGGTTCACTGTCTGCCCATCGACTAGCCCAATGAGTCACCAAGAATTACTCAAGGTAATCTTCTTCCATTCTGACATTGAAAAATCGATCAGAGAATAGTAACCGTATAGTTCCTATATGTGAATAGTACACTACGTAAGTTTCCAGGAAAAAGAGGTGAGTCACAAATGGACACACTTAAATACCAAGTCTTTCTTTAGCCAGAACTTTCCTAGACATGTACTTTCACTACAGCACACTTAAGTCCATAATCTCTAGATAGGGATTTCTTAATCTAAGTTTTCTAAACCTCGGGTTCATAGATCCCTAATAATCTATCCTAAATCTCCAAATAAACTTTAGCTCTGATACTAACTGTAACACCCCGGCTTCCAGGGTATTAATATATGCTAGGATTTTTTTTTTAATATAAACCAACAATAAATCCTCAACATAAACTTTAATCATTAATACTCCCAAACATAACGAAGGAGTGATACACTTTAAACGTAAGTGGAAGCAAGATCAGAACCTGCAGGAAACCTCGAAAACATAACATACTTGGGTACATATACATCATCCACTCAACATAATATTACAATTATTATTAAAACCTAAATAATACAACTGAATGTAATAGATGGTACTGGCCTCACATGGGGCCCACAAAATTTTTGTCAAGCTCATGCCTCGATCACTTTATTGCCCTTCCGGCACGTGGAATATTCTAGGGACATAGTCCAGTATTAGAAGATGAAATATTCTAAGTGAGGGTTAGATAAGCATGAATGAATGAATGATGCATGAACATTTATAAATCGATACCCTAGTGTAACTTCCCTGGCCCACCAGCCCGGCACGAAACCCTAGGCAGAATCCCGAACCTCTGCAGGATAAGGCTAACGCTGTTCCATCAATTGCCCTTGGGGAATTATGGCTATACTCTTAGGGTTACATCCCAATCCCATGCATGAGTTTCAATATGTTAATAATATCGTGCCATATGAATATCACAACTTTTCATGCAATAGAATACGAATAAATATGACGAAGACGATTATAACATACATAAATATCATGCATAGAAAGGTGATCATATCGTATATGGGTTATAGGGACAAAACCACTCACCTTTCTCAAAAATCGGGATACATCGAAAAGCGTTCAACTTGCCTCATTTTTCGTGCCAACTTCGAAAATTGCACCTATTGTTTCACCTCAAATCACAAGACACCCTAGGCAAGATATTCATTTAAATAATCAATAAAAACTATTTTTCCTTAATTTTTCTCCAATTATTCTCTCTAATAATCCAAAATAAATACCTACATCACTTATTTTGCAAATCTTTTATTACATAAAATCCTAAAATATTTTTCTTAGCATATTAAAAAAATTACAGAAAAAAACCAAGCTCGCATGTGCCCACACGCGCCAGCACGTGGTAGGGCAAGTAAGACTAGCGTGTGAGCTTAACGCGCTGATCATCTTCTCCGGCGACGGCTTACTAGAAAAATGGGATTTTCACACCTTGCTAAGCTACAGGCCAAGTCGATCACGATGGTACCTGAGATGGCTCGAAAGGAGGTCGGGAAACCGGTCAACTTGAAGTTCGAAGTCTCGACTAAGCAGTCCGCTTAGGGCTCCGGCAAAGCCTTAGATCTCCTTCGTTTTTGCTTTGTTACTCGCCAAATTCTCCAGAAATGCTCTCCAACCTATGGGAAACAAAAGCCCTCTATCCTTACCTATCAATTTGTTCAAAAAATGCCTTCGATTTGAGCTTCCATTTTCTGAAATTTTCAGCTATCATGAGCTCTATTTATAGGCGAAAATCGAGCTTCAAAATGGCCTTGGCCGCCTCACCCATTGACTTAAACGTCCTCATTTCCCTTGAATCGACCTAAACACATCAACACGCGATTGAAAAAGCAAGTTGCAGGGCTCGACATTGCGGCCAGCTTTCTATGCCGAATTTCTAGAAAATCTGGCCACCCCGGTGGCCATTGTCGACTCATCATCACTCTTTGGCCATCCTTGACCACCCCCCATGCATACCCAATGGATTTCGACGACCCCTCTGGCCTTGTTGGATTCCATGGCCAAGATTTTCATTTTTTGCACCTTTGCCCCACTATTTTATCTTTTCTATTTTGGCCCTCTTTCACAAAAGTCCCTCAACTTTTGAATATTTCATGAAGTCCCTCAAGTACTAATCTTTCCATTTCTCCCTTGAAACTTTCAGAAAAATGTCATTTTGACCCCTCTCAGGCAATTTTGAAAAATTACACTTAGGCCTGAATTTCCGTTTTGGCTTTAAACCTCTTGGTTTCTTCCCGAAACTTCTGAAGGATTGTCCTACTCGATGAACCGAAGCTTCCCAAGGCTTACATTATCTTCTCGGGAGTTTCCTATGACAATTTGATTTTTCAGCCCGATCCATAGTTGTACTAAAAATGGTTTCTTATTCGATTTCTTTCGGTTTTAAAAATCATGCCTCGATATGCTCGTTAAAGGCGTTTCTATTTCCTTAGACATTTAAGCTTAAGGGTTCTCCCTTCGGCTGATTCGTTAATTTTTTCAGGCTTTTCAAATGCCTATTTTTCCCGAATTTCTATTTTTTCTTTAAAATAACCCAAAGTTCTTGGGTATTACAAATTTGGCCCATCCCTTACGGCCCAATCTTAGCCCATTTCTCGGCCCATCCTTTAGCCCAATCTAGTTCATCTGTCATGGACCAACCTCGGCCCCATCCTGATCCTACGCCAACCTGCAATAACATCATTGTAGCCTCTACTGGGTATCCGCGCGTCTGCCTTAGATCTCATCCTTATTAATGGCGAATCTCATCCACATTAATGAGGGTCCTGTCAACACCATGTTGCCGCCATGCCACCACCTGGGAACCTCCACCAGCGTCGGATACTCAGTCTCATCAGCTGCAAAAGCAGGACGCATGCATGCAGGAGGATGTCTCATCCTCTTATATCAATTAGCTCTTTTCAGAGCCAATGTATGTTCTTTTCTCTGACCCACTGATACTCTGCCATTTTCTACCTTTACTCACTCGAGCGTTGGAGTTCTTGTAGGTGCTAGCCGCCCCCTGGACCAACCCGTCGTCGGAGCTTGCTCCTTATCGTTGCGGTCCTACCTCCAATTGCTCCATTTGGTTAGGAAGGAACATCTGGCACCCACCGTGGGGTTGGGTAAAACATACATACCCCATAATCTCACTAGAGCCTTTCAAGCCAACCCCATCACCTTACCATGGTGCGAAAACCAGAAGCACCCTTGCCCAGGAGCCAAACAACACTGACCAAGTCTTGCGAAACCCAGCTGTTATGGAGGTCCTTCTCTAGGCTGTCCAACAGCTTCAAACCCAAGTCGCCAAGTTAACCCTGAAACCAACAGCGTGACCAACCTAGCGAACGATCCGACTACGATGTAAAAAGTAGCCGTCAATAACACTATGAAGCCACCCATACCTCTATTCCCCGACCTTTTGCGTCCCTATATTCTTCAAGTCATCCTTTCTTAGAGTTCATCATGGTTACCCGTTTACTCGACGGCTTCCATCTTCCCAACACTTTAGAGCCTTGTGACGGCACCATCGACCCTTAGGACCATCTCACCATATTTAGTGCCACCATGCTGCTAAGTAGAAACTCGAACCTGATCATGTGCCGGTCAGTTGCTAGCACGTTGAAAAAGTCATCCATGTTGTTGTTCTCGTCCTCAGAGCCAAACTACATTCACGACTTCCTCGAGCTGGCCACTCGATTCCTCACTCATTTCTCCACCAACC
This sequence comes from Diospyros lotus, assembly GCF_014633365.1. Classification (NCBI taxonomy): domain Eukaryota; kingdom Viridiplantae; phylum Streptophyta; class Magnoliopsida; order Ericales; family Ebenaceae; genus Diospyros; species Diospyros lotus. The sequence continues at coordinate 9,594,578 of NC_068342.1, forward strand.
GAGCTCATCATAAGACATCAACTAGTCTCATCAACTTGAAGCAAGACAAGCACGAACCACTCTGGGCATTCATGAATAGGTTTTTTCAAGAGGCCCTTCAGATCAAGGACCTTAACCCGGCGATCTCCTTACACGCCATCATGGCTGGGTTGAGAGTAGGCCCCTTCGTCGATTCACTTGCCAGGAAGCCTCAGCAGGGTATATCAACATGGAGAAAGCCTCGGTCGCCCAATGCAACGAGGTCCAAGCGCAAGCACGACCGCAACCGGTCCTCCAACTGGGACCTTCCACTGGGCACCAGGATAACCCCGAGAGGGACTCCTATAGAAAGCAAGAAAACCAGGATCACAACAAAGGGCGGAGAGAACCACCTCGGGCCCCTGAACCACCTCGATTGCGCTACAACGCATATACCCCCCCTCACAGCTAGGCGAGATTGGATTTTTCGGGAGGTCTACAACGCCAGGGTCATCCCCCTCTTGGATATCAGCGAGCAACGACCTCCTTGTGGCAATACCGACACCAGCAAGCAGTGCGATTACCATCGTATGTTCGAGCACACAACTGAAGAATGTTATGCCCTGAAGGACTGGATAGAGCATCTAGTCAGGGAAGGCTACCTCCGTCAATATGTTTACAGAACGGATCGAAGACGGTCCCCACAAGGCAACCCAGACAGGTGAATGAGCCACAACCCTCAAAGACGGCCTCAAACAGACAATAGGCAAAACGCTGGACCACTCCCAGGGAATCCAATAGCTGGGGTCATCGACACCATCTCTGGAGATTTCACAGGCGGGGGAGAATCAAGCTCGACAAGGAAATGACACCTCTGGGAAGTAATGTCATAGATAGCACCGAGATAAAACCAAAAAGGATGGCCTGACATCCCGCAATCTCCTTCACCGATGAGGACTTCGAAGGCATTGATAAAAACCTCGATGACCATGGTAATCTCGGTTGTTGCCATAAACTTCTTTGTAAAGAAGGTCCTCGTGGATCAGGGCAGCTTGGTTGACTTGTTATACCTGTCAACCCTAAGGAAAATGGGTATCCTTGAAAATGAGGTAAAACCATTCCACAGGTACCTGATTGGCTTTTTTTAGAATAGGTAGGCGTCAGGGGTTACATCGACTTGTTGACTTCATTCGGGATGACCCCTTGGTCAAAACAATCAGCATCCGATATCTAATCATCTATTGCCAGACACCGTATAACGCACTCCTCGACCGCCCTTCTCACAACACCTTGGACACGATAGTATCCACTCCCCATTTGGCCAGGAAATTCCCAGTGTTAGATACCAAGGTCAAGGCTATTCACGCCGACCATAAGGAGGCTCGATAGTGCTACCACGATAGCCTCAAGGCTTGGGGCCCTAAGCTCAATAAGAACAATAAGGGAAACAGAACCTCCAGGAGCAGCAGGAGCAAACAGCCAAGCCTTGAACCCTAGCGTGCACATAGCGGAGCTAGATCAGCAAAGTAAGCCATCAGATAACTGTCCCCAACCCGCAGAAGAACTCCACCTTGAAGGCATAGGCCCCCGTCCGGAGTAGATCGACCATGACAAACCTACCTCACTAGATCGCTAACAACATCGACAACGGAGCTCACCACTTGACCGAACCCTCAAGGAAACCTTTGCCCAGATCATAGAACACGGCCAATGTGCGAACATACTATAGTTAAGCAACCATTTTCTTAGGGACTTGCTATTGAAATACACTACACTCAATCAAAGACAGTTGCTTCCACTTATTACTTACTATGTCTTTACACGGGTACAAACCCAAGTTCTTTTCATGACAGTCCCCGAGATCTCTGGGTATAGCCTCATCTTCCAATTACCTTAGTTTCACCTCAACCTGCCTTGTATCACACAAGCATAATAGACCTTGGGTCACTTCGGTCTCACTTGATCCGCTCAATGCAAGACCAAGCTGTTCACATCCTCGGGTCACCTAGCACTCACGCCAGCAAATACGGACGTTCAAACAAACTATTGGAAAAATCGAAAAAAGTAACTAGGTATTCCAAAATTCCAAATTTTACTAAATATTCAAATACAAGCATTGGCAGGCATGCCAGACCTTGAGTCTACCTCGGTCCGATCCCAAAGTAGTGCCATGTAGCAAACAAACACACCTGACCTCCAGTCTACCTTGGTCCGATCCCAAAGTCGTGTCTCGTAGCAAACAAGCACACTTGACCTCGAGTCTACCTCAGTCTGATCCCAAAGTGGTGCCTTGTAGCAAACAAGCACACCTGACCTCGAGTTTACCTTGGTCCGATCCCAGAGTCGTGCCTTGAAGTGAATAAGCATGCTGGACCTTGAGTCTATCTCGGTCTGACTCCAAATTCGTGTCTTGTAACAAACAACTCCATCAAGCCACGGCTTGTATCAGACAGGCACACAAGGCCTCGAGCCAACCTCGGTCCTCCTTTAAACCATGCTTGGGATCCAGACTGACATGGTCAGTTCACCCCGCGTGAACCTCGGGCACAACCCCGTCATTGCTTTAGGTGCCTCAAGCCTGCCTCAGTCCTATCGAGATACGCCTTGTATCAGCTAAGCACATAGGGCCTTGAGCAAACCTAGGTCCTCCTTTAAATTGTGCTCGGGATCTAGACCGACATGGTCAATCCGCCTTGCGCAAACCTTAGGCACAACCCCGTCATTGCTCTAGGTGCATCGAGCCTGCCTCGGCTCTATCGAACCACGCCTTGTATCAAACAGGTGCATACGGCCTTGAGCCAGCCTTGGTTCTCCTTTAAACCGTGCCAGACCTTGAGACTATCTCAATTCGATTCCAAGGTCATGTCTTGTAGTAAACAGGCATGCCGAATCTCAAGTCTACCTCGATTCGATCCCAAAGTTGTGTTTTGTTGCAAAAAGGCACGTCGGACCTCTAGTCTACCTCGGTCCCATCCCAAAGTCATGCCTTGTAGCAAACAGGCACGTCGAACCTCGAGTCTACCTCAGTCCGATTCTAAGGTCATGCCTTGTAACAAACAGGCACGCTGGACCTCGAGTCTACCTCGGTTTGATCCTAAAGTCGTGCCATGTAACAAACGAGCACACTGGACCTCGAGTTTACCTTGGTCTGATCCCAAAGTCGTGCCTTGTAGTAAATAGGCACGCCGACCTCGAGTCCACCTCGGTCCGATCCTAAAGTCGTGCCTTGTAGCAAAAAGGCACGCCGGACCTTGAGTCTACCTCGGTCAAATCCCAAAGTCGAGCCTTGTATCAAACAGGCACGCCGGACCTCAAGTCTACCTCGATCCAATCCCAAATTTTGGCCTTGTAGCAAACATGCACGCTAAACCTCGAGTCTACCTCGGTTTGATCCCAAGGTCATGCCTTGTAGCAAATAAGCACGCTAGACCTCAAGTCTACCTCGGTCCGATTCCAAGGTCATGCCTTGTAGGAAACAGGCATGCCGGACCTTGAGTTTACCTTGGTCCGATCCCAAAATCATGCCTTGTAGCAAACAGGCACGCCAGACCTCGAGTCTACCTTGGTCCGATTCCAAGGTCGTGCCTTATAGTAAACAGGCACGCTAGACCTTGAGTCTACCTCGGTCTGATCCTAAAGTCATGCCTTATAGCAAACACGCAAGCCGTACCTCGAGTCTACCTCGGTCCAATCCCAAAGTCATGCCTTGTAGCAACTAGGCACGCCGGACCTCGAGTCTACCTCGGTCCGATTACAAAATACCTTATATCAGACACGGCTAGAAAGGCTAGGATGCATTACGACCAAAAAAGGACGCGCAAGACAAAACAAGAAATAAGGTACCTAGAAATTACATTCCATTTCATTACAAAACTTAAATCTGATTACAAGACTTACATCTATAGTAATCTTAAATTACACCTACCTATCATGCTGTAACCCCTTCAAAGCATCGGGCGCGGCCTAAAAGCACATCTAAAGTAAAAGCAAGGCCAAACAGTAGTCGTTACGGGACGTACCCCCTCTATATATCATTAGTAACAACCCCCCACAGGCAGCCTGACAAAGGCTAAACTCTTTTTGTATTGCCTGACATCCTATCCCCAAAGGCGTCAGATTCCGCTGACCTAACAATCGCTCTTGAAGAAAGTCCAGGAAGACTTAGCACCCATGCGATGTCGAGATCTCCCACTTTTAACCTTAGAGCAATCAAACGGCCCCCTGCGTTTAACCTGGTGATGTTGGTGTTAAAGATCAAAGTACTCACATCGGAGTACGGTGCTTCCGCCGGAGGCAAACTCCAAGAAAGCTACATCACCCATTCTAGACACGACATGTCTCACCCATCCTAGCACTACTCTCACCCAAACGCGCTTAACCTTAGACCTCTCAGCCCCTACTACACCGATTTCAGCCCCATTCACGACGTCGCAAGGGGAAATGCCCATCTCAGATAAAAAAACCCACTGCAAACCATTGACCCTATCTCCCTAGTTCCCCAGAACCAAGGCACAAACGAACACTAACGGCATGGAAAGGAACCAAGGGCTTTCCTCCCATTTTATAGGTGCAATTGCCTAATGGTCAGAAGATCCTCACCATCTCCTAAAATTTAAATATGGTCAGGCTCTAAAAAATCATGCCATTAATATGGCCATACCCCCGCCTCGAAAATCGAAAGGCTACTCCCACCATAACCAATCAACTTCTTCCACATGCTAAATGGAACACCCAGACGACGAAAATGTTTTGCAAAATGTAGCACGCCTAGCTCCTTCGAAGCGTCGCCTCATTTATAACCTCAAATCTTATGCCATGCACGTAATTCCCCCGAACCTCTATAATACCCAGAGTCTGCACTCCAAACACTTTCCCCTGAACCCTAAGATCGAGCACCAATCCTAGCACTTAACCCAGGAACCACTAGAAAAAGTGTGTCACACTAGAATCAAAACAAAGGAGAGGTCTTACGAAGAAGAAAAATAATTAAACCTTTCATTTCGATTAGCAAGTCAAAAGGCGGCGAAAATAGCGGGCTGCGATATCACAAGCCCTAATAAAATCAATCTGCCAAGAATGCACTCGAAAACCTACACTACTAGAAGGGAAGGAAGTAGTAAAATGTACCCGACTTGACCGGAGGCTCGGCGTTGTCTGCAACACCTTCATCAACTCGGTCTGCCTCGATTTCAAGAATTCCCCTTGAAGCCTCGGCAGCATGCCCCTCTTCGGTAGGATCAACAAGTCGGTCGCATTCGACCCTCATATAGGGCTTGCAAGCCTGCAGGTCTAGGCATGGGAGCAAAGTCTCAACGTGGAGCAAGGCTTCCTCGTAGCCATCCAAATAATCCTCCATGGCCTCCAACATCTGAGCCCTGTTGGCTTTCTCTTTTAATCGGGCGACCTTGAGCGTCACTTTCAGATGGGAAACCTCTACCCTTGAATTGTGAAGCTCTGCCCTAACATCCTTGCACTGGCGGCTGAGTTGACTTATGACCTCATGGCGGCGAACCAACGACACCTCGGCCTCCTCCAACTGTTGACTGAAGCCGGCCGTCACCCTGGCTACTTCATCCCCCACCTTGCTTTTCGTTGCCTCCTAGACGCGTCTTATCTCCTATCGATGCAACCATTTGAGAGCAGCCATCTTTATTCAGAACCCGAACTCCAACGCACGGCATTTCTCCAATATCCCCAGAGCCCGATCCTCCACCTGGAGGTACGTCGCTTGTTGGTCCCCTGAAGTAGGAGGGTCAGACATACCCACAGAAGGCACGTCAGCAGATGGCTCATCCCCTCTAGCATCCCTCAGGCATTTCCCAACCGACGATCGCCCTTCATCGATAACAAGTCCCTCGGAATGCAATGCCGAAACAACATCAGAAGCAGTTGAAAGAACTGGCGCGACGGTGGAAGATACAAGATCAACATACAGGAGAGTGACATCTCTCTCGCCGGTGCCGCTAGAGGCCTTTCTTTTTCCCTTAAAGACAACCCTCAGCATTTCCCTGCTAAGACGAGGAGCCATTTCGCCCCAAGAAACGATTAAAGAGAAAGACTTAGAAAAACAGTGCACGATGGGCGCAAAGAGGAAGAAGAAGTAACAATGGAAAACCTAGAAGAGAGGGGGCACACCCTTTATACTATTCCCATACGATGCGTCTAAAGCGAAATGCCATTAAGCGCTTAGCAATTGCTGAGCGGCATATCCAACGATTGGAAACCATTCGTCGCGAATCCACAGCTATAAAATCGCCACCTGTCACGCACCTAAGGAGCTATCAGTTACATGTTAATAGCACCTTACCTCCTGAACATAAAGCCTCGAATAGCAAAATTGCATGCACCGCAAATCAAAATGTGAGGAAAGTTACGCCCCTACGAAACTCAAGTTGGTTTTGAAATATCCTTAGAACCAACACCTATCTAAGAGAAATCACATGACAACTCGGCCATCTATATCGGCCAAGCCCTAGTGCCCCAGCTCTCAAATTGGCATATGCAGCAAAAATTGCCTCTACTTTCCTTCTCTAGCTCAAACGCTCGCTTCTCGAGCATCCGACCTAAGGGGCTATGGACTATCCCGGCCCAATTTGGGCCTTTCCCTCACGGCCCAATCTCGGCCCATCCCTTATGGCCCAATCTCGGCCCCATACTGGTCCTATGCTAGCTTGTAGCAACATCATTGCAGCCTTTACTAGGTATCTGCGCGTTCGTCCCAGATTCCATCATCATTAATGGCGGATCCCATCCACATTAATAAGGGTCTCATCAACACCATGCTGTCGCTATGCCACCACCTGGGAACCTCCACCGATAACGGATACTCAGTCCCATCACTGCAAACACATGACACATACATGCAGGAGGACGTCTTCTCCTCATTATTCAATGTTCTTGCACTAATGATCATCGCATAGATGATTCGTCCGGACTATGAGATGCAAAACTTACATGATGTGGCATAGATTATCTTTCATAAAATTCGAATCAATCCATCTTTTGATTCAACCACTTGCTTAGCCATGGCCTGTGTAACTATTTTCTTACAGGCCAATTAGGTGATATGCTAAAGTAGTGTAATTGAACCTCAACTTTATGAAATAATTTTAGGTTAAAAGGCATATGTGAATAGGGTCCCACGCAGTGACAGAGAGATGATAATCTTTTTACTTCCTTATAACAATTGAATAAGCATATGTTGTATGGCGTGCATACTACGGTGGAGCTCCCACTAATCAAGGATGTCACACTGAAAACACAGTATAGATGTCGGCCCAGTCACCACATAGGCACCAGCCTGAGTCACTCAACTCATAAATGCTCACATCAAGCTACCCTCAGGCTTAATAAGAAATGACCTTGGATACCCCTCATGTATCAAGGCACTTACACTGACAACATAAGTCCAAAAGTAAGCTGTCTCATCCTGCACACTACACAGGTGTTAGGGCGATTATTTACGTGAGAGGACCGATCCAAGTCTGGTGACATTCACGAACATGTGCAGCTATTTCAATGTTTTTCATCTCAAAAACATAACGTCATATCATGAGAACAGAAAAAAGATAACAAATATCCATCAATATGAATGTCACAAATAATAATCAAATGTAGAATTCAAATTCTACGTAATCCTATACGCCTAATTTGGGATTCAAACACATTCTAAGTGGCTTTGTCAAAGGGTCAACCAACATTTTATCACTAGGAATATAACTCAAGATCATTTCCCTAGCCCTGACTAATCCTTTAATATAATGATATCTTCTTCTTATGTGCTTTGTTTTATCATAAAATTTGGGGTCTAGTGAGTCAACTTGCTCTATTCAAGTTTTAATGATTAACAAAAATGATATTTTGAATAAATATACTAATTGTAATACCAAATTATTTTTGATTAATTTATAAAATATTTTTTTATAATATATGTAGTACCAAATCTATTATTTTACATTAAAATTATTTTTCAAGTAATTTTAAAATGCATAAAAAATTTCTATAAAAATATATTTTTAAAATGCTACAATGAACAGTGAAAAGAAACAGACGTATTCACTTCACCTCTTCGTTCACGTTTTAACTCATCAATCAAAAATTTAAATTAATCATAAAATTCTTGTAGGTTACTTATTTTGATTTATTGGCTTTGCATTTGGTCTTTTAATTCACTATTTCACTTTTCAGATTCAATCTCTTCAGTTTCTAAAAGAATTTCTAATTCCAATTCTCTAGATTTACTTAGTTTTGTCTCATAACGAAATCTATGAATATATACAAATTTTGACCTTAAAACCTTTTCAAAAATTTGGCATCCAGTCATCTCAATACCATCTTTCATTGCTTTCACCAAAAGAGCATTCATTTGTTTCTATAAAAATAAAAATAAAAGTTAATTAAAGCATAGAAATTTATATAAATTAATAATTAAAATAATATATCATTAAAAATCAATAAAATAAAATTACGTACATAATTTTCTTGAGCTTGTGGATGGATCCAAATACCATTACTTTTTAGATATGTCTCAAAGTAAAGCCCTATTTCAATAGGCTCATCAATTTCGTTTTCTTGATTTGAAAAAAAATAAATTACAAGATAATTTAAATAATTATAATTTAACTTATAATTAATTAAGCATACCATTTCATACATGCTACATTCAGTGGCTTTTGTTTCCCCGTCTTTTTTCATCCATGTACTTTTCTTATAACTCTAAACACGATAAAATAGAAACAGTGAGTCTCCAAGCCAGCAATTTTTCCTTTGAATAAAAATTGATAAGAAACCTCAATGAAGAAGACGATCTAAATAAGAAAATCAGAAAAAAAGATTCAATAGGAGAACTCACTCGAGCATTGAAGAAGGTGAAACACTGCTATTGACCCTAGAAAATTTATCAAAATTAAGAAACGATAGGGATGTACCAGGAAAGTGGAATAAAAAAAAAAAAAAAAGAGCGGGAAAGGTTAGAGGGAAAATTTTAAGGAAAATTAAATTAGTCAAAAGTTAAATATTATTTTATTATTTTAATTTTTTAGTTTTTTTATAATTTATTAATGAATTTAAATAATAATATTATTTGAAATTCCATATTTCAGCATGTAATTAAAAAATAATTAAATTAAAAATTAATGAATTAAAGACTGAAAATGAATATATACACCTATATGGTTACATATATATATGTTTGGGTTTTTCGAACTGAAAAAAAAAATAAATAGCAAATTATAGTACAAGAGAAACACGTATACAACTACATATATAAGCCGACAAAAGGTAAAAATCAAACTTGATTAATTTGGAAAAAGTTGAAGAAGAAATGATGGGGATAGTTAAACTTGAGATCTACTTTTTAGTAGAATAGAGACACTTATATAAATACATATAAATTGTAATATACAAAAATGTAAAAAACAATCCTGCTTGATTCGGAAAAAAGTTGAAGATAAGATGGTGGAGACGGGTAAATTAAAAGAACGTTTAATGATAGAAAGTAAAATGTAAATCTCATTATAAAATTATTTTTTTTACAAAAAATAAATTTCTTGTGACATACATATTTTTGTCATATTTTTTTTATAGTACTATGTTGTGACAAAATATTTTTATAATAAAAATTATTACTTATTGTGACTAAAAAATTTTGTAATAAAAATTATTTTATCATTATAAATTATCAACCACCTTATATAATGACAAAATATTTTTTTATTGCAACTTTACTTACTTTTTGAATTTTACATGAGAAAATTATTTTATCACAAAAAAAAATATTTTCCGTGACAAAATTTAATCCATCACAATTAGTTTTATCACAATATACTAAAATTCTTATAATGTGATTTGATTCAATTTATACGATTTAAATTCAATTTTTTCGATTATAAGATAGTTTGATTTTTTTGATTAATCAGTCGATTCGATTTAATTTTGCTCTCCAATTTGATTTAATCAATTAATAAATTTCAATTAGTTCAATTATCAAACTTGTAAGCACCCCCGCTCGGATATCCCAACCACCCGGTCTATTTGAACGGAAGCACTTATGAAGGGAAAAGAGGATAAAACACAAAACAAGAATTTACCCTGGTATGCATGCATAAGAAAAATAACAGCGGAAGCAAACTACAAATACGCACGCACACGAGTACCCCCTGGAACAGCGGTCATGGAGCATAATAATATATACAGACGCTTGTGCCAACAATAGAAGATACAAGAAATAACCTGGCACAGCCAAAAATAAGAGACAAAAATATTGACAAAATATTAGAGACAATGGGGGCAACTATCTGTACACCATACCAACGCGACCGGCTGCTAGGCAGTGCGATCTTCACCCTCAACCTTCGATTTACCCTTACCTGGAATGATGGAAAGCAAGATGAGTCACAAGACTCAGCAAGTTTATAAGAAAAGAAAGGCTATAAATAGAAGAAGAGATCACCCCAACATAGTCCCGCACGTACACACAAGCCATGAGACGCTATAGTACAACAGTACAGCATAATAAAAGCACATACTGGTCCTTGGGCCCACACAAGACACCTGACGCTCAAGTCCCATACCAACCTGTCGCTGCCCTGAAAGGCAACAAATGTCTTCAACAAACCTGTGCGTACTGTCCCGGGTCGATACTCCCGTCACTCGTGTGTCCGTGTCGGTACTCTCGACACCCGAGCCATAAGCTCTCTCGGAACGGTCATCCCGTCCGAGAACTAATAACTACCAGTAACCATGCAATGCACATAAAAATGCAATGGCGTTGTAACATCCCGTTCGAGCGATAGGAAGGACCGGAACAACTTACCCTAATGGGCCTACACGAACTTCCCAGGGGGGTCACCCATCCCTGGATTACCCTAGGTCAAGCACGCTTAACTTGGGAGTTCTTTGCCAACATTCAGCCCAAAAGGTATCCAACTAGTGTTATTTCCTTTCTTACACTATCCTCGATATATTCTAACTTATCTGGGCCCTCGGGGTATTACATTTTCCCCCCCTTAAGCACATGACGTCCTCGTCATGCGACCTTACAACTAGTCTCAGATCTTTTCCCTTTGGGGGCTGCCATCCTAGAAGCCTGCCAGAAGCCGCTCCTTGTACAGGCCCTCAAGCCCCGGCGCCACTCCTCGCCCTCATCGGACCGCCTTCGCCAAGGGTCGGCTCTGATACCACTTGTAACATCCCGTTCGAGCGATAGGAAGGACCGGAACAACTTACCCTGATGGGCCTACACGAACTTCCCAGGGGGGTCACCCATCCCTGGATTACCCCAGGTCAAGCACGCTTAACTTGGGAGTTCTTTGCCAACATTCAGCCCAAAAGGTATCCAACTGGTGTTAATTCATTTCTTACACTATCCTCGATATATTCTAACTTCTCTGGGCCCTCGGGGTATTACAGGCGTAGTGAGCATCAACGTGATACACTGGCGCCCATACATCCAGGCATCAGGCCATACTTTGCCCACATAGTAAACCACACTCGATACATATGCCCGTGCTGGATATAACATAACCAAACTAGAATGTCCGTGACCAATCATAACCAGATCATGAAAACCCCAACATGCAACCCGTACCCATGTGCACATCAAACCATGCAACAAGAATAAAATGTAACCAGTTATACTATAATCATGTAACGGCAGAGCTCGTCAGCAGTGCCTGGCACCGGCCAACGGTCAGTGAATAGGAGTGACCAGCTGACGGCCTAAGATAGACCGTACAACAGTCACTCCATCACTGAACAACAGATCCTTACCCCCACTGCCAAACCGCTCTAGCCTATGAACAACCAAAATCCATAATAATACCCGAACAACTAAGAACCTATCCCTGAGTGAGTATGGCATCATTCCCACAAGCATGGGGTGGCACAAACCCCCTGTAGACAACCAACGAATAAAATTCACGAGGCTAGTTTAATAAATTAAATTTAAAACAAACCGTTCAAAATTTCATAATTAATTAACGGTCGAAACAAACGAAGGGAGGTCAAATAAATTGACAACAAAGGGAACATTGTAGAGGGCACAAAGAACTTGCCTTTACGAAGATATCTTTAGGCTTGTTTTGGCCCAGTACGGTAAAAATTATATAAACTGTAACATCCTAATAATTTGTCAAAATTAATAAAATTTGACTCTAAACAAAATTTCGACCGTACAAAATATTAATTACTAATTTATCTACTGACTAATTAAAACTTCGATTAAACCTGATTTAATCTTGATTTCCTCACCAATTTTTCCCAATTTCTCTCCCGCGCACGCTGCTCTTTTTCTCCAATTGCTGGCTGTTCTGTTGCAGTTAAAAGCACCCGAATTTGGTCTTAAATAGAAGTAAAAAATAATGGCTGGGAAGCAGCCGCATGGACCAGCGCTGTGGAGGCCACCGCCTTTTAAGGAAACGGCGCCGTTTGACTCTCAATTGGCTGGAATTAAATTCCAGCAAAATTAGCAACAGTAAGGCGCATGCAGCCCTTCCTCGTGCTCAATCCTGCATCCACATCCCAACCCCGATGCGCGCCTGCCACTTAATCTACTAAGCACCTTGTTAATAATACACACATTCAATTATATTTAATTGCTAACTTGAGCTGCCTTTATTAAATTTGGCATTTCCAGCACTTCACGCACTACACCCCTCCAATTCCTTAATCTTGATGCTTTATTACTTTTATTATAATTGTTAGATGAATTCTTCTTAATATCAACAAAATATATTTTTATTCCTCATAACCTATATCTATATTGCATACGCAGGATCCCCACATCAACTATGGTTGACTATTATTATTATCCATAACTTTATTATTATTATTATTGATTAATATTCCCTTTAAATTAAATTAACACAATAAATCAATAATTAAATTAATTTACTGTTTACGGGTCGCTACAAAACCGACCATTTACTCACCCAAACTATCCATCTATCATCACAAATAGGGTAAAGAATCAAGAGTTTTTATACCACTTTGAATAACTAAAATTTAAAATTTAGTCAAGTTGAGTCTATTAAAATTAATGGATTGAAGATCCCAAGTATAAAAAGGGGGAGAGTAAGGACGGGTACACTAGAAATATGTTTTGAGTTTTGTGTGTTTTGAAAAATGCATTTTTAAAAATAGTAAAGAGAACATATTTTCATTATTTAAAAAAATTAAAAACTAAAAATGAATTGAAAATAACAAAGAAAATACACTCTAAGTTATCAAAACCAAACGAGTTCACACGCAGTATCAATCAAGACATAGTATTCAACTTCTATATATTAGTGAGCAACCACAATTTGCTCCTTTATTACACTAAACAATTAGAAAGTGTCACTGATCTTGATTGGGGCGTATCGATAAAGAGGATCACCAACCCAATCAATTTCTAAATAAGCACACCAAGGTAAGAAGAGAATAGGAAAACTAGTGTCCCCAAGGCATAGATCAAGTGGAAAAGGAAGAACTGCTGGGGTGTTGCTCTTTGGGCCCCAGATTTAGTGTTCGAGTCATGGTCAGGAGATAGTTCAGTAAACAATGAGCGACTCTGAAAAATGAAAAATACTTGTCACCCTCACGTTTGCAGTTGTGCCAAGAGTTGAAATCTGTTTGTTGGGTTCCCTAATTTACCTCTCTTGCTGAAATCGTGGGGTTGAACAGTGAGGGGTGCTTGTGATGGTGTGTTAACAAAAAAAAAAAAAAAAAAGAATAAGAAAAGTAGTGAAGAACGTAGAGTAGTGTGTCTTTGATATAACGAAGAATGCAAATAGAGACATAATAAAAGGAGCAATAAGAAGTCATGAATTGATTGATCATCCCATATATTTGCATAAGTAGTGTTCCCACCATTAACCTGGCTCAATAGTTTTCATAAAATTCTCTTCCATGGTTGACCTCATACCCTTAATAGATTTTTCAAGTTGATTTTGAACTTCAATTTTATAAATTTTAAAAATGTCAAGTGCCTTATATTTCTCAGAATAATGTGAACACACTAATATATAATCAGAAAAGTCATTGATAAAAAGTATAAAATTATTGTTTATGACCACTCAAAATTTAAATAAAAAGTTCACAAATATGAGTATGAATTAATTAGGTTCCTAATTTGGAGTAATTTTTGACAATGTTTTATAATCAAGATCTTGTTCTCACAAGTTGAATCGTTGTTGTGAAAATACCTTGCAAAATCCACAAACCCATGGAATTAGATAGAAGAAAAACTCAAAACAGGGAGTTAAAACCAAAAAGACAAACTGAAAAACCAAAGCAAAAGAACTCCCTATTGTGCTCCGATGAATCGTCGGCAATAAAAGAGATGAAGGTGGGGTTTCAAGGCTTAGATTGATCGATCCAAAACCCACTAAGGTAAAACTAAGAATTGGTCCCAAGGAAAACCCAAAACTAGTCTTAGATCGAACCCAAATTTGCCTAAATCAGAAGAAAATAACCCCAACCCGAGAATGAATACCAGCAGCCACTCGTTTCTTCCTCCGGCTATCTTTATCAGTATTTCTCTCTCTCTCTTTCTCTCTCTAGTCAGTTTCAAAAAATCACCCCCATAAACACAATATATGCGGATAACCATCGAAGAGCCAGATATCATCTCACAAAGATCAAGATAAGCTCCCTAGGTATTTGAAAAAGATGAGATGAGGGTGAGAAAAAAAGAGGAGAAACAAACTTGGATTTGAATGGCGACGACTAAGTCTCCAGCAACTTCAAATAGGCTAGGTCAAATAAGATGAGTAATGGGCTAATAGAGAAGAGTGGTAGGCCAATAAGCTAGATAAATATAAGGTGAATAATGGGCTTTACATATGAGAGCTAATGGGCTTAAACCAAAAATGGGTTGGGCTTGGTTCTTGTTTTGAGCAATTAGGCTAAGCTTGTTTTCCTTAAAAAACAAGATAAACTTACTTGAGCCAGCCATCTTTTTATCAGGCTTTCTATAAGTGGGTTTGGACTTTTCTTTAAATCTATCAATCCCGGGTCGAAGCCTTTGATAATTTTATACTTACCCGATCTTACCATCATTGTCTTAGACTTGTTGGGTATCACACCCCAACAAATCTCCACCTTTATACCTAACAAGGCATGCACACAAGCAAACAATACATTAGTTGATGAAAGTACCAAACAAATTGGAATGTTTACTCACTTTTACCAATATTTAGAAGTGTAAGACAATTTCTAAACTTGGCCAACGTGAGAACCTTAGTTCCCATATTTGAAGAGTTATACTCAGACAATACCTTCTCAAGCTTAACAACATCTTGAGACACAATGTTACATATAAAATGAAGTTTGACAGCTATGTGCTTAGTGCGTTTGTGAAACACTGAATTTTTACACAGATAACTAGCAAGTTAACTATCTGAATATACGATCACATTATCACTTAAAACATTTAGTTCTTTAAGTAAGCCCTTAAACCACAGTACTTCTATAATAGCTTTAGTGGCAACTATATATTCTAATTCGATGGTAGAGAGTGCAACAATATGTTGAATTTGTAATTTCCAACTAATGCAAAAATTACATGAAGTAAACACATAGGAAGATGTAGATTTCTTATTATCCCTATCACTTGCATAATCAAAATCGGTAAAACCTTTTAGTTTCACTTCTTAAGTTGTGTGTTTATACACCAAGCCAATATCATAATTAAGAACCCTTCAGATATCTTAATAACCATTTCAGTATCTCCCAGTGTTTAGGACCAGCATCAGACATAAATCTGCTAAGTGTACTAATTGCGTGATCTAAGTTAGGCATAGTACACACCATTAAATACATTACCGATCCAATAATATTAGCGTACAACTACAAGAAATTTAGTATATTGTGACAAAAATAATTGTGATGAATTAAATTTTATCACGAAAAATATATTTTGTGACAAAATTGTGACAAAATAGAGTTTTCTCATGCCAAAATCAAAAAGTGAGTAAAGTTGCGACAAACAATATTTTGACAAAATATAGTGATGTAGATAATTTATAATGACAATAATTTTTGTTACAAAATTTTGTCACATCAAGTTGGCGCCAAATTTTTGTTGCCAATTCAACTTACATAATATGATAAAATAATTTTGTCACAATATTTAATTATATAAGTTGTAATTACAAAATTTTTTAGTCACAATAAATAATAACTTTTATAACAAAAATAGTTTGTCACAACATAGTATTATATAAAAAAATATGACAAAAATATGTACGTCACAAGAAATTTAATTTTTTGTGAGAAAAATAATTTTATTAAATTTAATTTTTCATAGAAAAACATCATATTAGGCATAAAAAATAATAATCTAGTCACAAAAAAATTCAAAATATTTTGTCATAATAAAAAAATAAGACATGTAGTGACAAAAATATTTTATTATAATATTTTTTCATAAATTTTTAGCCCCAATATTAATTAGATATCCTAACAAACATATTAATAAATTATAAATGAAACACTAGAAAAATAAAATAAAAAATAAAAATTAGTTTTTGACTAATTTAATTTTTCTTAAAAATTTCCTTCCATCATTTCCCTCTTTAAAAGTTTTATTTCAAATTTGTTGTTTTGATTTGATACAAAATATTAAGGCGGTGTTCTATTTGTTTTTTAATTTTCAGTTTTGAGTTTTGAATTCACTTTTAATTTCTTGTTTTTAGAAAATTAAAAACGTGTTCTTTTTGAAATTTTGAAAATAATTTTTAATGATATTTTATTCAATAAATTTAATTATTCAGTAAATTAGAAATATTTAATGTTAATATATTATTAAAAAATATATACATTTAAAAGTTAATAAATTTTGTAATATTTTTTTCTATTACAATAATAAAATATGAATAAATAAATAAATAAATATATTTTGAGCTTATATTGGCACCAAATTTTTTATGCCAATATTAATTAGATATCTTGAAAATTAATAAATTAATATTTAACTTTTGAAAAATTATAATTTTCGTTAAAAATTTGCCCTTATCATTTTCTTCCTTTAAAAATTTTATTTCACTTTTCCTATTTTGATCTCATCACCTAAAAAGTTAAGTTTCTTATTTAATAACTAAAATTTTGAAAAATTGACTTTTGTTTAATATTAAGATATTTTGTCATAAAATATTGAAGCCAAATTTTTTGTGTCAATATTGATTAGAAATATTAAAAAATAATAAAATAATATTTATTGATTAGAAATAATTTTCATTAAGTTTCTAATTTTAAAATAATATTCACTTTCTTGTTGCAGCCCTTGTATGGAGCAAGCCATGCACTGACTGATGTATCAAAACTAATCTCCCGAGCTTTCTCTAATTAAGCGACAAATTAGGAATCCAAATTGTGAGCCCTGCGGGGTCTACTTAACGTGGGAAAGTTTGCATCTTTTCTATATATATATATATCAGTGGAAGAGAAGGCATTATTTTAAACCAATTTAAATTTTTATTAATATTAAATATTTAAATTTATTAAACTTTAATTGGTCAACCTATTAAGTTTACAAATCTACGAAGGTGGCCATCACATGTTACTTTTTAACTAATTTAATAAATATTAAATATTAAATATAATTTTTCTTAAAATAAATATTAAATATAGAATATTATTATTTTAAAAAAAAATACAAATCTTCTTTTTATTTTTTAATCAATTAATTTATTTCAAAATTTTAAAAAATATATATTTATTTCAATTTAGCTAGAATGGCAATGAAACAATGATTGCAACTTATCTGTCAAAGAATTACGTGCTAACATTTCTAAAAAGTAATTATAAAATATTCAAGGGGTACAACTTCATTATAAAATCTACAAAACAATAATCTAATTCACTTACGTTAATAGTTTTAGATTTTGTCGATGCTCAGTGTTGATGATAGTTGCCGAATATGACGGATCCAATTTCATCGATATCATCTAGGAATAGCCACTGACTGCTGTTAGTTTCGACTGGGTAAAGTTGTAAACTAACCTCTTGGAAATAAGGAAATGACACATTTTCTTCTTGGATTGTTAGGTTTTCAAAATTTCAAATAGAGTTTGGATCATCCACGAGGAAATATCTATTGTCATAATATGGGTTTAAATTGACTTTTGGGTGAAACTAATTTTGAACATTGAGAGGGTTTGTAAATAGTAATTCCTCCAATAAAATTAGATGAAATTGAAGATCGACGACCTGATATTGGATGGCAAAAATGTAGGATATTTTGCTATAATATTTTATCATAAATATTGATGCTAACTTTTTAGAGTCAATATTAATTAGAAATATTGAAAATAATAAAATATTATTTAACAAAAACTAACTATGCCTTTAATTTTGGTCGTTAATGAAATATTAAAAAATTAAATATTTTATTTTTATCAATTAAATAGTTAATAATATTTTTTTTTATAAATTATTTTATTTTTATTTAACAAATAAATATTTAAAAAAAATAATAAAAAAAAATGGGCGGGAGATCCCCCGCCTTCTTCCCCAAATCCCCAACCCTTAAATGTTTAAAAAGAAATAAAAAATAACCATCAACCATCGCTAAATCCCCGCCTCTTTCCTTTGGGGTACCAAATCCCTAATTTCTCCCATTGTTAAATCTCCCACTCCCATACTCCCAACCGTCTCCAGCCATCAATGCCGTCGCAGCTTCCAGCTCATTGCATCACCTCCTCAATGTTGTCGCCGCCTCCTCAACGCCGCAACCGCCTCCTGCTCTATCGCTGTTAACTAGGTCTCTCCATCTCACACAACTAATTTTATATTTTTTATATCTGATATTTTTATATGTTTTCTTTCTTTTTCTGAATTTATAATTCACTATGATTGTGAATGCCTTCTTATTAAGCTGCACATGTAGACTCACAGAGTCACTTTAGAGACGTGATGGACTTGCTTGTATCTCACTTTTTTTGTTTTTAATCTTCAGAGACTGTGAATGCCTTCTTATTAATCTCACTTTTTTTTGTTTTTTTATTTTTTTTCTGCTCAGTCATTAATTGTAAGCACTCCACCCGAATATCTCCAACCACCAGAACTACCCGAACGAGAGTGTCTACAGAAGGGAAAAGAATGAGACAAGACCAAAAATCACCCTGGCATGCATACATAAAAATAAAAACAACGAAAACGAAGCTAAACACATGCATGCACTACGGGTACCCGCTATCACAGCGGTCACATGATAAATAAATAAACACAGACTCCTATGCCGACATACACGAAACTCGAGGAAAGACCTAGCATAGTATAAAATAATAGAGTAACTCATACTCAGACATCAGAGTTGACAGGGAATGACAGGACTGCCTGTACACCATACCGACTCTGCCGCTAGACACTGACTCCCTTGCCATGGTCCACGCTGCCATTACTTGGAATGATGGAAAAACAAGGAGAGTCGAGAGACTCAGCAAGCATAAGAAACGAAAGGCTGAAAGCTGCATAAAGCTAATAAACTTCTCCCAGAACACCAACTCCCAAATACACACAAGCCATGAAACGCTACAACACAATAGTATAGCATAATAAAAGCACATACCGGTCCTTGGGGGCCACATAAGACACCTGGCACCCAAGTCCCATATCAACCTGTCGCTTCCCTGGACGGTAACAAATACCTCCAGCATTATGTGCGCGCCATCTTGAGTCGGTACTCCTGCCACCCGTATGTCCGTGTCGGTACTCCCGACACCCATCCATGTCGGTACTCCCGACACTCGAGCCGGAGGCTCCCTCGGAACGGTACTCCCGTCCGAGAACTAAATACTACCAGTAACCATGCAATGCACATAACAATGCAATGGCGTAGTGAGCATCAACGTGATACACCGGCGCCCATACATCCAGGCATCAGGCCATACTCCGCCCACATAGTAAACCACACGCGATGCATATGCCCGTGCCGGATGCAACCTGACCAAGTTAGAATGTCCGTGTCCAAGCATACTCAATAAATGAATATCCCAACATGCAACCTGTACCCATGTACATATCAAATCATGAACAGTAATATAATAAATCTAAATGTGCAGTGAATCACATACTGGTAGAGCTAGTCAGCAGTGCCCGGCACCGGTCAACGGCCAGTAACTAGGAGTGTCCACCCGACGGTCCACTTCAGGGCCGTACAATAGTCTGCCCCAACGTCACCAACAACCGACCCCTGCCCTACTGCTCAATAGCTCTAACCGAACCATAAATAAATCTGAGAAAATCATAAATAACCCGCACGTTTAGGAACCTAGTCCCCAAGCTGGGTCAGCATCATTCCCAAAAGGAGTGGGGGCGGTACAAACCCCCATAATCTCACAACGAATAAAATTCTAGAAGCCTCCGATTTAATTTAAATTAAAATAAATGAATAATAATTCAATAATTAATGCTAGGTGCCGAATTAGAGTAAGGGAGGTGATAAAATACGAGAAACCACGGAGTCTCTCACAGGAATTAAAGAACAGGAGGAGAGGGTTAGGAGCTTACCTGAAATTAGCTACTTTCAGCCTCTCTTGTGGTCCTGGTGCCAATTAAATCATTTCCTAGCAAATAACACAACCGAGACTTAAATTAATTAATTCTAATCGCGTAAAATTTATAATTTAAACAGATTACGCTTCTATTAATTTTTACCCACGTACCTGATCACTTTCCATGCCGACAAAATCCCAAAATTCTATTATTTTTCCCTTATTTTTCTTTTCTTTTCTTTCTTCTTTTTCCTCTCTTCTTCTCCTTCCCGCGCCCCTACTTCCTGCACCTTGCTTCTTCCTCTTCCTTCGTTCCTTCTGCTTCTTCCTTTCTTCTTTCTTTTCTTCTTCTTCTTCTTCTTCTTCCCGCGGCCGAGCCAGCACCACCACGGCCTTCCTCCACCAGCCGCTGCCGTCTCCAGCTCTGCCTCTCACGGCTGTGCGCGCCGCCGCTGCTGCTATTGCCTCGCGTCGTCGCTGCCGCTACTCCGTGTTGCCCATGGTCGCGACTGGGTGCTCGGCTGCCATGGCCAAGCTCTTGGCCAGCTTCCATGGCCCCCCTTGCATCTCGTCTCTCTCTCCCTCTCTCGGTCTCTCATTCTCTCTCAATCTCGATCTCTCCCTCGCGACCTCTCCCTTCCCTCCTCACTTGGCCGAGCTCTCGGCTCGCCCCTGAGCTCTCTCTCTCATCTGCTTCTCCATCTCGACCAGAAGCTTCCATGAGAGGTAAAAATATCAAATTTTTTTATGCTTAGCACACGCGCACCGCCACTCATTTTAATTAATTTAAATTAATTTAGTTTATTCTTTTATTATTATTACCAAAATTTGAGGATATTACAATTCTCCCCTCTTTATTAGAATTTCGTCCTCGAAATTCGCGCTCAGTCCATGTACTCAAGATATGTTCACAACTCTCATGATATTACTCAACAACACCTCCAGGACATTTCATATCATCATTTTCCAGTTCCCACAAGTCCGAGTCTACTACGCATCCTACTTGATTTAAGACACTAGTATATTTCCCCAATCCAGCACATCAATTAGATTACGTCATGACCACTAATATCTTAACCAGCTTATGGAACATTACCAATCATATTACATACAACCACAATGTTCTCCTATTACAGTATCATAACCTCACCGTGTACCCAAGCTATCCCGCGTTCTCATCGCACTTCCGTTTGGTACTATCTCAACCACATATCAACCTAAAGGAAAGCTCAAACCTCAGAGATATTCAATCCCAATGATAAACTGATTCGCAACTCCAAGCTTAATGCAAATGCAGTTAACTTCAAATGCAATCGGTAACGGTAGGAGTGGGGCCATCCTCTTGCATGACGAGAAATTAATACTCGGTAACGTGACTGGAACTTGCCACGTACTCACAAAGCATGGGAACATGGAAACGAGATGACATACTCAATCAAGAATTTAACAATAATATCCTTTAGTCTGACTTTTGTCAACTGATTCTTAACTAGGTACACAACATTTTCTCGGCAGTATTTACTCCCACAATTTGTCACATATGCTCGGGATCTAAAATGTCACCCGATCTCCCCTCCTTGGAATCGACTTACCCAATTGTGGATCCCTTCTACGGCTCATTCGATAACTACCAACTCTTCACCTTGGCCTCCAAACCTCTGTTCATCAAGCTATGGCGGTTGTTTACAATTACTCATTTTGTGACCTCTTTCTGGTCAGATTGAAAGCAAATGATCATCGAACCAACAACTATCCCCCCTGTTTATAGACAATTCATCTCATATGGTCCGATTGGCCACACAAATAGCAGACATATCGATGAAACTGGGACGACCCACGGTGATCCTTTCCCTCACAGTCTACACCTCAGGAGTTTAACCACAACCTCGCCAATAGCTAACTCGAACAACGCCAACGAGATCAAAGGTAAATCTAACGAAAGATGCTCGGGACGTTCAACCCATACAGTCCATAAGTGCCTCCAGTATGTTAGCTACCTCAAACATTAACAAATGGACTATTTTACCCCAAACCAAGTAACAGGGTAATGATGGTCTTCCCATTTTATGTACGACTATCCTTGTTCACCCTCAAATCCTTTATTATTTTATTTTATCCTCACCTTCAAAACACAAATGCACCCTAGGGAGCATCCTTAATCAAGCGGGATCGTTAACGAACCCAAACAGCAATCCATTGCTAGTCTCGATCTCCAGCTTAGAGGGTAACTTTTCCCAAAAACGCACTTGAGTATACCCTCATGTCCCGACATAAGCTCTACACTCGCCTGAGCCCAACACCTCTAAGTTTCCATTATCAACACAACCATTAATAACTGTCTCGAGTGAACTACCTACCTCACCTAGTAGGTCCCAATCACTTAATTTACTCGTTTCCTTAAAACCCATCCACACGAGTCACCAAGACGATAACTCTCCACTCAGAGTTACACCAGAATTCCAAATCTTTAACGACTGGAACTATCATGAACTCAGTTCGATTTCATTGCCTACTCGGTGTCTGTTTCACATCCGAGTATATGCCCAAATATCATAGAGTAGTCATCATCAAATCGCGGTTAGGCCTTCTAGGCACGAAACTTTCAATTTATTTGCTCGTCATACCCAATAACAAAACTTTAACATCCAGATATGCACACAACCTATAAACGTACCAATGAGTCCCTCTCCTTATTTCACCGACTTTCCTATCGTCAATTCTTTCCTACCTCGTGGCGACTCATAAACCTTTAATCATTCTACTCCATCCTATCCCATTTACCCAAGTCCTCAAGTATGCAACGAACACATCTAATTTGTAATTTCCTTCCCATTGCTACACATGGCAGATACCAAGCTCCCAGCAAAGAGATCGACAAATAGGAAGAGAACTGGTGTCCGTTGCCCACCGGCCAACAGCTCCCTCACCCACAGTCGACTACCTGCTGTGCCTCACTACTGCCTCACTCCATTCCTTACAGTTGCCCATCAGTACACATGCATACGCACCTACCAATAAAAGTGACTTGGCAAGTCACGATAACATCATACATCACGAGAAGAGTTTACAGAAAACTCCTATTCTTTTAATTTACACCTACCCTATATAACAGAGATTACATCCACCACGACATCCAAAGGAAAATACATACATGAACTCTATTTACAGACAACTTCCTATCACCTCTTCTTGCTACCCTAGGCTTGCTCCCACTAGTAGGTGCTCGTCGTGTCCCCTTCTGCTCAGGATGTGGCCTCATCTGCTAGGCTCACCAATCCCCCGCTGCTCCCAACGATTCCAAACTAAGTCAAGTGCCACCTGATCCGGGTCTGGCACCCTAGAACTTGACCCTCTTGGATCCATACCAAATAGCAAGAGACCTTGTGACCTACACACAAAATTAGGTATCAAGCCAAGTACCAAATTCCTCACCCCTTAACAT
Source organism: Diospyros lotus (assembly GCF_014633365.1). Taxonomy (NCBI): domain Eukaryota; kingdom Viridiplantae; phylum Streptophyta; class Magnoliopsida; order Ericales; family Ebenaceae; genus Diospyros; species Diospyros lotus. Next base: position 9,618,452 of record NC_068342.1, read on the forward strand.
AAAACCAACCTATAAACATAGGGTTCCTCATTTAGACTCATATCCGGCCACTAAAGACAAGCTAGACATCTCTCCAACTCTATCCGATAGCCTTGGTGTACAGGAACTCGTCCCATAAACTGACTCAAACTACGCTCTGATACCAACAATGTAAGCACCCCTGCCCGGATAACCCCAACCACCAGGACTACTCGAACGGGAGCGCCTACGGAAGGGAAAAGAATGAGACAAGACCAAAAATCACCCTGGCATGCATACACAAAAATAAAAACAGCGAAAACGAAGCTAAACACATGCATACACTATGGGTACCCCGCTATCACAGTGGTCACATGATAAATAAATAAACACAGACTCCTGTGTTGACATACACGAGACTCGAGGAAAAACCTGGTACAATACAAAATAATAGAATAACTCATACTCAGACATCAGAGTTGATAAGGAATGACAGGACTGCCAGTACACCATACCAACTCTGCCGCTAGACACTGACTCCCTTGCCATGGTCCACGCTATCATTACCTAGAATGATGGAAAAACAAGGTGAGTCGAGAGACTCAGCAAGCATAAGAAACGAAAGACTGAAGGCTGCACAAAGCCAATAAACTTCTCCTAGAACACCAACCCCCAAATACACACAAGCCATGAGACGCTACAACACAATAGTATAGCATAATAAAAGCACATACCGGTCCTTGGAGCCCACATAAGACACCTGGCACCCAAGTCCCATACCAACCTGTCGCTGCCCTGGACGGTAACAAATACCTTTAGCATCCTGTGCGCGCCATCCCGGGTCGGTACTCCGGCCACCCGTATGTCCGTGTCGGTACTCCCGACACCCGTTCATGTCGGTACTCCCAACACCCGAGCCAGAGGCTCCCTCAGAACGGTACTCTCGTCCGAGAACTAAATACTACCAGTAACCATGCAATGCACATAACAATGCAATGGCGTAGTGAGCATCAACGTGATACACCGGCGCCCATACATCCAGGCATTAGTCCATGCTCTGCCCACATAGTAAACCACACGCGATGCATATGCTCGTGCTGGATGCAATCTGACCAAGCTAGAATGTCCGTGTCCAAGCATACCCAATAAATGAATATCCCAACATGTAACCCGTACCCATGTACATATTAAATCATGAACAGTAATATAATAAATTTAAACGTGCAGTGAATCACATATTGGTGGAGCTAGTCAGCAGTGCCCGGCACCGGTCAATGGCCAGTGACTAGGAGTGTCCACACGACGGTCCACTTCAGAGCCGTACAATAGTCTATCCCAACGTCACCAACAACTGACCCCTGCCCTACTGCTTGATAGTTCTAACCGAACCATAAATAAATCCAAGAAAATCATAAATAATCCGCACGTCTAGGAACCTAGTCCCCAAGTTGGGTTAGCATCATTCCCAAAAGGAGTGGGGGCGGTACAAACCCCCATAGGCTCACAACGAATAAAATTCTAGAAGTCTCGGATTTAATTTAAATTAAATTGAATAAATAATAATTCAATAATTAAAGAACAGGAGGAGAGGGTTAGGAGCTTACTTGAAATTAGCTGCTTTCAGCCTCTCTTGTACTCCCGGTGCCAATTAAATCATTTCCTAGCAAATAACACAACCGAGACTTAAATTAATTAATTCTAATCGCGTAAAATTATAATTTAAACAAATTACGCTTCTATTAATTTTTACCTACGTACCTGATCACTTTCCATGCCAACAAAATCCCAAAATTCTATTATTTTTCCCTTAATTTTCTTTTCTTTCTTTCCTTTTCTTTCTTCTTCTTCCTCTCTTCTTCTCCTTCCCGCGCCCCTATTTCCTGCGCCTTGCTTCTTTCTCTTCCTTCTTTCCTTCTTCTTCTCCCTTTCTTCTTTCTTTTCTTCTTCTTCTTCTTCCCGCTGCCGACCAGCACCACCGCGGCCTTCCTCTACCAGCCGCCACCGCCTCCAACTCCGCCTCCCACGGTCGCACGCGCCACCGCTACTGCTACTGCCTCGCGCTGCCGCCGTCGTCGCTTCGTGTTGCCCATGGCCGCGGCTGAGTGCTTGGCTGCCATGGCCAAGCTCTCGGCCAGCTTCCATAGCCGCCCTGCATCTCGTCTCTCTCCCCCTCTCTCGGTCTCTCCTTCTCTCTCAATCTCGATCTCTCCCTCGCGACCTCTCCCTTCCCTCCTCACTTGGCCGACCTCTCGGCTCGCCCCTGAGCTCTCTCTCTTCTCTGCTTCTCCATCTCGGCCAGAAGCTTCCATGAGAGGCAAAAATATCAAATTTTTTTATGCTTAGCACACGCGCACTGCCACTCATTTTAATTAATTTAAATTAATTTAGTTTATTCTTTTATTATTATTTCCAAAATTTGAGGATATTAAATTAATAATTTTTGTATTAATTATTTTTTATTTTATCTCAGACATGATGAACTTGCTTGTATCTTTCTTACAACATATTTTGATAGTCCTTTCAATTATATGCAACAATGATTGTATTTTTGTTCGAGGTTATAGAAATTATATAAATTACCCTAAACACCCATTTATTATATAAATAATTTTCAATTATATGTAACATAGTTTCAGTTGAGCAAATGTTTTGTGAGTTTGTAAATTGAGATTCAGTACATTACAAATTAACCTCACATTCCGTAGAATCCAATGATCAAGAGAACATTTTCTCCAATATTTCAGTTTTAATAGAGATAGAATTGTTTCTGGAAAATTTAATGAACATCAGGAAGTGAAAAGAAAAAAAAAAACAACGTAAAAGTGGCTGAAAATATTTGGAGTATTGAACCTAAAATGCATCTATGTGTGTGCATTATCTAGTTAGATATGGAAAGATCATATTTATTTTTAAAAGTTCATACAAGTTTAAAGTCTAATTCCAAGTACTTCTGCAGTTCATAGCTAAGGACTCTGCCAATCACTCTCTTATTTCACACTCTATTATTTCAAAGGGGGAAACAATTATATTAGTCAGGGAAATTAGAAGTATAGTCAGGATGTGGGGTTGTGATACAGGTGGATTATATAGTTAATATTAAAAACTGTTTTGTCTGTGAACATTTTGCTTTATTTTATATTATATTTTATTTTCATATTTTCCAGTACTTCATTTCATGCATAGAAAATAAACCAGATTTGGTAATATTTGATTTAGCTTGCCTAAAATAAGTGAAAAGGTTACATCTAGCATCAGCATCTTAGTTGTGGGCTTGCATATCCTATTCTTAGATTGGTGAGAAAGATTTCATTTCCTAAAAACTCCTAAGGTAAACAATCACTTATGTACATGCATGTTTATTTTGATATATGTTACTAATTTATTTTCGTTGTGCTTTGTAGTAATACGAAAGAGACAAAGGCAAGAAGGAAGGCCCAAATATTAGTAAACATGTCTTCATACCTCCAGGTACTTTATAAACATGCCTTTATTGGTTGTATGTTATGTAGCTTGTGTAATACCCGAGAAATTCTAAAGGACTCAAGGGTAATTTATCTTGGGGCAAAAATAGAATTTAAGGATAAATTGAGAGTATAAGGGTAATTTATTACCGTATGAATGACTAAATCGACTGCCGGGAATGCCCTGGAGCCGAGATTCCAAAGGAAAATAATGTGGCATTAACAAACACCCCGAGATAGGATTTATGGTGTCGAAAGAAATCGGATCGGGAACGATTTTCGGTACAGCTAAAATGCAGCTGCCAATTAGGCTGCAATACCGAATTGTTATAGACGACTTCTGAGAAGTCAACAGAAGCTTGAAGGGGTTTTGGTTTTTCATGAGGAACAACCCTTTAGTGGTTTTAGGGAGAAACGAAAGGGTCTAGAGCCAAAACGAAGATGCGGGCCTAAGTGCAGTTTTGAAAATTACTAGAGGGAGGCCGAAACGATGATTTTTCAGGATCTTCAGGGGTCAAAGAAATGTTGTAGGACTTGAGGGTCTTAAATGTAATTATGAAAAGTTCAGGGGTTAAGTGAAAAGGGCCAAAATGAGAAAGGCCAAAATTGAAGGGGCCAAAGTGCAATTTCTCAAAGATGGCAACAATGGGAAACCGACCAGGCCACGAGGGTCGCCGAAAGCCACTAGGTTTTCACGAGGGATGGTCAGGGAACACTTTTGGTAAAGGGATGGGTCGACAACAGCCATCGTGGTGGCCGGAAATCGAGAAAAATCGGCCGAAAGCTCGATCAGTTGGTCCCGCGCCTACAACTTGGTTTGGTGGTCGGAAAATGGTGCTTTAAGGCCGATCTAGGGGAGGTAGTAACTCCTAGGGGTTGGGTAAGGCGCCCAAAGGCATTTGGGTGTCCGATTTTTCTTATAAATAGGTGTCCATGGTGACCGAGATTTTCAGAATTTGGAAGCCCAAATCGAGGGCTTTATCGAACAAATTGGGTAATGGGAATAAGGGGCTTTTGTTGCCCATGCCCTAAAGTTTTATTCTGGAGAATTTGGGACATTTTCATGGCGGTTTGAAGGTGTTTCGAGGGTCGCCGGAGATGGGAGGCGGACGCCGTGGTCGAGACTTCAAGCGGCCGGTTGACAGCCCTCTAGTGCTCTTTTCGGCCTCCAAGATATGCCAAAAGGATCAACTGGAAGAGGGCTTGCAAGTGGTGGAGAAAACCAACATCGTCGACGTCGCCGTCACCGGAGAAGATGACCGGTGCGTGCTGGTCACGCACTGGTGCTTCACACGCGCCACTCGCCCTAGTTGCGTGCGAGCGCGTGGCTGGTCCAAAAATTTTGGAAAAATTTTTAAAAAATCCAGAAAATTATTTTACGAGGGTCTGTGCAAAAATTTTTGAAGTTGGGATTCCCGATATCCCGATTTTAGCACCAAAAAGTCTCGTTTTGCATGAAAACGCAACATCCAAGTAAGTTCAGTATTTTTCTTTTGAAGTTCATAGTATATTATGAATTATTGTGAATATAGATTTGAGGAAATGGTCCCGATATATTTATTGGGATTTTTAGAAGGAAAATGAAGGAAAAAAAGAAATAAATAGAATATTGAGATATTTAATGATAAAATATCATTTTTATGTTTGAGGTAATCAAGATGATGTGATTGGTGCAAATTTTGAGAGTTGGCACAAGAATTGAAGAGGGGCATGCATATGGAGGCGATGCACGCTTTTCGAGAAAATGCAAGTTTATCTCAAAATGTGAGTTGTCATATCCTAAGTATGATTTGGTAAGTAGTATTTTCACAAGAACTTATATTTATGTTATGATTGTTATATATGCATACTATTTATGAATGCAATATTCATTTGTCATATTGCATGGAAAGTCGTGATATTTGCATTGCACAATATTATTGTCATATTGATATTTGTGTATGGGAATGGGATGTCACCCTCAGAGTGTAGCCGTAATTCCTTAAGGGCGATGATGGAATAACGTTAGGCTTATCTTGTAGAGATTCGGGATTTGCCTAGGATTCTGTGCCGGGCTGGTGGGCTTGGGAAGTTACATTAAGGGCAAGTGTTGTTCATGTTATCGCATCATGCATTCATATATATATTTTGGACACTCACTAGAAGTTTCATCTTCTAATGGGTTATGCCCCTGGAACATTCAACGTTCCAGTTGAGACTTGCAGTTAGGGCAAGGAGCAGGTTGAGATATGACGGCACGTGATAGCGTGGCCGATGGATTCAGCGAGCTGATGCTTTATTGATGATTAGCCTTGTTAGAATATTATGGATTCTTCATGTATTAAGGCTGTTAAAGATATGATGTAATATATGGTACGAATTCTTATGATATAATATAAGTTGAATTCAGGTATGTACTATATCAGGTTTCGATTATCGCTTCTGCATTTTTAATGATTTGCTAGGGGTTTTGTTTGGAATTTGGTACTTAAGGTTAAGTTATGTACCAAGAAAGAAAGAAAAAATAATTTATGTATATTTTGGGCTCCAGCATAGTGACACGCTCAATAAGAGAAAAACGGGGTGTTACAGCTTGTGATGTAGATGTTTTGAGGTTTTCTGTTATACCCCCATCTTCTGGTCTCTACTTCTTGTCTCTATGTTTCTATTGTTTAGAATTTGTCCTTAATTATTTTTATTATCATTGTATTCTTTGTGAATGAATCTCATAATATGAAGCCTTTTTGATTAAATTTTTAGCAACAAATTACTATATTTGATTATCTATATGAACTCCCAAATGTTATCACATAAGAAGCACAGAGGAAGCGCATGCATTTAATAATATGCATTGTAAAGATTTGATTATAATCCCATGATATAGTGGTTTGCACGATTTGTTTGTTTTAATTGTTTCTTTTATTTGAATTGCAGGCATGCCTTAGTAAAGAAAGCTGGACAATCGATGTCTCTGAATGGACTTTCTAGTCTACTAGTTGCAGGACCCTTTTCAAGTGACTTGTTGCTGGGTTTATTTGTTAAATAAAACAATTTTTTTTATTTTAAATTTTGTTTTAGTTCATTTAGTTTATGTGAGTTAGTTTTAGCTTATGGAAAGAGAAACAACATATTTGTTTTTGTTTAAATTATTCAATATCATTAACTTATTGAAAGTAATTATCAATTATTGAGTAATATTAGTTCTAATATTTGTCATACGCCATATTGCTCCTATTTGAGCTGTCATTTCCTCTTTCTTGCTTAGATTGCTTTGATACTAATTATTATAGGTGCACAATTCTTAAAAATGTTAGGTAATATTATATTATTGAAAAATATTTGAATTTTAACAAAAATATTTGTCACTTTTTATGATTTTATGAAAAAATAATTTCATCATTATTAATATTTTTTTACTAAAAAAACTTGTCACTTATATGAATTATTGACACAAATATTTTTGTTACTACTGAGGCATTGACAAAAATATTTTATCACTATTGAATAATTTAAAAAAAAAATTGTTTTGTCACTATTTTTATATTGTCAAAAAAATATTTGTCACAAAATTGAATGATTGACAAAATTATTTTTCATTATAAAATGTGTAACAAAAATTTATTTTCAAATTAGCTAATAAATGACAAAATTTATTTTATCACATTAAAAATTATGCTAAATAAGTTTTGTCACTATTTAAATTGTGACAAAATATTTTTTCTCATAAGATACACTTTGTCACGATAAAACATATGATTTGTATATAAAATTTAGATTTATTGTGACTAAATAGTATCTATTGTGACAAAAATATTTTCTCTTACAAAAAAATAATTTATCATAATAAACTAATTTAAGTGACAAAATAGTCTTTGTCACAATAAAATTGATGATATTGTGATAAAACTCGATTTTGTCACAATATACTTATTAAAACAAGCTTATTGTGACTAATGTGTGACAAACAAATTTCGTCCCAATAAGTATGTTGTGACAATTTTTGTACTTATTGTGACATTAATTTATCACAAGAAACAAAAATTCTTGTAGTATTTTACTCATGTATTCTTTTTCTTCTTCATTAGCAGGGGACTCTTCCTTAAACAATATGAAATGGTTAGCTAGAGGCAAGGTGACATGTTTACAATCATGTATGCCAAATTTTTTCAATATTTTTAAGACATAAGATGATTGATGTAAAAAAAAACATGAATTTGATCCATCACTTTCAATTTCAATGCCTATGATTTTTCTAGCATTCTCTAGATCTTTCATATTAAATTCTTTATTTAGAGTTATTTTTATCTCATTTATCATGTTGTTGAAAATATAGACAGTGATCAAATTCATTCCTTTTAAACCCAATGGAATGCACAAAAAGAGTTAAAGCGTTTGTACCATTGCCTAGGGGACTGCTTTAAACCATATAATGATTTTTTAAGATAACACACATGATTAGATTTATCTTTATCTTCAAAACCCTAGGTTGAGACACATAAATCTTTACTTCAAGATCACCTTGCAGGAATGCAGTTTTCACGTTAAGCTGTTCAACTTTCCAATTAAAATGTGCAACTAAGGCTAGCACGACACGTATAATGGTATAATTGACAACTAGAGAAAAGATTTCATTATAGTCTAGCCCTTCCTTTTGGGTGAATCCCTTAGCTACCAATCTAGCTTTAATTCTTATTAGTGATAGAGTTGTAACCTGGGAGCCAATCATAAGAGTTGTGAGTTGGGTGCATCTCTAATTAATCTTGGACATATTTTAATTAATAAAAGTATTTTCTTTTAATACGTAGCAATACATTCATCTTTATGTTTTACTATTTAAATAAAGCCCAAAGAATGTAGCATCGTCAATCGGGTTATGACGAAATCATACTAATGAGATCGAATGATTGATGCTCATTCTTAAACTATTCCTTGTCACAGGACTATAAAGTAGGGCTTTTATAGTACCGTCAAGACCGGTACACGCTATGCATGCTCGTAAAGAGGGTAGTTGATCTCATTGACTACTTGTGTGGTGACACTAATACAAGTGTGTAGGTGCTCATTGGTGAATAAGTTCACTAAATGGCCTAACTTGAGAACATCCAAATGATAATTCTCACTAAATGTCAATTGGGAGTTCTATGTGGCAACAAATGCTAATAATCTCTTGTCTTGAGGTACCGTAGTCGTCTTGTATGAGGAGTGTCATGCTTTGATGCCACTGTACGGGGTCCAATAAGATGGGTCCCTAAGGGGGTGATTGTTGGGTATGATCCAAATCATATGAAGATAGGTGAGTACATAAGATGGAATCTATCGACCTTAGTAAGTCTTAAAAAGGTATATGCTCTATGTGAATGATGAAGTCACAACTTAGGAAGTCATTGGCCAACGTGGATAGTTGAGAATTAAAAAGGTATATGCTAAGGTGGGATAGTTGAGAATTAATAAGAGTTATTAATTTTACTATATGAGTTGTGGACTTAACATTCATACACATAGTGTTGATTATTAGAAGTTTGATATTTTACCATACTTCTAGAGCATACTGGGGCATGATGATAGAGAGATCGAATAGCACTGGAACTCGTTACAGAAAGGTTCATCAGAAGTGCCATTTGCATTTCATTATGATATGGGGGCTATGATACGTTGTTAGGCGTCAATCTTGGTTTAAGGGTAGGATAATAATTTTTTTCATAAGATGATATAAATTAAGGATCATAATCAAAGAGTTTTATTAGGAGTGAGATTCTATAAATTGCCCTTTTTTCCATCTTTATAGTGAACTTGTAAGGTCACATACAAACAAATAGGAGTTTCATGAAAATTCAGTAGGACCAAAAATATTTTTGGGGCTCAGAAGAATTTGTAGATTTTTTGGGGTGAGTTAGCACTCACGAAAAAGTCCATGGGATGTCAAGAAAATGAACACAAATAAAAAAAAGCAAAAATAGCAGTGGGGCCCGTGGGAGCTTGTAAGACCCCATGTTTGTATTAGCTTGCCACGTAATTTCGATAAGTTTAGAATACCGAAAAATTGGTTTGATAGCAGTTATAAGTACCGAATCAACTGCAGGGAGTGTCTCAGAGTGAAATTATCTAAGGAAAATGATATGGTCTCGTTGATCGTTTCGAGATAGGATTTATGGTATCGAAAGAAATCGGATCGAAATAATTTTTGGTATAGCTAAAATACAACTGTTATTTAGGCTGCAAAACTGAATTGTCGCAGGGGACTCCCAAGGGGGCTTCGGTTTTGCGTAAAGAGTAACCCTTCAGTGGTTTCGGGATGAAACAATAGCCTGGTGAGGACACTGGGGCGAAATCGTCCTTTTCAACTAAGATTTGGATTATTAATTGTGAATTTTCAATATTGTAATGGAAAATAATTTGAGGTTTAAGGCCGTAGTTGCAATTAGGGAATTGCACTAGTGTAATAGGGATGAGATTTGGGGTTTAATGTATAATTTTTAAATTAATTATATAATTTTTTATATATATTAATGTAGTATATAATTATATATATGTATGTACGTAGCAAGGGCCTCTGCAAATCTAAACCCATTCCCTGCAATACTAAATCTCCATGCCTCTGTAAGAATGTAGCCACCCCGCTTTGCAAGTTTGGAAAGCTTCGCATGCAATAGGTGATGGATATGGCAGGGTTGGGGCGCTCAGATGGCTATAAAAGGGGGAGGAATGAGAGTGAAGAGACAAGGAGTTAAGCTTGGCCGAGAGAGAGGAGGAGAATAAGAGAGATCGAGAGGGAGCCGGGAGCTCACATCGACGGGCAGAGGCAGCCGCGAGGACAGTCGGAAGCAGCTGCAACAGGCGAGCAGCCACCATGGCCGCAAGCCACTGCCATAGCAGTGCATGCGGAGGTCGGACAGCAACTGGGGCAAGGTCCAGTAAGCTCAGGCGATGTTCAGCAAGGTCGGGTGGGCTCGGTGGAGGTTGGAGCGATGATTGGCAAAGCCGAATGCAGCCAAAGTTGGGCACACAGTTGCAAGCAGCCATGGCAGTTGCAGGGAAGCAGGAAGAAAGAAGGAGAAGAAGGAAGAAAAAGGAAAAGAAAAACAAAAATAAAGAAAAAGAAGAAAAGAAAAAGAAAAAAAGGAAAAGAAAAGAGAAAGAATGGTGAGCGCAGGAGCAAGGCTGGAGGAAGAAGAAGAGAGGAAGAAGAAGGAGGGAAGAAAACAAAGAAAAGGAAAAAGAAAAGAAAAGGGGAGAAAAAAGAGAAAAATCATGAAAAATTCCAAAAAATATGACATTATATTTCGATAATATCCTAGAGATTTTGGCAAGAAAAGCGATCTGGGCATGCGTTTCAAGGATATGGCACGCATATTGATGAAGCTGAAGATGCTAAATTAAGGTGAGTAAAATTTCTTAGAAAATTTCAGAAATTCAGGAATATTATTTTATGAATTGTCGTAGTGAAATATTTGAGAAAATATTTTAGACATATTTAGTTTGAATTTATTGAGGAAAAAAGGAAAAAAGAAAAATAGAAAGAAAAATAAAAAAATGCAAGAAATTATGAAAAAATATAGATTTTAATGCTTATTTAAATAAATATGGTGATTAGGATACTTTGAGGCTAAAGTTGAAGAGACTTGTGCAAATTTTGAGATTGGCATGCAAATAGAGGCGATGCACGAATTTCGAGACAGACTTGAATATCGAGGTAGCTTGATAAGCTTGAGAAGTAAGTGGTACTTCCCAACTGGATTTAGTTTTATGGAAAATACTTGGTTTATAAGTGGTTCAACCCAAACCCCTATTTTAAGTAAATGATTTTATCATATTGTCATGCCTTGATATGAATATATCATGTAGATTGTATTTACATGTATTGATGATGAGATGTGCATATGTTCACAATGATATCATTGATCACACGCATTGTGGCCGTAGGGAATATGAACTGACACTGCTACTTTACCAAGGGTTCCCCCATACACCTCGGCTTCGAAAGAGGTGGCCATAAAAATGGTAGGTAGCATGAGGGGTGCAGTTGACACCTACGATGAGTAAGACATTGCATTCATGCACGAAATATGTTTTCTGTACCCTTACTTAGATGATTCATCATCTAACTTGGGCTTTGTCCCTAGAATATTCAAACGTTACAGATGGAGATTATAACAGATACGAGGATGAATGAGGCATGAAATGACACTTAGCAGAGTACATGATAAATGAAATGTATGTAATATAGCCCTTGTAATTAAGTTCTGCTACTTTGAATTCTGGATGTTTTGAAAGCATGAGGATGTATAACCTTGTTCAGGGTTAATATTAGTTGAGAACTTATGTTTTGTATTAAGTTATGTTAAGGAATGAAGATGTAAGAATTGATTTATGATCAATGTTAAGATATCATGTTCGATCATTGCTTCCGCATTTGATGTGTATAATAATTCTCTTTCGAGATAAATGTATGGGAATTTTGGGACGAATATGAGGAATGATGTGATTCGGGATTAGTTTGAAAGGAAAAAAAAATATTGTCCCAGAATTGTCTCAATTTATAACGCGTCCGAGAAAACAGGGCGTTACAGAGCTTGGCTAGGTGCACGCGTACGCTGCCAGGCATATGAGGGCACGTGCTCGACCGCGGCCGACCCAGCCCGCGAGCGCCAGGCTTATGCGGCTAGCCTACCATTGGGTTGGGTTGTGGCCTAGCATGTTTAAAACATGATGGGGCTTTCTTACATCCCAAGTTTGACTAGGGTTTGAGTAATGCTCTCCATTTTTTCCTCAACCCCTTTGGCTTTCTAGAGAGAGAAATTGGTTTTTGAGAAAAACCAAGAATATTTTCAAGTGTTGGATTAAATCTTGCATAGTTGATGCAAGAGATCGAAGGGGCATGCTCATGGACATCGATTAAAACTTCTCTTTAATGTGGATTACTTATAAAGGGTGGGGAACACCTTATGGCACAAAGATTCATTATTTTACATTGAACAACCAAAAGGTTTGGTTTTTTCGTTATATGTTCTATATATTTGAAAAGATTATATATTTACAAACTAGATCTGTTCATCTTAGGTTTCAAGATTAGCCAAAGAGTTTGGTTGATCCAAATAATTTTTAAATTTTCGCTGCGTTTGGATCTTAGAAACCCAACAATTGGTTCATCCCCATTAATACCTTCTTTAACTTTATAAATCCATTTATAACCCACTAAGAATTTGTTATTCGGCTTAGGTACTAATTCTCAAGTTTGATTTTTATAGAGGGACCTCATCTCCTCTTTCATTGCTTTTATCTATTCCTTAGAGTTTTCACTTTTAATTGCCTCATCATATGTATTTGGCTCCTTATCAACTAATTCTTGATAACTGGCATAATCAAGACTATAATTGATTCCCAATCTTTTGGGAGTTCTATGTAGTCTTTTATCTCTATCTCTAGCTAATTGATAATTGGTTAGAGGGTCATGGTCATCAAAATGTTCTTTTATTATATCCTCATTTCTTTCTTTCTCAGTAATAGGCTGATCTTGTGTGTCATTCTCTACCTTACTCGGGGTAACAGGAATGTGGGTACTCACTTTCTCTACCTCAACCCTGGACTCTTCATTAATACTATCTTGTTGTTTCTCACTTACCAAATTAGACTCATTCTCAAGACATGATATGTAATACCTTGTATTATGTAGTGTTGAGCAAATTCAGGGAACTAAAAATCAGTTAAAAAATGTAGTTAATTAATTTTTGAATCAATGGAAAGGAATACCCTTGTAAGAACCCATATTTTTGTAAGATTGTCACGTAATTTAAGTATAGAATATCGAAAAATATGCTTGATAGCAGTTATCAGTACCGAATCGACTGCAGGGAATGCCTCGGAGTGAAATTTTCTAAGAAAAATGATATGGTCTCGATGAGCGTTCCAAGATAGAATTTATGGTATCGAAAGAAATCAGACCGGGAATGATTTTTGGTACAACTAAAATGGAACTGCCAATTAGGCTGCAAAATCGAATTATCGTAGGGGACTTTCGGGAAGTCAGCGGAAGCCTGAGGGGGCTCCGATTTTTCGTAATGAGCAACCCTTCAGTGGTTTCGGAATGAAACGATAGCCCGGTGAGGACACTGGGGCGAAATTGTCATTATCGAGTAACTTCGAGTTATTAATTTTGGATTTTCGGTATTATAATATAAATTAATTATATATTTGAGGCTATAATTGCAATTAAGGAATTGCCCTGATAAATTTAGGTTGAAATGTGAGGTTTAAATGTATAAATTAGTGTAATATATAATTATATATATGTATATATATATATGTATGTGCGTATATGAGGCCATTCACAGCCATTCCTCTGTAACTTCAAACCCATGCTCTGCATCTTCAAGCCATAGCTTGCAAGATTGAAGCCACGCCTTTGCAAGTTTTGGAAGACTTTGCACGCAATAGGTGATGGCCAAGGCAAGCGTGAGGTCGTGGTGGAGTCTATAAATAGAGGAAGAGTTTAAGGAAACAAAATGCGATGGAAATGAAAGCTATGGCTGAGAGAAAGGCAGAGAGAGCTTGTTAGATTGAGAGAGAGAGAGAGAGAGAGTGCTGGAGCTGAGAGAGAGGGGCCTGGAATGGCCAAAATTGGCCATGGCAGCGTAGAAATAGCTGCGAACGATGATCAGAGGTTGCTGCGGGCGATAGCGGGCGGCAAAGACGCGTGGTGGAGCTGGCAGCAGCAGAGGCTGGCGAGGAGGCTGCTGGTGTGCGTGGAAGCAGCTATGGCATCCACGACTGTTGCAATTAGGTGGCTGCGCGCGGGAGGCTAGTTGGCGGCCACGGTGACTACAGCAGTGCGTGGTGGAGCGGGGGCAACCGGCGACGAAGGTGTTAGCTGTGGTGGCGGCTGGCGGTGGCAAGGCCGGTAGGCGGAGGGGCTGCGGGGCTGTCAGGAGTTGCAGGCGGGAGGAAGGAAGAAGAAGAAGAAAAAAGAGAAAAAGAAAAAAGAAAAAGAAAAGAAAAAAAATGGAAAAAAAATGTCAAAAAAGTTCTAGAAAAATAGGAAATGGATATTTATTAATATTCCGGAGATTTTGGACAAGAAAATAGTTCGAGCATACATTTCAATGGCATACCGAGGAAGCCTGAGATGCTAAGTTAAGGTAAGTAAAATTTTCTAGAAAATTTCAAAAATTCAGGAATATTATTTTATGAATTGTCATAGTGAAATATTTGAAAAATATTTAGTTTGGATTTATTGAGGAAAAATAGGCAAAAATAGAGAGGAAAATAAAGAAAATACAAGAAATTATGGAAAAATAGGTTTTTAATGCTTATTTAAATAAATATGATGATTAGGATGCTTTGAGACTTAAAGTTGAAGTGATTTGTGTGAATTTTGAGGTTAGCATACAAATCGAGACAATGCAAGAATTTTGAGATTATGCATGAATATTGAGGTGGCCCGATAAGCTTAAGAAGGTAAGTATACTTCTATAAGCTTTGTACGGTTATAAAGGTTATGTACTTGGTACTACGTAAGTGATTTATATTTAAAAACCTGATCCTCAGGAATGTTTTCATCATATTGACATGCTCTGATATGTATCCATCACGTAGATTACATACATGATATGACTATGAAATGCATATGTACACGTTGATATCATTGATCACCCACATTGTATCCGTTTGAGAGTACGAACTGGCACCGCTACTTTACCAAGGGTGCTTCCATACACCCCGGCTTCGAAAGAAGTGGCCATAAAAATGGTGAGCAATATGAAAGTGCAGTTGACCTTTACGAAGAAGTAAGACATTGCATACATGCACGATAAAATTTTTATGCCCTTATTTAAATAAGTAGCAGAACGGGCATAAAATGATTGTAGTAGAAACGAAGATGAATGAGGTATAAAATGACACTTAGTAGAGTGCATGATAAATCAAATGTATGTTATGTAGCCATGTATTTGAGTTCTGCTACTTTGAATTCTGAACGTTTTGAAGAATGATGATGCATAACCCTATATAAGGTAAATGTTAGTCGAGAACGTGTACATATGCATTAAGTTTGAGAAACGATGATGTAAGAACTGAATTTCGATTAATATTAAGATGTCAGATTCGATCCTTGCTTCCTCATTTGATGTGTATAATAATTCTCTTTCAAGAAAATGATTGAGAATTATGGGACAGATACGAGTAATGATGTGATTTAGGATTAGTTTGAAAGAAAAAAAAAATTATTATCCTAGAATTGTCCCAATTTACAACGCGCCCGAGAAAGCGGGGCGTTACAACCCTAGAACGTGAATATCTTAGGAAAAAGATATGTCATTGACGAGTGTCTTAAGGTGAGATTTATGACATTGAAAGAAATCGAAATGGAGACAATTCCCGATACAGCTAAGCTATAGCCTAAAAGACCGAATAATGGTAAGAGACTTTTGGGAAGTCAACAGAATCCTGAAAAGGTCCATATTTTACATAAGGGACAACGCTTAAGTGATTTCGAGATGAAACAAAAGGATTTGCGATCAAAACATACATTCGGGCCTAAGTGTAATTTCTTAGTCTTGCCCGAGGAAGGTTGAAAAGATGGTTTTTTTGAATCTTCAGGTTTGAGATGAAGGTTTAGAACTTATGGGTCTTAATGGAATTGTTGAAAAACTTAGGGACTTCAAGGAAATGGCCAAAATGGCATTTCAAAGAATTATGGGGTGATAATGTAATTTATGAAACTTGCAATGTGAACACAGCAGCATGGCCAACCTGCTGCCACATGTGGAGTCAAAATTCGGCTATAGGATAGCTGGATCTTGCTAAGGGACTTTTGTTCCTTGGTGTGTGGGCATCATTTCTGGAGAATTTTGGTGAGATTTTGTGATGGTTTAAGGGTGTTTCAAAGATGGTTGAAAAACGCAAGCTTCGCTAGAGCCAAACTTATAATCAACCGATTGAAGGGCTTCTGGTGTTATTTTTGGACTAAAGAATATACCCTCATGATCGACTTGAAGAGTACTTCAAGGAAGTGGGGTCAAATCGACCATCGGAGGTTATTGCAGTCATCGGTAGCGAAGGGCTCGCCTTAGAAGACAAGGAGCGTGGGTGGCACGTGAGAGCGCATGAGGTATCAATTTTGTCCAAAATTTATTTTTATTATTTTTAAAAAATTATTTATGTATTATGGTGTTAGAAAATTTGAGAAAATGCTTGAGCAGGTATTTATTTTTGAATTTTTAAAGAGAAAATAGGAAGAAAATAAGGAGAAATTATGAGAAAATTATAAAAAAAATAAATGTTGATATTCTTTTAAATGAATATGACATCTAGGGATCATTGGGGCTCGAGTTTGAGTAATAGTACCATTATTTGAGGCTTGACACAGAAATCGAGGTTGGGCATAAAAATTGAGATATTTTGAATACGTTTAAGGTGAGTAGTTCTACCGAAAAACTGATTTGACTTATAAGAGTTTCTATTTCAAATTTAGTTTACTGTGAGTTGTTTCTCGAAACTTGATTTAGTTTCATGCAAATGGTTTTGGTATGTGAGTGTTCCTACCTAAAACTTGGTGGTTTGACCATATACTTGATTTTGCTTCATACAAATGGTTTGACCTGTGATAGGTTTGATTTCATGTGGATGATTTATTCAAAATGTCTATTTGCATGTGCATTGAAATATGTGCATTAAAATGTCATTTTATGTAATACATAATTACATGTTATGTGTTGTGGCATTGGCATGTTTATGTGTTGTCCATGTGGGATGTGAGATGTCAATTAGGGATGTAGCCCTTAAGTGATAACACTAGGGATGCGTGCCAAGGAGTAATGCCACTTGCAGCGGGGCTAAGAGTGGACACCACCCCGGCGGGTCCACAAGAGGCGGGATTGAGAGTGGACACCACCCCGAATCTGGCTCAAGTGGTCGAGCTGAGAGTAGATACCACCCCAAGTTCCTTTGAGCGATAACATTATTTTCAAGGTGGACGTTGATTCCAAGGATAGTGCTGATGTGATCCTCTTGTGGCCAAGTTGTGTTGAGATCCGAAATGCTTTCGAGTGGGAACATAATGCCTGACATGATAGTGGGGTTCATGCATTGATATTGCTACTCTTAAGTAGGATTGTGTTATACCAATGTGTCAATGTGATTATATTGCCTATAGAGAAATTGCTTTTTTCCCACAATATGGGTTAAGCGTTGTGTGAGATTCTCTTGGGTTGGGACATGTTGGAATATGTCATTTATTCATGGCTTGCATATATATTCATGAAAATGTTTTGAACTCTCACTTAGATGATTTAGCATCTAATTTGGACCATATCCCTGAAATATTTAAACGTTCCAAGTAAAAGTAGAAGCGCCAAGGGAAAAGAGGTTATCGAGATATAGCCGTTGATTACATACATGATTCTTAGCATATCTTTTGACTATGTCTAAGATGTTTAGTTGTTGCTGAGAGATGAGTTTCTATGTATTTTATTTGAAAGATGTCATGTCAAACAATGGTACAATTTCTATATTATGAATAAAGAAATTACGGTTATCATATCATTTCATGTTTTGATCTTGCTTCTCCATTTATGATGATATTTATTGTCTTAGGTTATTGATTTTTAAGTTTGATATGCTAAGAAGATAGAATTTGGATTGTCAATGAATGATTTATGTTAAGTGTGTATTGAAGAAAAAAAATATTCCCGAAATCTCAATTAACGCATGCTTGGCAAAAACAGTAAGCACCCCCCCGCCCGGATATCCCAACCACCCGGACTATCCGAATGGGAGAGCCTACGGAAGGGAAAAAGAATGGTACACGAGACCAAAACCACCCTGGCATGCATACACAAAAATAAGGACAACGGAAGCGAAGCTAAACACCTGCATGCACTACGGGTACCCCGCTAGCACAGCGGTCACATGATAAATAAATAAACATAGACTCCTGTGCCGACATACACGAGACTCGAGAAAAGATCTGGCACAGTATAAAATAATAGAGTAAACCTTACTTAGATATTAGAGTTGATAGGGATTGACGGGACTACCTGTACACTATACCGACTCTGCCACCAAAAGCTAACTCCCTTGCCATGGCCCACGCTGCCACTACCTGGAATGATGGAAAAACAAAGTGAGTCGAGAGACTCAGCAAGCATAAGAAAAGAAAGGCTGAAGGCTGCACAAAACCAATAAACTTCTCCCAGAATACCAACCCCCAAATACACACAAGTCATGAGACGCTACAACACAATAGTATAGCATAATCATAGCACATACCGGTCTTTGGGGCCCACATAAGACACCTGACACCCAAGTCCCATACCAACCCGTCGCTGCCCTGGACGGTAACAAATACTTCCAGCAAATCTGTGCGCGCCATCCCGGGTCGGTGCTCCCGCCACCCGTATGTTTGTGTCAGTACTCCCGACACCCATCCATGTCGGTACTCTCCCGACACCCGAGCCAGAGGCTCCCTTGGAACGGTACTCCCGTCCGAGAACTAAATACTACCAGTAATCATGCAATGCACATAACAATGCAATGGCGTAGTGAGCATCAAAGTGATGCACCGGTGCCCATACATCCAGGCATCAGGCCATGCTTTGCCTATCTAGTAAACCACACGCGATGCATATGCCCGTGCTGGATGCAATCTGACCAAACTAGAATGTCCGTGTCCAAGCATACTCAATAAATGAATATCCCAATATGCAACCCGCACCCATGTGCATATCAAATCATGAACAACAATATAATGAATCTAGACGTGCAGTAAATTACAACCTGGTAGAGCTAGTCAGCAGTGCCCGTCACTGGTCAAACGGTCAGTGACTAGAAATATCCACCCACGGTCCACTTCAGGGCCGTACAATAGTCTATCCCAACGTCACTAACAACCGACCCCTGCCTTAATGCTCGATAACTCTAACCGAACCATGAATAAATCTGAGAAAACCATAAATAAACCCACACGCCTAGGAACCTAGTCCCCAAGCTGGGTTCGGCATCATTCCAAAAGGAATGGGGGCTGTACAAACCCCCGTAGGCACTCATTAAATAAAACTCTAGAAGTCTCGAATTTAGTTTAAAATAAATAAATGAACAATAATTCAACAAATAAGGCTAGGCGTCGAATTAGAGTAAGGGAGAGGATAAAATACAGGAAATCACGGGGTCTTTCACGAGAATTAAAGATCATGAGTAGAGGGTTAGGAGCTTGCCTTTACACGGGCGTTTCTTACCTTTCTTGCACTCCTGCTGTGAAGTAAAACATTTAATAGCTATTAATTAAACCATGGCTCACATTAATTAAATCTAATTGTGTAATATAAATAATTTAAACCGTCTAAAATCCTACGTAAGCGCACCTCAAATAAAATCCCAATAAATCTCATATTTATTTTAAATTAAATAACGCTAATAACATCCTCTATTTATATATATAATTAATACGCGATACCGAAACGAGTTAAGGAAGACGAGGGGATCATAAAATGGAAAGAAATTGAAAGGGTAGATGAGAGCTTGCCTGTATCTAGTCGTTTACAACGTTTTCACACTTGAACACCACCAAATTAATACACGCTGTAAAATCGCATAAACTCCCCAAAATTAATATAATTGGACCTAAAACGAAATTTCAACCGTTAACCGTGGAATACGAATAATTTAGCCATATAAAAATTCTTAAACATATAACACCTCAAATAATTTTTACCACATACCTTGTCACTTTTCATGCCAAGACAATTCCCGAAATCGCCTCATTTTTCCCAATTTTTCATTCCTTTT